>NC_064921.1:717633185-718272352 GCF_023897955.1 Schistocerca gregaria | reverse complement strand
TGCAGAGGGCTTCATTAATTTTGTATCTGTTGTCCCTGAGAGGTTTAGTCCTTTTGACATTCGCTTCTATAAGGAAGTGGTGTTGTAGTTACAGCAGTCTGAAAGTTTCGTTAGATATTTTATTCTGTTTATTCTTTTCAGTTATTCTTACATGGCCCGTAATAAGTGGAGAAGTAACGCTTAAGGGAAAAGCGTAGTAGATACTTAATTGATTTTTTCTAGGGTTTTGGTTGTTGCAGGGATTCTTAGTGCCTGTTGCACACACGAACCTTCTTATTTGCCCATATTTTCGCTTCATGGTTTGCCGGATTTTCTACTTATGTTAAGTCACTCAGATTTAGGTTCCCTGTGGTTTCCCTAAGTCTCGGAAGGAAAATGCCAGGATAGTTCCTTCAATACATGGCAGATTTCTTTCCTGTCCTTCCGTAATCTGAGCTTGTGTTTCACCCTTAATGATGTAGTCCAGGAGAAGTAAAATATTAAACTTTTGCTTCCTTCTCAGTGTCAACTCCATTTCCTAACAGAAGAGCGGTGTTATATTCAACAATGACACAAGTTATCTTTTACTTTTATGTTTTACACCCTACAATTAAGAGAAAAAAGACTTTATTTATTTAATAATGAAGAAGATGTAAAAAAGCGACAGAGAAAAATTAAAAGAAGGAAGAAATTTTTCTTTGTTTGTATTCCTCACGAACAGAGGCGTGACATAGGCTATTTCCTCTCTTTCGGATACAAAGGCCTCAATTCTCCTCTTGGAGAAGTGGACTGTTTAAGTATTCGTAAACCCTGGAACTGTATGTAGCGTGATTGCTATGCTTTCTAAGTCTACCACTCACGTGATAAGTTCCGTGATGCCTGTTTCTTGCTTGTTACTTTCTTTCGTCCCCGCAGCGGACATTTGTTTCTGATGCGTAACAGGATATTACTTTTAGAACGAATAACACTTTAGTCAAGCTGGTGCCACAAAGTGATTGTTTTCGGGAGACTTTATCATCCGGCACATTCACAATTATTTCCAACGAAATGACAGGTTCGACCGCAATCGGCCATTGTCAGATCAATAAACGCATGCTGCGGTTCAATCCTGTCAGATGCCTAATTGCGGATTACACCCGAAACCGATCATAGGGTTTGATATTATTGTTGTAACAGACAAAAAAATGTTAGTTTCGTTTCGTCGCTTTTCCAATCTTCTCTAATGCCTAAACTGAAATGGACTCAGTGCCCAGTACGTCTGGCAGAGACTAATAAACTGGTTTCCACTCGTAATACGCACGAAGTCCAACAAGCGTAGCATAATCATTCTTGAACAACAGTATGTGTTTCTCAGGTTTACTTTATTCATTGGACAACTAAAGGAAAACTTGAATCGCCCTGAGAATTCACCAGATTGCGCACTAACTGTTCCACTGACTAGTTATTGCGAAAATGAATATTTTAATTTTTGGCTTGGATCACTTCTAGTCCACTATAAGAAGCAGTTGCTCCAGACATCGCCGAAACAAAGTTAACCAAAGCATCCGGATATTTGTGTAACCTGACGGTCTTTCCATGTACGTGATAAACAATCGAGGTATATATCAGTTCGTATCAACCCTGCATTCGTCCTGCAAGCGATCGTGGATGAAAGCTGGGAAGTTCGTTCCACATATCCAACTGAAAGAAATATTAATGTAGCAAATTACCTGTGACATGCAATCCTAAATATTACCATAGAATTAAAAGATGTCAAATGTCCAAATGGCATCGTACAAGATGTTCGTGATCAGGAGCACAGGATGCGTAACTTTAAAACGGGCACCATTGAGCAATTATAGAAGAAGATAATGATGTTTGGAAGATAAGGTTTTAGTGGAAAAGGAAATGTTTAGAGGACAGAGCAATTACGAAATGAGTAGAGGCTGGACAAAGAGTTAATATAAGAAAATAATTCTTTGTGCGAGCTTTACCAGAAGAATCCAGAAATAGTTCATTTGTCTCTGGAAGGAGCAGTAGAGGATAGCACTGGTAGTGGCAGGCGAAAGCTATTATACGCTAAAAAAAATGTAGAGGATGTGGGATGGAATAGTTACGTAGAAATGAAAAGATGAGAACGAGATAGGAAAAAATTGGAAGACAGTATCAAATCAGCCGCACGGCTGACGTCTGAAAGAAAAGGTAGAAATGGGCACCTGCATTCAGTCGCGACCGTAGTTGCACACTTCACGTGAAGGCAGTGTAAGCGAAGAAAGTCTCAGAACGTTTACTGAAATAGCGTTGCGCCGCTAGAAGCACCAGAGCACGAAAATTTTATAAGTAATCGAAAATTAGAGTATGTCCAACAGATTATCAAGGACGCTTGGCGTATTTTTAAAACTCCTGTAGAATTTCTATTTAGTTTGCTCGACGGGATATTCGGGCTACGAGGCAGGTAAGAAGCGAAGTTATAGACGAGGCTTCGTACAAATTTTGAAGAGCATGCCACAAAAATTTCCTTCACCAGTTTTCAACACTTCATCAACAAGTCTTCAATCGTCGCTTAGCTTATCCTTAGTTTTCTGAAGAATCTATAAACATAATGTTACAAACCAAGGAGTGTGTCGCTCCACAGAAGACACCGTACACACTGCAGAACAATAGTGATCGAGTGCAACTTACCAATCTCATGTCGTCGCTTCCGCAGTACCAGTTGTGTCCTGCTCTGGACCACTGATCCCGAATGTGTCTAGTCGCCCCCGGGCTCACGTATTTATACCCCCTCGGCTGCTACTGAGGGGAAAGGGTTTAGTAGATCAAAACAGCCCGAAGGCCGCGAGAGTAGCGCTGTGGTCTGTTTAATGACCTCCACACCCAGCCAGCGGCTGAAAGTCCTGTTACGGCAAGACACATCGGTCCGGACGAAGCATCCGTGAATATCTTGTAGTTTCAGAAACTCCGTGAAATGAAGCCTTTCTTTTTTGGATATTTGTCTATATTCCATTTCACTGCTGCTTGCGACATTTTTAAAAATAAAAAACAAAGTTGCTTTTGCACTTCCATGTTCTTATTCGTTACCTGAAAACCGGCAGCCGGCCGCAGTGGCCGAGCGCTTCTAGGCGCTACAGTCTGGACCGTTACGGTCGCAGGTTCGAACCCTGCCTCGGGCATGGATTTGTGTGATGTCCTTAGGTTAGTTAGGTTTAAGTAGTCCTGACTTCTACGGGACTGATGACCTCAGAAGTTGAGTCGCATAGTGCTCAGAGTCATTTGAATCATTTGAAAACCGGCCGGAAACTAAAATAATTATGACAGAATATTCACCGGGAGAAGTAAGACATTTCTCTCAAACACCTATAAAACCAGTTACTCGTACATTTCCTTCTCATTTTTGTTATACGCACTTTCTAAACTTTCTCCGCTTCGCAATGAACTCGAGTCTCGGTCCGGCACACATTTTTAATCTGCCAGGAAGTTTCATTACGTGTATTGTCTGTAGTGTGTCCTAAACTTTCGGGTTGTAGATTTCAATGCGTTTCAGGCTGGCTAGTTAGGCAGTATTAGATTGGTGATCAGTCAGTCATATTTATATCCTGAAGTATTTTAGTGGTGTTGGTTTCTCGGATATTTATATCTGTTTTTCACTAAACTAATAAATAATTAAAGTATCTACTGAATGTTTTCAAATATTGGACACATCTATGTTCCAAAGCACATATATTAGTTGATCATTATGATCATTCATGTGCAATTTGTACAATCATTGATGAAATGTCGGGCCTTGTTGTCTGACGTAACGTGCGTGTCTGGAAACCAAAATGTCGCGAGCTCGAATGGTTCAAATGGCTCTAAGCAGTATGGGGCTTAACATCTGAGGTCATCAGCCCCATAGACTTACAACTACTTAAACCTCACTAACCTAAGGACATCATACACACCCATACCCGAGGCAGGATTCGAACCTGCGACTGTATCAGCAGCATGGTTCCGGACTGAAGCGTCTAGAACTGGTCGGCCACAGCGGCCGGCTCGAATTCCGAACGCACCACGTAACTTTCAGTCTTTCTTTGCCCTCTCACTGATTTGAAATTATGCTTGGAACAACACGTGATTCCGACTGCACTTTAAACTGTGTATGCCCTTTCCCTCTCGGATCGCTGTGGAAGGTTAAGGGCACGCAAGTCACCGAAGTGGTGTCCGATTGAAAGACTTGCATCAGGCTATTTAGCTACATGGAATTGTTATAACCATGAAATTCGTAATAAATAGGATATTGCAATTTGACAAGGATGGTATCGATCACAACTGCAACTAGAGAAGAAAAAGTGAACTTTATTATTCATTACTACAGCGGTCAAAGTCTCAGAAACACGTTAAATATGCTGTCACAAAAGCCTTTCGTCTTACAGCCTATAACATATTTAACAGACAGCGAAGAAAATTTTAAATTTAGCTTAAAATCAATTCTTCTGGATGGTGCCTTGTATCTTCCTTGTTAAAACTCGAATCCTATTGACGTAAAAATATACGAAATGTGTCACTAGTTACATGAGTAGTATACAGGACTGACATGTTCAGTTTTATTACATTTGAATCAATGTGATCTTTAGCAGCGTATAAATGGTCGATATGTATCCATACTCACAAACAAATCATGTATATGGTGCTTGTAAGTAGAATCGTTTCACGTGATTCATTACAGATAGTACAAATAATCTACGTAATAGAATGAAATTTTCACTCTACAGCGGAGTGTGCGCTGATATGACACTTCCTGGCAGATTAAAACTGTGTACCTGACTGAGGCTCGAACTCGGGACCTTTGCCTTTCGCGGGCAAGTGCTCTACCAACTGCGAGCACTTGCTAGAACATAGATGTGTCCAATATTTGAAAACATTCAGTAGATACTTTAATTATTTATTAGTTTAGTGAAAAACAGATACAAATATCCGAGAAACCAACACCACTAAAATACTTCAGGATATAAATATGACTGACTGATCACCAATCTAATACTGCCTAACTAGGCAGCCTGAAACGCATTGAAATCTACAACACAAAAGTTTAGGACACACTACAGACAATACACGTAATGAAACTTCCTGGCAGATTAAAAATGTGTGCCGGGCCGAGACTCGATTTCCAGTCTTGGTCCGAGACACAGTTCTAATCTGCCAGGAAGTTTCATATCAGCGCACACTCCGCTACAGAGTGAAAATCTCATTCTGGAAATACAGGTAATATTAAAATGTGTGCTACATTAGTGTCTTCGGCAACTCAAATAGAGAGGAGGTGGCCAGTAAATCTTATAAAGAGTCTATTAGGAAACAGGGAAGTGTGGTAAATATACTTTAAATATTTTTATTAGGAATCATAGAAAGTTTACAACACACCCACGACAATAACGAAAAAATGTAACTAGTTTTGTTCTGCGTCACAGAAAAGTATCAGTATATCTAGATTTCTACCGGTTATCATTTATTCGAAATAAATACTGCAGTGGTGAGGAATCACGATTTACCTTTTATTCTTAAAAGAATTGCAATGCGATCTTTATAATTTGCGTAAATTTTTTGGTAGTGAAATTAGGGATCTGAAAACGTTCTTTTAAAAAAATATTTGGCTTGTATTCTCTGTTAACTACCGTGAATGAATTTTAATTATACTCTTCGAAAACTAAGGAGGCAACTCTGAATTTGTTTTGTACATGGGAGTTTAACACTTGTAGAAACTCGTATTTGCTTTCTTTACATTTGATGAAATAGGAACCACTTTGTTCCTTACAACAGCCATCGCCATTTGAGGTGTCCACGGTTCAGCCATGTGTAAAGGAAAGAAGCCAAGCAGTCGCTTGGATTGTTCAAGTACTTGGTGGAGGTGCAGTTACATTCACGTATGCTGAAGAATTCTCCCAGTGCCACAAACGAGCAAACTATGATCTGTCATCCGGAAATAACTGTGCAGAATTCGTGGAGATATTTTTCAGAATGTTTACCAAGAAAGTGTGTAAGTCTTGCCTATAATGTGATTTCTACAGTCTGCAATTCAACTCTGGGTTCAAAACACTTTCGATAATATATCGGGCTGCAGCACTTTCCGATATGCATGACATATTGACATAATTATGCGGACGCTACAGTCGCACAAATTTCTCGGTTTTGCGATTTGAAAATTGAAGAACGCCGTTCGAAAGAAATATTTTTCTCGGATGCTCTGGTCACTACCTTGCAATGGTGATTAATCACATTGTTCACAATTCCAAGAAAGAGTTCCATTTGCGCTGCACTACCACTTCTACGCCTGTAGAACCCCCTGCCAGACTTGGTAACGCGACAAACGTTCGCTGCAGGTATGTCAGTTTGCAGCTCGAAATGTCCTCTATTACGGGTATCTGAGAATAAATGAATTCTCATAAAAATTCCATTTTCATCAAAAAACTTTCATATATAATTACTATGTTTTTCACTTCATACACCTGTAGTTGTATTTTGGACATTCTTTTATTCTACCTTTTGGTTAAATCAGTATTTAGAGAACGGATTTCAATGACGAAAAAAATACTTCCTCGGTGCTAATTCTTAAAGAACGTTTTCTAGAGCAAATGTGTTTTTGTTCTGTTGTTGTTGTTGTGGTCTTAAGTACTGAGACTGGTTTTATGCAGTTCTCCATTACTCTATCCTGTGCAAGCTTCTTCCTCTCACAGTACCTACTGCAACCTATATCCTTCTGAATCTGTTTAGCATATTCATCTCTTGGTCTCCCTGTAAGATTTTTACCATCCACGCTGCTCTCCAATACTAAATTGGTGATCCCTTGATGTCTCAGAATATGCTCTACCAACCGATCGCTTCTTCTAGTCAAGTTGTGGCACAAACTCCTCATGTCTCCAATTCTGTTCAAAACTTTCTCACAGTTATGTGATCTAATCTTCGGCATTCTTCTGTAACACCACATTTCGAAAGCTTCTATTCTCTTCTTGTCTAAACTATTTATCGTCCAAGTTTCAATTCCATACAAGGCTACACTCCATACAAATACTTTCAGAAACGACTTCCTGACACTTAAATCTATACTCAATGTTAACAAATTCATTCAGAAACGCTTTCCTTGCTATAGCCAGTCTACATTTTATATCCTCTCTACTTCTACCATCATCAGTTATTTTGCTTCCCAAATAGCAAAACTCCATGACTATTTTAGGCGTCTACTTCGACCATCATCAGGTATTTTGCTCCCCAAATAGCAAAACTCCATTACTACTTTAGGTTCAAATAGTGCAAATGGCTCTGAGCACTATGGTAATTAGCAGCTGTGGTCATCAGTCCCCTAGAACTTAGAACTACTTAAACCTAACTAACCTAAGGACATCACACACATCCGTGCCCGAGGCAGGATTCGAAGCTGCGACCGTAGCAGTCGCATGGTTCCGGCCTGCGCGCCTAGAACCGCGAGACCACCGCGGTCCGTTACTACTATAGGCGTCTCATTTCCTAACCTACTTGATGTTAACAAATTTCTCTTCTCCAGAAACGCTTTCCTTGCTACAGCCAGTCTACATTTTATATCCTCTCTACTCCGACCATCATCAGTTATTTTGCTCCCCAAAAAGCAAAACTCCATTACTACTTTAGGCGTCTCATTTCCTAACCTAATTTCCGCAGCATCACCCGATTTAATTCGACTACATTCCATTATCCTCGTTTTGCTTTTGTTGATGTTCATCTTATATCCTCCTTTCAAAACACTGTCCATCCGTTCAACTGCTCTTTCAGGTCCTTTGCTGTCTCTGACAGAATTACAATGTCAGCGGCGAACTTCGACGTTTTTATTTCTTCTCCATGGATTTTAATTCCTACTCCGAATTTTTCTTTTGTTTCCTTCACTGATTGCTCAGTATACAGATTGAATAACGTCGGGGAGAGGCTACAACCCTGTCTCACTCCCTTCCCAACTACTGCCCCTTAACTCTTATAACTGCCATCTGGTGTCTGAACAAATTGTAAATAGCCTTTCGTTCCCCGTAAAATATTTTCCTTCAAATTCTGAGCACTATACTTCACCCCTTTGGCCGAGTTCCCTAACACAATGCAGTCCTTCGGCTGACGAACCTGGAGTAGTCGATCTGATTTGTATTGGTAAGCGATATTTTCTTCAGAACTTCACACTTGCAAGGAGAGTAAAGCTGTTGATGAAGCTCCTGAGACTCAAATACTAATCCACTAAGGCAGGAATTTGCTGTTAGCAGCTGATCAAAATTGGAAATTTATTGTAACAATGGTAAATATTAATATAATAATAAATATAATGATAAATATAACATCTCGTAAACAACGAAAAACTGGTGGAGCTTTGTGACTAATAATAATAGTAATAATAATAAAATTTTGAGTACAGTGGCTTCCATTATTCATAACTTCACCTCATTCTTACATTGATAGGACCAAAAGTATTCGTACGCTGCCAGAAAGGGATTGACTAACTTCTCTGTGGGTTAAACATACTCATCAGTAAGAAAATTACTTTGAATCATATCTCGGACAGTTCACCATACCTAAAAATGAGAGATACAATAATTAACAAAGAAAACACCCACTTGCGCCCACTACCACGCTGCACTGTCATGGCTAAACAGAACCGAGGCTCTACAGCCAGCTGGATCTCAAAGAACCCACTCCACTTCTCGGAGTAATCTATCACATTATGGCAACCATTTGAGATTCTTGAGTTCGATCTCATTCATTTCATAGTCGTACAAATGACTTCTTTGCTCTTTCATGCTTTTTCCAGCCACTTCATGAGTAATTGCCGATCATTATCATAGTCTGTGTGGCCGTTCCTCATAAAGGAACTAAATTTCTGCTTCCATTCAGTTTATGAGTGTTATTTTATTTTGGTAAGTACGACGCGTTTTGACTTATCGATTTCAGGTGCTAGTTTAGACACAGTGTTGTACCATATCGTCTACTCATGTGTTATTCCAAAACGAGGTATTGCATTTTACGTTTGTTTGTCTTGTCTTTTCCTCTGATATCAACATTGTTGTAGGACCCTTGGAATTATTTCCGCCTTGGGCTGAATTGAATATTGCGACACTGATTGTTGGATCACTGCAACACTTCCACTTTCAAAACTTTAAATATTCGGAGAAACAGTCCGAAAAGCTTGTACAAGTATTGCAGGGTAGGCTTTCCTAAGAAATAACTGTCAAAAAAATCGATACTTTGCGTCGTTTCCGAGTTAATTAGCTTTGAAGTTAGCCATTCAGACCGTTCCGCGCGCAGATTCTAGCGGCCCGCCAGAGACGGTGTCGCCAAACGTGTTCTCCGTATGGTTTCCTAAAAACGAACAAGAAAGCGATACAAAAGCTGGGCGCTGGACGTTAGTAAGGATCGAATCCTAACAAAAGGCTGAGTACTCTACTACGCTCCGCTGTGAGAACAACTGACAGAAACTGTATCCGACAGGCCGCATGAATTTGCTCGCGATACGGCGTTATTGTCCAACTTCAGTGCTAATTAACTCGAATATGATGCAACGTCTCGAATTTTTTTCTTTACATTTATTTCTGAGCACAGCCTAGCCTGCAGTACCCTTTCAAGCTTTTTACACAGTTTCCGACCAACCTGTATAAGACATTCATTGCCTTCCGTGGCGCTAATAAGATAAGTTTATCCTTTATACAGTACAATGGCCGTAGAATGCCTCTCACTATTTGAACGTAAGGTTCTTTCTTGTAAATAAAATTTATTCCTGATATTCTCATATTCGGGTTCTCGTATAGTTATGGGTTACTCCCGAGCCTGGTGCTGTGTCCTACGTTTTACTTCGTCTCTTTCCAACGTCACCAACGTTACTTAAGAACTATCCATATTATTAATAAATCACCTGCCCGGAGCACGGGTCGCTGTCATAGTTTCAGGTTGCCTTAAAGAATTCTAGGGGCAACAAAAATGTCATTTTCAGTACTTCATATAACAGGCACGAAAATTGTATTTTATTCAGCTATGATTGGACGTAAATAAAGTAATAATTATCAGCACAATATTATAGGCATCAGAGGATGACAGGTCAACAGAAGTTAAAGTTTTTAATTCATATAACTATTTAAGGAATTTAAAAATTTAAAATACTCATAATCTACTCATTAAGAGATGTAATTACTAAAGGACATCTTCTAAATATCACAAACCGTATTTGAAATTTTGATTTGCCAAATAGGTATTCGGGTGTATAACCCACCAGAAGAACACAGATTACTACATAAAAGATTCAGCTACATATTAGCTCAGGAACCAGAATCCAGGAACATTGTACCTATGACTGGACACATTAAAGTAGTATTAGCTGCTTCAGAAATCCCCGTCATTGAAGATGATAGTATTACAAGCAAAGCAGGCAAGGTTATTGATAGAGACAGCAAAGATAATGTACATAAAGAACGAAGGAAATGTTATGAACCACTTTATGATGGGTTTTGTCAAATGAATGTTTCTATTGCAGCTCAGGGCGTATAGAAAACATTATTTCATAAATATCTTAAAGCTGCAGAGCACCAAGCATCCCAGATTATTAACAAGTGTGATCTCACATTGAAGTTTTAACATAATAAGTCAATGTGTGTATGGCATTGGTGGCCAGGAGACCGCCGCTCCACAAGTTCTTTAATGCCACTACGGTGACTTGGGAGTAAATGAGGATGAAATGATGATGAAAGACACAGTCATCTCCAGGCAGAGAAAATCCCTGACCCCGCCGGGAATCGAACCCGGGACCCCGTGCGCGAGAAGGGAGAACGCTACCGCAAGACCACGAGCCGCGGACTATAAGTCAAGTGTTTAAGTTAGAAACAAGGTACGTCTGAAAAAAGTTAAGAGAATACTCTCAGAACATAAAGGAAACAAGTACTACCAATTCGATCTGAAGACCAAGCGATAGCCTATGGAAAGTCGTTCATCGTCTTCTCCGCCTCCCAAAAAATACAAGATCAAGACGACAATAATCACCTTTTTCAACCGCAAGGAGCTGATCCACCATTAATTTCTACCCGAAATACGTTGGGGAGACCGTGAACACCATATCATGGATTTTCGCTTGGTCTCTGGACTGTGTTGGTAGTACCAGGACTCACCTCCTGTTCAAATGTGTGTGAAATCTTATGGGACTTAACTGTTAAGATCATCAGTCCCTAAGCTTACACACTGCTTAACTTAAATTATCCTAAGGACAAACACACACACCCATGCCCGAGGGAGGACTCGAGCCTCCCCCGGAACCAGCCTTCACCTCCTGTAATGATGCGGATAACCAACAACGATTCCACAAGGAGCATTTGCTGACAATTTCCAGTAGCTTTACTACAGACTTGAGAAGTTTTTTGTAGCTAATTGTGTTTACCTTGAAGGTCAGAAAATAGTTTTTATTTTAGCTCTTATGTCGTTTATTTTCTGGGACTATTCACCGAACGTTTCAGACGCATCTTGTATGTCTTGAGGCAGCGTAACTCAAGCCGTGAACTTCTTTTTATTATTTGTCTCATCAGTCTTCTGACTAATTTGTAGCGCCCCGCCACGAATTTCTCTCCTCTGCCAAACTCTTCATCTCAGAGTTGCACTTGCAACCTACGTCCTCAATTATCTGCTGGATGTATTCCAATTTCTGTCTTCCTGCACAGTTTTGGCCCTCTACAGCTGCCTCTAGCACCATGGATGTCAGTCAGTACCCGATGTCTTAACAGATGTCCTATCATTCTGCCTCTTCTTGTTGTGTGTGTTTTCCAAATATCCTTTCCTCTCCGATTCTGCGCTGAACCTCCCCATTCCGTACTTTATCAGTCCACCTAATTTTCAGTATTCGTCTGTGCAAATTATCCAGACAATATTCACATTATATGAGAATGAGAACACTTAGCAACATGAAACGCATAATTTCAAACCTTTAAGAAACATTTTCTCGATAGTGCTCACCAAAAGATGCTGAAAGGCAAATAGTTCATCTCTTACAACATTTACACTGTTCATGCAGCAACCTACGATTTCCGAAATCGAATGTCCCATGTGTCTAGCTCCAGCTACTATTCCGCATTCATAGCCCCTTAATTCCCGCCGTGCTGCCATAATTATGTCGGAAACCTATTCATAATATCACCTGAGTACAGCTCCGCCAGTGCATTGCTGTTTTATACCTATTTTACGTAACACTATTGCCATATGTAGATGTGCATATTGCTTTATTGACTTCTGTTACCTCAGTGTAAGTATGATTCTGTAGCTCAGCAGGTAATTGGCAAACAACAAATGGACAATTCCGGGGTTGTGGGTCAGTCACTTGTAGGACTTACCTGTCACTTACCCGTTTTTTCATATATGGCGATAAGTCGTGTACTTAGAAAATGCTGAGATGCATAGTGTTTCGGAATGCACGGGCTGGGTACAGTTAACACCATAGCTGAAGGAAGGCAAGGGCTATGTCTTCCTGTAACCGTCTGGATGAGTTAGTTCCACAGCTGGAGGAAGGAAAGTGTTATGTCTCCCTGTCACTGGCTGGGTTAGTTCCACAACCAGAGGAAGGAAAGAGCTAAGTCTCAGTGTAACTGGCTGGGTGAGTTAGTTCCACAGCCCGAGTCTTTCCCTTCTTCTGGCTATGGAACTACCTCACCCTGCACCCAGCTGGGTGAGTTAGCTCGCAGCTGGAGAAAGGAAAGGCTGTATCTCCCTGTAACTGGCTGGGTGAGGTAGTTCCATAGTCAGAGGAGCGGAAAGACTATGTCTCCCTGTAACCAGCAGGGTGAGTTAGTTCCACAGTCAGAGGAAGGCAAGGGCTGTGTCCCCCTATAACTAGCTTGGTGAATCAGTTCCACAGCCAAAGGAAGCAAAGAGCTGTATCTCAGTATAACTAACTGGGTGAGTTAGCTTCGCAGCCAGACGTAGGCAAAGGCAGTGCGTCCCTGTAAGTGACTGAGTAAGTTAGTTCCACCGCTGGAGAAAGGCAAGGGCATACTACGTCAAACAGCACCATGCCTCGTATAGCACTATGGTGTTCAAACCAGCCTTAGGGTTGAATACAGCTTCACAGCTTTTCTTGACCCTTTCCACAGCCATTGTACGAACCCAACTTCAGAAGAAATGCCTCTGAAGAACTCTTAATTTAAAAAATAATAATAAATAAACAAATTTCACTAACACACTATTAGGTTGGTGCATAAGCTCGTGGCGTTTTTTCATAAGTTTAATAAACGCAATAAATCCACATAACAGAGACTTTAGTTATCAGTAATATCTTCTCCTTCACTATTCACAAGATTTTGCCAACGTCGGGGAACTTATTGATTCCACGGCTGTAGACCGCACGTGATTCTGAGGCGAAGAACTCGTCGAGCGCGTGCATCTCGTGGTCGTGCGTTAGCGTTCTCGCTTCCCGCGCCCGGGTTCCCGGGTTCGATTCCCGGCGGGGTCAGGGATTTTCTCAGCCTCGTGATGGCTGGGTGTTGTGCGTTGTCCTTAGATTAGTTAGGTTTAAGTAGTTCTAAGTTCTAGGGGACTGATGACCATAGATGTTGAGTCCCATAGTGCTCAGAGCCATTTTAACTCGTCGAGCCATGTTCGGAACGAATTTCATCCGGAAAAATATTCCTTCAAGGTTGTTCGATAGACAGCGGAATGGGTGAAAATCTGACGGTGCAACAGAATGCAGGCGGGAGTTATCGTGGAATAGCATCACTTCCCAGTTGTTCTTGGATCGTGTCTGAAAGACATATCAGCTGTAGTGATGGTTACTCCTCGCGGAAGCAATGTTACAAACTACACCGTAGCTGTTCGACCAGACTCATAACATAATCTTCTGTGATAACATATTCTTCTGTGGATGTGCGCAGATCTTTGTACGGGGAGTTGCTACTTTGTTTTGGATCAGTCACTCCTTCTTTTCTTTATGTTAGCATAAAGACGCCATTACTCGTCACCAGTTATGGTACAAGATAGGAATGGTCGGTGCTGTTCACGAGCCAATTGATGATGAACCAGCACAGATGTAAATCACCTCCTGATTTTTGTGAATTTGTCTTAGAGCACGCGGTACCCACACACCCGACCTTGCACCCTCTCTATTGCATGCAAATGTCACGTGATGGTGGAATGATCACAGTTCACTACATTTGCCAATTCTCGAGAACACTGACGTCGATCGTTGTGGATCCATGTGTTTAAACGATCTTCTAATATTAGTAATTTTCGCCTCACAAACATTAATATACGCTCAATAGTAAACGCCTGATGGCCTAAAGTTACCGAACAATTGTAAAGTAAAAGAAATGAACCATCGCATAGCAGCAACAGAATCTATTATTCTTTATCTTTGTCGTTCTTGCGCGGTGCCTGTAAATCTCTATGTACATGTATCGATTAACGATATAAAAAAAGAATTCTGTTGTTTCAAGACAAATAAGGCATTGGGCGCCTCAGCTTTTACTGTTTCTATGCCGTGAAATGAGGACGCGGACTTGCTGCGTTCCGCATCGGAATTTTATATTTTATGTGAAAATATTCAGTAAATATGCTAATTGTTATTTTTCCAATCAGAAAACATTCAGTTTCTTGTAACTGGTTACGAACTGACAGCATCAAGAGGACATTTTGACTGTTATGTATAAAGTATTTAACCACAATCGTCATCTATTATAATATGATATGAAAATTAAAAAAAAACGTGTGTTAAAGATAAGTGTGCTCATTTCACTAAATTAACCTTGATGATTTCTATCTCCTTATTTACTTGAATGTTAATTATTTTGTGTTAGTTCATGGGCCGAACGCAGTATGAGGCAGAAGGAACATTATCGTTTTCCTATTATATCTGAATCAGCTATTTTTTTTTAATTGTGTAGTGTAACATTTCTTTTAAAGTCTATAAATCTTCTGGTCCCATAGTGTTGTTCCGGGTATGACTACATCGCGACTATAAAAATGCACAGAAATGATAATGTTTCTTCCGAACGATCTCAAATAAATCAATCTGCTGATCTTATTCAAAACAATCCAACCAGTTATTTAATGCTCAAAGTATGTTATTATAATAGTATAATCAAGTCAAGTGGACCACCAAAATATTCGTTTTTTCCGACATTTTTCAAAAACTAAAATATAAAATAAGAATTCTTTTACTTTTCGCCCCCCAAGAGCAACGCTACAATCTCCATCAAATACCGAAGGTTTTCCTGAACGTTGAGACTCACTAATATCAAAACGATCCTCCTTAAAGTAAGAAAACCATTTTGCCCTTCCCTGTCCAGTGGCATTATCCCCATGCACAGCTGAAATGTTTCTGTCTGTCTCAGCTGTTGTCACCCCTCTATTGAATTCAAACAAAAGAATATGTCGGAAATGTTCAGATTTCACCACTTGGAACTCCTTTTTTTACCGTCCACAGCTCCACTCACTGTCTCCAAATGACAAAATCTAAATTCAAATGGCAACAGTGAACTACAAACAAAAAATGGCAATCGATACATATGTCCATAGCACCTCGAAAACTAACATGCAAAACAAAACCGCTATCTACTCACCAACCAAATATATTTTTATTCTTCATGACTAGATATTCATTTCTCAACATAGTCACCCAGACGACGAACATATTTCTCCCAGTCAGGACAGTTTGTTAATAGCGTTGGCCTTCCAACTAACAAAAAATACGTACAACAAAAGATCCCTTTCGTGGGGGTCCAAAATTACACATTAGAAGACATTGATTAAGTCAGAAGCACTGTATGCAGCAGAAACACTAAACATGAATTTCAAAGGCCAAATGGAGAAACTTGAGCTAAAGGAAAGAAAAAAACTAAGAAAAATCGTAGGACCAAAATGTCAAGACAATAAGATTATATACATCAAAAATGAAACTCTCTACAAGAAAACTAAAAAAGTTTCAGATACTATGCGAAGAGGAGAATAAAAGTTTATGGTCATCTTCACAGAATGAATGCCAAGAGATTAACAATTCATTGATTTTTCCGTAACCGCAAAACGAAACCTGAAACTGGTTTAAAGAAACTGAGAAAGACCTAGTAGAAGTAAAGATTTCAGAAAATTCACTTTTTGATTGAACAGCTAAATTAATTACTAAAGATGAAAACATAAGGTTCCAAGACAAACCTACACAAAAGTCCAAATCTTTCATTTCGGATGAAGAGAGGAAAAGATAATCAGAAAGTATGAAGAAATACGGGGCCTTAATAAAAGAACAACGCACAAAGAAATGATTGATCCAGCGTACCCCAAAGAGGATGAAACGTAAGAAGAAGAAAGAACAGATGAACTTTACTAGGTTCTTTCTACTACCTTATATTAAGTGAAAGGCACGTACTACGATATTCTAAAGAAGAGTGTAAATGATTCCTCTGTGAAAATTTACATATGTAGACGGCTATCCTCGATAAATTACAGAATTCTCCACGTTATTTTTTGTTGTTTGGTTAGAACAGACGAAATTTTCCATTTGTCTCATATTATGCATCAACATTGGTAGTATATCACCGATGCAAAAATTTATGTTGGCGAGTACGTGGCGCCATTCCACTGTTTATTGTTTACTGTTAAGAGATTTGTGAGTTACGCAAGTTTCGCCCCATTCACAAAGTAGTTTCCTTGTTCCGTCACGGCTAAGGCTCCTCGTATTTGGCGCAATACGTGAAAGTACTGAAAATTGCATGCCTCGTGTTAAGAAGTATATCTGTGTGTAATTAGTTGATTTAGTGCCTGTAGAACTTATGTATGCAACGTGTTGCTAAGCTGAACGCATAACACAGTTAACATGAATAGTGACACAATTAACAGTCCTGTAAAAGGTCTACATAAGGCTCAGTAGCTTGGGCACCAGGTACTATTGTTACACAAACGTGTGAGCGTTTGACACTCGTTGACGCTTCTGCATCTCTTAATCTTTAAAATTAATGCTCGGTTGCTGCACACAACGGGAACTCGTCACAATAAGCAAACATCGTAGAAACGCAGCTCGTTACATCTATTACGTACGCGTCAGGTAACCAGTGAAACCTTCCCGTCTAATATTGGATGAACGTTTGCTTGCTGACTGAACGCTGCGTCTCTTAAAATCTTTTAACTGCTGCTCTGTCAAGACTACCTGCTGATTATTACGACGTAACATAAAATGTGTTGTCGCCGTGGCCCTCAGTCGTTACCTGAAATTATTAAGACTGATTCTTACCTTTAATTATTTATACTGGATCGCCATCTGACTGCTACAGCAAACTGTGGAATGAATATACTTACTTCTCTTTAACATAATTATAAGCTGCTGGTGGAGTTTCATAATACTTTGTGACTGGAATTCTTTAAGTTGAAGTTAATTTAGATTTGATAAAAGCTGAAGCTCAGTTTAGACTTTTCTTTTAAGATAACAATAAATTCCGTAAAGCATTTACGTGAATGATTTTGGGATAGAAAATTTTTAATGCATTTAATCTGGTAGAAGTTAACTATATTCTGAGAACGATCTTGACAAACAATTACAAGGGGTATAGTTCTTTACAAAAATTCTTAAAAAGTAGCGTTCCGCTACATACCTAATTTTCCATCAAAATTACATAACTATATTCTGAGAACGATCTTGACAAACAATTACAAGGGGCATAGTTCTTTACAAAAATTCTTAAAAAACTAGCATTGCGCTACATATAGCGAGTGGCTGGCGAGCACACCGCTTCTTTCAAAGTGTTAATTCATACCTCGCTTACAGCGACCTCCTCTCATGTCTCGCTAGCTACGACTGCCTCGTCTCACATCTTACTCGCAACTGCTCGCTTCCAATGCTACAAAAGTGCGGTCTCGCCGCCAACAATGGTTTTTGGTGCAGACAATCCCTGCTACCATTACAGATGTATTACTGCGCGCTGTTTCCCGCTCTTTCTCAAAATGTATCTATGCGCGGTTTCCCGCTCTTTCTCAATAATACACAATGCAATTTAATTAACAAAACAATTTAAATAAGAAACAGTTCAGATAATTACATGCTAAAACAGTTTAAATACGCCTATTATATAATTACATATGCCGCTACTCGGCTTTTCCGTCTAATATTGGATGAACGTTTGCTTGCTGACTGAACGCTGCGTCTCTTAAAATCTTTTAACTGCTGCTCTGTCAAGACTACCTGCTGATTATTACGACGAAACATAAAATGTGTTGTCGCCGTGGCCCTCAGTCGTTACCTGAAATTATTAAGACTGATTCTTACCTTTAATTATTTATACTGGATCGCCATCTGACTGCTACAGCAAACTGTGGAATGAATATACTTACTTCTCTTTAACATAATTATAAGCTGCTGGTGGAGTTTCATAATACTTTGTGACTGGAATTCTTTAAGTTGAAGTTAATTTAGATTTGATAAAAGCTGCTGACTGAACGCTGCGTCTCTTAAAATCTTTTAACTGCTGCTCTGTCAAGACTACCTGCTGATTATTACGACGAAACATAAAATGTGTTGTCGCCGTGGCCCTCAGTCGTTACCTGAAATTATTAAGACTGATTCTTACCTTTAATTATTTATACTGGATCGCCATCTGACTGCTACAGCAAACTGTGGAATGAATATACTTACTTCTCTTTAACATAACATATGTAATTATATAATAGGCGTATTTAAACTGTTATAGCATGTAATTATCTGAACTGTTTCTTATTTAAATTGTTTGTTAATTAAATTGCATTGTGTATTATTGAGAAAGAGCGGGAAACCATTGTTGGCGGCGAGACCGCACTTTTGTAGCATTGGAAGCGAGCAGTTGCGAGCAAGATGTGAGACGAGGCAGTCGTAGCTAGCGAGACATGAGAGGAGGTCGCTGTAAGCGAGGTATGAATTAACACTTTGAAAGAAGCGGTGTGCTCGCCAGCCACTCGCTATATGTAGCGCAATGCTAGTTTTTAAGAATTTTTGTAAAGAACTATACCCCTTGTAATTGTTTGTCAAGATCGTTCTCAGAATATAGTTAACTTCTACCAGATTAAATGCATTAAGAATTTTCTATCCCAAAATCATTCACGTAAATGCTTTACGGAATTTATTGTTATCTTAAAAGAAAAGTCTAAACTGAGCTTCAGCTTTTATCAAATCTAAATTAACTTCAACTTAAAGAATTCCAGTCACAAAGTATTATGAAACTCCACCAGCAGCTTATAATTATGTTAAAGAGAAGTAAGTATATTCATTCCACAGTTTGCTGTAGCAGTCAGATGGCGATCCAGTATAAATAATTAAAGGTAAGAATCAGTCTTAATAATTTCAGGTAACGACTGAGGGCCACGGCGACAACACATTTTATGTTTCGTCGTAATAATCAGCAGGTAGTCTTGACAGAGCAGCAGTTAAAAGATTTTAAGAGACGCAGCGTTCAGTCAGCAAGCAAACGTTCATCCAATATTAGACGGGAAGGTTTCACTAGGTTATTTCGGATAACGGTCCGCAGTTTAGGTCAGACGTATGGAAGAAAATGTTAGACAGTAAGAACATAACACCTATTTACATATCAAGATATCACAGTTCTTCCAACCCATCAGAAAGAATAATGAAAGAGATCGGGAAGTTATGCAGAATTTATTGTCACAAAAGACATACAACATGGGATAAATATATTTTACAGTTTCAAGAAGTGATAAATGCAATACCCAATGAATCTACGATGCTATCACCAACCGTAATACTGACAAATAAAGACCCACCGAACAAAATTACCGAACTAATTACTTTTCCTAAGACGCGTAGGCTTCGACATTGTGAAATAATAGACACAGCATTAGCAAACACTAAAAGAGCTGCAGATCGGCGGAAGAAACAACAGAAGCAGGTAAGTCGACTACAGAAGTACGAGATTGGCGACAAAGTACTGATTCGCACTCATTTTCTTTCCAACAAAGGTAAGCACAGATGCCGTAAATTCGAACTTCTGTATGCAGGCCCTTACAGAGTTCGTAATATTCCACACGCTAATGTAGTGCATGTGGAAACGCTACGTAAGAAGAAATCATTAGGGAATCATCATGTATCCAACGTGAAACATTTCTTGACTTAAATTTTTGCATTTCAGCTGACGAAAGGACGGCGTGACACGTATGTATGCAACAATGGTAGTTTCAGCGCGCTTCAGTAACAAACAAAGCCGCGACACGCAGCGGGCCGCTAATATTTCACCGTACCTTAAAGAACACAGCAGTACTTAATGATGCTACGCCAGCCAAGACAAATAAAAACACGAGAAACATTTCCTAACTTAAAGAGAACATGCAGACAACGACACGACGTATGAATTTGTGCACTGAGAGCTCATAAATGAAAGAAATTTTTTTTATAACGTGACATAATTACTTAAGAAAATGTCGATTTTTGCAATAGCTAAACTGATAATATAGATCGTTCATTAATCAATTATTTTAGTGGTAACATTAACATGTACTCTTTATTCCAGAATGCAGCATTGTTGTCACACGTCATCAAAATGAAACGTAGTTTTAGTTAGAATAAGGATGTGAATCTTTAGGTCACGCAGATAGCTGACGCTAATTGTCATTACAGAAATTTTATAGGTCATGCAGGGAGCTGACGTGATTTTGCAGCAGATAATATTATGATAAAGTGTTTTATAGGTCATGCCAGGAGCGGACGAGAAGTACCAGGAGATGTTTATTGAAGTCATGCCGTGCGCTGACGTTAATTAATGCTGAATGTTTATAACAGGTTATGCAGAGAGTTGACACAGATGCAGAAGAAGAACACGTATGTTATGTTAGTATATAAGAAATGTATAATGTTAAGAAATAATTTTGCTAGCATGTGACACATTGCAACACTATGGATGGGGACCACACATTACAATGTCTAACCAGAATAATGTTTACCTTAATTTTCAGCTGCAAAAGAATACTTTAAATAATTTTATGACAGTAATTTTATTGTATATTATGACCTGACATTTGACGACTCATAACTGACGACTACACCCCTGAATGGAAGATAAAATTTTAGGACAGTAAGTCAAGAAATGCATTGTCAACAAAATTTATAATTAATGATGTAAGAAACTAAGATATGTAAATACAGAATAAGTAATAATGTACTTGTCTATAACAAATCTGTATACTATCAAATACTGAATAAGTAGGAACTTTTATGTCTTTTATATATGGGAATAATTTTCTGGAAGAATTCTTAAATTAAAACTACATATTGTTACAAATTACGACACAACATATTTTGTCATAGGGAAAATTATTTGGTAGTCAAATTATGGTACCAACAATGTCCGTGAACCCATTGCCAAAACAATTTTACCCGTACCTTAATTCCTGTGCATCCCCATGGTTATTGAGCACAGAATCAGTGAATTGTGAAACACGTCACTTCAACCAATGATGTTCTCGACGAGGTGTTTGCATACCTAGATGCACACCACAGCCCGATGTATGTCAATTGGTGCCTGCATACCTAGATACACACCACAGTATGATGTACGACAATAGGTGTTTGCATACCAAGATGCACACCACCAACCTTAATGGACCATTGGAGATGGAACTTAATCCTGTTGTGGCTGCGGCAACTCAGGCTATTCGACGACGTACTTAGTGTTTGGGTACACTAAAACTATGGAGCAAGGCGATGATGGAACCACATGGCGAAACCTGGTGTTGTGCTATGTGAGGGAAAGGAACAGACTTTTGAGTGCATTCACAGACAGTTGCCAGTGCTTTGACCATGCTATCCAATTCCTTTTGTACCTTCCTTAATTGTGGTACTAAGAGATGCCAATTTGAATTAAATGTTTCATAATGTAAACTTTCAATTGCTTCATATGATCTGTATATTGATTTTCACATTTACTCTTATTCTTGTTGTTAAATTTAAGGGAACCAAATTTTACTTGATGTACAATTCCTACTAAAACCCTTTCTATTTACATATTCTCATTATTAGAGATAGACAAATCATTTCGTATGACAGCATTTGTGTATACACTTTGTTCAAACTATTTTCTATAATCAAATTTTATACTTATGTTGAGTCCATATGACGCAACAACGTAGTAAAATTTTAAGAAAGCCGAGTAGCGGCATATGTAATTATATAATAGGCGTATTTAAACTGTTTTAGCATGTAATTATCTGAACTGTTTCTTATTTAAATTGTTTTGTTAATTAAATTGCATTGTGTATTATTGAGAAAGAGCGGGAAACCGCGCATAGATACATTTTGAGAAAGAGCGGGAAACAGCGCGCAGTAATACATCTGTAATGGTAGCAGGGATTGTCTGCACCAAAAACCATTGTTGGCGGCGAGACCGCACTTTTGTAGCATTGGAAGCGAGCAGTTGCGAGTAAGATGTGAGACAAGGCAGTCGTAGCTAGCGAAACATGAGAGGAGGTCGCTGTAAGCGAGGTATGAATTAACACTTTGAAAGAAGCGGTGTGCTCGCCAGCCACTCGCTATATGTAGCGCAATGCTAGTTTTTAAGAATTTTTGTAAAGAACTATACCCCTTGTAATTGTTTGTCAAGATCGTTCTCAGAATATAGTTAACTTCTACCAGATTAAATGCATTAAGAACTTTCTATCCCAAAATCATTCACGTAAATGCTTTACGGAATTTATTGTTATCTTAAAAGAAAAGTCTAAACTGAGCTTCAGCTTTTATCAAATCTAAATTAACTTCAACTTAAAGAATTCCAGTCACAAAGTATTATGAAACTTCACCAGCAGCTTATAATTATGTTAAAGAGAAGTAAGTATATTCATTCCACAGTTTGCTGTAGCAGTCAGATGGCGATCCAGTATAAATAATTAAAGGTAAGAATCAGTCTTAATAATTTCAGGTAACGACTGAGGGCCACGGCGACAACACATTTTATGTTTCGTCGTAATAATCAGCAGGTAGTCTTGACAGAGCAGCAGTTAAAAGATTTTAAGAGACGCAGCGTTCAGTCAGCAAGCAAACGTTCATCCAATATTAGACGGGAATGTTTCACCATAGGCAAGTTTGAGGACATTAGTGATTTCGTGATCATCTTCATATGATGTAACCGAGAGAATATTTAACAATGATACAGAGCAGTGTTCTGGGAGTTGTACCAAACTGGAATAAAATGACTCCGAACTCCGTGGGACTGGAAAACTGCAGGAAACAAAAATGGATAAGACTTCCACATCTGGGCAGCTCACAAAAGCCGTATAAATGGGACAAATATTTAATATGTGTAACTGAGAATTCAAGATACATAACCAAATGAATTAAATGCAAGCTTGACCGTAAAGAGGCTTCTACTGGGAAAAATTGAATGCTCTCCGTTCCAGGCAAACCGTACGAAACTCATACAATTAATTATCAGGTAGTCGTAACAGAGCTGAAATGTGCAATATGTGTGTGCCATACTCCAGTATTTTCGGCTGTAAGCCAAAGTATCGTTGCTATTTGCCGGAAGTTCCATGAGGCTGTTGGCGGATGACGTTGTTGTATGTAGGAAAGTAGCAACCATAGAAAAAAGTAGCGAAATGAAGGATGTCCTGTACAGGTTCAACGCTTATAGCAGGGATTGATTTTCGACCCGCGACATAAACAAGTATAATGTATTGTGCTAAGTAAGTGGTTAGACCCGCTATTGTTTGGGTACATTATTTCAAAACACATAGTAGTCATATCGCATAAGTACCTGAGAGTACGCGTAAGGAGCGATTTAAAGTGTAAGATCTCCAAAATTTAGATAAATTTATTGGAAAAGTCTTCTGGAAACGTAGTCCGCCCAGAAAAGAGGCAGCATCAGAAAACATTCCTTTGGACAATACTTTGGTTTTGTTCGTTATTTCGTCACTCTCGCCCATTTACAATGTCGGACGCTATAAGAGAAGCGTTATCCATCACGGCGTCATTTATTATTAAGATTCAATGAGCGTACTTTCCTAGAAGAGTGAACGTGTATACTGTCATCTCCAATTTTATGTACTGATGTTGCGAACTTTCAGGGATGACGGAGGAGGGGTAAATGTATCAAATTGAGGTAAGGAACCCTGGTCCAAAAACGACTGAATCGAAAGTAATAAGCTAAAATCGTTCTGATACCTTTGACAGTAGAATACATGTACTGTTACTGTTGTTGCTATGATCACAGGTTAGGTAACTTTCATGGGTGGTAGTATGGAGCAAAAAAATTGGTCAGGCGCTCTGTGGATTCCGAACGAACGTAATTACGTTTACAGAAAGTTCATCCATCCCGGAAACAAAGAATTTCAACTGTTTTTTAATATTGTCGACATTGACACTGGAAAGTATCAGTCCATGGAATTCCAAGACTTACTGGAGGTCGGATAACAAAAGAAAAATTTTTTTTGTGTTATGTTATTACAAATTAACATCTTCTGAAAATTTTCCTTTACTTGTCCAGTTTAACTTTGATTCTTGCCCAGTTTCATGATTCTAGGTCTGCGTGAAATATCCTATATGCTTTCATGAGTCAGTTTGCGAGTATCAAAATATGTGACACAAATGACCTTTACTTTTGATTGCATTGAATTAGAAGTTTGTCGTGCGGGATTCGCCGAGCGGTCTAGGGCGCTGCAGTCGTGGACTGTGCCGCTGGTCCCAGCGGAGGTTCGAGTCCTCCCTCGGGAAAGGGTGTCTGTGTTTGTCCTTAGAATAATTTAGCTTGAGTAGTGTGTAAGCTTAGGGACAGATGACCTTAGCATCTTTTTTTTTTTTCCTGAGAAGAAAGGGTCTTAATAGACGAACAAACCGACAGCCGGACCATAAATGCAAAAGGATATTTTTTTCGTGTTATATAATAATATATTAACACTTTTCGGATTTTTTCCCTTTACATGTACTGTTAAATATTGCTTCTTGCGAAATTTCATGATTCTAAGTCAACGAGAAGTAGATTTTCGTGAGTGAGTTTGCGTATAACGACATCTGTGACGTAAACGGCCGTGTCTTTCGATTTTATTCACTTAGAATCTTCCGTTGTTTACGCCGCCAAGAGACCATAGACCTCAGTATGTGACACACATTTCAACTTGATATGTCTACCCGTTCCAGAGTAAAAGATGTCTTAACTGACAGATGAACAGACAGACAATTGAATAACCAATGTCCAAAATTTTTTTTCGTGTGATGTATTTACAAGTTCCCAGTTTTCGAGTCATTTCCTTTACATGAGCTTCATGATTGTAGGCCAACGGTAAGTACCCTATAGGTTTGGATCAGTTTGTTTTCCAGTACAAAAATATGTGACATAAAGAGCCGTACCTTTCTGATTGCATTAACTTAGAAGCTTCAATTTTTTACATCTCCAGGGGATCACAAACCTTGTAATGTTACATAAATTTTAACTTGATATGTGCACCCGTTCTTGAACGAAATGGTTTTTAACCGTTGGACAGACAGACAGACAGACGGACGGCAAGAAAATTGATACTATAAGAGTTCCTTTTTTACCGACTGAGGCACGAAACCCTAAAAAGGACACACTTTCCAGTAAACACGGGTTCTAGATCACATACCTAAAGAGCTATTGGCACTTGTTCATTAGAAATGTGTTTCACTGTAGTGGCTCAAAGCTCGTAACGTATGCACTATAGAGCCCATGTTTGCCAAACATTTCTTTCTTCTTTTGGTCCATACTACCACCTCTAAAAGCTACCTACGCTACAATTGTAGTAGCAACAACAATTGTAGACGTACTCAACCGTCAGAGGTGTCAGTACGAATCTCCCCTAGCATTTATTGATGCTTTTACCCTTCGCCATCATCCCTGAAAGTTTTTTAACATCATCCCGTAATCAGAGTGCGCATGTTGAACGACGAGGAAAATAAAATTAAAGAGAATCGACCTCATACGGAAGCTTACCAACAATCGATCCTCTCGAGCACCGTTTGGTACTCGAACAGGGAAGGGGAAGAAGTTACACTGTTACACAAAGCATCATAAGGTGGTTCTCGAAATTTGTAAACCTAGATGTTGATGCGAATTCCACCTGGCCATGTTAAACTCATCTTCAGAGTACAACAGTATCGTAACTGAACTCTGGTTGATGGTGGCACGCCTTGCAGACAACAGAGCTAGCAAAGCTTCACCAAATTGTCATTATTTATTACTGACTTCAATCTTTACTTTTCGCATGGTCATTGCCACTTCACTGAGATTGTCACCTTTCTGAAGTATGTACCGGGACACGAAATGTGAATACATGCTAGAAAACGTAGCATCGCGTTACATTTGTGACTAAAACCACAAGTAAATAGCCATTGTATAGTCATGACGTCAGAGAATCGCTTTAACAGCAGCATGCTACTCGCAGAGAAACGCAGCGTTTGTGAAATGTCTGGGGCGCAATGTGGGCGGGCCCGCCTTTGTTCCTTATTCTTTTGTACTCCTTCTGCCGAGAGGAGAATAATACCAACTGCGGAAGCTTACACTTAGTGATTCCCCCTTTTTTTCATTTTTACGGAGTACATGAATAGCTCGGAAGCCCATCGTGGCACAGTGCTGCCCTCATCGGAACGCACTTGCCTTGGTCAGAATATAAATTTGTTTTCACTTTTTCCATCATTTTGAATTCCATCCTTACTGACGTCTTGTAACACGGGCCCCCAACCTGTGCGAATTTTTGAGTACATTTCATGCTCCGCTTCGTGCTGTAGAAGGTTTTATTTTCTTGTTGCGGTTTCAACGCTGCACCATTGTCTCGCATGTACAAACATAGAACACAAACGGAAACATAATGGCTACATAATGTTGATAGTAAATACGAGAAATTGCTAACAAGCACATACAAACAGTTGATACCATGTCAGACAAAGATATGTGTTATCAGACACAATTCCCTTGCCGAGTACTGCGTAGCCTGTTAACAAATCGTAGGTTTATATGCAAGCAACTGGAGACATGTTGACTGATAAAATCGTACATGTCGTTCCAGGTGGGGCGGTTCTTCGTAAAACAGACAATCTGGCGTTTAGCTTGCGGGAGGTATCACAAGAAAGAATTTACATTCAGTTGCTGGACATTGCAGTTCCTTAGACAGAGCTTTCAGAGACATGTAAGACGAAATGACAGCAACTGCTTTACTGTTGGGAGGCAAATATCAGGCTGACGTTTTCTGACAGACTCGTAGGAGGAAAGAAAGGAGGTTACAGAAGACTCCTGAAGAAAAGTCTGGACTAAACTTCTTCATCTAACGTCTAACATAAGAAGATTTTTAAAAAAGTGATTAAATTCAAAGAAGAACTACACATTTGGTTACAGGTTAATTGAGCACGCGAAATCATTACAGAAAATCTGAATGAACTGCAGGACGATATGTAATGCACACACGAGATAAGCTGCTTATAAAATACAGAGAACCCTGTTTCACTAAGTATCTTAGAAGATGTTACCTTTTCGTTCGTACCACACTCGTGTAGCTGGAAACGCTACGGCTCTCATAGAAAAGCTTCTGCTACATCGTCGCACTGGCAATGAATAAATGAGAAATTAAGGCGACAATTTCGCTGCACATCACATTAAGTGAACGGAAAGAAGTACTGACTGGACGGTTACATTAAGGCAACGTAGAAGAAAAGTTATTAAGCAGGCGTCTGAATCAACTTTCCGACATAACTGATCTTTTTTTCCGTATTACTCATATTCTCTGTACTTCCTTATCGTCGCGTTTGATGTTTTTGAGGTTGTGATTAAGACAGAGTGTCCACTACTTTTGCAGTCAAGATTTAGATCTATGTTTCGATGAAAAACGAAACACAGTCGGCGTTTTGCTCTCTCCTCGAGCGGCTGTCCGTTTGATTTGAGAAGTAGACTCAATTCCACCTGCTTTCCATAGTCCACATCCAACTGCAATAGGGCTGAAGAAAACAGAAATACTTTGCCTAGGGCTCAAATTTTATTGTACATGTTACGGCCTTCAAACTCCATTCACATCACGCCGATCTGAATCATCGCCTGTAATACCTTTTATCAGTGCCACACGCAGATATGCTGTTTTTACCCCACGTCTATGATGGTGCTCACTTCTTAGGTAGGGATGTGGTCTATCTCTGTTGTTATTCAGTCTGTACACTGAACAACAATGAAGGAAACCAAATATGAAATTGGAAAGGGCAGTAAAGTTCAGACAGAAGAAATGAAAATAGTGAGGTTTGCTGATGCCATTGTAATTCTGCCTGAGTGGGCAAAGTACTTGGAAGATTAGTTGAACGGAATGGATGGTGTCTTGAAAACAGATTATAAGATAATCATCGACACAATCAAAACAAGCTTAACGGATTGTATTCGTTTAAATCAGGCAATGCTGAGAGAATTAGGAAATAAGACACTAAAAGTAGGGTCGGCCGTTGTGACCGAGGGGTTCTAGGCACTTCAGTTTGGAACGCGCGACCGCTACGGTGACACGTTCGAGTCCTAGTTCAGGCATGGATGTGTGTCATGTCCTTAGGTTGGTTAGGTTTAAGTAGTTCTAAGTTCTAGGGGACTGATGACCTCAGATGTCAAGTTCCATAGTGCTCGGAGCCATTTGAACCCTTTGAACACTAAAAGTAGTTTACAAGCCTTGCTCCATATGCACAGTCAGTGTACGATGATGGCCGAAGTAGAGATGATATTAAATACAGGCTGGGAATACCAACAAAAAATTGAGTATGTCAACATCGAATGTAAATTTAAGCATTAGGAAGTTTTTTTTTTTTTTTTGGTGGTATTTGTAGCGGGGTAGACTTCCGTAGAAGTGAAACGTGGAAGATAAACGTTTCCGACAAAAACAGAATTACAGAATAATGCTGAAAAGTTGGTGCTGATAGCGAGGCAGGTGAATAAACATTTTATGGATCCGTTTTATTTTAGTCATGTAATCTAATGGAAAAGAGAAGTTGTATGGATACTGTGTGGGACTGAGATCAGAATGGACAAATTAAATTTCATAATAATAATCAACGTGGAAAAACTGACTACTTGAAAACTTTATAAACTGTGAGTCGCTATAAACACCTAGGTTTACTCATTATCATCTAGGACAGCTGCTGTAGAAACGTTAGATACAATACTAGGCTTTTAACGGCTGCAATGATCAAATTAACGAAGATTTGGAAAGGTTCATAAAACATACGCTGTGAGAAACAGGGTTACAGAAATGTGAGCAAATGATGCTCCTGTAAAAAAAAAAGTGGTTGAAATGGCTCTGAGCACTATGGGCCTTAACATCTGAGGTCATCAGTCCCCTAGAACTTAGAACTACTTAAACCTAACTAACCTAAGGACATCACACATATCCGTGCCCGAGGCAGGATTCGAAACTGCGACCGTAGGGCTCGCGCGGTTCCTGACTGAAGCCTCCTGAACCGCTCAGGCACAACGGCCGGCGGCGCCCCTGTATTCTCAGTTGTTTTAATTATAATGTATGCCAATGTGAACATGCGAAGTTGACTAGTCAGAACCAAAACGTTTGCAGATGTATGCATTCAGAATAATACTCAGTAGAACTACGACATAAATATTGTTATTTTGGGGGAGCAGGGGTTAATATTTATTTACAACCAACCCGGCTGGTAATCGAACCATGGACCCCGTGATCCAGGGACAGCAAAGCTAGCCAGGCACAAATATGACAGCTGTTTGTCAGAGTTCTGTAAGGAATCGGTATTCAGTATACATGATATTTAGTTCAGGTACAATCATTCATTCTTAATAAATAATTTTTTTAGGTTTTTTCCTCATACAATTTCCAGCTGAACACTGCTAGCATCTGCCAGTCTTTGGGGATGTCAGAAATTCAACAGCTACCTGTATATACACTCCTGGAAATGGAAAAAAGAACACATTGACACCGGTGTGTCAGACCAACCATACTTGCTCCGGACACTGCGAGAGGGCTGTACAAGCAATGATTACACGCACGGCACAACGGACACACCAGGAACCGCGGTGTTGGCCGTCGAATGGCGCTAGCTGCGCAGCATTTGTGCACCGCCGCCGTCGGTGTCAGCCAGTTTGCAGTGGCATACGGAGCTCCATCGCAGTCTTTAACACTGGTAGCATGCCGCGACAGCGTGGACGTGAACCGTATGTGCAGTTGCCGGACTTTGAGCGAGGGCGTATAGTGGGCATGCGGGAGGCCGGGTGGACGTACCGCCGAATTGCTCAACACGTGGGGCGTGAGGTCTCCACAGTACATCGATGTTACCGCCAATGGTCGGCGGAAGGTGCCCGTGCCCGTCGACCTGGGACCGGACCGCAGCGACGCACGGATGCACGCCAAGACCGTAGGATCCTACGCAGTGCCGTAGGGGACCGCACCGCCACTTCCCAGCAAATTAGGGACACTGTTGCTCCTGGGGTATCGGCGAGGATAATTCGCAACCGTCTCCATGAAGCTGGGCTACGGTCCAGCACAGCGTTAGGCCGTCTTCCGCTCACGCCCCAACATCGTGCAGCCCGCCTCCAGTGGTGTCGCGACAGGCGTGAATGGAGGGACGAATGGAGACGTGTCGTCTTCAGCGATGAAAATCGTTTCTGCCTTGGTGCCAATGATGGTCGTATGCGTGTTTGGCGCCGTGCAGGTGAGCGCCACAATCAGGATTGCACACGACCGAGGCACACAGGGCCAACACCCGGCATCATGGTGTGGGGAGCGATCTCCTACACTGGCCGTACACCTCTGGTGATCGTTGAGGGGACACTGAATAGTGCACGGTACATCCAAACCGTCATCGAACCCATCGTTCTACCATTCCTAGACCGGCAAGGGAACTTGCTGTTCCAACAGGACAATGCACGTCCGCATGTATCCCGTGCCACCCAATGTGCTCTAGAAGGTGTAAGTCAACTACCCTGGCCAGCAAAATCTCCGGATCTGTCCCCCATTGAGCATGTTTGGGACTGGATGAAGCGTCGTCTCACGCGGTCTGCACGTCCAGCACGAACGCTGGTCCAACTCCGGCGCCAGGTGGAAATGGAATGGCAAGCCGTTCCACAGGACTACATCCAGCATCTCTACGATCGTCTCCATGGGAGAATAGCAGCCTGCATTGCTGCGAAAGGTGGATATACACTGTACTAGTGCCAACATTGTGCATGCTCTGTTGCCTGTGTCTATGTGCCTGTGGTTCTGTCAGTGTGATCATGTGATGTATCTGACCCCAGGAATGTGTCAATAAAGTTTCCCCTTCCTGGGACAATGAATTCATGGTGTTCTTATTTCAATTTCCAGGAGTGTATATCAAACGGTAAACAATAAATATTTGTACTCAATATGTCCTGGAGAAACAAAACTGCTAGCTACTGTTTCTGCAGGTACGGTTTTCAATCATCATCATGATGGATACATTAAATCTAATATTAGATGTGAATATAAAAGTTAAGTGACATACGTTAAGCAAAACATATAGCATGATTGTTTCATGATTTGATAAACGAGATAATGGAAGACAGGAGGTCTTAATTTTGTATATAAGAGAGATAATTTCCGTGACCGATCGGTAACTCATATTTCATGACTAGTGATTTTCTTTCCTGACCCAGTAGCTGTCCACTTCCTTCAAAAAGCAGTATACGGCGTTCGCTAGATGGGTGCAGTTAGCTGCCGCGACAGAACCGAGTGTTTGTTTCCGAGCTTGTGAAGCGTTCAAGGTTGACGTGCGGTAGGTCGCATTTCCTTTGCTGTGAAAGCCACAGGCAGACAGAGGTGCCTTTCAGGCCGAGAGTAAAAGACTGACACCTCTTCACGTCTTATAATTAGTGTAAGGGTAAGGGTACATCAGGCAGGTTATTCATAACCCGGGGCGAGCCACATATGTTCTTGAAGTAGAGACTGAAAATGTATTTACGTCTCTCTCTGCGTTCACCATCACTATGATACGAATATCCTGCTTTGAATATAGCTTGAAAACACATTTGTCTGGGGGCTTGTGGACCATTTAATTGTTACTTAGTGCTGAGTTCAAATTGTGTCTCGTAGTGCCGTACTGGGACCACTCCTGGAACACCTCGGTTGCGCTGGCACTGTCTTGCCTGTTGACGCTTCGTTCCTCGACTTCCGGGAGGCATTCATTGCATTTCCACACTCTCGTTAAGGGAACACATTGTTTGCTCATCCAGTACCGGGGTAGGTTTGTGACTGAATTCAGAACTTCCTAGTAGATAGAAATCAACACGTTGTTCTTAATTGAGAAATATCGACAGCTCTACCGTCATACAGTAGTATCACAACACCTTACAGTAAATATACAAGGGCATGTCGGTAAGTACTGTCTCCGAAATTTTTGCTTGAAAACTCTTTAAGCTTTTCATGAAAAGAAAGATTATTAACATTCTAAATTTTTATTCTTCATGTCTACGTATTTATTTCTCAACATAGTCTCCTAGTAAGAGACCTGTCTGTTGATAGCGTCAGTGTCGAATGACTGACTATGTTGACGGAACCACAGCCTTACCTCCGGTTGCACAGCTTCATTACTATCAAAGTTAAGTGCTCGAAGGCGTTCTTCAAGTTTAGGAAAGAGACGAAAATCGGATGGAACCAAGTCGGGCCTGTATGGAGGATGATCGATGACAAGAACCCAATGCGATGGATTGTTGCAGATGTCACAGCACTCGTCTGTGGTCTGGCGTTGTTGTGTTGCAGGGAGGGTGCTCCATGTGTGGATCAACTATTAGGATTCTAAAATCTATTGCAGCACGCTGTTTCCCACAAGCCGACATATTATATTTGACCATGTTACAGGTTACAATACGAAGCCCTCCAGGTGCGGAGGGATGCAGATAAATAGATGTAAAGAATAAAGATGTAGAGTGTTAATAACGTTTGTTTTATTTAACAAGCTTGGAGAATTTTCACATAAAGAATTCGGAGGCATTACTTTTCAGCACACCCTCGTAAATACTGCAAAGGTTAACAACGGCAATTCTTTGATCCGCTGTTTACTGACAATGCTGTCATCTGTTGATATGCTGCCACGTCAGAAGACTACAGCAAGGTCGCCGGTTGGAGCAGAGACTGGCAGTTCAACCTGAACGTAAACAGATGGCACGTACTGCGGACAGATAAGAGACCCATTACTATTCAATCACCGTATTCGCGATAAATCATTGGAAACAGTATAGTACCTAAGAGTAAAAAAATGAAAAAGCTACATCAAACAAAAGGTCGGAAAAGCAAATGACAAGATCAGATGCAGCAGAGTCATTTTAAGGAAACTTAACACACCCTCGAAAGAAGAGACACGCAAAATGTATGTAAAACGGGTTCTTGACTACTTCTTAGACCGAGACCTTTACACAGGTTGGATTAACGGACGAGATAAAGAATATCCAATGAAGAGTGGAACTTGACGTCACACGATTGTTTAGTAATAGCGACAGCATTACTATACCCTCCAAACTCTAGAGGAAACTGCTAAGAGAGAAAGGCTTTGTGTATCACGGGGAGGGCTACCGCGAGAGTGTACGTTCCTGGAAGACTCAAAGAACTTACACTACATTAAAATTGCTACACCACGAAGATGTGCTACAGACGCGAAATTTAACCGACAGGAAGACGATGCTGTGATATTCAAATGACTAGCTTTGCAGAGCATTACACAAGGTTGGCGCCGGTGGCGACACCCACAACGTGCTGACATGAGGAAAGTTTCCAACCGATTTCTCATATACAAACAGCAGTTGACCGGCGTTACCTGATCAAACGTTGTTGTGATGCCTCGAGTAAGGAGGAGAAATGCGTACCATCACGTTTCCGACTTTGATAAAGGTCGGATTGTAGCCTATCGCGATTCCGGTTTATCGTACCGCGACATTGCTGCTCGCGTTGGTCGAAATCCAATGAGTGTTAGCAGAATATGGAATCGGTGGGTTCAGGAGGGTAATACGGAACGCCTTGCTGGATCCCAACGGCCTCGTATCACTAGCAGTCGAGATGAAGGCATCTTATCCGCATGGCTGTAACGGATCGTGCAGCCACGTCTCGATCCCTGAGTCACCAGATGGGGACGTTTGCAAGACAACAACCATCTGCACGAACAGTTCGACGACGTTTGCAGCAACATGGACTATCAGCTCGGAGACCATGACTGTGGTGACCCTTGACGCTGCATCACAGACAGGAGTGCCTGCGATGGTGTAATCAACGACGAACCTGGGTGCACAAATGGTAAAACGTCATTTTCTCGGATGAATCCAGGTTCTGTTTACAGCATCATGATAGTCACATCCGTGTTTGGCGACATTGCGATGAACGCACATTGGAAGGGTGTATTCGTCATCGCGATACTGGCGTATCACCCGGCGTGATGGTATGGGCTGCCATTGTTTACACGTCTCGGTCAACTCTTGTTCGCACTGACGGCACTTTGAACAGTGGACGTAACATTTCAGATGCGTTCCGACCCATGGCTCTACCCTTCATTCGATCCCTGCAGAACCCTACATTTCAGCAGGGTAATGCGCGACCGCATGTTGCAGGTCCTGTATGGGCCTTTCTGGATACAGAAAATGTTCGACTGCTGCCCTGGCTAGCACATTTTCCAGATCTCTCACCAATTGAAAACGTCTGGTCAATGGTGGCCGAGCAACTGGCTCGTCACAATACGCCAGTCGCTACCCTTGATGAACTGTGGTATTGTGTTGAAACTGCGTGGGCAGCTGTACCTGTACACGCCATCCACGCTCTGTTTGACTCAATGCCCAGTCGTATCAAGGCCGTTATTACGGCCAGAGGTGGTTGTTCTGGGTATTGATTTCTCAGGATGTATGCCCCCAAATTGTGTGAAAATGTAATAACATGTCAGTTCTAGTATAGTATATTTGTCCAATGAATATCAGTTTATCATTTGCATTTCTTCTTGGTGTAGCAATTTTAATGGCCAGTAGTGTATTATTACGTCTTACATGCCTCGTGAAATGATCACTATCCGAAAATCAGAGAAACTGGTATTCGTATGGAAATTTATGTACACGGTGCTATTTTCGTACATCATTTGCGAGTGGATCAGGGAAGAGGAAAAATGTTATTGGTATAAGATTTATCCTCCGAAACAGAGCGTAACATGGCGTGCAGAGTGTAGGTGTTAATCTGGATGTAAATGTAGAAGTTCCATGGTGTTTCTAAGGAAGAGAGAAAAGTCAGCGATGAGTCCTTCAGGTGAATTCGGATGGTGCAGCTGGAGTATTAGTAGCCGATAAGGTAGACACAGTAGCTTGAATGACGTACTCCACCCAGTTTTAAGTGATCATAACTGCTCAACACAGTGGGTACTTCGGAAAGGGTCAAAGAATTTCACGCCAATATATTTTCAGAGGATACAATATATCGTGCATCAAGTGAACGCAATTAGTACAAATGCTAAAGCCACCTTTACGCCCACCGTAGACTTTCTTAAATTATTTATACGGATTGACTTTCATTGCACCAATAGCAAATTAACAGCCAGTTACGCCCTATGGTCATTTTAAAATGCAGCTTCGTCGGTCAAATTTTTTTTGCTATATTTCGCAGACGCAATTGCATTTGAAAACGGCCACAAACCGAAAGTGGCCTTTGATGCAATAAATGATATAATAAAAGTTATCTGTATAAAAAAGATTGACAGTCTATAGTGGACATAAAATAGTTTTAGCGTACATAAATTACGTTGAGGCCGTGGAACTACGTATGAACTGTACATGCACTGTACATAATCAAATGTAGCTGTAACTAATCAATAAAAATCTGTGTTATATGAGGTGTATTCAAGTTCTGAGGCCCCCGTATTTTTTTTTCTACCGGACTGGAAAGAGATAGAAGCATGCGCATTGTTTTAAAATGAGGCCGTGTTCATTGTCAATACGTCCCAGAGATGCCAGCACCGTACGGAAGATGGAATTTTACCGCCAGCGGCGAGAATGAGAACTGTTTTAAATACTTAAAATGGCAACGTTTTCCTTACTTGAACAGCGTGCAATCATTCGTTTTCTGAATTTGCCTGGTGTGAAACCAATTGAAATTCATCGACAGTTGAAGGAGACATGTGGTGATGGAGTTATGGATGTGTCGAAAGTGCGTTAGTGGGTGCGACAGTTTAATGAAGGCAGAACATCGTGTGACAACAAACCGAAACAACCTCAGGCTCGCACAAGCTGGTCTGACAACATGATCGAGAAAGTGGAGAGAATTGTTTTGGGGGATTGCCGAATGACTGTTGAACAGATCGCCTCCAGAGTAGGCATTTCTGTGGGTTCTGTGCACACAATCCTGCATGACGACCTGAAAATGCGAAAAGTGTCATCCAGGTGGGTGCCACGAATGCTGACGGACGGCCACATGGCTGCCCGTGTGGCATGTTGCCAAACAATGTTGATGCGCAACGACAGCATGAATGGGACTTTCTTTTCGTCGGTTGTGACAATGGATGAGACGTGGATGCCATTTTTCAATCCAGAAACAAAGCGCCAGTCAGCTCAATGGAAGCACACACATTCACCGCCACCAAAAAAATTTCGGGTAACCGCCAGTGCTGAAAAAATGATGGTGTCCATGTTCTGGGACAGTGAGGGCGTAATCCTTACCCATTGCGTTTCAAATGGCACTACGGTAACAGGTGCATCCTACGAAAATGTTCTGAAGAACAAATTCCTTCCTGCACTGCAACAAAAAAGGCTGGGAATGGCTGCGCGTGTGTTGTTTCACCAAAACAACGCACCCGCACATCGAGCTAACGTTACGTAACAGTTTCTTCGTGATAACAACTTTGAAGTGGTTCTTCATGCTCCCTACTCACCTGACCTGGATCCTAGTGACTTTTGGCTTTTTCCAACAATGAAAGACACTCTCCGTGGCCACACATTCACCAGCTGTGCTACTATTGCCTCAGCGATTTTCCAGTGGTCAAAACAGACTCCTAAAGAAGCCTTCGCCGCTGCCATGGAATCATGGCGTCAGCGTTGTGAAAAATGTGTACGTCTGCAGGGCGATTACGTCGAGAAGTAACGCCAGTTTCATCGATTTCGGATGAGTAGTCAATTAGAAAAAAATCTATTAGAACTTGAATGCACCTCGTATGTGCAACATTCTGGAGCGAAAGGCTCGACACGCGGTTAACCGTTCGCAAAGGCATTAAGTCACTCTTTCGGTGGACAGGAGTTTCTGTTGAGCGCACCTACTATATAAGAGAGCTAAATTATATTTTATTTGGCGATTCACAATGTGATACATGTCTACACCTATATCTACATCTACATCCATACTCCACAAGCCACCGAATGGTGCGTGGCGGAGGGTATCCTGTACCACTACTAGTCATAGAGGGAGGGAGAAACGACAGTCTGTATGCCCCATCACGAGCCCTAATCCTCTAATCTTATCTTCGTGGTCCACTGGTACACTGGAATAGAATCGTTCTACAGTCAGCCTCAAACGCCAGTTCCCTGAATTTAGTGCTAAAAGTCTCATCGAAAAGTACGTCGCCTTCCTCCACTTATTCCCATTTGAGTTCCTGAAGCATCTCCGTAATACTTGCTTGCTGTTCGAGCCCAACAGGATCATCTCTAACAGTTCGCCACTGAATTGCTTCGATGACTTCCTTTAATCCGACCTGGGGCGGATCCAAAATCCTCGAATAGTACTCGACAATGTCTCGCACTAGTAAACCAGGTGCGGTCTCCTTTATAGATGAACCACACTCCTAAAATCCTCCTAGCAAACCGACGTTGCCCATTCACCTTTCCTACTACAATCCTCGCGTCCTCGTTCCATTTCGTATCGCTTCGCAACGTTCCGCCCAGATATTTAATCGACGTGACTGCGTCAAGCAGCACGCTACTAGTGCCGCATTCGAACATTACGGGTTTGTTTTTCCTACTCATCTGCATTAACTTACATTTTGCTACATTTAGAGCTAGCTGCCGTTGATCACACCAACTAAAAATTTCGTCTATCTTGTATCCTCCTACAGTCACTCACCCGACGAAACGAGAGCGTCATCGGCAAACAGCCACTGTCTGCTGGTTACTATGTCCGCCAGATTATTTATGTACAAAGTGTACAACTTTGCTTCCACCGTTTGCCAGTGGCAACAGCGATAAGTAGCGGTCGAAAGAAACAGATCGCAGTCCTCTGGCGGTTACCTTGGACCTCGGTTAACATAACCTAATTCAAACATTAGTCGATCTGTGTCTGCATCATGAAGTTGTTCTTGAATGAAAATGCCACTTTACGAGTCGAAGTCTCGTTATTTGCGGGAAGTGTTACTGTTTTGTTGCCGGCCGCGGTGGTCGTGCGGTTCTAGGCGCTTCAGTCCGGAACCGCGGGACTTCTACGGTCGCAGGTTCGAATCCTGCCTCGGGCATGGATGTCTGTGATGTCCTTAGGTTAGTTAGGTTTAAGTAGTTCTAAGATGTTAAGTCCCATAGTGCTCAGACTCATTTGAACCATTTTTGAACTCATTTGATTCAATATGAAGAAAACTGCGGCTGAGTCTCATCGAATGCTCTCAAGTAGGTATGGTAAGGACGCTATTAGTGTAAGAACGTGTCGTTAGTGGTTTCAACGCTTCAAGAACGGTGATTTCAACGTAGTAGACCGGCATAGTGGCGGAAGAGAGAATGTTTTCGAAGATGCAGAATTGGAGACATTGTTGAGTGAAGCCAAGCGTCAAACTCAAGAAGAATTGGCACGATTAGTGGGAATGACACTGCAAGCCATTTCAAAGCGTCTCAAGGCTGTGGGCATGATTCAGAAAGAAGGAACTTTGGTCCCATTTGAGTTGAAACGAAGAGACGTTGAACGGCGTACGTGTGTTTGCAAACTGTTGCTTCAGAGGCAAAAACGGAAGGGATTTCTGCATCGTATTGTGACCGGGGACGACAAATGGCTTCATTACGATAACCCTAAACGCAAAAAATCATGAGGATATCCCGGCAATGCTTCCACGTCAACGACCAAACCGAATATTCGCAGCTCTAAGACCATGCTCTGCATTTGGTGGGACCGTCTCGGCATCGTGTACTATGAGGTGTTAAAACCAAGTGAAACAATCACAGGTGCTCTTTTTCGAACGCAATTAATGTGTTTGAGCAGACAAACGGCCGCACTGCAGCGAGAGGCACGATAAAGTGATTTTGCAGCTCAACGCTCGACCCCACGTTGCAAAAGAGGTCGAAACGTACTTGGAAACGTTAAAATGGGAAGTCCTACCTAACCCGCTGCATTCTCTAGACATTGCTCCCTCTTTCTATCACCTGTTTAGATCAACGGCGCATGACCTGGTTGACCACCATTTCCGATCTCATGAAAAAGTCACAAATTTGGCCGATTCGTGGATCGCTTCAAAAGATGAACAATTTTTTCGACACGGGATTCGTACACTGCCCGAAAGATGTGAGAAAGTAGTGGCCAGCGATGGAAAATACTTTGAATGATACATGGGTAATCAATTTGTTTCATTAAAGCCTCAAACGCTGGGGAAAAAAACGGCCGAAGCAAAGTGGTACACCTTGTACATTAAATAAAACAGCAAACTTTTTGAGTTCTACTGTTCACACTACCACAAAATCAAACGCGTAACTAGTAAAATCAGTCTACTTCGTTATCTACACGAAACTGAAATGTTGAGAGTCATCTAAACAACTCACAGAAATTCGCACACATGGTGTGCGGAAAAATTGACCACTTTTTGCTTTCTAACGATGCGTCTTGTGTAGGATGGTAAGTAAAAGTTACAAGTAGGTGCGCGTAATAAAAAATGTGACGTTCGTTTCATCGTTAATATCTTGCCATTAGCTTTCTGCCAAAGTTTTGCAAATTCCTGGGCGAGAACCAAAGTTTTGTAATTCGTGTGCGAGAATCCGTGCGCACTGTCGTTAAAAGCACAGCTATACCTGGTGCCAGAAATATACCCACCTTAATAGCACCCCTTGTTTGAGGAGTTCCTAGAACCTTGGAAAATTCCAGTAATGTTAATGGATTCTAACGTTGCACCTACGTAGAATGGTGAATGAATGAAAACGAAAGACCGAACACTCCATTACAATTAACTTTCGTAACGGGCAGGTTCCTCCCTATAACGCAATACGAGTAAATGTCCATACTTAGATTTAATTTCGCATTTTCTATACTCGCTTCGACATTTATGTGGAATATTCTGGTGAAACTGTTTTTACGCTCGTTCCCATATAACCAGATAAACTCACAGTTTGCACCATTTCTCTGTTAAATGCAACTCGTTTTGACGCTTCGTAACAGTTCTGACCTGTCTCTGGACAACAGTAGCGTTCACGAGAAATTAAGCCACTATACCATTTCCTTCACCTTGTTCCCTAGCAGTATGCCCGACATTATTTTCAGTTCTGGCGACATCCACTGCTTAGATGTCGTCAGTATTGAAAATGATGTCACCAGTGTTGTGCTTGGCTTTCGATGGTGTATTGCTTTGCACGAACAGTCATTTGTGGTCGCACTGGGACGGCATCCACCATCAGTCCGAAGATTGATCGTAAGTAGTATGTATGTCATTGCCATACTCCTACGTTTGAACTGACCTCCCTAGTTACTTATAAGATGGCCCATAGTTTATTTCTAAAAAATAAGAAGTCAAACCACGATGCAACTTGCTATTTTTTCACTTTAGCAAATCACTGTCTGGGATAAAAGAGATTGTATGTGACAGAAAATATGATTAGAACCGACTATGTTTCAAATCCGGGACCTTTGGATCTGTAGTGTGGTTTTCATCCAATATTTTGACGAAATTTCACTCAGAAAATTAAATCGTTTGACACAAATAGACTACAGTGACTAAAGTTTTACATAAGTGCGAGCGTTTTGACACATTCAGAAGTTAGTCTTCAGCTGCACATTGTGGCAGTACGCCTTCTACTTAATATCTGCTTGTTTGTCGTCTTAGAAACCGGAGTCTGCAAACATGGTTCGTTCTGGCTCATTATGTTTGTATCGTCTCTGGACAGGCTGTGGCTATGCCTTTTCGTGTTTCATTTGTTTACAGTCCGAGAACTTAGTACCCCATAATAGTTATGAAGAATACTACGAAAATTCTATTTCTAATGTTTTCGTAGGTTGTCCCAAGCAAGTGGAAGAAGGGGCAGCTGACTACCATATATAAGGAGGGTTACAGAAAAGGCCCCGAAAAATTACGGACCAATATCTTTAACGTCGCTGTACTGCAGATTTCTTGAGTATATCTTAAATTCGGACATGAGAGAAAATCATCTGACCACAAATCAGCACCGATACAGAAAGCATCACTCATGTGAAACCAAACAATGCATGAAGGACAACAAGCAAATTACACGTTACTACATTTCCGGAAACCATTTGACACTGTGCTATACTGAGACAAGGTACCATCAGAAGTGCCCGAGAGAAGTGTAACAAGACCGCACTTACTCTCTATACACGTGAACTATCTCACAGATCGTATGAGCACCATTCTGCGACTGTGTGCTGATGACGCTGATGTATACGGGAAAGTTTCATCCTAGAGCGACTATAGGAGGATGCGGGATGACTTCGGCAGAATTTCCGTCTCACGTGAGTGGCAGCTTGCCCTAAACGTAGATAAATGTAAGGTAATGCACATGAGTTAGGAAAACTATCCTGTAACGTTCGAATACGGTATTAAGGGTTGTTTCATAAAGTCACGTCGATTATTGGTTTGATTCAAAGTGACGTGTAATGGGATGAACACCTGAGGTTTGTTGCAGGTAAGATGGATGATCAATTTTTGTTTATTGGGAGAATCCAGGAAAGAGTAAATCATCTACAAAGGAAATTGCATGCGGAACAGAAGCGCAGCACACTCTTGATTCCTGATCGAATGTTTGGGACACTTACCAGATCATATTAAAGGAAGACTTTGAAAAGGACCACCCAAACAAGACAAGATAAAACGGTTCTCGTATGAAATTATATAGACAGTCGGTTTTCCCTCGCTCCGCTAGTGAATCGGACAGTAAAGGAAAAGACTATCGGTGTTTTGAGATGAACTACACTGTACACCGTTTGGTAGCTTTCATATTACGTTTGTTATATAAGTGACAGTCTCTATAACCCTCTACGCTTGCTTTTCGTCGGCATAATTTGTAGTTCACCAGTAACGAGTACTAAGCTTGCTTTTTTTATTTTCACGAATAGTATCTTGTCCGGAAGCAGTATGTTCTGTAGCGATTAGACAGGGCTGTAGAATGATAGCAGCCATTTTTTCTTTCGAAAATTTCCGTATCATCACTGTTTCGCAGCTTTGTTCTGTAGTGTATTTCAAGTTGCTTTCTGGGCCACCTAGGCCGCTGAGTCACACATCCAGAGTGCACTCACCATTAGTCACACACACACACACACACACACACACACACACACACACACACACACACACACACTCACGAGAAATAGATGCACTAAAATCTGCAAAGACGCACCATTTACACACAAAAGGACTACCATATAAAAGACAATACACACAGCTAAGAAGTGTACAGAAAACACATACACACACAAAGATAAAATGCAAACAAAATTCTAATTTGGAGCAGAACTCTCTGGTGAACAAACGAACAATGACTGGGCTGGAACACACAACAAACCACAATCACACTGTGTTTTGGTGAAGTGAAAAGTGTTTTTCTACGTTATTTGTGGAAAATACTTGATATAGTTACGTGTGCATCACAACACCCCACCATGATGCAAAGAACGAAAGTGTTTGCCACACGAAAACGTAGTAAAAACGAATATAGGCGTGAAAACATCGCCACAAACTAAATTACATTCTAAAAGATAGGTTAAGTCCCAGCAGAAAACGTTCTCATCAACATCGTTTGGTTGCAGATGACAAGTTACCTGTAGTAATTAACACACAAGTGATCCGGAAAATTAATGCTCACCAAATGTAAAGGCATTTACAAAGGGAAACGATCGATTGTTTGAACTAAACATCCACATAATTTTATAATCATTTAACAAAAATGTTCACATTACAGAATAAATAGAAACGAAAACCCACTGATGATGGCACAGTGGAACCGAAACATGTTTGGGTATTTAGAAAAAACGGTGTTTTACATAACTGGCGGACCTCACATCGAACAATATTTAAAATCCTTTACTTTTGTAACGTGTTTATTAAAGTATGGCTTGGTATATACACTGACGAGCAGAAACATTACGACCACTGCCCACTGTGAGGTTCACTACCTCTTGCTGGTGTTGCACGTTATGCAGTAAGGAAAAAACGTAATCGGAAGAGAGACGAATGGACAGTCATTATAGCGAAGATATGGGCTGCGAACGCAGAAATCCACTGCTGTTAACGGTTTTGAAAAACGACACATTGTTGTGGCGCTTTGGCTGGAAGCGAAAATCTCTGAAACGGCGAAGCTGGCCGCCTGTTGGCGGTGTACTATCGTGAGCACATATGGCAAGAGTCTGAACGATTGTGAAATAACAACCAGCCGTATAGTATTGGACAATCACGTCTCATCACAAAACGCAGCGGTCTGAGGATCCTACACTGTGTACTCTGGCATAGGGAGTTATCTGTGGCAGATCTGACGATAGAGCACAAAGCTCCTGCAGGCACAAGTGTTTCGGAGCACACCGTTCAAAGTCCATTATTGAGGAACTCCAGATCACACGACACTTGCCAGTTGCTGTGCTGACCCAACGACATCGCCAGTTGTCATTGCTGTGCTGTGAGCACAGCATCACTGAGTTTTTACCGTGGATCAGCCCGCCCGGTTAGCCGAGCGGTATAACGCGCGGCTTTCCCGAGTGGGAAGGAGCGCCTGGTCCCCGGCACGAATCCGCCCGGCGGACTTGTGTCGAGGTCCGGTGAGCCGGCCACCTGTGGATGGTTTTTAGGTGGTTTTCCACCTGCCTCGGCGAATGCGGGCTGGTTCCCCTTATTCCGCCTCAGCTATACTATGTCGGCGATTGCTGTGCAAACAAGTTCTCCACGTACGGGTACACCACCATTACTCTACCACGCAAACACAGAGTTTACACTCGGTGGTGTGAGACGTTCCCTGGGAGAGTCGACGGGGGGCCGAACCGCACAATAACCCTGGGTTCGGTGTGGGGCGGCGGAGGGGTGAAGTGGACTGCGGTAGTCGTCGTGGGGTTGTGGACCACTGCGGCTGCGGCGGGGACGGAGCCTCTCCGTCGTTTCTAGGTCCCTGGTTAACATAAACTACAATACAATGGAACACCGTGGACCAATAGATACGTGTCGACTGTCGAATGAACCGCTTTTCTTGTTACAGCAGGTCAATGGCTGGATCCTTTACACGCCGTCATCCAGGCGAATGGCTGCACGAAACATGCACCGGACCACGGATGGAAGCCGGTGAGGGCAGAATTATGGTTTGTGTTACACAGAACTGGGCTTCTGTAGATTCTGTGGTCGTAATCGAAGGCATCAAGACAGCAGTGAACTTCGTGAACGTTATTGGGGACTACTACCCTCGCTTCATGCTTGAAATCCCACCTACGCCAACAATACTTTCCAGCAGGTTACCTTTACTTTTTGCAGGAAGAATCGTGCTACAGTGGTTTGAGGGGCATTATAGGGTACTCACATTGACGTCTTGGCCAGCAGAAATGTCTTACCTGAACCCACCGGAATACATAATGGGCGCCAGCTGCGCGCCCTCAAACCACCATCCCGTAATTTGCAGGAACTGCTTGACCTGTGCCGAGACATCTGTTGCCACAGACTTCTGTCACGGACTTGTAGAATACATGCCAAGCAGAGTATCTGTTGAACTGTGTTTAAGAAGTGGGCCAACACTCTATTAAACAGGTGGTTCAAAATGGCTCTGAGCACTATGAGACTTAACATCTATGGTCATCAGTCCCCTAGAACTTAGAACTACTTAAACCTGACTAACCTAAGGACATCACACAACACCCAGCCATTACGAGGCAGAGAAAATCCCTGACCCCGCCGGGAATCGAACCCGGAAACCCGGGTGTGGGAAGCGAGAACGCTACCGCACGACCTCGAGATGCGGGCTATTAAACAGGTGGTCATAATTTTTCGGCCCATCAGTGTATTTAAGAGGGCAAAATAATTTTTAAACGCTCGAGTGCGTAAACGTGCCCCGAGTATAGGACAAATTTCAGGACCTATGGGAGCACGTTTACACATGCCATAGAACACAATCATCAATAAACAAAACGCATTACTAAAATTTTCAAAATATGTTTTATTGGCTTTCTTATATATTGTAAGTTAACATAATGAAATACAAAAATGTTACTAGCCGTAAACAAATATTTTGGCAAATTTCCATCTTTTAGTGTAATATGGTCTATATAGAAATTTGAATGTTAATTAAAGACTTATTCCAAATCTCTGACCAAGTTGCAATTTAAGCACACAAAAAATAATGTGTTTCTTGTGGCATAATCGTCTTGAGACCGCCTTTTATATCGAAGACACTGGACCCTTTGGTTTCTTATTGGCTGATTTGACCGTTACGAGAAGTAAATCCAAGGCAGTTGTCATCCTCTTCACCAGAGTGTAGCAGCTCATAAGGCAAAGGGACAAGAACTGGATGAGACATTCGTTGAGACTGAAGTGCTTGCTAACAGACGCTTTGGATGAACTAGTTTATGAGAGGAGACTGCGAGAAAAGAGGCGATACAAGATCAGACATAAATGGAAGTAGAAATTACACGGACCGGAAGAGAGTGGCAGAAGGACAGAAGATCATAGAGTGTTACCATGTGAAAACCTGCCTTTGGTCAGAAGGCAATGGCGAATCGTAAGTAGATGAATGCTTCTGTTATTGTGACATCCTTTGTCAGAAGAGCTTGGTACATGTCTTCTGCGACTCCTTTCAAGCGGGATATTTTGTCGTCTTATGTCATATACGGATTCACAAAGGGCCATAGGGCCAGCCAAAACATTCCGTGTGGACAACTGTGTCGCGTCCCCATGACGATGGGTCCTGCTCTTTAGTTGTTCTTCCACTAAGTAGACTTGCTGTTGATGGTCGCCAAACATTTTCTTCAGTTCGGCCGGGAATTTCTCCCAGCTATTGAGCTTCTCTTCGTTGTCTGGGACAGATGAAGGACTGTGCCCTTGAAATAAAACTACACGTTTTACAAACACATCACGCCATCCCAACTATTGCATTTGGTGACTCGGTAAACCCCTGTCAGCTAGTCCGTCGGTCCTGACCAGTAACGCCAAATAACATTGATAGATGCCTTAAGTGCAGCTGATCTAGTTTTGTTTTGGAACCCAGTGGTCTCTTGGGAACATATATTGATTGTACTGTATTCCGGCTCCCGTCCATGCACGCGACAATGTTTACGTCACCTAAATGGAGCCACAGTGATGTAGATGTTTTCAAGTACTCGACGTCTCCAACAAAAGATGTCAGGTTCTATCAACCATCCCGTCCAAATATTAAAGCAAAGTTTGTCAACGAAGTGCAACATGTAGCACTGAAACGACGTTTCCTACTTACAACAACGTTCAGCCAGAACAGAACTTAACTCCTGTGAAATATCAGAAGACACTGTAAAAACATTCCTTATTGGGACGACTTTTTCCAGCCTTTATGTTGAACCTAAATGTCCAAAACGGTAGCAGTATTTCGCAGTAGTTTCTCAAATATTAAGACTGATTTCATATGTGTTCGCGTTTGAAAATAGCCTATTATTTCTCTGGAATTGTAATATTGATACTCTTGCTGCCTCCAAATAACTTACTTAGGTTTTAGTATATTAATTTCTTTAAAACAGCGGATTTCCTTTAATAATGACCAGACTGGTGAAGCTCTCTTCTTTTTTAGCGAAGGGATATGCTAGACAAATCACTATATGGTTCTAAGAAAGGAACCAATGGCAAGAAATGCAACGATTCCCTACGTCTTGAACATCGCCTCTCCACAGGAACTGAACTTTTTTGCCGTATTGTAAAACGGTTGATTCCCATTTTAACTGTCTCCAGTCTATGGCGAAAGAGAACGAGAATGTGGACAAGAGCCTCCGACCAACCACTCTTTTAGTGTGGTACCCGTACACTTACCACCAATATGGACGCCTAGTGGGCTCACGCATTGGACTCCTGAGTCACCAAAGAAAGTGCCTGCGTGATCCTCCTTTAATTTCCTGTTCTCAAGTACAGTCCAATCTTTTAGTCTTTGGCGATCACTGCAGCTACACAGGGGACCGGTATAGGCACTTTCATTTGACCTTCCCCGGTTCTGTTTTCAGTCCTCTTGTCTTACTAGTTGGGCATGATTTGATGCACTGGTGTAGCAGATGAGATTTATGACCATTTGATAAGCGCTAAGTACTTATGTAATTAACATCGCTCATATTAATTATCTATCACAACCAAAGCAGCAGTGTTGCGTCCAATTAATTTCGTGCACCGGTGTAAGTTTGCCAGAGTGCTTTTCAGCGGATTACTTCAGTGGACAACGGAACAAGTCCAGTTCTGCCGATGGAAAACGACTTCATCTTCGTACCGGGCAATCATCTAACCACCGGTTCTTGCTGACTCCGGTTCGGATTTCACTCCCGCTGCTGCATATCTCACTATATATTTAAGCATCGAGGAACTTGCTTATGAGGCCAGGATGTCTCTCACTTCTAGGCGCGCAGTCCGGAACCGTGCGATTGCTACGGTCGCAGGTTCGAATCCTGCCTCGGGCATGGATGTGTGTGATGTCCTTAGGTTAGTTAGGTTTAAGTAGTTCTAAGTTCTAGGGGACTGATGACCACAGCAGTTGAGTCCCATAGTGCTCAGAGCCATCTCTCACTTCAGTTCACAGAATCTTAACTCATAAGTTAAAGATGAGAAAAGTTGCTGCCAGAAGGGTTCGTGTGATGTGAGTGAAGACCAGAAAGCAGCTCGCGGAAGAATCACAGAAAAATCACTTTATCGAACAGAAGGAGATCAGTTACTGAAAAACACTGTTGCACTTGATGAAACTTGTTTACTATCATCACAATGGAAAATTTCGGACTCTCCATATCGGAAAATGTTTCGCCGCCAGCAAGGAACAGTGAAACTGAAACTAATGATGATCTTTGCGTATGACATGAATGGAGTCATAGCTGCAAATAGGGTTCCCCAGGGGACATCTGTAACAGGCACTTGCTACAAGCAGTTTCTTAAAATTGTTTTGAATCTGAAAATTCATTACAGAATGTCTGATGTGCTTGCAGCTGGTGACCTCATTTTGTACGATAATATCAGATCGAGTATTGCCCTACCAGTGAGAGAAACGCTTGGCAAATATGTTTGGGAAATACATACGCATCCACCTCACAGTCCTTACATGAGCCCACCTGAGCTTGATTTGTTCCCAAATTGAAAAAATAACTCCATGTAAAACATTTTGAGACAACTGACGAAGCTTCCAGTGAAGTAACCCAAGCTATACGACAGATCAACAACGAAGGCGCCCTATCCACAATACAGAAGTTGTCGAAACGTTGGTAAGCTGTGATAATCAAGAACGAAGATTAAAGGTATTTTGTAAAATCAATTGCTTTCTTCGGTTCTATCTTACAGTGTGCAAAGCTTTTGTACTGATTCTCGTTTATAATTTCGTTGGTGTTTTAAGCTTTTTATCTCAAAGCAGCAATCACATCCAAGATTTTCATTTAATTGTTGTATATCTTTAAATTTCTCTCTAATTAGTGTTTTGTTTCCTCTGTGATTCTGCGAAGAATCTTTTCAACTGTTACCTAATGATTCCACTTACTTTTCAGCATCCTTGTGTAAACCCGTATCTGATACTCTACAATTTTCTTCACTTCCAGTTTTCTTCCAGTCCTTGATTCAGTTCCATAGAAGTTTGTACTCTACACCTATGTTCCCAGACATTTATTTCTTATACTTCCTCTAGAGATGAATGCTCTCTTTGGCCGTTCTAGTTCGTCTTTTAAGTCTTCCCTGGTTCATCCGTCATTTGTTGCCTTCCTTCCCTCACTACACTACGTGGCACTAATTCTGCTGTTATCGACACAAAATTAGAATTACGAGACTCACGTTTTGCGATACGTCTGGTCTGTGGGACAGGTGGCATCTTTTTCCCCAGTAAGCCATCTGTGTGTTTCTGCTTTCAGATTCAGTTTCTCTGCTTTTATGTTTTTCTTGTTGATTTGTTAATACTAAATTCATTTAACATTTCAGAGTGCACTTTTGGCTGAATTTCGGTTTTGTAATTGGCGTTTAATGCACACACCACGACGTCAGGACGTTCCCTCATAAATGGTATACGTGATGATTCAAAGACTTGTCTCAGAATACACACAGAACATCGTAGCTGGTAACAGATTGCAATAGCACATGACACAACCTGTTGACAAATACAATATTCTTTCAGATTGTGGAGAGAAAAAAAGGTAAAGAATAGTACAAATTCACTCATTTTTTTTCTGTACTGATCTTGCGACATAACCTTCCGTTTCCATAAGTAAAGTAGATACTTAGTTTGGTAGCTTCCCTTTATCTCTCGGTGTGATGAGTTGGGTTGGGGTTTGGTTGTTTTGCGGAAGGAGACCAGACAGCGAGGTCATTGGTCTCATCGGATTAGGGAAGGACGGGGAAGGAATTCGGCCGTGCCCTTTGAAAGGAACCATCCCGCCATTTGCCTGGAGCGTTTGAGGGATATCACGGAAAACCTAAATCAGGATGGCCGGACACGGGATTGAACCGTCGTCCTCCCGAATGCGAGTCCAGTGTTTAACCACTGCGCCACCTCGCTCGGTGGTGTGTTGACGACATACGATTAATTTTTAGCTGTTTAATTGTGCTAATTCCTTTTATGTCACATCATCGCTCTGTTCAGGTTTTTAATTGATAGATCTTCAGTGCAATTGAATTGATAAATTAGTTTCTTCATGTGTGGGTCCACAGATTCATCGTAATTTCTAAATACTAAAACCATTTCAAATGTCCACCATAGGCTGCCATATTCTTTACATAGTTGACTTTTTGCGTCGTCTACATTACATTAAATGTATTACGTTACATGATTTACATTACATTACTGGCCTGCTACGTCCACGTACATCATGCAATGCACACATTTTGTAACACGTCGACCAAGAAACAATGGACATAAACTTTGTGAAGACAGAACTGGCATCTGACTAATCGATGTATGTAAGACGCTGATGTTATTACCAATGTAAGTCGAATAATACAAGTGCCAGAACATCATAATGATAACATTAGGAATATTCATAACAAGCAGCTGAGAAGGCTCTTCAGAATCTTGTAGAACCCTTCAATTTCTTACACTTCCATGTTAAACTGTTTTGCGAATAGATATACCTAACATCTGACGATTAATTTTCTCTTTTCATGAATGTAATGAGAATAGCCAAAAATTCTCTCTTTCTTCAAGTGTGCTAGATGAAACACTTTCGTACCCGAGTGCACAAAAGTTTCATCGTAAATTTTTCTATATTCGGTGCCTTATGAATATCAAGATGCGAACTTTACCTCTCATTAACTTCTTGTTCTGCGGGATGAAACTGGCCTTTTTCTGGCTGTGCGTGACACGTGTCTTTATTATTTTCAGTGACATCTGGCGATGACATCTCGATATAGATAATCCTCTGGGGCTGCTGCAGTGCATCAAAGAGTACAAAGTAGCGCGTGGAAGAGCGGGCACAGCCACCGTGCCATGAGGACACACACACACACACACACACACACACCGGAGCACACACATACGCCCACCGGTAACTGCCTTCCTCCTGTAATTAATCCTCAGCGCTGGCAATGACGGGAATTATCGCCGTGTGCCAGCCAGCGTAAAGTGATTACAAGCCTGCACGGCGTCTGTAATTTCGAGAACAAAGGACTGCCTTCGCTTCGAGGCTCACAACTTGTGGCTCGGCACTCTTCTGCTGCCGCACTTGTTGATTGTGTCAGCGGTCCGCCGTGGCAAGCTGCACCGTTATTGCTCATCCACAGAGGAAATGCTGCAATCGACAGAGATTTTACACTGTGCACGAGAGTGTACAATCATTGCAAATTGTTGGTCAAATTTATAGTGTCAACAGTAAGCATATTTAACAAAAAAAGGTGAATTGCCTGGAAACAACGGTCCGATGCTGTCCAAATTTCATTATATGATCAAAAGTATCTGGACACCCCAAAAACGTACGTCTTTCATATTTGGTGCACTGTGCTGCCACCTATTGCCAGGTACTCCATATCGATGACCTCAGTAGTCGTTAGACATCGTGAGAGAGCAGAATGGGGCGCTCCGCGGAACTCACGAGCTTCGAACATCTATTCAGACCATCACACAGGAATCGCAAACTGCATCAGGATCCACTGCGAGTACTTTGACAGTACTTTCAGTTACAAAAAAAGGAAAAATGTGATGGCCCTCAACTATGTACCCTCTGACACAGAGTTGTAGTATTAAAAGTTTTGGCCGGTTTCGTTGTCTAGGGGCTGGGATGCGTAGTTGCCGCATTACAAGCCAAATACTGCTGAGTCTGCAGTATACAATATGAATATACACATGAATCGAATGGTCGAAGGTTCCTATCACTCGGAAATTGCAGATTTTGAATGTTGTATAAAAATTTATAAATGAAAGATTGCAATTAAATAAATTCTGCAGGTACTATTTTAATGACTTTAAATGAAGGGCACAATAAGAGAAGTACCTTTAAGAATGACCTTTATTACTGTGAAACACTTATTGATGTCGATGGTCCAGCAATTAAATAAAATATAAGTTGAATAACAGGGAAACAATAGACTCCTACTTCATCTAATTACTTATGAGCAACAACATAGCTCATGAGATATTCACTTCTAAACGCATACTTCGTCTTCACTGCAGAAGCAACGAAAATCTCACTAGTGCACAAGTCGGCACTACGGAGTATTTCTATCTCCCGCGACCACTCACAAACTGCTCCACTCTCCAGATCTTTCCTGCAACTGTGCGTCCGTCACGCCGTACATTCCAGGACTCTCTCCTGTGTCCTCTCCTGTACTGTCCTCACTCTTGTGCCCTGTCCCGTCCTGTCCCAAACTCCTCCGTGCTCTCTCGAAACGGTGCTCCTCCCCCACGTCCATACAATCTCTCCATGTGTCCTTTTTGGCAAAGATTGCTGTGATTGCCTACAGCGCTCCTGCTCTGTTTCCAAGCCAACGCACAAACATAATGAAACATTCGAAATACTGAATTTATATTCAAATAACTTGAAATTAAATAAATATTCCTATAGCTGGACCATAAACACATTCTAACACACATTAATAAATACATAAACAAATTAAACAAACAGATATGAAAGGAATAGAAACAAAGTAGTCATGTAGCCTAATGTCTCTGTTCTTTCTAAACACAGCAAATATTTGATCAATTTCTTCATGAATAGTCTATATCAGATATAAACAAAGACATGTATGAATAAATATATTTACAAGCATGCTGCTACCGTTTTTTCGTGTAACTGTGGACTACTTATGGCCTGATGCGATCGATAGTAATAGGCCACTTTGACCTCCAATATCTCATGTATTATTCAAGATACATGCCCGTAATTTATACCAAATTAGGCTCAGACTAATAGCTTTCTAAAGACACATCGACCGACAAAATCGGATGAACTGCTTAGATTTTCGAAATTCTTTGCTGGATGTCACTTGTATAATTTATCATCAGATACTAAACTTTAAACTAATAAAGATATTGAAAAATATAATTACACCATCAGAATCGTCGTGCAAATAATTGTAATGTACATGTTTCTTTTTGAGGTATCATGATTCATCTGGCTACTATTAATTTCTATACGAACTACGAAATGTCTGCCATTAAGGTTTCACAAAGTCCGCCATCTTTGGCACTCCCAGCATGTCTCCTTCATCGACTCAGCGTCACCATGGAATTCCCAGCCACTCGGTCGGCTGGACCACGTGGTCCGGCCGTTGTGCGGCGTCACGTGGTTGTTAACGAGCCGCGGCTCGCCGGGCGGCCCGAGCGGTGGCCTCCAACACTGAACTTAGGATATTTCAAAGGCGCCACAACACGCCCGTTACCTCACAGGCGGGAGGTGAGAAACTTGGATTTCGTGGTCAATCGGCTTCTCAAAAAATGGTTCAAACGGCTCTGAGCACTATGGGACTTAACATCGATGGTCATCAGTCCCTTAGAACTTAGAACTACTTAGACCTAAGTAATCTAAGGACATCACACAACACCCAGCCATCACTAGGCAGAGAAAATCTCTGACCCAGCCGTGAATCCAACCCGGGAACCCGGGCGTGGGAAGCGAGAAAGCTACCGTATGACCACGAGATGCGGGCTCAATCGGATTCTCATAAACCGCCCATCACGGCAGTAAATTGCAAACGACGCCTTGCTTGGTGTAAGGAGCGTAAACATTGGACGGTTGAACAGTGGAAAAGCATTGTGTGGGGTGACGAATCACAGTACACAACATGGCGATGCGATAGTGTTTCATACAGCTATTGACCGTATTTAGAAATTTAAAATGCTCTTTATTCGCACGAAGTAATGGCCGCTATCGACAGGGGATCTCAAGTTGATTCCGTATTTCTAGATTTCCGGAAAGCTTTTGACACCGTTCCTCACAAGCGACTTCTAATCAAGCTGCGGAGCTATGGGGTATCGTCTCAGTTGTGCGACTGGATTCGTGATTTCCTGTCAGGAAGGTCGCAGTTCGTAGTAATAGACGGCAAATCATCGAGTAAAACTGAAGTGATAGCAGGTGTTCCCCAGGGAAGCGTCCTGGGACCTCTACTGTTCCTGATCTATATAAATGACCTGGATGACAATCTGAGCAGTTCTCTTAGACTGTTCGCAGATGATGCTGTAATTTACCGTCTAGTAAGGTCATCCGAAGACCAGTATCAGCTGCAAAGCGATTTAGAAAAGATTGCTGTATGGTGTGTCAGGTGGCAGTTGACGCTAAATAACGAAAAGTGTGAGATCATTCACATGAGTTCCAAAAGAAATCCGTTGGAATTCGATTACTCGATAAATAGTACAATTCTCAAGGCTGTCAATTCAACTAAGTACCTGGGTGTTAAAATTACGAAGAACTTCAGTTGGAAGGACCACATAGATAATATTGTCGGGAAGGCGAGCCAAAGGTTGCGTTTCATTGGCAGGATACTTAGAAGATGCAACAAGTCCACTAAAGAGACAGCTTACACTACACTCGTTCGTCCTCTGTTAGAATATTGCTGCGCGGTGTGGGATCCTTACCAGGTGGGATTGACGGAGGACATCGAAAGGGTGGAAAAAAGGGCAGCTCGTTTTGTATTATCGCGTTATGGGGGAGAGAGTGTGGCAGATATGATACACCAGTTGGGATGGAAGTCATTACAGCATAGACGTTTTTCGGAGCGGCGAGACCTTTTTACGAAATTTCAGTCACCAACTTTCTCTTCCGAATGCGAAAATATTTTGTTGAGCCCAACCTACATAGGTAGGAATGATCATCAAAATAAAATAAGAGAAATCAGAGCTCGAACAGAAAGGTTTAGGTGTTCGTTTTTCCCGCTCGCTGTTCGGGAGTGGAATAGTAGAGAGATAGTATGATTGTGGTTCGATGAACCCTCTGCCAAGCACTTAAATGTGAATTGCAGAGTAGTCATGTAGATGTAGATGTAGATGTTAAAACATTCTCATTAAACTAGACTCTTTTTGTCAAACACAGTAAGTCGACAACTACAATTACAAACCGCGTAAATGTCACAAAAGAGTGTAACTCATAGCGCTGGAATTGCCCATTCATCCAGTATTTGAGACTGAGAGCAATTCCAGTAATCTTTTTCCTCCTTAAACGCTTAACGTCAGATATTTTTCGTATTAACTCACTTGTAAAGAAAAACACGCGTTTGAAGCGGGTTTATGGGAATGAATGGGAAGGGGGGATGGGCGGTTCACTGGCTTTTCATAATGCACTTCGTCAGATGGCTGATGAGCAGGACGAAGAACGGCAGAGAATGTCAAGTTTTCGTATGAAGCAAATGTTACCAGAACATGGTAGAATTTGAAATGGATATCTGTGCATAGGATGCTCCAATAGTGAACTATTCAGGCACAATATTGTTGTTGTGGTCTTCAGTCCAGATACTGCTTTGATAAGCTCCCCATGTTACTCTACCCTGTGCAAACTTCTTCATCTCCCAGTACCTACTGCAACCTACATCTTTCTGAATCTGCTTTGTGTATTCATCTCTTGGTCCCCCTCTTCCACTTTTACCCTCCACGCTACCCTCCAGTACTAATTTGGTGGTCCCGTGATGCCTCAGAATATGCCCTACCAACCAATCCCTTCTTCTAGTCAAGTTGTGCCACAAGTTTATCTTCTCTCCAATTCTATTCAATACCTCCTCGTTAATTATGTGATCTACCCATCTAATCTTCAGCATTATTCTGTAGCACCACATTTCGAAAGCTTCCATTCTCTTCTTGTCTAAACTATTTATCGTCCACGTTTCACTTCCATACAAGGCTACACTCCATACAAATACTTTTAGAAACGAATTACTGACACTTGAATCTATACTCGATATTAACAAATTTCTCTTTTTCAGAAACGCTTTCCTTGCCATTGCCAGTCTCCATTTTATATCTTCTCTACTTCGACCATCATCAGTTATTTCGCTCCCCAAATAGCAAAACTCCTTTAATACTTTATGCGCCTCATTTCCTCATCTAATTCCCGCAGCATCACCCTATTTAATTCGACTACATTCCATTATCCACGTTTTGCTTTTGTTGATGTTTATCTTATGCCCTCCTTTCAAGACACTGTCCATTCCGTTCAACTGCTCTTCCAAGTTCTTTGCTGTGTCTGACAGAATTACAGTGTCATCGGCGAACCTCAAAGTTTTTATTTCTTCTCCATGGACTTCAATTCCTACTCCGAATTTTCCTTTACTACTAGATCAATATACAGATTGAATAACAGGCTACAACCCTGTCTCACTCCCTTCCCAACCACTGCTTCCCTTTCATGCCCCTCCACTCTTATAACTGCCATCTGACTTCTGTACAAATTGTAAATAGCCTTTGGCTCCCTGTATTTTATCCCTGCCACCTTTAGAATTTGAAAGAGGGAATTCCAGTCAACACTGTCAAAAGCTTTCTCTAAGTCTACAAATGCTACAAACGTAGGTTTCCCTTTCCTTAATCTAGCTTCTAAGATAAGTCGTAGGGTTAGTATTGCCTCACGTGTTCCAACATTTATACGGAATCCAAACTGATCTTCCCCGAGGCCGGCTTCTACCAGTTTTTCCATTCGTCTGTGAAGAATTCGTGTTAGTATGTTGCAGCTGTGACTTATTAAACTGATAGTTCGGTAACTTTCACATCTGTCAACACCTACTTTCTTTTAGATTGGAATTACTATATTTTTCTTGAAGTCTGAGGGTAGTTCGACTGTCTCATACATCCTGCTCACTAGATGGTAGAGTTTTGTTAGGCCTGGCTCTCCCAAGGCTGTCAATAGTTCTAATGGAATGTTGCTTTCTTTCAACTTAGGTCGACTTAGGTCTCATTAGGCGTTCATTTTTAGCACTGGCTCGATTTTGGACTGTATAGAAACGCGTGCGAAACCACATGCGTCGCCATGTTTCAGGTCGATCATGTCTGACTTGCCAAGGAAAGCCTGGACTATCGTGCACCAAGCACGTCGTCACCATTTCACATCTGTGCCTACCATACAGCCACAAGTACTGGTTTCACTACGATATCATATGCATTATACCTCCATTGGTCGAAAACCAACAGAAGTGGACTGCTGAATCGCCGTCCCATGCGTTGGCTGCATTTGGAACTGTTCCTTGCAGGAAAATGTTAACTGTTAATGCATCATTTTCAGGGATGAATCTTGGGTCTGCGTTACCCCAGGCGAATGTTGTCATAGAGTATGGCTTCCTCTATGAGGACAAGGCATATTCAACTAATGTTTTGCAGACACACGCTGACATTATACCTACAGAATCACGATTACAGTATCCAACGGTTATGATACGAGATTACTTGCGGTGATGATTCAGAGAACCGAGACTCACAGCGACAAGCCACAGATATCCTGTGTACACCAGTTTATTCAGGTATGCCAAAAACAGATGAATCCAATAATTGATGATTAGATGCTGCAGAGCTACCAAGTTGTGAGTCTGTCGATTGCTACATTCGACTTATCATTCCAAACTGTTAAACATATTTTATTTTATTTTTATATTTTGTATATCGTATTCTATAGAACCATACTAAGGAGGAAGTGTCCATGAAATTATAACAGAAGGGGATTTTTATTAAATATAAAAGGCAATGTCTGACTGACTCATCATCATCCAGCCAAAATCACAAAGGATAGAAACTTGAAGTTTGGAAAGCGTATGGATCTTATACTACAGGCACCGTTTAAGATGGGATTGTCCGAAATTCCTCTCCTAAGGGGGCGAAATAGGGGATGAAATGCTTTTTGAACATATGTCGCTATCAAGGTAATTTGAAGCTAGAACTGCGAAAACTGGTATTTGGTTTCTCACTTAGAAAATAAAAAAATGGATGTTTCAGCATTTTGGGAAAATCAGCTACTAAAGGGATAAAATAATAGGCGACAGTTTTTTGAAAATAAATTAGTGAAGTTCATAAATTAGGAAATATTTACTAAAGGATTTTTTTGGTTACATCTGTGACAGCTGTTATTTGAATTCTCGGTTAGAAATTTAAAAAAAGGAAAACGTGTGTCAGTGTTTCTGAAAATTCAGCCCCTAAGGGAGCACAGTATGAGATGAACATTTTTCAGGAAATATTTAATATATAATTAAGCTAAATTTACGTAAATTGTTTTTCCACTTCTCGATTAGATATAAAGAAATATTTCTTAGGGGATGAAAGTTGTTATGGAAATACCTCCACAAGAACGCAAAAGGCATGATTAACGAGAACTTTGGACTCCAGCTGCAACAACCGCTATTTATTCAGAAGCCGGCCGCGGTGGTCTCGCGGTTCTGGGCGCGCAGTCCGGAGCCGTGCGACTGCTACGGTCGCAGGTTCGAATCCTGCCTCGGGCATGGACGTGTGTGATGTCTTTAGGTTAGTTAGGTTTAAGTAGTTCTAAGTTCTAGGGGACTGATGACCACAGTAGTTGAGTCCCATAGTGCTCAGAGCCATTTGAACCATTTATTCAGAAGTACATTGGGAAAAGGCTATGCTTATATGGCCTTAATAAGCGTAAACAGCTTAGAAGTCGTTGCAATTTGTGTGCAACATAAAAATTCTGTTTAAAAAAAGTGCAGTCTATACAATCTACGTTTGTGAAGTAGCGGGGGCTAAGCTAGTAATAGATAAAATGAAACGTATATGAATCCTATGTAGACGACAAGCCTAAGATTAAATAAACTTAGTCACCAACGTAACACAGGATTAGCTCCATTTTTAATTTTTCCAGAATTTCCTCCACAGAATAAAAGGAGTGAGTCATGAGTAAATTCTTCAGTTTAGGCTTGAAAGTATGTGGATTACTGTTAGGACTTTTGAACTCTTGTACCAGCTTATTCAAGATGGATGCAGCAGCCTTTCAGCCAACGAGGTGTGCTCCAAATGCAGATTGGATTTCCGCCTAGTATCAGCTGAGTGAAAGCTGCTAACTCCTGAGAATAAATTGATATCATTAACAACAAACGACATTAAAGAAAATATCAGTTGAGAGGTCGGTGTCAGAGTTCCCTGACTACAGAACAGGGGTCGACGAGAAGTTCGCTAACTTACACCACATGCCGTTCGAACCGCCCTTTTCTGAGTCAAAAATACCTCTTTAAATAAGAAAAGTTACCCCAAAAAATAATACCTTACCATAAACGGATGAAAATACCCAATGTAGACTACTTTTCGTATTGAACTTACTTCAGATGCTGTTCTCATGGTAAATAGTGCAGCACTTAGCTTTTGAATAAGATCCTGAATATGGGTTTTTCACAACAGATTACTATCTATCTGAATGCTTAGGAACTTCAACTGTTCAGTCTTACTAAACAGATGCCCATTCCGTGTAATCAAAAAGTCAGTTTGTGTTGAACTCTATGTTAGGAACTGTAAAAACTGAGTCTTGCTGTGATTTAGCATCAATTTATTTCCTATAAGCCATGAATTTATGTCTTGGATTGCGTTATTTGATACTGCGTCAGTATTGCACACAACATCCTTCACTACCAAGCTGGTGTCATCACCAAACAGAAATACTTTAGAATTACCTGCAATACTAGAAGGCATATGATTACTATAAATAAAAAACAGTAGCGGCCCCAGCATCGACTCCTGGGGCACCCCGCACTTAACTGTGCCCCATTGGAATGGCACGTCATAGCCATTCTCAAAACTGCGGAGAGTGACATTCTGCTGTCTTAAAGTAAGAAGTCAATCAGTCGTGAGCTACTCCCCTTATTTCATGATGATCCAACTTCCGCAGTAATATTTTATAATGAACACAGTGAAATGCCTCAGGCGATTTAGCGAGTCAGTCGAGGTGCAGTAGCTTGACTGAGTGTTCGTAAAACCACCAACGAATGCATGCAGCCATGTGAATACGATTTTTGTCATACCGAGGGATGGGAGTCTCCATAGCATACTCAAAATGAAAATGTAAAAGAATAAGACAAAACTAGATCGTCAAAAATGTTGAAATAAACATCCTGGTTAACGCTCACGGTAACACGCATGAATGGGCCCAAGTGTCAAATGCGCCCTCAAAACGTCACAGAACCACCTGTGGCCTGAACCACACCCTCTACAAACTGGTGTTTAAACTCCTCAATGGCCCATCGCTTTATTCGACTCATTTCAGCCTTTCGCCAGAGGCAAAAAGTAGTCGTTGGAGCACACTGCAAGTCTCCTGCCACTAAACGTCCAGTTTCTTTGTTGTACGGTCGACTGAAGATACACAGCTTAATGAGCTTCTGTGAGTTTTGGCGATTTCCGAGGCACTCAAGTCCAGATGTACAGTCGTGGACAAAGCGAGCGAGACCCCTCACCTTTTCGTTATGCTGATCCGCACGGCTTTAAAGTCTGCTACACAGCATAACAGGCAAGGCGACCAAGTGCTACCAACATACTATGCACAGGCGTGAAATTGACAAACTACCGGAACACTTTTAGACTGTTTTCAATAATTTGTAAGACTATATTAATGCTGATTAGTGTGTTAAATACAACACGCAAATATAAGACGGAACTGAAAGAAGAAACGCTAATTGGTATGAACTGTACCAATAAAAATGAGTTTCAACTTATCGAGTTAACATAACTGTTTTAGTGAGACAAAGAACCCCAGATCGTTACGAATTAGCAAAATATTACCTGCATTCGGCCGCGAGACGGTCTGTGTCCACGTTCAGACCAGTCATACTGGATTACCGTTGCTCACTTTCCATGAAAGTGTGCAAATTTAGCAATGCGTGAAGATTCATAACGAAATTCAGTTAAAAATCATTCAGTGCCACACTTAAGTCAATTCCATTATTGTCAGAAGCGGAAAAAGTAGGCAGTAACATGTATGAAATTCTACAAGTGTGTCATATTGACATCCACAAGGCGCCAGTACAGAATAAAGGCAGCGATAAAACGTATTGGGGAGCGCGAGAATTCCTTTAAATTGCTTTACTGATATTCTACCTGCCTCCATCGAGATTAGAACCGAAAACGAACCAGATCTTCCTTTCACTACGCTAGCAGACAACCCAGGCAAACAGTCCTCTATTATTACCTCAGACATGAATACGCCGGCAATTTCGCAATGAAAATGGCAAAATGATCTGCACTTTCTGCTGCATAGAGCTTTCTCGACTCAAAAACATGAATTTTCTTCCTTTATGTCACCGCTTATGTAACAATCACTCGGGATGTTTATCGAAATAACAAAATACTGTTATTAGAGAGTAAATTTAGTAGGGTAATTCTGCACCACCCTACGAAATAAACGGCTACATAGCTGCCAAACGTATTCTACACTCGAATCCTCCACTAGACTCGCGACAGCCCGAAAACGTTCATTAGCCAAAGTGTTTCTTAAGCTAGCTAGCAATGGGAATGTTCGCACTTCTAAAACGCGGTGGCATTAATACTGGGATGTGAATTACCACGTGTATAGGCGAATGGATTCTATTTGCATTCCTGTAAACGTGATTTGGATCGAAAGCGTAGCTACAATTAATATGCTGATGTATCGACTGCAACTAGCACATTTCAAATAAAGAGTAGGGGGTGTTATTTGTGCGGCCCTCATCTTCAGTAGCTGTCGTAGCTGTTTTCGTTGTTAGGATTTCATCACCTAAACCGGTAAAAACGGAACCCTACTAGTCTCACTTTCCTGACCGTCTATCCGTCTTCCCAACCCTTAAAACCCGCTTACCTCCAGAACGGGCGGACATAATGAGCGGAAATGTATCGCACTTCTTGCGGTAACCTGTCCATTGGTGATGTAAAAAAGTAAGCTTCAGTGTCAACGCAGTCTAAAGATACGGCCGTTTATGTAAAGAAAATTTATGTGAAAGGTCAGAAAATGGCTCTAAGAACTATGCGAGCAAACTGCTTAGGTCATAAGCCCCTAGACCTAGAACTACTGAAACCAACCTAACCTAACACACATCCATGCCCGGGGAAGGCTTCGAACTGGCGGCGCAAGCAGCCGTGCGATTCGCGATATGACGCCGTTGAAAGCACGGCTAAACCGCGCCGGCAAGCTGTTAATATCATCTGATGTTGCTAACAAGTTATTTACTTCTGGTGAATGATTTTCTGCGCAGTTCATTTAAGATAGAATAACTAAAATATATTTGATGTTACGGAGGACGCCACACAGATATGTGAATGAAACACATTGGCATACAGTTTTAGACATAAAAACTGACCGCCGGCAGACCGCCACAGAGACTAAGTCCGAGTCGTTCACTTAACGTGGCCAATAAAATTGATCGCCCCTGACAAATCAAGTCCGGCCATCTGCACAATCTGGCAACACTGTTAGATGCGGAAGTGTTAGGAGGAAATATTGTCTACTTCCGAGATGTTCTCGGATTGTGGTAGCCCGTGGTCTAGTGGCCGCAGCACTGTAGCTCAGCGTGTTCGGTCAGAGGGTTAGCTGCCCTCTGTAATAAAAAACTGCTCTAATTCGAAACAACAAAAATCAACGGAGTGACTATTATTGAACGTCATCAGGTCACTCATCGAGCATTCCTATGCAGTACTGTTACTGGTGACTTGTTATGATGCCCTTCTCGTTACCTTCCTAAGAAGAAATGAAAAGCTGAGCCCCAGAAAGAGACGTAAACTAGAGGAAAGAGTAGTGTGAACATAATATTTTACATCTGATAAATACAAAAGTGTGTTTTTGGCAACGCATTCTGCCCTCAGGGTGTGTGCAACAAGGCTGGAATTTTTTGCCAACAAATAAAACACCTTTCGGTCGCAGTGTAAGAAAATCGAGCAACAAAACTACATCACCTGCGCTACTGCATAAGAACGCACTATGTTGATTTGAGAAACAAAACTATCCAGGAGATTGATAGGAAAGTCGTCTCTCAGGCACTTTTATTGATAGGGAAGTCCTCTCTCAAGCAATTGTACCTCTCGTCATATATTTGTAAAATTTTACCTTTCCCGCTCTTGATCGATCGTCAAGGCAATTCATTTCTAGACGAAAATACTCTTAAAACTACTCTTGTTTAATGACATCATTAGAACCAGTAGGTTTCTACAGGTGCAGAATTTGTAAACAACTTTAGCAATGTAAGGTCTTTTTAGATGTCGTGAAAGAAAATTCTGCTGCTGATTAATTTCTCTTTGATAATTATTGTTGCGTTTAGTAAATAAATGGAAGATGCAGTTTAAATTTTCACTGTACTAATACAAATTAAATTCAGCTTACTACAGAAACATCATGACGCAGTCTATCTCAATAAAGCATCAAGTGTCTGTGAGACAATTGAGCCTATTTTAACACGAATTAGTAGGTTATTACCGACTTTTGACTTGGAAAAGATCTGTATTTATTCATTTCCTGTACCATTCATAAGTATTATGAAAATGTGACATTTCATAGATAAAATTATGTATTCACAACAACAAAAATATGTCGGCAGAAAACAAAAGTGGCATTATGAACTTGGGAGTACCGTAAAGTTTTCGCCCTGACACTAAGGGTTGCTGAAAGCAGCTAGACGAATTTTGCTCCAGCATTGTCTTACGATTCTCTTATTGAGTTTTTATCTCAATGCTTGTAGCTGTGCTACAAAAGAATTAAAAATCTGGCTTCCATCGAGTCTCGAAAGGCGAACAAAAGCAGCTTGCACCTGGTAGCTAAGCATGTTACCTGAGAACTGGTTTTTTCCTAAAGTGGGAAGACATCCTTTTGTGGTTGAATTGTTCGCAAATGTCAGTCAGACGTGTGCCGTTTGTCTAAGCGTTTCAGTGTGTTGAATTTGTAAAAATGATTTTTCTACGGGTTTTTTCTGTCCCAAATAGAGAGTTGAAATCTCACATTAGTATTTTTACGTCAACTTGGTGAATTTTGCTCATAGTATTTACGAGTGTGTTCCAGAATTTTTCGACATTTTCGATGTTTTTCTTATTTTCGATTTTGGTGGGGACACGTGCATTGATGAGAGTATATTTTTTACTAGGGCTCTGAATGAGCATAGTCATAAGTCGCTTGTTGATGGGCCGGCCGCGGTAGCCGAGGGGTTCTAGGCGCTTCAGTCCGGAACCGCGAGACTGCTACGGACGCAGGTCCGAATCCAGCCCCTGGCATGGACGTGTGTGATGTCCTTAGGTTAGTTACGTTTGAGTAGTTCTAAGTTCTAGGGGACTGATGACCTCCAGTGTTAATTTCCATAGTGCTCAGAGCCATTTGAACCTTTTCATTGTTGATGGGTGTGATGTCTTTGACAGAGTTGATCATAGATCTGTGTTCGAGAAATCAAATGCCGAAGATTGGTACGCCTTTCGCTACCTTTTGTTGTATTTTGCTCTTGAAGATGCAATGGTTTCCCTAATGCAAGGATTCATTGTCAGGTAGTCGTGGTTCTTGAAGAGCAAGGATGGGAATTTTTTGTCGGTCGATTTCTTTTGTGATATTGTTTAGTTTTCCTGTTTGGATCAATGTATATAGGGTTCACTTTAATAATGCATGTTTTTTGCTTGTAGGGAAATTTACCAGAAATCTTCGATATTCTCTGCCTCCCCAGAGTCCGAAAATCCAACTGCCGTCTGTCAACAACAGCGTTGTGTACCACCTGGGGTAAAGTTGACTTTGCTTGCACAGTTAATGTTTGCTTGTGTTTCATTGGTTTGGCTTGGGTGATACGAGGACCGGACACCTACAGTTTTTTGTAGGTTAATTTACTGGAGTTGATTTGCATAGACGATGTCTGGTAATATAATCATAGACGGTTCTAGTGTTGGTTTGTGCTGGTGGAAGTCTTATACAGCTCCAATCGCCATAGTACTTTCGGACGTAATGTAGGTCGGCGTGCTACATTAGCAGGAGCGTTCCTATACCCAGGATCTAACTAGAGGAACAAAAGTTTCGTGAAGCTTATCTTAGTGGCATGTATTAGTTTAAAGGCACGTCCTTAATTCCAAGTCCTCTGTTTTGCCTCTGCAAAGTCGCCGTGTGGAAGAATACTTTGAAGATATTTTGTTTCCACACATACCAAGAGGCTACAGCTAATATCGGTAAGACTGCTGTGACATGATAAATTTTACTAAGTATGTATGTATTTATAAACTGAACTTCCTGAAGTCAGTCTAACGATCTCATGTCATGGTCCTTCAACAAGGTTCCGATGACATTAATTTTCCGCTCCCAAATGTTCGTGGCCATGAGCTTGAGATTCGCCCTTACTCACAATCCGAGTTGGAGTCTCTCTTCAGTTTCATCTAACCAGTGCGCACCTATTGCACTATTGTAAGAACCGAGATGCAGTATTGTGGATTAAAAATTTGCAAAATTTGTGATAAGAACTTATGAGACCAAGACCGCCGGCCATTACTCCACTCGCTCGCCCCCTCACTGTATTCCCGCGTGGGTTCGGACGATGTCGTGCGCCTAGCACTGAAAACTTTAGATGAGCCGCCGAGACTCAAATAATGTTACAGGATGTTTCAGGAGGAATAGTAAATATTGCAATTGCTCCATGGCACCTGTGAGTAGAGTCTCACGTTGGTTACTATAAGAACACGCAGGCAGTGATATCCGCTCACTGCAGTCAGAGCCAAGGTGATTTCTTTCTCTTTATGGCGAAGCGTCTGCTGCTGTGTCCACGATCAGACAACATAAACAAATCGCGGCGGCATTGGGCACTGCTGATCGCTGCGCTTGTCGCGAGCCTCGACAAAAAGAGCGCACTGTCTCTGCTAACGATACTATGGAGTTAATACATCTTACTCAATGTAGTATGCAGGATGTGGGTTGGGTAAAAATTCTGTTATTAACTTCCCATCGCATTAAAATACTTTACGGTCTTATTTGATGCGATATTTATTGTTGGTTGCCTCTCCAATGTTAATAGTATTGATTTAGATTGTGAATGAACACGAAAACACACACACACACACACACACACACACACACACACACACACAGTCATTGATTCCAGTGAGGGTGACAACTACTGTATGTTGAACAACACATGCACCAGTCAGTTTCTCAGTTGGCGTCGAGTGGATGAGTTTTTTCAATTACCTTGCATTGCAAGAATTGTAAGGAGGAGCCTGAAAGTAAATGGACTTGTATGCTAAAAAGCTGCGACAAAACAAAGCTTGACCGATTATCAGATAATTGTCCACATGGGTTTTGTGGACAAGTATACTTTTAGTAGCCGCGCGGGGTTAGCCGAGCGGTCTTGGTCGCTGCAGTCATGAGCTGCGTGGCTGATCGCGGCGGAGGTTTGAGTCCTCCCTCGGGCATGAGTGTGTGTGTTTGTCCTTAGGATAATTTAGTAGTGTGGAAGCTTAGGTACTGACGAACGTAGCAGTTAAGTCCCATAAGATTTCACACACATTTGAACATTTTGTAATACTTTTAGTAACCAACCCACCCACGATCATCACGTAAGATTTCTCGAAGGCGTAGGGAAATTGATTTCATTTAGTCGTCGACAGTGTAGCGCGATGGTTTACTTCCCAACATATGTTTTCTATATTTGTCCAAAGGTCGCTTGCTTTTGTAGATCCACGTGGCAATGGCCTTGTTACCTCTGCCCACATATTCTCTATCTGGTTGATGTTTGGTGATCGTGGAACAAACAGCAACAGCTTCATCCTCTCTTGGCCCTGAAACCAATCTCGCACTGCTCTGCTATGATGGATGGGGCTCTGCTCCTCTAAATAAACTGTTATCTCGTTAGTTCATATATTTATATTTAAATAACGTATTTATAATAAGCACATTGGATTATTATTTTCCACAGTGTTTAAGAATTCAGGCCCTGTCATAGATAAGTGATCTATACTCAACGGTCCGATTAAGAATGTGGTTTACCCAGTCTATCATATGATGAGAGTCGTAGTCGAATATCCACATTAAGACCGCGTGGCTGAATCCAATTAGAACGATATGGAATCGAAATGAAATTACAGAAATCGGATAATTGGAACGTCTGTATTGTAACATCGGTGCGCACATAAATTCCTATCATGGAGAAACAGGTATCAACTGTCTAATAAAAAGTGAGAAATATGTCCACTAGCAGCAATGTAACGTAATTATAACACACATTTATGTGATGTAAATACTGAATCGAACAATACAAATCTATTTCATTGATGGGAAGATACACCATATCGGATTTGCTGATGAAATAGTCACAGTAATAATATTAATAATAATGGCGTGTGGCGGGTAGGGGAAACCCTCCCCCATATGGGTGGTAGCGAGGAAATCAAGTACTAGGGGCGAACCAAATACTAACACAATCCTGAACGGCTACTCAATCCGTTGAACCCAAAATACAGACACGTCTGAGTGAAAATCACCGCTACTCTGGTCACCGTCTGTTAGCTCAATGAGCTTGGATGAAAATATTTGCTTTCAAAGGCTTCAACACCCTCTGGTACTGTCCGGTCCTGGTATCACCCAAGCCAAACCAATAAAACACAAGCAAACATGACCTATCCAAGCAAAGTCAACTTTACCCCAGGTGGTACACAACCCGGCTATCGACAGGCGGCAGTTGGATTTTTGGATTCTGGGGAGACCAGGTTAGCACGGCAGAGAATATCGAAGATTTCTTGTACATTTCCCTACAAGCAAAAAACATGCTCTATTAAAGCGAACATCGATACATTGATCCAAACACGAAAACTAAATAATCTCACAAAAGAAATCAACCGACAAAAAATTCTCATCCTTGCTCTTCAAGAACCACGACTAACTGAAAACGAAACCTTGCATTAGGGTTGGTTGATTGGTTGTTTGGCGAAGGAGACCAGACAGCGTGGTCATCGGTCTCATCGGATTACGGAGGGGTGGGGAAGGAAGTCGGCCGTGCCCTTTCAGAGGAACCACCGCGGCATTTGCCTTGAGTGATTTAGGGAAATTACGGAAAACCTAAATCGGGATGGCCGGACACGGGATTGAACCGTCGTCCTCCCGAATGCGAGACCAGTTTCTAACCACTGCGCCACCTCGCTCGGTTTGCATTAAGGAAACCATTGCATCTTGAAGATCAAAATACAACAAAAGGTAGCGAAAGGCGTACCAATCTTCGGCATTGCATTTCTCGAACACTGGTCTATCATCAACTCTGTCAAAGAAATCACACCCATCAACAATCAAAAGGTTCAAATGCCTCTGAGCACTATGGGACTTAACACCAGAGTTCATCAGTCCCCTTGAATTTAGAACTACTTAAACCTAACTAACCTAAGGGCATCACACACATCCATGCCAGGGGCTGGATTCGGACCTGCGACCGTAGCAGTCGCGCGATTCCGGACTGAAGCGCCTAGAACCCATCGGCCACAGTAGCCGGCCCATCAACAAGCGGTTTATGACTATGCTCATTCAGAGCCCCAGTAAAAATATACTCTCATCAATGCACGTGTCCCCACCAACATCGAAAATAAGAAAAACACCGAAAATGTCGAAAAATTCTGGAACACACTCGAAAATACTATGAGCAAAATTCACCAAGATGACGTGAAAATACTAATGTGAGACTTCAGCTCTCTATTTTGGGACAGAAAAAACCTGTAGAAAAATCATTGGTACTAATTCAACACACCGAAACTCTTAGACCAACGGCACACGTCTGAGTGACATTTGCCAACAATTCAACCACAAAAGGATGTCTTCCAACTTTAGGAAAAAAACAGTTCTCAGGTAACATGCTTAGCTACCAGGTGCAAGCTGCTTTTGTTCGCCTTTCGAGACTCGATGAAAGCCAGATTTTTAATTCTTATTAGCTCAGAGAGAAGCAGGCAGATAAAAACTCAATAAGGGAATCGTAAGCCAACGCTCGAGCAAAATTCGTCTAGCTGTTTTCAGCAACCCTTAGCGTCAGGGCGAAAACCTTACGGTACTCCCAAATTCAGAATGCCAGTTTTGTTTTCTGCCGACACATTTTTTGTTGTTGTGAATACATAATTTTATCTATGAAATGTCACATTTTCATAATACTTGTGAATGGTACAGGAAATGAAATAAATACAGATCTTTTCCAAGTCAAAAGTCGGTAATATCCTACCAATTCGTGTTAAAATAGGCTCAATTGTCTCACAGACACTGAATTCTTTATTGAGATAGACTGCCGTCATGATGTTTCTGTAGTAAGCTGAATTTAATTTGTATTAGTACAGTGAAAATTTTACCTGCATTTCCATTAGTTTACTAAACGCAACAGTAATTATCAAAGAGAAATTAATCAGCAGCAGAATTTTCTTTCACGACATCTAAAACGATCTTGCATTGCTAAAGTTGTTTACAAATTCTGCACCTGTAGAAACCTACTGGTTCTAAGGATCTCATTACACCAGAGTAGTTTTAAGAGTATTTTCGTCTATAAATGAATTGCCTTGACGGTTGATCGATCAAGAGCGGGAAACATGAAATTTTACAAATATATGACGAGAGGCGTGCCATTGGGGAGTGTTATGGGACCACTGCTTTTCACAATACATATAAATGACCTAATAGATAGAGTCGGAAGTTCCATGCGGCTTTTCGCGGATGATGCTGTAGTATACAGAGCAGTTCTAGCATTAGAAAATTGTAGCGAAATGCAGGAAGATCTGCAGCGGATAGGCACTTGGTGCAGGAGTGGTAACTGACCATTACATTAGACAAATGAAATGTATGGCGAATACATAGAAAGAAGCATCCTTTATTGTATTATTATATGATAGCGGAACAAACACTGGTACAAGTTACTTCTGTAAAATATCTGGAAGTATGCGTACGGAACGATTTGAAGTGGAATGGTCATATAAAATTAATTGTTGGTAAGGCGGATACCAGGTTGAGATTCATTGGGAGAGTCCTTAGAAAATGTAGTCCATCAACAAAGGAGTTGGCATACAAAACACTCGTTCGCCTATACTTGACTATTGCTCATCAGTGTGGGATCCGTACGAGGTCGGGTTGACGGAGGAGAGAGAGAAGATCCAAAGAAGAGCGGCGCGTTTCGTCACAGGATTATCTGGTAACCGTGATAGCGTTACGGAGATATTTAGCAAACTCAACTGGCAGACTCTGCAAGAGAGGCGTTCTGCATCGCGGTGTAGCTTGCTGGCCATGTTTCGAGAGGGTGCGTTTCTGGATGAAGTATCGAATATATTGCTTCCCCGTACTTATATCTCCCGAGGAGATCACGAATGTAAAATTAGAGACATTCGAAAGCGCACGGAGGCTTTCCGACAGTCGTTCTTCCCGCGAACCATACGCGACTGGAACAGAAAAGGGAGGTAATGACTGTGGCACGTAAAGAGCCCTCCGCCACACACCGTTGGGTGGCTTGCGGAGTATCAATGTAGATGTAGCTGTAGAGGGACAAGTGCTTGAGAGAGGACTTCCCTATCAATAAAAGTGCCTGAGAGACGACTTTCCTATCAATCTCCTGGATAGTTTTGTTTCTCAAATCAACATAGTGCGTTCTTATGCAGTAGCGCAGGTGATGTAGTTTTGTTGCTCGATTTTCTTACACTGCGACCGAAAGGTGTTTTATTTGTTGGCAACAAATTCCAGCTTTGTTGCACACACCCTGAGGGCAGAATGCCTTGCCCAAAACACACTTTTGTATTTATCAGATGTAAAATATTATGTTCACACTACTCTTTCCTCTAGTTTACGTCTTTTTCTGGGGCTCAGCTTTTCATTTCTTCTTAGGAAGGTAACGAGAAGGGCATCATAACAAGTCACCAGTAACAGTACTGCATAGGAATGCTCGATGAGTGACCTGATGACGTTCAATAATAGTCACTCCGTTGATTTTTGTTGTTTCGAATTAGAGCAGTTTTTTATTACAGAGGGCAGCTAACCCTCTGACCGAACACGCTGAGCTACAGTGCTGCGGCCACTAGACCACGGGCTACCACAATCCGAGAACATCTCGGAAGTAGACAATACTTCCTCCTAACACTTCCGCATCTAACAGTGTTGCCAGATTGTGCAGATGGCCGGACTTAGATTTGTCAGGGGCGATCAATTTTGTTGGCCACATTAAGTGAACGACTCGGACTTAGTCTGTGTGGCGGTCTGCCGGCGGTCAGTTTTTATGTCTAAAACTGTATGCCAATGTGTTTCATTCACATATCTGTGTGGCGTCCTCCGTAACATCAAATATATTTTAGTTATTCTATCTTAAATGAACTGCGCAGAAAATCATTCACCAGAAGTATATAACTTGTTAGCAACATCAGATGATATTAACAGCTTGCCGGCGCGGTTTAGCCGTGCTTTCAACGACGTCATATCGCGGATCGCGCGGTGCTTGCGCCGGCGGATAGTTTTTATGTCTAAGACTGTACATTTGAGATATTTCGTTTCCCATGAAATGGTGGCAGCCGATGCTGTGGCGTCTTTGAAGCGCGAGCTTCGTCAATGCCAGATATCTCAGCACAGCTGAGCGAACGTTTTCTTCCTGCTGCTAGTCTAATAGACAATGGCAAGACTGTAGAATACTTTTGGCAACTATGTGACCATCAGTTTATGTTCGTGAGTGGTTCATTATTATGTTAACAAATTTACTCGATATTTTTATGTCCTTTAAATTATATTTGCTACATGATTCGCATTGAAGACGTAAGCAATGTATGTTATTTGGTCCAGGAAGCACGTTTCAACAAAAATTGATGCTTACATTGACATTTATGTTGCGAATTAGTCGTCTTATTCTTCGCATGTATAACGAGGATGCTCCGTTTTGCTACAGTTGTTTCCTAGCTAACAAGGGAACCTCCCCATCGCACCCTCCTCAGATTTAGTTGTGAGTTGGCACAGTGGATAGGTCTTGAAAACTGAACACAGATGAATCGAGAAAACAGGACGAAGTTGTGTGGAACTATGAAAAAAATAAGCAAAATATACAAACTGAGTAGTCCATGCGCAGGATAATCAACATCATGGAGAGCGTGAGGTCGGGGGCGCCGTGGTGTCGTGGTTAGCGTGAGCAGCTGCAGAAAGAGAGGTCTTTGGTTCAAGTTTTCCCTCGAATGAGTCGTTTAATTTTTTATTTTCAGACAATCATCACCACACGTACTGTTTATCAACAGATGTAGGAAGTAATCATGCAAATGTTGGACAATCGTTCGATCCATTAAGGAACTTTCCGATGCCTTACAGTTCGGAAAATATTCATTGACATTGTTAATGAAGTCGCGAGCTATATTTACTGGATTCATATTGCCCATGGAATACATCTCACGTATTTAATGCACTCTCGTCCAAAGTAGCGAACAGTCAACTGCCAGCCAGGGATTCCCGGCGGGGTCAGGGATTTTCTCTGCCTCGTGATGACTGGGTGTTGTGTCATGTCCTTAGGTTAGTTAGGTTTAAGTAGTTCTAAGTTCTAGATGCTAGACCGTAGATGCTAAGTCCCATAGTGCTCAGAGTCATTTTAGAGGCAGCCAGGGAGCCTCGTTAGCAGGAATACTCTCTCTTCCGTGCGCTGTAGTTGACTGACGTCATGTGTTTCGATGTTTGGTTAGGTGTAGCGTCATCATACTACGGCGCAGTTACCTCGCATCGGACGGACAGATAATAATTGTCTGAAAATAAAAAATTAAACTTTTCACTCGAGGGAAGACTTAAACCAAGGACCACTGGTTCCGCAGCTGCTCACGCTAACCACGGGATCACGTCGCTCCTGAGCTCACCCTATCCTATCCTTGTTGTTGCTTATCTCGCGCATTGATTACTAAGTTTGTATATTTTGCTTATTTTTTTCATAGTTCCACACAACTTCTTCCTGTTTTCTCGATTGATCTGTGTTCAGTTTTTCAAGGCCTATCGGTGCGATGGGGATGTTCCCTTTTTAGTGGTACTGTGTGTTGGTGGCGTTGCCAGTTTACATACTGTGCATGTAACACACAATAAATGCGTTGGATGCCTCCTGTGATCAGTTGACTTGAAAAACGTTTGTTGTCATCGTAATTTATGTAACTGGCTCTCCGACTTCCAATTTGACAATTTGTGGATAAATGTTTTACCTTTCTAGAGCTAGTTTCAAACATTGCCCAACTGAGAAAACGTAGGCATGAAGGAGTCAGTGAAAGCAATTATTCGCTATTATAGCAAACTTTTGAACCCACTGGACACTTGAATTCTCTATATTTTTCTATATTGATTCTTAGAGTTTTTTAATTCCGCTTGTTATATACTGCCTCAATGTAATCCGTAATAATAAAATTAAAGGCAGTGGGATTAGGTTCCTGATCTATATACTGTGTATTAATATTCTGCGCTGCTACATAAATTTAAGTTATATTCTTTAAGTAAAACAGAGTATCGGTGTCAGTCCAAGGATCGACGATAAACTTCAGAAATGCAATTACAAAATAGTAGCATATCGAATATAGCTCGTCACCATCAACAATAATTGTTACCCACAGTGTATTTACTATTTGACTGTCACCTTTTAGAGACCAACCTGATATTTCCACAATGCCATTTTTGACTTGCTTCTTAATATGTCCTATAACTACAGATTTGTCGATAGTATTAACTGTTAAATTCACTATTCCACAAATTAAAAACTTCCAGTTATTCTTCATATCTTGAAACTTACTACCGTTGACTTTCACTGAAGAAAAGATACATAATAATAAAATAAAATCAAAGATTAGAATGTCAAAGCATAGTGTGAATGGTTAAAATGAAATGAACTGAAAATCAACTTCTTGTCTAAAAAACGTTAATCTTCCAGAGAACTTCTGCACCTCTCAAAATTTTTTACACCTCTGATGTTTAGCCACACGTGGACAAATAGTGGGTCTCATGACGCAGCACTGTTTAGCCGTCACAAAATAAAGACTCAAAAGTCAGTAAGTAAAGCTATTCTTCTACTGTTGCTTCGAATCGCATATACCAACCGCCCTCTTCTGCGACAACGACTCAAAGTCTATTGGGTATTTGATTTTTCTCTATTTTTTCCGGGCCTCCTTATTTCTCCTTCTAGCTCAACCTTTGTTCTCTAATTAGGCCTTTATCGGCGAGATTCTCCTCAATATTTTTTATTTGTGCTGAGTTGTTTTGTACCCTTCTTGCATATACGCGTGTGTCATGTATTTTTTAGAGATGCATGAATATATAAGGTGAGTATTTCTTCTGTTGTCAGATTAAATATTACACATCTTGCTGTGAATTAATTTGTTTGTCCACATTCCACTTACTGCGTTTTCTTGAAATTATATAAAATATACGTCTGTAAAAAAAAAAAAAAAAAAAAAAAAAAAAAAACCTTGAAACAGCTGTTGCAGCTGATTGGTGAAGGGCTGAAAAAAAAAAAAAAAAAGAAAACCACCTCTGCTGCGATTAGTATCGCGTATAGCCTCCTTCGGCTTCCACAGCAGCTCGAAGTCTGTTGGGCATTGAGCCCACAACTAGAGCCACATAACTAGGAGATTGAAGTAACTAATTCCAAGCGTCATGAATCACATCAGAAAGCTGTCGGCGAGTCGACGGTGACTGCCCCTTTTCTCGTATTACTCTGACCATTTCTACCCAAATATTCCTTTAGGTGGCTATTCCATTACAGTAATATTACTATGGTCGTCGAATCGCCTCTTAACCACACGTGCCATATCAATAGGCGAGCGATCTTTTTGGAACATGATCATCGCCAAATCTTGCTGTCACAGAAGGCAACATCACGTTCTCCAAATTTGATATGTAATTGAGCGCGTCGAATCTTCCTTCCACTTCCCACAGGAGCCCACAACTTTCGGCCGATATCCATGCCCCTACAGTTACGGTCTCCCTGCCACTCCTTCGGCAACTGTAAATATAATTTCGATTATACCTAGCAAAAAAAAAAGAAAAAAAAGGCTCTTAGCACTACGGGACTTAACATATACGTTCATCAGTCCCCTAGAACGTAGAACTACTTCAACCTAACTAACCTCAGGACAGCACACAGCACCCAGTCATCGCGAGACAGAGAAAATCCCTGACCCCGCCGGGAATCGAACCCGGGAACCCGGGCGTGGGAAGCGAGAACGCTACCGCACGACCACGAGCTACGGACTTATGCCCAGCATCTTCAGGCCGGTAAAACTTTTCTGGTTGATGCCGTAGAGAAAACTTCTTCGCCCGTGAAAATCTCTCGCCTCCAAAACTGGAGAGGTTTGTCGACATTTTCAGCAGCAAAAGCAAGGCGAGCTTCTCTGTGGGAAACCGTCAATGTCTCTTTCACAGCAGCGCTTCTTGCTCTCAGTCCACCTTCCCTTAGACGAGTGACGGTCTTACTGCTAACATTGAGACCCAAAGTTTGCTGAATTCGTCGTGCGTTGACAAACGGCGTATATTCTGATCCTGAGCTGCTGTTGTTTCGCGGCGACGGCCATGAGGCCTCCCATTCAGGTTACCACTCCCTTCCTTTCGCCTGATCCACCTTGCTACCGTCGACTTGTGAAGACCCATAGTTCTTGCTATATAGCCATTTGAAGATCCCTCTGCATGGAGTGCTATTATAGCGCCCTTGTCTGCCTCTGCCAGATGGGCCATTTAGCGTTGACTGAATGATTCGTCGCGGTTAATATCTGCTCCGGAAACAGCGCTAGCAGGAAACAGATTGCCTCCTCCACGATGGCAGCCACAACGCAGTGGCCAAGTATGTGTAACACGGAAATCTATGGCATAAACGAGAGATCGCAAGCCCGTACCCGTGTCATTACATAGTGGAGCAACGTAGAATCTGTAATTTTTCTCAGGAGGGACTGGTCCACTCTTGTCATGTATTATGCTGATAAATATTACATGAAATGAAATGTTTACATTTTGCATATGCGGCAGGCCTAACGCAAGAAACATTTCTGAAATATCTGAGGCAACCTGAAGAACACTTCGTGAATTTTAGCTGTAGAAGTTGTCTTACAAGAAGGAAAACGTGTTTATCCCCGCTCGCCGTGTTTCCTAGTGGCGCAGTTTACTCTGAGGCATACATAATTCTCGCCGGGCGTAAGAAGCGGCTCGACTAACAGGCGAACTCGCCAGGTGTCATAGGCTGATTGTCTGGAAACTGTGCTCAGTGAAGGACAGGACAAAATAAGCGAACATGTGTTTCGACTTATCTGCAGACACTCGACCGTTTCCGAGAAAACGACGGTCAAAGTTATCAACGAGCTGTTGCTATAGTGTAGATACCTTCTGCAGCCGAAAACGCAAGTGAAGCGGTGGCTCACCGTCAGCCTTCGGCGGCGCAGTGGTTGGGAAGTGTTTACGTCCCTGCCGCACGTCTGCGCGAGAGGTGTTTACGTTAAGTGTGTAGCGGTGTGTCGCGGTATACATAGAACGAATCATGGCCTTGTCGTTCCTCAAATCGACACTGAAATTTAGTTTTGTTCACGAATATGCTCGACCGAAGGCTTACGAGATCGAACGTTATTTACCGGATGAGGTGAAAATCGAACCTGACGTTCTAGTTGGCATACACTTATCTATAGTCAGCAGCGTGGTCTATGTCAAGCTCATCAATGAAGCGGCATGTGACGAACTACTACTCCGACACCGACAAGGACTTCGTTTCTGTCATTCGGACGGGAATGTTGGAGCGGTAACAGGCCGGCATGGGACTCCGAACGATCCGCGTCTTTGAGCTTCCATTCGAAGTGCCAGAAGAATTGGTGACAGACGCCCTGCGTCCTTGCGGAACGGTCCTATCCCACGTGGCTGAAAAGTGGGCGAGTTTCAAGACGTATCCTGTCCTCAATGGCGTCAGACAAATACGGATCGAACTCCGGAAACACGTCCCGTCATACTTGTACATCGCCGGTTGTAGGGCGATTGTCATTTACGACGGAGAACTAATGACGTGCTCTGGATGTGGGAAGGAGGGACACATACGTTCTGAGTGTGCTCAAGGAAGGTTATTACAGCTGCCAAGTGATGATCCACCCCTCACGCCGCATCCGACTGTGCTCCCCATGACTTACGTCGCCGCGTTACGTGATGACGTGGGCCGCGAGACAGACGCGTACCTGAACACACAGACAGGGGCGGATCGTGGCGAGCCACAGAAAGACGACGTTGCGCTGGACCGCCTGCAGCAGTCACAGGACGCCCTCTCTTCGGTTCCGCCTGCGGCCCCTTCAGAAAAGGCACTTGGAGACGTCGATAATACGACGGCGCACGATTCCGACGCCCCCCACGAACAACTGGAGACCATGCTGACCTCTGATTCCGAGGCCCGGCAACGTAAACAGCGATCACCAAAACGCCGGAAGAAGCGCCGCCTCACGGTGGAGAACGACCACTCTGATCTAGCAGACAATTCTCAGCAGTTTACGGGTACAGAACAGACGACCATGGATACAGAAGAACTGCCTAGCGTGGATGCAGCGGTGGCGAGCGGGACAGCGACACGATCTACCGCTGACGATGCTCCAGACACAGCGAAGGAGTTCGATAGACGGCCACAGGCTACTGAGGAGGCTGCGGCGCCTGCACCGCACGACAACGATGGGACACTAGGGCACTGGTCAGAAGAACCACCCCCGTGGGGAACAGATGATGCCGGAGGAACTGCTTCCACGCACTCTCCCGGTGTAAGACCGGCAGAGTGCACGGAATAATGGCGGACCATATGAGGGGTCGGCGGGGGGCGTTAGTCCGACAGCAGCCTATGTACGGCAAAATTAGCGACCGTACGGTACCCTATCTACGTTGACCGCCATGCAACAAGCTTATCGAATAGCGTCTGTTAACATCAATAGCATTGGGACGCCGGTAAAAATCAAGATGCTCAGTGACATGATAAAGGCTGCGAATTTAGACATAGCACTGTTACAAGAAGTACTTCCCCCTCGGACTTTCACGCATACGACATTTACTGTTCCCCGTGTGACGAGAGAGGCGTTGGCACAGCCATACTATTAAAGGAAGGGATACGTGCAGACGACGTCGAGTATTTGTCTTCTGCCGGTGGTACGGCCGTGACCATAGGTGGAATACGTTTGATCAACATATACACACCGTCAGGCTCGGATAAGAGAAGGGACACAGCAGATTTTTACGCACATGAGGTTACACCGTTGTTCCGGGGACGATACGATGGTTGCATACTCGGCGGAGATTTTGATTTTGTGCTTGACAGAAAGGACCAACGACCTAACTATACTACTAGCCAAGAACTTAGGGAGCTGGTCAACGGGATGGAATTAGATACATGGGACCTGAAGTATCGCAACCAACCAGGATTTACATTTTTTACTAGCCACTCCGCGGGGCGTTTGGACCGGATCTACGTTTCAAGGCCGTTAGCAATGTCTACGGTGGACGCAGAAATATGGCCGACAGCGTTTACAGACCACGAGGCATATATTTGTACCGTTAACCTTGATAGACAGCAGGTATGGAGACGGAGGGGTAATTGGAAGACGAACGTCTCCCACCTGAGAGATGCAGAATGCCGACGCATGGTGGAGGACGCGTGGCATGGCTGCCTCCGTCGACGAAATTCTTTCGGTTCTGTCCTGCAGTGGTGGATCGAGTGCGCGAAACCAGCTTTACGGAGGGCGTTAATAGGTTACGGGAAGGAGGTTTCTCAATGGCAGCGCACGACCACTGAGTTTTACTTTACGGCTCTCCGGGAACTGTTAGCTCAACCACCTACACCAGAACGCCAGACGGCCGTCCACCGAGTTAAGGCGAAGCTGGTACAACTTGCGACGCAGAGGATGGCAGGTACGATGACACGCGCGAGGTCGCAGGATTTCCTGCCCAACGAGGTTCTCTCGATGCATTATGTGATAAAGGAAAGACGAAGAAGACGCAGGAATTTAATTCAAGAGATCGATCTCGGCGATGGCCGTCGTTTTACAACACAAAGGGGCATAGCACAGGCGTTCACGGACCATTTTAGCAGATTCTATGCGAGCAACGGGGAGGGTCAGAGGGAGCTGGGGAACGTCCTGGAAGACATCCCAGACACGACGAGTGTGAACGGGGAAGCGGACGGGTTATCTGAAATTACGTGTGAAGAGCTGGAGGAAGCGATTACACGAGGTGCTTGCAACAAGTCCCCAGGTCCAGACCGATTCCCGTTGGAATTTTATCGTGCCTTTGTGACAATTATGACACCGATGTGGCTATGTTTGTGTAATAAGCTTCTGCGGCAAGAAGTATCGGTTCACATTCAATTCACGGAAGGGCTCATGATACCGATACCGAAGCCCCGTGGTGGCAAACGGCCTTGTGATTATCGCCCCATGACCCTCCTTAATAGTGACTAAAAGATCTTCATGCGCATCCTGGGAAGTCGTATCGAAAAGCCCCTGGAGAATTGAATACATGCCGATCAGACTTGTCTTGGCGGCATCAGTAATATCCACACAGCCTTGGGAGACTATCGTGACGTCGTCGCCCTCGCGGCTACGTGCCGCATCCGGGGGCGATGGTTGCAGTAGATTTCGATCATGCTTTTCATCGCGCGGATCAGGTGTACCTCGCGGCGGTGATGAACAGGATGGGTGTCTCGCCATTATTGACCAATGCTGTGATGCGGCTGTTGTAACGGCGCCAGATCAGCGATGGAGGTCAACGGAGGGAGAACTGAGTATTTTAAGATCTTGAGATCAGTGAGACAGGGTTGCCCCTCGTCGATCCTCCTTTATGCGATCGCCTTAGAACCGTGCCTCGCAGGCCTTCGCCGCCGTCTTACCGGGATCTCCCTACGGCATTTATCATTCAAATGCAGAGCATACTCGGATGATATTGTGTTCCTCGTACGGAATGAGAGGGAGACTCAAACAGCACTGGATTGGCTACAGACGTATGGGATGGCAGCTGGAAGTGTGGTCAACTACCGGAAATCACAATTCATGCATGTGAGGTGTGGACTAGAACCAGGAACGGAAGGACCCATACCTGCAGTGGAAACCCTCCTCTGTTTGGGTATCACCTTTCATAAAGAGACAGCGAGAACAGCTGCGGACAACTACCGAAGACTGTTACTCAGAGTCCGCACGGCAGTACGGCTAAACGCCCTACCGTCGATGGATATGCTGCAGCGAGTGTTACTCGTCAACCTTTATCTCCCGCCCATGATGTGCCACCTGACACACCTTCTCCCCTTGACGCGCACGATGGCTATGAGGATTCAGGCGGCTTTTGGGTACTAAGTGTGCCTGGGACAACTCTTTAAGGTGCAGTACAACACGCTTACCCACCCAGCGCCAGAGGGGGGCCTTGGTTTAGTGAACGTGCACGAGAAGGCGCGTGCCATATATATTAATACTATGCTCAAACGGTGGCGCAACAGGAATCACTCGCTTACGGGGACGATCATCGAAGAACTCGTACCAACATCGCATCTTCCTCCAGTCAGTGTCGGCCATATTTCGCCCCTTTAACGTATGTGCGCACGTTCATCGTGGAACACATTTACGTTCGAGAGCGTTTACCGACGACCCGACAGTCGACATCGAAGCACGTGTACCATCTGCTTCTTCGACAGATCGCCCAGAATAGGGTGGAACGCAAACATCCAGCTGTTAATTGGCACGTGGTGTGGCGCACGGTCCACCACTCCCACCTACCGACATCAGTCAGATCAACATGGTACATTGTCGTGAACCGAAAATACCCTACAAATGATTAAAAGTACGCAATACATTTGGCGGATTCGCCCTTGTGTCAGAAATGCAGCGTGCTGGATACGGACGACCATCGGCTGGTCTGCGGCGAGGCATTGGCTGCCTGGACTCTCGCAAGATAGATAATAGCGTTCATGCGGCGCACTATCTATACAGCAGTCTCTCCTGACATAGTATTGTTCCCAGAGGAAACGTATTTTCCGCGTCATAAGACGAACGCAGTGGCGTGGATCACAGGTATGACGGTCCATTACATCTACAGAGACACGCGTACGAACTTACTGAACGTCCTGTATTGCTGGCAATACTTGCAAGATGGACACACAAAACTTTTACGGCTACAAAAGTACAAGGATTGATATGCCAATTTCCTCATAACGGTTTTTGCGGACCCGCCATATACTTGGGGTGTGCCGGGTGCGCAAAGATGAGCGGCGGTGCTTTCGTTGTGAAACCGACCAAGTAATGTGATCGACTAAGAACACTATGCGAGTATGCGACCTACGAAAAACTCACGCTTGAACAGTTAGCCAATGGATGTACATCAATTTTCTTTTTTCATATTCATAAATAGTTTTCTTTAGGGTGCCGGAGGTGGCCCCACTTTGATTTTGTTGTTACTTCATGCTGCATAGTAGGACGGCAGCGAGGTTCCTTCCAGGACAGTTATCATGTGTCAGGACGTACTATGTTTATTTTGTGAATAATAAAGGTTTCTGTTTCTCCTTCCTTCCTTATCTATATTAATTTTTAAAAAAATGTTGGTAGAGAAAAAAAAGATGGTAAAAAAGATGGCTAACGCGTTGCTAAAAAAAAAGTGGCTACCGACGTTCCTTCTTAACTTTGATTCCCGTGTTCGAGACCATTTCGGTATTTTTTACTATCATTTTTTCCTGCCTCTCTATCAGAATTATCTACGAATGTATTTTTTCTAATTTGAGTTTAAATAATGTTGTCATTATTCGCCAAACTTTATGTGTAATTAATGAATTAAAAATAATAAACGAATGAGACAAACCAATCTAAAATCATCTGGTCTGCCTCATGTATCGTTATATCCAAATGGTTTATAAATGTTAATCTACATTCAGATCCGATGATGGCACCTTTAGTGTGTTGAAACCGGTTATCCAGTAAACAGTATTTAACCGATCTTGGCTTCTGAATTATTTCTACAACAGAGTGATCGCCACGCTACACACTATGTATTCCCTGTTTAACTTATTTCTTTACACAGTAAATTAACTGACGAATAACGACAACAGATAATTCAGAGAGTGAGGGGCGAAAAAAAGGAAAAGCCGGGTTTCGAACTCGCAGCACGAAGTTCCGAAGCCGCTATGGTAGCCGCAGAGCCACCGCTTCAGTTGAATCCTTACCCCCTAAGAAGTATCTACACTATAGCAAAAGCGCATTGAAAACTTTGACCGTCGTTTTCTCAGAAGCGGTGGAGTGTAGGCAGATAAGCCGAGACACGTGTTCGCTTATTTTGTCCCCTCTTTCACTGAGCGAAGTTTCAGCAAGATCGGGGTATAACACTTGCCGTGACCCACCCCACGTAAGTGGCGTGCGTTGGGATTCAGTAGACAGAATGCGTACACTTTCTCGACTGCTCATTGACATGTTTGGAAACTTTCTTTCTTGTAGTGGCACTTCGAATTATGAGGGCTGATTTTCCTGATAACGATATACTAATGGACTTCGCTCCTAATTTACGTTACTGTGTACTAGACCTACTGCAAGTACTTAAACCGGAAATGTTTATTTATTTGGATACTCCGCTTCTTAGTTGCTACATTTCGCTATAATATTTTCCTTTGTTTCAAAATGGCAAGTTAAGATGACCACTGCAACTTGGTAACATCAGTAACAATTTAATACTTTCAAACAGTTATGTGTGGTTCTAAACATTCATGGTGGTGTCGGTTTGTTCTATATCGTGTCTCCCTACCACTGTCGCGCAACGACGCTCTGAGCGTGTTTTTTAGGGAATTAACTAGTTTGAACCTGGGACCTGTTGCTGGTAAGGAGACGCCAGACCACACATGACATGTAGAATTCAGAAGAGTTCAGTGAGGCTAGTGATGATATAACCAAATACTTAATGATCTCAGCGTCAGCTCCACTGCACGCCCTGTAAAAGAATCTTAATACTAAGTAAATTTAGTGGAAGGGGTTCAAGGCTTTCCTATTTATAGTTAGCTGGTAAAATAACGTCGAAAAAGCAGTTAAGTTTACCATTGGAAATTTTATTCTACTCACAAAACATCGTTTATAAATTGCACTGTTGATAAAAGGAAATGTTTTAATACAGGATGGTAAAAACCAACTGCGTTCAACAAAAATGTGAACGAATATTCCCTGAGTGGGTTTCCAAGTTCTACAATGGATCAAAGGATGACCTATGCCATATCACATCTATAATCTAGGTTTACATTTAGTTTCACAAGAGAGAAAACTATCAACATGGTCTACAGTGACCCTCAATTATCTTTAATTACTTATCTAACTTATCGTAAATTACAGTGGCTGATGTGGCTTCTCAATAATTATATAACAGAGAAATGATCGCGTTTCAGATTTTTACTTCAAGTGGCAAATGTGAACACCATGAGCTTTAATTTACGATTGACAGTAGTATTACGCAAAAAGGGGGTGTAACAGTTGAGACTTCTGCAGTTCTGAGTGAAGCCTTATTCGCTCAAAAATGCGGCATCGCGTGCGTTCATTACCTTGTCGGTGTTTAGGCAGCGTTAGGGCGACAGCGGGCAGCACAGCTCCGCTCACCTCGCCATCTCGGAAGTAACTCTCTCCTAACTTCTCCTTACTACAATTTACCGAAGTTGGTTTTAAAAAAACTGTCTAGCTGTGATGTCATCTGACCAATCAGGGTCTCAATGTTAACCTTAAGCTCCGCCTACAAAAATTCTCTATCTAATGAGAAACGTTATACTTTTCGTGGTGGGGCAATGTTTTTAAAGTTTGCAACGTAACAGAGACGCGAAAAAGGCTCACGCTAAAACCTGCAGCTGGTGTGGTCCTTTTAGCGTTATCGTAAGATCTATAGTGTCCTTCTTTAGGGCTCTATCTTTTAACGTGGGCTGGGGGGTGGTCCTAATGTAACAGACACGCGAAAAAGTCTCACGCTAAAACTTGCAGGTGGTAATGGCCCTTTTTGTGTTATCGTAAGATCTATACTGCTTTTATGGAGGGCTCTAGCTTTTAACATGGGCTGGGGGTGGTCCTTGACGTAACAGAGACGCGAAAAAGTCTCACGCTAAAACGTGCGGGTGGTAGTCTTAGAGGTAGGCTGGCGACGTGGGTGTCCAGTCCGTCCCTTATCGTAGGGCCTTCTAACTTAACACGGTTCTGCTCTCGGCTTCTGTTCTCGTTTCTCCGCTTGGAACTGCGTCGGTCTCACGGTTTGAAGGTACGACATGCATTTAGGCATTGTTGTGTTAGTCTGTGGTATTCCATTTGCTCACTCGTTACTCATATTACTTTGGTTAATTTTATGTCACGATTTATTCCGAGCTATGTGACATACTACTGGATTTGCTTATCACGTCAGGGTTTTCATGGAAGGTTTTGGATTTGGCTGACAACTTACATATCACCACCCTTCGAACTCAATTTTTGCACTGAATTTAGGCAATGATTGAATCGTTGTGTAAGTCAGTCAAAGTTTTTCTAATTTATCTAAATTTTGTTGCCCACTGTTCAGCCACGTTATTCTGTTCTATGCTAGTTTATATTACTTATTTATATTTTTATATTCTTCCACATTATAATTAAAAATGACAAGAGAAGAATATTTTTATGCTATTATTAATTTTTAATTATTTTCTTTCTTTATTCAAGTGTGAAGTTTGTTTATTAAGAAGTTTGTTATCGAAAGTGAGGAGTCTTTCACATCGATTTTCTTAGAAATATTGTTTTTGTAAAAGTAGTAATTAAGTAAAACCTATTCCTAACACATTTTCTAAATATCATGTACAAGAAAATGTTTTTGTTTCTAGACATTCCTTTCAACATTGTTATACTAACAAATAAGAATTATTTTCAAGAATTGCTTTGACAAGGAAATATACGTACACAAGTATTGAGATATTATCCTAATAAATGGTACAAATCTTAAAAAAAGGGAAAACATCCAACAAGATAATTTATTATTCTTTGTTTTTATAAGGAGAAAATTAGTAGCATATTGTTTCTTTATATACTGTCCATTTCAGAACTAAAGACTTATTTTTATCGATAGTCTATTTTTTACTTAAGTCCATAGTCAATGACCGTTATTTTGTAGTTTATTAGCTGTCTGGTGTGCTTAACTTATTTAGTTTTTCACACGTTTCTTTTGCACAATTCCTACATCACATAATTTGATTTCACACATTCACACAATCCTATAAATGTTCAAGCATGAGGTTGGCGAATGTTTTTGCACGGAGGTGATGGACTTGAGCGAGATGGATGTGGGCAAGTATTTGATGTACAGCTTCGTTCGTCGTTCCTTGTTGGCTTTGCAAGTGTGTGTTGCTGTTGTGGAGGTCCCATAATGGAATGGAGCTGTGAGTGCAGAATCTCGTGGTTTGCTGGCTTTGTATGCGTGAAAGTCATCGTTATGTGTCTCTGAATGTGGTCGTTTTTCGTTGTAATACTTCGCAGACGACTAGTTTACAATAGGATAGGGATTTGGGAAGGTATGTCGTCTATTCTTCACCCATCTTCTTTCTTAGTCTCAATCTTGCGAATCTTCAACTTCTGTTCTTCCTGCTTTTTCTCTGCTTCTTACTTGCTTCTTGATTCTTCTCTGGGCAGGATATGGACATATTTATTGCTAACTAGTCGCTTTGAAGTTCTCCTCCTAGTAACAGTTTGATAAAATGTTTGGGCGCGTCATTTTTACTTTGTGGAAGTTGTTCTTCAGTTTCGTGCATCAGCGTGCTGTTTAATAGCAGTAGTGTGACTTTTACGCATATTTTTTTTTGCCAGTGGTGACTTGCCCAAGCGGTCTTCTCGTCGGGCCGTTTTTTGCTCTCTCCTTTCATTCGGGGCTCGGAGACCCTTCCGGCGTTCGCCGTCCCAACGCCGTCCCGTCGCGTCTGAGCAGGGTCCCGTCTAGCGGGCTGATTTACTGCTCTACAAGGGCCCTCTGCTGGCCTCGCTGTCCTTCCGTTCTCCCGCTTGTAGGAATCGTGTCTTGCTAATTACGTCCTTTTCTTTCTTAATACTTCTCGCACTGCAATTTGTGGGTCGTTGCATCTCTTCCTTGCTGGAGTTTTTACAACGGTTCTTACAAAAAGTTTTACTTAACCTACTTGTTTTACGCCTTCTTAAAAATCTTTACAAATCTCGACGCCCTTTCCATGTTACAATTCTAGGATATTTGGAGTCTTAACGTCTACTCAAGAATCCTCAAATTCGTTTTTTTTTATTTTTGTGTAGTGTCATGGTGTATAAAATTTTAGTATTTCATGCTGTTAGACTATCTACGCTTTATCCCTTCACCTTAATCTATCATACTATTGGTGTTATTATTGAAACTACTTTCTTTTTCCCACCTTCCTCTCTCTTCATTCTTCTTTCTCCTGACGATCTTATCTGCAACATAATCTTGAAATATTGTGCTGATTATTTACCAGTAATAAAATTAATCTTCAAACTTGTACTGAAAGTGTTTAATACTCTCAACCTTAGGTAAAAATAACTCTGCTTTATCTCGTAATATACCCTCTAATTCTCTTTTACTGTGTTCCGAAATACCGCGAACTTCTTGCAATTTTTCTTTGATTTCTGTATGGACTTCTAACATGAGTTGAGGCGATTCCTTCTTTTGTGCATACCATTCTAATTCTTCATCCTCTTTATCTTGCGTCATTCTTAATTGTTTGTTTATAACTGGTATTTCTTCTAATTTTAGCTTTAGCTCAAAGAGAAGTGTGACATTCCCGAATGTTACACTATCTTTCCCCATATCTATTATCGCTCGTCTCTCATTTAAAAAATCAGCACCTATAATCAAATCTACAGTTAGCTTAGGTATAATCAAGAAGTTGGTTTCGATCTTTTGACCTTGGCACGAAAGAGTTAATCTTGTTTATCTTGTAACTTCCGCAGCATTGTTTCTAGTAGGACCTCTTACTTTAATCTTACGTGTTTTCAGAACTGGCAATCTCTCATTGGCATTACACTGCATGAATAAATTTTCTGAGATCGCAGTCAGTTCACTTCCGCTGTCAATTACAATATTGACTTGGATATGCTTTACCATGGCCTTCACAATTGGTTGAATTTGAAAGGGCTGGTTTTCTTCTTCTTCTTCTTGCATCAACGATTCCTCCACTGAATCATACATGAGTCTTTTTAGGAATTTCCCTTGTGAATTCGAACTTTCTGTAGGATAAGCTTCGACTGCTACTTCTCTCTCTTTTATTTCCTCTTCTCTGTTTCTTCCTTCATTTACGCTTTCTTCTACATCCTCTACTTTTTCCTCATCCTCGTCTATCTTCTCCTTCTTCGCCGCTATTTCCACATAATCGCATCTAAATGCTCTAATTATCCCTTCATAACTTCCTTCATTATATACGTTGGGTTGTGTACCCACTTGTAACTTATTTTCAACTTCTGTCGACTGCACATTATCCTCATTGAATTCGCTTTCCCTGGTTTCCATCTCAAATAGCTCTGCAATACTCATTACTTCGTGCTTTCCTCCTACATTTGTTGTGCATGCCTCTGGTAATTCATCTTCCTCGTCAGTATTCTCCCAATTAATTTCGTCCCAACACGATATTCTTATTTTCATGTCTTCGTTTTCATCTGGTCCCTGCGGATTTGTTTCTTCCTTCTGCTCTTCCCGTGATAAGATTTTTACTTCTCTGTTCAAGGTGCTGCAATTGTCCTGGGTCGGTGCGTCATTCTCTTTGGCATGGGCGCTCAGCTGTCAACTCCAACGTTTATTGGGGTTTGATGGTCTTACCTCAACCTCTTCCATCTGTATTCGCTTTTCTTGTTCAGCTTGTTGATAGTGGTTTCTTTGTTGACAATTTGTTGGTTTATTGGTTCTCCAGTACCTGTTCCGGTTGTCGTTATTACCTCTGTAATAGTTATTGACGTTCCTGGGTGAATTATAGTTATTGCCATATTCTCTTCTAAATCCATAACCGGTTCTTTGTTGAAATCTATTGTCGTTTCTTGGTGCGAAGTTATCACATGGTTCGTAATTATTGTTTCTTCGTGCTGTGTCTTGTGGATTCCACTGCTTTTTGCTTTCGTTTTCACGTGCGCTTCGTCTTTTTCTTGCGTCATCTTCCGAAAATATGAACTCTAGTTCCCTTAGAATACCTTTAAATGCTTCGACGTTATTGCTTCCGCGACCTACCAATGACTGCTGGTATTTCAATGGTAGCTTCATCGCGCATAATTTAATCAACTCTCCGTCACTGTATGGTACATCTAAGCATTGATTTTTGTTTGCCATTACTTCGAAAAGTTTCACGGGACTCTTCTCTCCTGAATTTTCAAAATATGGGTTCTGTAATAATTCGGACTTCACTCTGTTCTGTGCTTCGCTGGACCAATATCGTGAGAGAAACTTCTCTCTGAAATCTTCGTACGATTCGCATGTCGCTGCAACATTCTGCATGGTTTCTGCGACTGTTCCTGACATGTTTGCACATATAAAGTCTAATTTGTGTGCTAGCGTCCAGTGTTCTGGTAATCCTACTCCCAATTGATCAATAAAGGTTTGTGGATGTAATGAGTTTCCTTCTCGAAAGTGTTGAAATTTTCTGACTGTGAGGAAATGATCATTGTCGTACTTCGTCATAGTTCCATATGAAATTCGCGATTCTTCGGCACTTTTGTTTCTGATCATTTCTCCCGTCGTTCTTTCCGGTTGTGGTAGATCCATTGGATATTGTCCACTGTAACTTTCGCCTACCCTTGCGTAGTATCGTTGGAGTGGTACGCAATAATTTTCTTCCATCGGTTGTGAACGTGTAGCTGAATGCATTGCTCTGTACTCTTAGCGACCTAGCTTTGCATTGTCACGTATGTTACTTTCCGCCTGTCATTAGAATCGCAAATGCGTAATATCTTCGTTAATTGTTTGTTTTTCCGGAGCTGTTACAGATACGGATGTGGTTGCAGATTCTGTGCTTGTTCGATCCTGTTCAGTACCCTCTTCAATGGTTTGCAACAGCTCTGTTCGCAATTTCTGAAATTGTCGCTTCGTTTGCGCTTCTATTTTGGCTATGCGGTTATCATATCTTTTCAGCGCTGCTTTTGTGATACGTTTGTGTAACACACTGTTTTCAACAATTTCACGCGCTGTACCTGCTGCTTGTCTAGTAATTTCGTTTATCTGTTTCTTTAGTTTCTTGACTTCTCCGTGGGTGTTGTTACGTAATGTTTTGATCTCGCCCTGAATGTCATTACGCAATGTTTGTACGTCCTCTTGTGCCTTATCAATGTCTGTTCTCAATTGATTGTGACCTGTTATTAAGTTTCCTATCATTTCTCGAGATTCTTTTGCCTCGTCTTCAATACGACTTAGGTGTAACTGAATTTTTTTGTTTTGTTCTCTAATCTCACGAATATGTCTCGTGGTTTCTGCATTCTGAATTTGAATTTGATTCGCAATTTCTTTATTTTGCCTTGTCATGGTTTCAGTAATTTGTTGTAATAATTCTGCCAGATTGGTGGGTCCTATTGCGTTTTGTTCCGACGTCCTACGCTCTGTGTTTTCGCCCAAGTGTTGGTTCGCAACCGATTGCATTGAACTGTGCTGTGACACGTTTCTGCTCTCATTCCTTGTACTATGTGGTGAGGGAGCTCTGATTACTTGTACTATTGGTTCTACGTATTCAAGACGCAAGTTAGAATCCTCATCGACTATCTTTCTACTTTCCTGCTCCTCTGTCGTATGCTGACCTAGGTTTTCTATGCCTTGAGGTACATTATCCTCGTTATGGTGCGTTATCTCTCCTATTTCTCGCGATACTGCATCGTCTGTTGTACTGTCCTCTATTCTGTGTCCATTTTTATGCTGGGTCTCTACTTCAATTCGGTCAAGGTCTGGATCTGCCATTGCTAATCTTTCCGAGTCCCTTATTTTATATTTTAAAAGCAATTCACCCGCCCTACTTCGCGTCAACATGCGCTCATACGATCTCACGCGTTTCATAAACTTTTTGCACACGACTTGACAAACCATTCACTTACTTGTTGGGTCAGAACCAACTTGTCAACGATGTATCCGCCACCTGTGCGCTTGCATTGGAGAGAAAACTAATTTCTAACAATATTAAAATTCATAACTTAATTATGCTATTGCTTCTGCTAGACTGTCTCTATTGAATACTTTCTTACTATCTGTCGCTGCAGCTACTGTTTTCGACTATGTATAACTTTAGAAAAAAAATTACTACAAAAAATTTTAGCAGGATATTTTTCTGACCTAGTTAGGCATGTGGTCGATCTTCAATCATGATATTTTACCATCCTGGCAGGGTCGCTATTTTCTAAACATTCATGGTGGTGTCGGTTTGTTCTATATCGTGTCTCCCTACCACTTTCGCGCAACGACGCTCTGAGGGTGTTTTTTTAGAGAATTAACTAGTTTGAACCTGGGACCTGTTGCTGGTAAGGAGACGCCAGACCACACATGACCTGTAGAATTCAGAAGAGTTCAGTGAGACTAGCGATGATATAACCAAATACTTAATTATCTCAGCGTCAGCTCCACTGCACGCCCTGTAAAAGAATCTTAATACTAAGTAAATTTAGTGGAAGGGGTTCAAGGCTTTCCTATTTATAGTTAGCTGGTAAAATAACGTCGAAAAAGCAGTTAAGTTTACCATTGGAAATTTTATTCTACTCACAAAACATCGTTTATAAATTGCACTATTGATAAAAGGAAATGTTTTAATACAGGATGGTAAAAACCAACTGCGTTCAAAAAAAATGTGAACGAATATTCCCTGAGTGGGTTTCCAAGTTCTACAATGGATCAAAGGATGACCTATGCCATATCACATCTATAATCTAGGTTTACATTTAGTTTCACAAGAGAGAAAACTATCAAAATGGTCTACAGTGACCCTCAATTATCTTTAATTACTTGTCTAACTCATCGTAAATTACAGTGGCTAATGTGGCTTCTCAATAATTATGTAACAGAGAAATCATCGTGTTTCAGATTTTTACTTCAAGTGGCAAATGTGAACACCATGAGCTTTAATTTACGATAGACACTAGTATTACGCAAAAAGGGGGTGTAACAGTTGAGACTTCTGCAGTTCTGAGTGAAGCCTTATGCGCTCAACAATGCGGCATCGCGTGAGTTCATTACCTTGTCGGTGTTTAGGCAGCGTTAGGGCGACAGCGGGCAGCACAGCTCCGCTCACCTCACCATCTCGGAAGTAACTCTCTCCTAACTTCTCCTTACTACAATTTACCGAAGTCGGTTTAAAAAAAAACTATCTAGCTGTGATTTCATCTGACCAATCAGGGTCTCAATGTTAACCTTAAGCTCCACCTACAAAAATTCTGTCTATCCAATGAGAAACGTTATACTTTTCGTGGTGGGACAATGTTTTTAAAGTTTGCAACGTAACAGAGACGCGAAAAAGTCTCACGCTAAAACTTGCGGGTGGTAGTGGCCCTTTTTGGGTTATCGTAAGATCTATACTGCTTTTCTGGAGGGCTCTAGCTTTTAACATGGGCTGGTGGTGGTCCTTGACGTAACAGAGACGCGAAAATGTCTCACTCTAAAACGTGCGGGTGGTGAGTCCCTAGTGGTTAGCTGGCGACGTGGGTGTCCAGTCCGTCCCTTATCGTAGGTCCTTCTAGCTTAACACGGTTCTGCTCTCGGCTTCTGTTCTCGTTTCTCCGCTTGGAACTGCGTCGGTCTCACGGTTTGAAGGTACGACATGCATTTAGGCATTGTTGTGTTAGTCTGTGGTATTCCATTTGCTCACTCGTTACTCGTATTACTTTGGTTAATTTTATGTCACGATTTACTCCGAGCTATGTGATATACTACTGGATTTGCTTACCATGTCAGGGTTTTCATGGAAGGTGTTGGATTTGCCTGACATCTTACATGGTGTACGAGGAGTGTACTCTGTTGAATGAGGCATACATTAAACACGAAAGCTGCCTCCAATAACAATAATTAACTTTCCGTTACATGACAAAACAAGAGTCAAAACACTGTCAGTTCATCTCAGTACCCAGTAAAACTTAAACTGGAACGATCGAAAACATACTTATGTGGGGAAACCAAACGAATGACTGCGTTTTATTGGCCGCACACTAAGAACAGGCCAACTGAAAACACGTTTGTCCGTCCTTGACAGACGTGATTGAGTGTGCACGCAAAAACGTCCAAGGAACGGCAGCACGATTTGTAATGTCACGAAATAGAGGAGAGAGGGTCCCTGATTTGATAATCGAGTTGGGGTAACATTCATGAAAACAAAAGCGTTTTTCGTTGCCGCGAGATCTTTTCACGAAATTTCAATCACCAACATCTGTTCTGAAAGCCAAAACATTATTACCTCGGGAACTTACACAGGAAGAAACCGTAGTAATAATGTAACTCAAGGCTCGCAAGAAAAGATTTAACTGGTCCTTTTTCCCGCACACTGTTAATGGTTCAAATGGCTCTGAGCACTATGGGACTTAACATCTATGGTCATCAGTCCCCTAGAACTTAGAACTACTTAAACCTCACTAACCTACGGACATCACACAACACCCAACCATCACGAGGCAGAGAAAATCCCTGACCCCGCCGGGAATCGAATCCGGGAACCCGGGCGTGGGAAGCGAGAATGCTACCGCACGACCACGTGATGCTGGCCACACTGTTAATGAGTAGGGCGGTAGTGAAATAGTCCGAACCCTCTGCCAGGCACGTAAGTCTGGATTGCAAAGAAATCCTGTTGATGTAGTCATGTAGATGTAACAACGAAATTATGTTGTAATTGTGACATGTGACTTTCGTTTGATTTGAACACCAAAGTTGTTTGCTGTTTATTTACTTTTTGTTCATTAGTTTCAGCCATGCACGAACACCTAGGCGCGTTAAATTGATATTCAAATAAATTGTCATGCATGGACCAATAACAATAAATTCTTACCTACTTGTTATGGTACTGCGGATCTGACAGCGTCCTCAGAAGTGGATATCGCATTCCTAGGGTGTTTATAAATGGATATTGCAGACGACTTCGAACAAAGTTTGAATAAAACTTCGTAAAAGTTCCATGATCAAACGATCTGAGTTGCTGGCGAATACAGTTTATCCTCACTAGACAGTATATATTGTCATTATACATGAGATGAATAGGGTTTCGCGGGATGCGGCGGCCAAGCGGTTCCAGGCGCTTCAGTCACGAACCGCACGGCTACTTCAGCCGCAGGTTGAAATCCTACCTCGTGCATAGATCTCTGTGATGTCCTTAGGCTAGCTAGGTTTAAGTAGTTCTAGGTCTAGGAGCTGATGACCTAAGCAGTTTGGTCACATAGTTCTTGAATCCATTTTTTTTACCTTTCGCGTAAATATTCTTTACATGAACGGCCATATCTTTAGACTGCGTTGACATTGAAGCTTACTTTTTTACATCACCAAGGGACCGGTTACCGCAAGAAGTGCGATACATTTCCGCTCATTATGTCCGCCCGTTCTGGAGGTAAGCGGGTTTTAAGGGTTGGGAAGACGGATAGACGGTCAAGAAAGTGAGACTAGTAGGGTTCCGTTTTTACCGGTTTAGGTGACGAAATCCTAACAACGAAAACAGCTACGACACCTACTGAAGATGAGGGCCGCATAAATAACACCCCCTACTCTTTATTTGAAATGTGCTAGTTGCAGTCGATACATCAGCATATTAATTGTAGCTACGCTTTCGATCCAAATCACGTTTACAGGAATGCAAATAGAATCCATTCGCCTATACACGTGGTAATTCACATCCCAGTATTAATGCCACCGCGTTTTAGAAGTGCGAACATTCCCATTGCTAGCTAGCTTAAGAAACACTTTGGCTAATGAACGTTTTCGGGCTGTCGCGAGTCTAGTGGAGGATTCGAAACAGTGTAGAATACGTTTGGCAGCTATGTAGCCGTTTATATCCTAGGGTGGTGCAGAATTACCCTACTAAATTTACTATCTAATAAAAGTATTTTGTTATTTCGACAAACATCCCGAATGATTGTCACATAAGTGGTGACATAAAGGGAGAAAATTCATGTTTTTGAGTCCAGAAAGTTCTATGCAACAGAAAGTGCAGATCATTTTGCCATTTTCATTGCGAAATTGCCGGCGTATTCATGTCTGAGGTAATAATAGAGGACTGTTTGCCTGGGTTGTCTGCTAGCGTAGTGAAAGGAAGATCTGGTTCGTTTTCGGTTCTAATCTCGATGGAGGCAGGTAGAATATCAGTAAAGCAATTTTAAGAAATTCTCCCGCCCCCAATACGTTTTATCGCTGCCTTTATTCTGTACTGGCGCCTTGTGGATGTCAATATGACACTCTTGTAGAATTTTATACATGTTACTGTCTACTTTTTCCGCTTCTGTCAATAATGGAATTGACTTAAGTGTGACATTGAATGATTTTTAATTGAATTTCGTTATGAATCTTCACGCATTGATAAATCTGCACACTTTCATAGAAGGTGAGCAACGGTAATCCAGTATGACTGGTCTGAACGTGGACACAGACCGTCTCGCGGCAGAATACGGGTAATATTTTGCTAATTCGTAACGATCTGGGGTTCTTTGTCTTACTAAAACAGTTATGTTATCTCGATAAGTTGAAATTCATTTTTATTGGTACAGTTCATACCGATTAGTGTTTCTTCTTTCACTTCGGTCTTATATTTACGGGTTGTATTTAACTCACTAATCAGGATTAATGTAGTCTTAAAAATTATTGAAAACAGTCTAAAGAAGTTCACATAGTTTGTCAATTTCACGCCTGTGCATAGTATGTTGGTAGCACTTGGTCGCCTTGCCTGTTATGCTGTGTAGCAGACTTTAAAGCCGTGCGGATCAGCATAACGAAAAGGCGAGGGGTCTCGCTCGTTTTGTCCACGACTGTACACTTCACGCAGTCTCCTTTACAATGTTCGCTCGGAAACTGGTTGAAACGGACATAAATTCATTGACACCAACAATTACTGTTCAGTTTGAAACAGGTCGTCATTGGCAAACGGTGCCACTTGTTTCCAGTCTTTGTCGGTTAGGATCTCCTTACGATCACTGTTCTTACGCTATGTTACACAGCTGCGAGGTCGAGAGCATTCCTTACAGTTCGCCGGCCGCGGTGGTCTCGCGGTTCTAGGCGCGCAGTCCGGAACCGCACGACTGCTACGGTCGCAGGTTCGAATCCTGCCCCGGGCATGGATGTGTGTGATGTCCTTAGGTTAGTTAGGTTTAACTAGTTCTAAGTTCTAGGGGACTGATGACCTAAGATGTTAAGTCCCATAGTGCTCAGAGCCATTTGAATCTTACAGTTCAGTGTTACAACTTTCCTCGTAGTACAGTAGTGTAGTCCGCGTTCGTACACGCAAATAGGGGAGGTTCTTTCACGGAGTTGTCATAGCTCTGTGCCGAAAATGAAATGTCTAGACTATTATGGCAACATATCACAACGTGAATAGTTTTTGTGGTTCTAAAAATGTCTTGCTTTAGCAAAGACAATCGCGTCGGTCGTCCGCTGCCATAGTCCATTAATGCTAAATTTCGTCGCATTGTCCTAACGGATACGTTCCTCGTACGTCTAATATTGATTTCTGCCGTTATTTCACGCAGTGTTGCTTATCTGTTAACACTGACACCTCTATGCAAACGGTGCTGTTCTCGGTCGTTAAGCCACTGCGTTGTCCGTGGTAAGAGGCAATGCACGAACTGTGGTGTTCTTGGTACACTCTTGACACTGACGAACTCGGAATATTGATTCCCTACCGAATTTCGAAATGGACAGTCCTATGGGTCTAGCTCCAACTTGCATTCCGCATTTAAAATCTGTTAATTCCCGTCGTGTAGCAATAATAACGTCGGGAAATTTATCACATGAATCACCTGAGTACAAATGCACTGCCCTTTTGCATCTGGTGTACGCTATGCTACCGTCCTCTGTTTATGTCCATATTGCTATCCCATGACTTCTGTTACCTCAGTCTATGCAGTTTTGGGGAACTTAGAATTCTCACCGTCTGAGGCAGGTTGAACATCAGTCAGTGAATATCGACATTTGAAGCGATGCTATTGGAGAAACGTGATTGGATCTTATTTCATTGAATAAATCTTAACAGGTAAGATCTACGTGCGATTCCCTACCACAGTGCTACCGACTGTCCCATAGGAAGTACGCTCTGAAATACACAGATGTATGTGGTACTCGGCTGTAGCTAGGAAAGCGCTCACCCAGCTGCTGTGTCCTGGTAAGTGGGATGGTTGTGAGCGCATCATCAGTTGGTCAGTACGTTCAGCTGTTATGAAAGGCCGGCCGCGGTGGTCTCGCGGTTCTAGGCGCGCAGTCCGGAACCGCGTGACTGCTACTACGGTCGCAGGTTCGAATCCTGCCTCGGGCATGGATGTGTGTGTTGTCCTTAGGTTAGTTAGGTTTAAGTAGTTCTAAGTTCTAAGGGACTGATGACCTCAGCTGTTAAGTCTCATAGTGCTCAGAGCCATTTAAACCATTTTTTGTTTTGTTTTGAAAGCATTAGATTTTTCTGTGGAACTAACTCAAAGATGAAACAATAGATTTATCTCTGGAATGAACTCAAAGATCAACTTTATGTACAAATTTCTAACGGCACAAGAGGATTTAAGATATCGCGTTGATATTCGGTGTGCAACGGTATCGAAGGTATCTCTTTAGTGCATCGAGAAGTATTTGCGCCAGTGACTGCATTGCAATAGACGGTAGACAATTTGTACATTTGAAGACTTAAACGGAGATTTTAAGGAAGTGGTTGTGAACTCGTCCTTTTGTGATTTTCTTTTTATTACTGTTGCTGAAGCGATTTTGCAATGTTTACGTGTATCTTGACATAAAGCTCATGACGCGAAGTTATTATTTAACACTCCTTATAATTCAATTTCGTGTTTTACAAAGCCATTCAATTTTTGACACATAACTTTATTTCAGGGCTGTAGCGGGAACAATAGCAGAGCTGTTACAATGCGGATCCACAGTAATTTTTCTGCGCAGGCGGGAGTGGCTTTAAATTGCCATTTCCGACGTAGGCGTCTAAGTATGACCGTTTCCGTAGTTAACTGGTGAATCTTAATTACATGACACGTCTTTTGCCTTCCAGATGGTGTACTGGTTCGACCGCACGTAGCAAATTGCGATTGGTATCAGTCCACTTCTGTGAGCACTCTCTCTTTCTTAGTTACGTAAAGCTGCAGCGTTCCATCAGCTTTACGCGACAGTTCAGTACAACAGCACGAACTTCCCCGTAAGGCAGCAATCAGGTTTGTGTTCACCTCCAAAGTTTTAATTTTTCTCTCCAAGACTACTATTTGGATTCTGAAGAGTGACGCGGCATTGAATTCCTAGTTGGACGGAGTGGTAGGACCAGTTTGATCTGTGAGTGGCCTGTTACCCTCAAACTCAATTTTATAACAAAAATATTCATTAAGTTAACGTGGCACAGTATTTGCATTATACTACATAATATCTACAATTCTGAGACCTCTAGTGGCAGAGGGCTGGAAATACGTACAGATGAAGAATAAAGATGTAGACTGATTGCAACGCATGTTTTATTCAAAACTCGTGAAGAGTTTTCGCATAAAAAATGAGGACTCATGGCTTTTCAGCATACCCTCGTAATTAACTTGGGTGAAAACAGAATACCAAATCTGAAATGGTTCAGAAAATGAATAAGATAAATAGTTTAGCCTAATCATCTTGTGTATAAAAGGTTTTCTAAACGGAAATTCGTCGACTTCAAGAACGAAAGTTTCCATTTAAGTCTAAAGTTGACTCTGGTATCTGTCAGGGTGTTGACCAAAGTTATTTTTCAACCGTAATTTACTACTTATTGAACCGAAACTAATTTTAAAGCAGTATACCATTGTTTGTCTTGCTTTCTAATTGTGGACATTGTTCTTCATTCTGAACTGTGATCATTCAGACACAAAAAAATATCCACGGGAGTATGGGTACTGTACAGCTGTTGTTACAACGAACAACTCTTCAAAGAGGCATACACAAGATAGGCATGAAGAATCGCAGTTCTTTGAGCAATCGAAACTTTGTTCCTATGAAACGAGTCAGGGTAGATCTTTATTCAATATGAAATTACAAAATAAAAGGAGGCGAAATATGGCAAGCGATTAATTTGTATAATTCCGCGACTTGTCACGGTGTATGGTCTGAGTTCGGACGCTGCAGAATGTTTATTTTATGTTTAATTTCAATGCGGTCCTACTGAAAAAAAGCTTAGATTTCTTCTACACTACTGGCCATTAAATTTGCGACACCAAGAAGAAATGCAGATGATGAACAGGTATTCATTGGACAAATATATCATACTACATCTGACATGTGATTACATTTTCACGCAATTTGGGTGAATAGATCCCGAGAAATCAGTACCCAGAACAAGCACCTCTGGGCGTAATAACGGCCTTGATACGCCTGGGCATTGAGTCAAATAGTTCTTGGATGGCGTGTGCAGGTACAGCTGCCCATGCAGCTTCAACAAGATACCACAGCTCATCAAGAGTAATGACTGGCGTATTGTGACGAGTCAATTGCTCGGTCAGCATTGACGACACGTTTTCAGTTGGTGAGGGATCAGGAGAGAATGTACTGACCAGGGCAGCAGTCGAACATTTTCTGTATCCAGAAAGGCCAGTACAGGAGCTGCAACATGCGCTCGTGCATTATCCTGTTGAAATGTAGGGTTTCGCAGGGATCAAATGAAGGGTAGAGCCACGGGTCGTAACACATCTGAAATGTGACGTACACTTTTCGAAGTGCCGTCAATGCGAACAAGAGGTGACCGAGACGTGTAACCAATGGTACCCCATGCCATCACGCCGGGTGATACGCCAGTATGGCGATGGTGAATACACGCTTCCAATGTGAGTTCACCGCGACGTCGCCAAACACGGATGCGACAATCATGATGCTGTAAACAGAACCTGGATTCATCCGAAAAAATGACGTTTTGCCATTCGAGCACCCAGTTTCGTCTTTGAGTACACCATCGCAGGCGCTCCTGTCTGTGATGCAGCGTCGAGGGTAACAGCAGCCATGGTGTCCGAGCTGATAGTCCATGCTGCTGCAACGTCGACGAACTGTCTTGCAAACGTCCCCATCTGTTGATTCAGGGATAGAGATGTGGCTGCACGATCCGTTACAGCCATGCGGATAAAATGCCTGTCATCTCGACTTGCTTGTGATACGAGGCCGTTAGGATCCAGCACGGCGTTCCGTATTACCCTCCTGAACCCACCGATACTATATTCTCATAACAGTCATTGGATCTCGACAAACGCGAACAGCAATGTCGCGATACGATAAACCGCATTCGCGATGAGCTAAAATCCGACCTTTATCAAGTCGGAAACGTGATGGTACGCATTTCTCGGTTAACTTTCACGTCTGTAGCACGTCATCTTCGTAGTGTAGCCATCTTAATGGCCAGTAGTGTATGTATTATTTACATTTACCATCGTGGTTGTACGCCTTGAACACACCGTTATCTTGTAGTTTAGGGAGAGAGCGCTTAGAAAAATCAGCTGATAATTTTTCGAAAGACATAATTTATCACGCGTTGGTGACCGGCCGACGTGTCATCCTTTGGCAAATGGGGTTTTTTGATTGCATAATGGAGGGCCACAGTGCCAGGACACCGGTCTACCTGCTTTTCTGCTTTCAGCATCTTGGACCCGCTACTTCATATTCAAAAAGCGTAATTGGCCTTAAGAGTCTGATTGCAATGCGCTCTAATTTCATTTTTCCAACCAAGCAAAAATCTCTGGCAGTCCAGGACATGGAACCCGGACGCTCCGCTTAGCAGTCAGATGAGATGACCACTTGGCTGGAGAGGTACATTCCTGTATGTGCAAACTAATCGCTTATGCGTCACGTGTTCTCTGGAAACACCATTATTTCTGTGTGTTGCGTATTAGATCGTAACTCTTTCATGTACGTGAGCAATTAAAGTGGGCGCTTTCAACGTCTATTACTGATTTCCCCGAAACCTGGTGGCGATTATTTTTCACGCTGCAAACGTCACGGTTATGACGTATATAAAGTCCATACTTCTTATTATGTGTGCGTCGTCATTAACGCACAGTAAACGTAAACAAAAATTCTATCATCACCTCGAAAATAATGTTACTTAACTTCTTCCTTGTTTGAGGTGGTGACTGTACGATGAATTACAGGGGTTGGATAAAAACTTGAAAGCACCGTCATGCTTGAGCATAAATGCAGATGCATGCGAAGACTGCAGGCTGCCCTGTTGTTTTTGGCCACGAAAAGCACCTGCTTAAAGACCTCAGTCGTTGCATGTATCCGTCGTGTCAGAACAGTGTTGTGTGCTGTGAGTGCATTATGTCGATGCTATTCTTACGTGGGCACATTGTTTGTGCTCGTACTGTGGCTGCTTCCGAAGCCAAGGAAGCCCAAGTGTATCATGTTTCAAGAAGCACCGTTTCGAATATTTATACAGCAGGGAAAGCGGAAAAACAGTATCCGTTAATTCACAAGGCGGACGAAATTGTATGTTGAGTGATGGTGACGGACAGTCACTGAAGAGGATTGCGACGAAAAATAAGGGGATGACAGCTTAAGAGTCATTACAGAACTGAATTTCGGACTCGCGAACCCTAACAGCACCAAGACAACACGAAGGGAGCTCCAGCAGCAAGCAATTGCAGGCCAGTCTGGAATTCCAAAACCGCTGATCAGTGATGCCAATGCTCGTAACAGAAAAACGTTGTGCAGAAGGCATAAAACCTGGACTGAGGGGTAATGGAAGGCTCCATTTGTTCGGGTGAGCCTTGTTTCACACTTTTTCAAACATCTGGCAGATTTTACGTCTCAGGAGTGAAACATGGCGGGACTTCGGTGATGATATTGGCAGCCAGAGCGTGGTATTCTATAAACCCCAAGGTTGCTCTCCGAAGTTGCTCTACTATCACAATGATTATGTGATCCTTTAGCCTGCCCAGCTCCTTCACACCGTACAATGTACTTTTCCCCAACGGTGATGTTGCGTTCCAGGAAGACAGAGGCACTGTTCACATAGCTCGCATCGTCCAAGACTGCTATGGTTATCACGTTGATTATACACAGCATCTCCCTTGGCCACTTACCAGAAATAGGTAGCATAACTGCTTATACAATTGCTGAGAAAGAGTTTGAAATTTGTGTGGTATAAGGAGTGTCAAAAAGCATTTGTCATGTTAAAGTAAGTATTGATGTTAGTTAATTTCAATAACGGTGTTCCCGGATTTTCATAATACACTATCAGGTGATGCATCAAATACTGTCTCGGGTGCATTTTGAGCCAGAAAATACTATACAATTGCTTTTGTGCTGAAACAACTGGAATAGAGCCAAGAGAAATTATTCAGCTACAGAGAGGGAGGTGCTTACCCTGATGTATCGAGTATAAGTTGTCACTTATCATGCTGCTTTGAAGTGCGTTGCTAGGTTGGTGGACCCATCCAGTAGGTTGACAAGATGGGCATTAAACACAGAGTATTGATGGAGAATGTATGCAGTACAGTAAGCAGCAGCTGTTTAGTATGTGTAACATGTCATTGTATGAGGAGACAACACTGAGATCACTAGTGGTCTTACCAGTGAAGTTAAGGAAAGAGGTGCATGCTCATGTTTCATCTGGCCATGGAGGGACCAGAGTAATAAATCAGCGGGTGGCAGAGAACGAATGATAGAAAGGAAGAAAAAGTAATATTTATGCATACGCCAGGAATTGTGTGCAGTGTCAGCAATGTGTAGATTTAATTCGACAATAGTTACTGACCTGTTTTGGTTTATTGACATACGTACACACTGGCCATTAAAATCGCTACACCACGAAGATGACGTGTTATAGACGCGAAATTTAGCCGACAGGAAGAAGATGCTGTGATACGCAAATGACTAGCTTCTCAGAGCATTCACACAAGGTTGGTGCCGTTGGCCACACCTACAAGGTGCTGACATGAGGAAAGTTTCCAACCGATTTGTCATACACAAACAGTGGTTAACCGGTGTTGCCTGGTGAAACGTTGTTGTGATGCCTATTGTAAGGAGGAGAAATGCGTACCATCACGTTTCCGACTTTGATAAAGGTCAGATTGTAGCCTATCGCGATTGCGGCTTATCGTATCGCGACATTGCTGTTTGCGTTGGTCTAGATCCAATGGCTGTTAGCAGAATATGGAATGAGTGGGTTCAGGAGGGTAATATGGAACGTCATGCTGGATCCCAACGGCCTCGTATCCCTAGCAGTCGAGATGACAGGCATCTTATCCGCATGGCTGTAACGGATCCTGTAGCCACGTCTCGATCCCCGAGTCAACAGATGAGGACGTTCGCAAGACAACAACCATCTGCAGGAACAGTTCGTCGACGTTGCAGCAGCACGGACTATCAGCTCGGGGACCATGTCTGCGGTTACCCTTGAAGCTGCATCACAGACAGGAGCGCCTGCGATGGTGTACTCAAAGACGAACCTGGGTGCACGAATGGCAAAACGTCATTTTTTCGGATGAATCCAGGTTCTGTTTACAGCATCATGATTGTCGCATCCGTGTTTGGCGACGTCGCTGTGAACGCACATTGGAAGCGTGTATTCGCCATCGCCATACCGGCGTATTTCCCGGCGTGATGGCATGGGGTACTATTGGTTACACGTCTCGGTCACCTCTTGTTCGCATTGACGGCACTTCGAACAGTGGACGTCACATTTCAGATGTGTTACGACCCGTGGCTCATCCCTTCATTCGATCCCTGCGAAACCCTACATTTCAACAGGATAATGCACGACCGCATGTTGCAGGTCCTGTACGGGCCTTTCTGGATACAGAAAATATTTGACTGCTGCTCTGGCCAACACATTCTCCAGATCTCTCACCAAATGAAAAGTCTGGTCAATGGTGGCCGAGCAACTGGCTCGTCACAATACGCCAGTCATTACTCTTGATGAGCTGTGGTATCTTGTTGAAGCTGCATGGGCATCTGTACTTGTACACGCCATCCAAGATCTGTTTGACTCAATGCCCAGGCGTATCAAGGCCGTTACTGCGCCCAGAGGTGGTGGTTCTGGGCACTGATTTCTCGGGATCAATTCACCCAAATTGCGTGAAAATGTAATCACATGTCAGTTCTAGTATAATATATTTTTCCAATGAATATCCGTTTATCACCTGCGTTTTTTCTTGGTATAGCAATTTAAATGGCCAGTAGTGTATTTTAAGACCGTTTCACTGAATTCCAGCAGGGTATCGATTTGTGCTTATGATAGCAGATCATTTCTCTCGTTACATCGAGATGGTGCTGATGCAGGACCAGAAAGCAGTCACAGTCATGCAAGCATTGGTGAGTAGAAGAGTTTGAATTTTGGGGCGCTATAGACAATAATAACAGACATAGAGACGAACTTCATATTGGTCCTGATGAAAGAGTTGTATCGTTTGTTGAGAGTGAAGCAATTGAGAAATAGCCCACTTCATCCTCAGTCAGAAAGCAGGATGGAACATGTTTACTGAACGACCAGGAGGATGATTAGTTACTATGTCAACTTCCACTATATGGACTGAGAAATATATTTCTGGAAAACGTATTTAACACATATTAGTGTGTATAATTGTAAGGTACATACCAATATAGGCTTTTCCTCATTGAAGGAGACATATGGTAGTAATATGCCAGCGCCATTCGATATGATTAAACAGCAATGGAGCGGGAATGAAGAGTCAGTGCTAGGTTTTGAGAGAACTGTTTAATAAGTTTGCAAGGGGGACCAAAAAGCAAACACCGAGGAATTTGAGAGTCAAGAGGAGGCAGTGAAATGCATGGTAAATTTACCTCAACACGAGGTGGGATAGTTAGTGATGTTGTCAAGACCATATACTCTGAAAGGGGAAACAAAAAAGTTTGTGACATAATACCAAGGACCATAGCAAGTGACTTAAACCACATCACCTGTAAATATGAAGCTACAATTGCAACAATGTTAACAATCATACATGTATGACGCATAGACCATTCAAGTGTGCCCCAGAAGCGATACCAGAGGAAATATCGGTAGAACAAAAGAAGAGAGCAAAAAATAAGGAGCGGAAGAGTAAGCAACAGCAGGCAGAGGACCATGCCCATCGTATACTGCATCCCTTAAGGCCGATGACGCAGTTAATATGTTGTATGTTTTATTATTCTTAGGACTTTTGTTGTGTTGATTGTTAAGTAATTTTGGGTAGGATCACATGTATCTGTTGTGGGAAGAATTATCAGAATTATCTGTAATTATTGTGAGTACAGGCAGTACGCTTTTGGTGGGGGGGGGGGGAATGTAGATGATTATGGACCCATTCCTCAGGTTGCTATTCAGCGAGGATGCAGAATAAAGGCTACTTAAAACAATATTTGCGACAGCAGATTTAAACAATGTGAGTGATCTGAACAGTATAACTCAAGTTAAAAGAGAGTTGGCCGAAGGAAATAGGGCAATTGCAGAGTCGCATGCCACATGAATTATGAGTGTGGAGAGGACTGTGGTGAACAACACGTACTAGACCCCTAAAATCAACGTTTAGAGGCAATTCAGTCACGATTGATTGGATATGAGAACAACGTTCACATGACTTTTACAATAACTACAAGACAGTAACTGAAACGTTAGAGTGGATTTATGAGTTTGCAAGAAGCCATTCGTCAGCTACTGCATGGACAACTGAGTCTCATTCTATCGTCATTCAAGCAGTTTCTTAAAAGACTGACAAAGGTACACAAAGATCTGCCACGAGAACTGCAGTTAATAGCAGAGCCTAACAGTCAGACCCTGCCTTTCTGTTATAATGGAGCAGCAGTGGAAGTGAGAACAGATAGCGGATAGTTGTATGTGCTGGTGAAGGTAACAGTGGCGGTCAACCACACATTGTCTAGGTTTTACATGGTACATATCTGTTCAGTAAGAGTAGAAACAGTGGGGAAGTTTGTCAAGATAAAAGAGCAAATGTGTTACCAATAATGGAAGATCGGTATCTGTATGAGGTAGTGATAGTAAGAGAGAGAGAGCTACAAACAAAGCCAAAATCGGGTGGTCGCCAAATGACCTTCTCTCGAGGTCCAAATGAGAGGAGCTGCATGTATCATGCAATTGTTCAGGGGCCAAAGGGTCAGCCATGACAGAAGAAGGTGACGGATCTGAATCCGTACTTCCAGTGTGTGTGTCTACACTAGGTATACACAGTGTACGATAATGTGATAGTAGTGGCAAGTTGTTATAAACAAGAGAAGCTCCTGGGAGTGAGACAGAGATAACAGGCAGTGGGCTGTTAATTAAAGAATCCATATGTGATCTTATGGGATCAACATTTGGTTTACCAGCTACAATGATGGGAGTTACTCTTTTAAATATTACATGACTGAACCTGTATTGGTTGGATAAACCATTGGAGATGTTTCCTGAACAAAACCTCGCCTTCCTAAATTATACCTGGGAATCCAGTGTCTGCAGCTCGTGGTCGTGCGGGAGCGTTCTCGCTTCCCGCGCCCGGGTTCCCGAGTTCGATTCCCGGCGGGGTCAGGGATTTTCTCTGCCTCGTGACGACTGGGTGTTGTGTGCTGTCCTTAGGTTAGTTAGGTTTAAGTAGTTCTAAGTTCTAGGGGACTGATGACCATAGATGTTAAGTCCCATAGTGCTCAGAGCCATTTGAACCATCTGAATCCAGTCTAGTGCATTCACTGACGTGAGTCAGATGGTATCTATATGTGAGAGGCAGGGCACTGCAGATCAACTAACGCAGCACACTGAGCACTGTCAGGATGGGTAACAATGACCTTGACTGTCACAGTATAATTATGGTACAATTATGGTACAACGCAACAGAGCAGTGTTACCCTCTGGGAGGAATTTTGTTGTGTTGACCGTGTTGTACCTAACGGTGGTGGCTTATCGGAAGTGAAAGTCAGAATTACGGAAATATTTGAACAGTAACAAACAAAATTTTGCCTATCTGCACTGTTTAACGAGTAAAGAAAACGGTCGCCAGCCTAACTAGGCAAGAGAATTATTAACATTTTCGTTCAAGAAAATAGTTATTAGTAACTTTAATGGATAAACGCAAACTATACTTTGTCACACGCGAGTGCAGTCAACTCTTGACACATGCATATGTTTTAAGATTGAAGCTAACAACCGGAGCAGCACAAACTATTTGCAAAATTATAACAGATACCGAAACACACTATTACTTTCACGGCTTACACAAACTGGATGGTCTTTATAACGTTATTATTACTATTCACTGCAGAATCATTAACTGGATATAGGTTAAGTCTCTCTCAGTTAAATTCTTTACTATTTAAAATGAAAGTTAATTGGAATCCACTAACAGGTTGCTTCTCACTATCATTTCAATAAAGAAATTATGGTTTTCATAATTAATGGTCTTTCCATTACTTGTTACCGAGCATTAACACAATAGACAAACTGTGGATCCTGGTATACTATTCATATGCACTACTCATACACAAGAGAGACAAACACTTAGCAAATATGAGTATATAACGTTTCATACTGCAGTTTTCCACTCTTACTACATTGAGAGACAAAATTAGCATATATGTAAGATACTGACTCACCTTCTGTGATTTACAACAGGCAGTAATGAGATCATTTACGAAGCAAAACTTTATAAGCCTCAGTCTTAAGAACTCTTAATTTGAAGTTGGCAACAACACATTAATAAGCAGTTTTACTAGGAAAATTATTTTTAGCAAGCATCATTAACTTTAACTTTCTTTTTACTATGTTCAAGAGGCATTAATAAGCAAAAACACTGGAGTTTAATGTTATTTCAGTACAGACACTCGGTAATCACTTTAGTTCAAACGGAGAGGAACCTGAGAGGTGTTATGATAAGGAGAAAAGTCAAGGTAGGTACATAAATTCAGTTGTAAATTACCTTATATTTGACCACACTAACACATCCATTTAGCTGATCCTTCACTGTACATTATTATAATACTCCTTTACAGTGATTGCGCAATGTGGTGGCGATTGCATGTTGGTAGATGAAATTGCAGGTAGAATTGCTGGACTCTATCATTTCTTGGTGGCGATGATTGATAGAAATTCGAGAATAGTTCCAATTTTTATCCATCCATCCGAGGCACTGGAAAGTGGCAGAAAAAAAATCTCTCTCGGAACCAGCACCGTATGCAACATTTACATGGCAGTGCACAGTTTGGTAGCTCGTCCCCGACTGACCCTTGTTCCACCTTTTCTACCTAGGCCAACCACAATTTGCGCGCGCTACACAGTTCCGTTCCCGAGGGGAACCACAACACCGTTTACATACAAAGTAACTAAGAACCCTAAGTGAGGATCAGCAGTTTACATAACAGCAACCAAATTCATTCAATAAAACATAATATTTGCACATATTGACATTTCTAAAAAAAATATTCACACAGAAATTACAATTATATACAGTAAGTTTTGTTCCCTCCAAATGGGACAAAGAATTTAAATGACAGATACATTACATTGCATAGAATCATATCATGACATCGAAGTTCTTACGAAGAAAGGGGTATACAATTTTATGTTATCGATTCAAACAAACACATTTACAGAAGCTCAATGATGTAACATTAAATAAAACAAAAGCAAAATAAATCAGTAAAGCACTAGAGTTATGGTGTTACAACAGTACCTACCAACATAGTGATCTTGTTTTGCATAGCTATTATTTATTTGAGATGGTGAGCCATTCAGCAACTCAGTTTGTAGGTAACCCCCGAAATTTGAGATGGAGAGTATTTTTGTAAAAAAAAATAATTTTTCAGAGCTAAAGGAAGACTGGAAGCATGGAGAAAGCCATGAGGGGTGCAAGATGTGTTGTGGCCACAGATACAGTAGACAAATGTGCTGAAGGAATTGCAAGGAAGATGCCATGAAGTTTAATGTAATTAAGAGATGTGTAGCTAGCCTAGTGTAACCTTGGATGTGTGTCATTTATTTTTTAAATCAGTGATGGGTGTAAGTAGGACTTGGTGATTCAGTACAGCATACCTTCTGCGCTTCTACCATCAAACTCCTGGCAGGGGGCACCGGTGTGTCCTGTGCATGGCACACCCACCAACACTACCACAGAAAACGAGAGCAGTGCCCCAGTCAACCAGTTACAGGTTCTCAACAGTGGTGGGCGGATGCAGCATGAAGAAATAACATGCGGCTGACGCCAGGGCCCTGGCTTACTAATGGACTGCCAGCCATTGCCAGTCTGACGTCAGAAACGCATGGTGTCTAAATGAGTTCTGTTCCACTAGACCCACTGTGACAGAGTGTGGCGTATGTGCCTCACATTGACAACAACTAGTTGTACTCCTATTCTTCACTTATGTCTCTTACTTCAGCCAGTACATTAGTCTCTACATCTGCATTTATCGGATACTGGCAGCCTAACTTCCCTTTTTATGCAGTTTTCTTTAAGATTAACCAATGAGGCGCCATATTACAACTCTTTAGAGAAGACAGTGTTCACCTCCTACATGACAGCAGCCACGAAAGAAGAATTGCTGATTCCCGTCCACAGTGCAACACCATCACTTTTCATGAATAGCACAGGTGCCAATTTGTTACTGAGTTTCCCCGCACAGCGTTCTCGGAAGGCGACATGTGACTGCAAAACAAAGTTCCTTTGAAATCTGATTTTGCCAGGTGGCACTGCTTACAAAAACTGAGATTCTGAAAGGGAGGCAAGGCGACACACTATGTTATACGACTTCTGTAAATGTAGGCCTGGACACCATATTACAAAAGGCGCATTATGCGAAAAACTGACAGAACGTAGCAGCCAGACCCCTTGTTCCAAACAGTGCTTGGGTTGTAGCGTGTACCTGCCACTAGTGGAAGCTTTGTTCCATACTAATCTCATTCTCTCTGAAAACCAAGTGAAAACTCCCAGGCGGACCTGACGGGACACCAAGTCATTGCAAGTCATTGCTCTCCACCTAAATTACAGTAAATACGAGGCGTGTTTTTTTTAAGTAAGTACTGTTTTTAAATTTAAAAAAAGACGTCCTAAGATATCTCACTAATTTTATTTGTACATGAAAGAGTGCGCCTTAATCTGAGCACTGACACCATTACAGTCTGATTCTTCCTTGTTTACGCTGTGTACTGAGTGTTTAAGACGCCTCCGATAATCGTGAGTCCCGGCGACTGTGAAGTACGGGCTGTTATAAGATTTCTTAGTGCTAAAGACCTAGAGGCGATCGATATTTATCGCGAGATCTGTGCAGTTTACGGAGAAAACATTTTGAGTGATGGAATGGTAAGAAAGTGCGTGAGAGCATTTAAAGATGGCAGCAGAAATGTGCATGATGAACAACGGAGTAGGTGTCCTTCGGTCGTTAATGAAAGTTTGGTGCAGGAAGTGGACAATAAGGTGAGAGAAAACAGAGGCTTTACGATTTCCTCCTTGCGGTATGACTTTCCTAATGTTTCTCGTAGTGTTTTGTATGGCATTGTGACCGAGCACTTGAATTACCTAAAATTGTGCACACGTTGGGTACCGGAAATGTTGACTGATGTGCACAAAACCAAACGTTTAGACATTGCATTGGCTTTCCTTGAGCGGTGCCACAACAACGGCGATGATTTCTTAAGCCAAACTGTTACGGGAGATGAAACATGGGTGGCCCACGTCACACCAGAATCAAAGCAAAAGTCCATGGAAGTTGAGCAAGGGCATCGCTTTGCTGCAACACAATGCCCGTCCGCATGTGGCGAATCAGACCAGAGATCTCATCACATCTTTTCGATGAGAAACTCTAGATCATCCTCCGTACAGCCCCGATATTGCGCCCAGTGACTACCATCTGTTCCTGCACTTGAAGAAACACCTGAGAGGTCAGAGTCTCCAAGACGATGACGAAGTCAAAACGGTGATGATGCAGTGGTTAACAAGTCAGGCGGCAGACTTCTATGAGGAGGGTATTCAAAAACTGGCACGACGATATGATAAGTGCCTCAATATTGATGGAAATTATGTAGGAAAGTAGATTAAGGTACAGGATTTCATGTAAAAATAAATTTATTGAGACATCTTAGCACGTCTTTTTTTTTTAATTTCAAAACAGTACTTACTTAAAAAAACACGCCTCGCACCACAAGCTAAACGCTCATTAGTTAATATAAGGAAATAATATAGAAGCATACAGTTTAAATCTGGCTATCATTGCCGTTACTTGTTACAAGCGTTAAATATTTTACGAATAGGTGGGAACAGAATTTAGAAAGTAACGATTTTATATGAATGTGTGGTGTCTGTTCTTTGGGACGTATGTGAAAGAACAGGAACCACGCATTCATATAATTCGTCGTCTGGATGGGTAATAAACCAACTACCTTCAGTGCAGCTGCACAAGTACGTTCGACCTCCTGCGGGAATCTCAAAGCAGCGGGCATGGAGAGCATGGATGGGAACCGCGGGTAGGTGGCGCTATGTGGGTCGGACGAGAGGGTGCCGAGACAGTCCGCGCAGTTGCAATAAACACTAGGTCCGGGTGGCGCAGTGGTTAACGCAATTGTCTGCTAAGCATGGTATCAGTGTTTCGAATCCTGGTCCGGCATAACATTTTCACTTGTCGCCGCTGATTGTGCATGAAGTCCGGATGCAGCTCATATCAATAGTTCCTTTCCTCCATTTTTTCCCCTCTCCAACTTCAATTTAAATGATAGTGACTTTAAAGCAGCTATAAATGGTACATGAGCAATTGACTGACGCATATCACTAACCAAGATAAGTGATGCTGACGCATATGTTACGTGCTAATATCTAGATTATGTGCGTGTGCACACAATTTCCTTTATTATTGTAAACAAGCAGAATGTGTTTCATAGCGCCCCCCCCCCCCCCTTTCCTCGGGCCATGGTGTGTGTCGTATACGATCTTACCACAAATTTACAAAAAAGAAAATTCCCAGCGCCCTCCGGTCCGAGTTAACTTGTTAACTACGTAAAGCCTAATTTACGACGTAACCTCGTGCAAAGCTTGTCTGGCTGTAACTGCGACGTAACGCGCTCTTTCTCACATCGACGGCGGTTCTACAACATAAATTGTCCACCTACCTCGATACTGCTGCAGATCTGCACACGTAACTCCTGACTGCAGCTACTTTAGAGATCTCAGAAAAGTAGTGTTGAAGAAACTGAGATTTCATAACTACACGTCGGAGGCCGCTGCAAATACAAAAAGCTGGAAATAGTCTTGTGAACTCTAAAGAATAAATCGGAAATGAGTTGCTGTTCAAATTTATAAGTTCAAAGATCCTTTTAAACTTGCATTAGGATTATTTTTATTTGCTGCTAAGCAAGATCATCAGCCCACAAGTGTTCAAATCATTAACGTTCCTGTTCGCACTCCTCGTCACACTCAAACAGCCAGAACTTTTCCTATCCAATTCCGAAATCATTTACGAGAGTAACACAGTCAATAAACTGCTATTTACTTTTGCACTCGGCATTCAGTGGTTGTCTTTAAATAAAGTTTTCGCTCGATATATATATATATATATATATATATATATATATATATATATATATATATATATATATATATATATATATACTCAGTAAAAAAAAGATTACTTAGTACCGCCACGCTTTTAGTTCAAAGTTTACCATACACGATTTTCTCCAGAACAAAATATCTCTCGATTCTCAAAGTTACACGAATAGTTAATTGTAAACACCGGCTACCTTTATCACTGTACCGAAACGCGGAAGTCACATCACTTCATTTTAGACATTATGCGTTCGGACATTTTCAGCATGACCGGCTCCTTCGAAAGCTAGTCCAGCACTTCCTTTTTCTCTCTGCCTCTACAAGCCCCTCTATCTCCTGTATTAGGTGGCAAACCGTCTCACTTCTTCCAGAATGAGACTGCACTCTGCAGCGGAGTGTGCGCTGATATGAAACTTCCTGGCAGATTAAAACTGTGTGCCCGACCGAGACTCGAACTCGGGACCTTTGCCTTTCGCGGGCAAGTGCTGTACCATCTGAGCCACCGAAGCACGACTCACTCGCGGTACTTCTGTAAAGTTTGGAAGGTAGGAGACGAGGTACTGGCAGAAGTAAAGCTGTGAGTAGCGGGCGTGAGTCGTGCTTCAGTAGCTCAGATGGTAGAGCACTTGCCCGCGAAAGGCAAAGGTCCCGAGTTCGAGTCTCGGTCGGGCACACAGTTTTAATCTGCCAGGAAGTTTCATATCAGCGCACACTGCGCTGCAGAGTGCCAATCTCATTCTCCCGCAGGCTGTGGCTAAGCCATGTTTCCGCAATATCCTTTCTTTCAGGAGTGCTAGTTCTGCAAGGTTCGCAGGAGAGCTTCTGTAAAGTTTGGAAGGTAGGAGACGAGGTACTGGCAGAAGTAAAGCTGTGAGTACCGGGCGTGAGTCGTGCTTCTGTAGCTCAGATGGTAGGGCACTTGCCCACGAAAGGCAAAGGTCCAGAGTTAGGGTCTCGGTCGGGCACACAGTTTTAATCTGCCAGGAAGTTTCGTCTCACTTCTTATTGGCTGTACAGAATTACGGCCAATCAGAACTGACTTTCAGGGCGCGGCTCGCGCCAAAATCTTTCATGAACGAACCATTCCTCTCACCTCTTTGACGTCATTAAAAGAAGCAACTCAAATCTCCATGGTTAACCAAATAAAATGAAATAAACTTTAAGCTGTACTTTACGTCTGGAATTTAACTATATAGTCGCGAACGTTCTGGCTGTCCCTTACATATTCAAACATGCTTGGACGTCCGTCATCCATTAGCAGGGGAACCACTGGTGGATTCGTTCCCACGATACAAACAAAGCTGGAACACTTGCAAGTTACTGTAGAGAATTACAAACTGAAAATTTAATATTGACGTATGTCCCACATACACACACAAGTACTCTCTTTCACACTCAACCTAACATAAAACATAAATATCTACTTGAAATTCTTGAGGTTATTACTACAGCAAAATTACGAAAGGTTTTCTAAGTTGAGAACTTTCCAAATTGGAATCTAAACACTGAAGGTGTTATCATATCTTTTCAAGTAGTCACAGTTGGTGAACTATTAACATATATATATTGATTTAGTTTTTTTAAGTGTCGGATAATTACGCTCTTTACTGACTTGTCTTTTTTTTTGTAAGTTCCAAATTATGACAGTTATTGACTTCAGATTTTGACAGATTGTTCTTTTACACAACAGAAGGTTATGTACCGAATATGAAGTCCCTCAGGCTATTTCTAGATCAGTTATTAATTTTTATAGTTCCAGAGAAGTAAGCCCCTCTCCGCTACTTTCACACGCTGCCATCAATCCATTTGGTCATGACGCACGTCTGTAGGACACAGCTCGCACGTTGCAGATCGTATAAGATTCTGACTGCTTACACTGGAGCCCACATACATTCATACAAGAAAGCTTTAATGGACAAACTGGCGATCGCGCCCTATCTGCGACGCCTCATGACGTCACCTCGCTTTGTTGTTGCAGCTCCCTGAAGTGCACGCGCATCGCCATCCACGTGCAGCTGTTCCTGTCGTTCGCGGCCAACAACCTGGGCTGGATCGTCTGGTACCGGAGGGTGGTCGGGGACCCGGCCGTAGTCAGCGAGAACTCGGTGAGCTTCGCCACGCCGCCCACGTAAATCCCTGCCAAACTTGACGGGGCTGATAACTTTGCTGCTCTGCGTCGCAGGGGAACCGCAGGCGTTTCTGATATAGCGGTTTTCCCCTAGCGCAAACCCTGTTAATCACTAGTGCTTTTCCGAGCACTAATTTCAGACACACCCAACACCACATAGGTCCACTGATAAAATTTGCCAGTTGTATACAAATTAAGTCCTCAGAAGGCTTACGCCAGAGTATTTGTAGGGGCAACAGTCTGGATGATCGACTGATCTGGCCTTGTAACGACAATCAAGATGGCCTTGCTGTGCTGGTACTGCGAACGGCTTCCTTAGGGCATGCGTTTCTATTCCATTGCTAAATGATGATGACGTCCTCTTGGGTAAAATATACCGGAGGCAAAATAGAGAATGCGCTAGGTGACGATCAGTTTGGCTTTTGGAAAAGTAAAGGCACGAGAGAGGCAATTCTGACGTTACGGCTAATAATGGAAGCTAGGCTAAGGAAAAATCAAGACACGTTCATAGGATTTGTCGACCTGGAAAAAACGTTCGACAATATAAAATGGTGCAAGCTGTTCAAGATTCTGAAAAAAGTAGGGGTAAGCTATAGGGAGAGACGGGTCATATACAATTTGTACAACAACCAAGAGGGAATAATAAGAGTGGACGATCAAGAACGAAGTGCTCGTATTAAGAAGGGAGTAAGACAAGGCTGTAGCCTATCGCCCCTACTCTTAAATCTGTACATCGAGGAAGCAATGATGGAAATAAAAGAAAGGTTCAGGAGTGGAATTAAAATACAAGGTGAAAGGATATCAATGATACGATTCGCTGATGACATTGCTTTCCTGAGTGAAAGTGAAGAAGAATTAAGTGATCTGCTGAACAGAATGAACAGTCTAATGAGTACACAGTATGGTTTGAGAGTAAATAGGAGAAAGACGAAGGTAATGAGAAGCAGGAGAAATGAGAACAGCGAGAAACTTAACAACAAGATTGCTGGTCACGAAGTCAATGAAGTTAGGGAATTCTGCTACCTAGGCAGTAAAGTAACCAATGACGGACGGAGCAAGGAGGACATCAAAAGCAGACTCACTATGGCAAAAAAGGCATTTCTGGCCAAGAGAAGTCTACTAATATCAAATACCGGCCTTAATTTGAGGAAGAAATTTCTGAGGATGTACGTCTGGAGTACAGCATTGTATGGTAGTGAAACATGGACGGTGGGAAAACCGGAACAGAAAAGAATCGAAGCATTTGAGATGTGGTGCTATAGACGAATGTTGAAAATTAGGTGGACTGATAAGGTAAGGAATGAGGAGGTTCTACGCAGAATCGGAGAGGAAAGGAATATGTGGAAAACACTGATAAGGAGAAGGGACAGGATGATAGGACATCTGCTAAGACATGAGGGAATGACTTCCATGGTACTAGAGGGAGCTGTAGAGGGCAAAAACTGTAGAGGAAGACAGAGATTGGAATACGTCAAGCAAATAATTGAGGACGTAGGTTGCAAGTGCTACTCTGAGATGAAGAGGTTAGCACAGGAAAGGAATTCGTGGCGGGCCGCATCAAACAAGTCAGTAGACTGATGACAAAAAAAAAAAAAAAAATAGTCCCCCATTCGGATCTCCTGGCGGGAACTACTCAGGAGAACACCGGCGTTCTATAGATCGGAATATGGAATTTTACATCCATTAATCATGCAGATAGGTTAGCAAATTTGAAAAGGTAAGTGGATGGATTGAAGTCAAATGTAGTGGTAATTAGGGAAGATTGGTGGCACAAGGAACAGGACTTCTGGTCAGGTGAATAAGGGTTATAAATACAAAGCTCTGGCTACGACGCTAATGAATCCGCACAGTTATACGAGACGTATTGCCAAGGAATGTGGAATCAGCCAGACCAGTGTCATTCGCATCCTGCATCGACAAAAATTCCACAACTCTACGACTTATCTAAGTAGACAGGTTAATGGAATAAAAACCTACTTTTATAGCATTTTATAGACTAAGAGAAATCTTTGTTCTCTGGAATACTCTCTTCGAAATTATGAAGGTGTTAGGGGTAAAAAAAAACGCGGGCTAAAACCAACATATTCATTTGCCCTAGAAGTACGAATCTAATTTTTCGGTGCGTCCTTTTCCTGAGCATGCGACATGAAATTACATCGTTTTCTACTCATATTGGATTACAGAATGATTGACATTTTTGAGAAAAGTAAAAGATTGTGTCGAGATGGCACTCGATTCCTGCTCGGAACAGGAGAGAGAGTATCAGCACACTGTAATTTACACTACAAGAGTATCCGCCCATACCTCATAAGGAATGTTTCGCACCAGTCAGCCTAGCCCCCCATCGAACGTTGGTTTCGAGTTTAATGATGATCGATATCGGTATAGGTTACATTTAAATGTTATTCACTATCCACATTATTTCGACTTGTGTGCTCATTTACAGGTATTTTTGCCAGGTAGTCATAATATGTGTATCTTACTTGGTTGAAATTACTCTATGCATTCCACAATAAAGATGCAACCAGCACATTGACCAAGCATTCTCCGTGCCAGACAGGCGTCATCCTTATCGTATGAATACTATCCAAACCGGGCTAGGAGTAACGCATTGACTCGTCATTTGAAGTAAAGACTGTCGTTCATCGGGACAGTACCCATAGAATGAAGTTGTTTTAATAGATTTTGGAGTTTCTGACTACTGAAAATTTTTAGGATATCTGTTACAGTCTCTTATGAGTTAAGCAAGTCGTATTCATCAATGCTGCCCGCCTTCGTTTATGCTCCATATCCCCTGCTAGATTGGCGTGGGGTGAGGCCAGCACACATGAAATGTATTTAAATTTTGCCTCTCATTCATTATTAATTACTCTTGTGGATCGATATCGTTCCCTTTCCTGTCCCATGCGCAATGGATCTGCGTCTCTAACGGAGGCGTCGTTGAGAAACGTTAGACCTTACTCTTCATTTTCTCTTTTTTTTTCTTTGCCATTTTTACGTCTCACAGAAAACTCTATAACTGCAAACTATGTGAACAGAGTATCAGAATGTTTCTGACATTGTCATATTCCAAAGAGAAAAGGCAGCAGCAAAATGTAAAGAAATTAAAGAAGCATTCAAAAGACCACGAGTTCGAGGGCAGTGGAAGGGAACTGAAAGTAAATGTACTCCATATACCCCAATGCACAATTGAACGACAGTTAAGAAGGTGCAAGGCTTAATGCGACGATGTTAAGTCATAAAATAATTCAAACGTGTACCACATTGTACATTAGAAGCATTATTCGTTGTATATCTTTAACGGGCGCATTGACATATTTGCCCTTTTTTTAAACGTGGAGGACAGGAGGACAGGAATAGAGAGGGGAAGAGAAGCGTTATAATACATGATTCTAGGAGAATTCCGTGTCTCAGCGTTTGGACAGTCGTTTTACATGACATCTTCTCTACCGACCAAACAAATGTTTCCATTCCTACAAGAGGACTAACAGCATAGTAAATGAAGAGGTACCAGAGCAGTATTCGGTAACCTTCACTAAAGGAAAGGACATGCTAACGGAATGTCTACTAAAAAATCAGGGGATAGGTACACCTAAAAAGATTGTGTCGGGAAAGCACTCGAATCCGAATAAGGAAACAATGAATGGGCGAGAAATATATCTACATCTACATGGCTACTCTGCAAGTCACACTTAAGTGCCTGGCAGAGGGTTCATCGAACCACCTTCACAATAATTCTCTATTATTCTAATCTCGAACAGCGTGCGGAAGAAACGAACAGCTATGTCGTTCCGTGCGAGCTCTGATTTCCCTTATTTTATTGTGGTGATCGTTTCTCTCTAAGGAGGTTGGCGTCAGCAAAATATTTTCGCATTCAGAGGAAACGTTGGTGACTGAAATGGCGTGATAAGATCCCACCGCAACGAGAAACATCTTTGTTTTAATTATGTTCACCCCAAATCTTGTATCATGTCCATGACACTCTCTACCCTTCTTTGATCTTTCTCGATGCACTCAGTAAACCATACCTGATAAGGATCCCATACCGCGCAGCAGTATTCTAAGCACGGACGGACAAGCATAGTGCAGGCAATCTCCTTAGTAGGTCTGTTACATTTTCTAAGTGTTTTGCCAATAAAACGCAGTCTTTGATTCGCCTTCCCCACATTTTCTAAGTATTCTTTCCAATTTCAGTTGTTCGTAATTGTAATTCCTAGGTATTCAGCTGAATTTAAGTTTACGGCCTCTAGATGTGACTTTTATATCGTGAAATCGAACTTTAGTGCATTCCTATTAGCACTCATGTGAAAGACTTCACACTTTTCATTATTTACGGTCAGTTGCCAATTTTTGCATCATACGGATATCTTATCTAAATCGTTTTGCTGTTGGTTTTGAACTTCTGATGACTTTACTAGAGTGACCGTAGTAGGTTATAAATGACAGTATATCCTGCAAACAACCTGAGGCGGCTGCTCAAATTCTCTGCTAAATCGTTTAAATAGATAAGGAACAACAGGGGGCCTGTAACACTACCATAGGGGAACGCCAGAAATCATTTCTGCTTTACTCGATTACTTTCCATCAGTTACTATGAACTGTGACATCTGTGACAGGGAATCACGAATCCAGTCGCGTAGCTGAGACAATTTCCATAGGCACGCAATTTGATTACAAGCAAGATTACGAAAGATGTTTGACGCAATAGGTTTGTAGAGGTAAAAGAATTTGCACAAGATACAAAGAAAGAGTACGAGAGGGGACTATATCAAATCTGTCTGAAGAGCCATGACTAACATTATTGTACCACATAGGTAGATGTGTAATATTTAAAAGTGTGTGGAATGAATATCCTGTAAGCTACTTTTCTCCTGCGCGAGCCAGACCGCCGTAATACCCTCCAAGGAAAGAAGGACGATAATCGAGCTTAGCGTCCGGTCGACATCGAGGTCATTAGAGACGAAGCGCAAGCCCGGATTACGGAAGGACGGGGAAGGAAATTGGCCGTGCCGTACGTCTGGCTAGCCGGACGGGGGTTTGAACAGTCAACCTCCCAAATGTAGCCCAGTATGCTAATCGCTGCGCCACATTGCCCGGTAAAAACCTCCAAAAGATAACAGAGTAAAATTGCGCAGTAGTTTCCGCAGTGGCCTCGGATTCGGCAATCCACCCTCCATGGTTTCCGTAAATACAGAAAAATTCGGGTACAAAACGGTCCGATACACACAGTATCCGGATAAAACGCGGCGTAAAAATCTTAATAAAGTGTGCATGCAGCTCTTCTGTTGTATCATTTGCCCCTGTAATCTTCAAACTCTGGAAACCGTGTAACTAAAATCAGCGTTGGGTTTGTGGTATTATCATTATATCAAGACCATTGCTGCACAGAAACCTGACGTCTCAAGGTTGCCAGATCCAAAAATAGAAAACCAGACTTGCCGTTCATTTTGCCCAAAACGATTTGTTTTACGGGTAAATCGAAATAGAGTAGGTTGGATGTTTACAAACGTTTATTAATAACTAGTTACATTAAAATTTTTTGGAAAACCAACCTCAAGCATGCTAAAACATAAAAACATAACAAGCTATCAGTAAACACCCTAGTAATTTGACATTTATGATAGCAAGAGCTCCAGATGGTCAAGCGGTCGGAATATAGACTCCTGGAAATGGAAAAAAGAACACATTGACACCGGTGTGTCAGACCCACCATACTTGCTCCGGACACTGCGAGAGGGCTGTACAAGCAATGATCACACGCACGGCACAGCGGACACACCAGGACCCGCGGTGTTGGCCGTCGAATGGCGCTAGCTGCGCAGCATTTGTGCACCGCCGCCGTCAGTGTCAGCCAGTTTACCGTGGCATACGGAGCTCCATCGCAGTCTTTAACACTGGTAGCATGCCGCGACAGCGTGGACGTGAACCGTATGTGCAGTTGACGGACTTTGAGCGAGGGCGTATAGTGGGCATGCGGGAGGCCGGGTGGACGTACCGCCGAATTGCTCAACACGTGGGGCGTGAGGTCTCCACAGTACATCGATGTTGTCGCCAGTGGTCGGCGGAAGGTGCACATGCCCGTCGACCTGGGACCGGACCGCAGCGGCGCGCGGATGCACGCCAAGACCGTAGGATCCTACGCAGTGCCGTAGGGGACCGCACCGCCACTTCCCAGCAAATTAGGGACACTGTTGCTCCTGGGGTATCGGCGAGGACCATTCGCAACCGTCTCCATGAAGCTGGGCTACGGTCCCGCACACCGTTAGGCCGTCTTCCGCTCACGCCCCAACATCGTGCAGCCCGCCTCCAGCGGTGTCGCGACAGGCGTGAGTGGAGGGACGAATGGAGACATGTCGTCTTCAGCGATGATAGTCGCTTCTGCCTTGGTGCCAATGATGGTCGTATGCGTGTTTGGCGCCGTGCAGATGAGCGCCACAATCAGGACTGCATACGACCGAGGCACACAGGGCCAACACCCGGCATCATGGTGTGGGGAGCGATCTCCTACACTGGCCGTACACCTCTGGTGATCGTCGAGGGGACACTGAATACTGCACGGTACATCCAAACCGTCATCGAACCCATCGTTCTACCATTCCTAGACCGGCAAGGGAACTTGCTGTTCCAACAGGACAATGCACGTCCGCATGTATCCCGTGCCACCCAACGTGCTCTAGAAGGTGTAAGTCAACTACCCTGGCCAGCAAGATCTCCGGATCTGTCCCCCATTGAGCATGTTTGGGACTGGATGAAGCGTCGTCTGACGCGGTCTGCACGTCCAGCACGAACGCTGGTCCAACTGAGGAGCCAGGTGGAAATGGCATGGCAAACCGTTCCACAGGACTACATCCAGCATCTCTACGATCGTCTCCATGGGAGAATAGCAGCCTGCATTGCTGCGAAAGGTGGATATACACTGTACTAGTGCCGACATTGTGCATGCTCTGTTGCCTGTGTCTATGTGCCTGTGGTTCTGTCAGTGTGATCATGTAATGTATCTGACCCCAGGAATGTGTCAATAAAGTTTCCCCTTCCTGCGACAATGAATTCACGGTGTTCTTATTTCAATTTCCAGGAGTATATATATATATATATATATATATATATATATATATATATATATATATATATATATATATGTGTGTGTGTGTGTGTGTGGAGCATTTTCAGCACGGCTCAGGTGAATTTTGAGCCATTTATGATTACGATCGCTGGTCGAGTCCATATGCAGAAACTTTTTATTTTACTGTCAGTTTTTGCGTTACACTGCGAATAAACTGAAATAATATTCAAATTTGTATTTATTATTATTTTCATAAACGCGTGAAAAGAAAAGGCAAAGGAAAATTCGGAATTGCAAAGAAATTTCAGTGAAGGGGTTCTATGGCCTACACCATATTATTTTACTAAAAATTCGATACTTTTATTATTTTTCCGTTGATGACTTACATGTGCTGGGTTGATACTCATCGTAAAAACAGGGGAAGTAATTAACTCCTGAGCATCTTGAACATGCCGCATTTTTATAACTACATAGTTTTTTTTTATTTTCGTTTAAAAACGAACTTCGTTTATTTCCTCAAAGGTTCTCCCTCGCCGCACAATTTGGCAGCATACCATGCGTAATGCTTCACTTCACCGAACATTGGTGAGGATAGCTGGTGATGCACAATGAACTCTATTTTTATGCAGTCTACTCGGGAAGTTATTTCTGTTACTGTCTCTATGAGATAAGAGCAGTTCTAAAGCTTTTTGATCAAATTCTTTTCCTGATGATTAAAGTAGAAAACTCAGGGTTGCAGTAGCAGAGTGTGTTTGAGAGGAATCACTTTAGTACTCCACGGTGACAATCATCTTTCTTCGTCTTGAAAAATCTTGTCTTTTAACTGTGGATTTGTTTCTCCTCCTCACGAGTCAATCAACAGGCTAAATTTGTTCTCCTGCACGTAGGGCTGCATCAAATCAGCAATTTTTTTTTTTTTTTTTTTTTTTTTTTTTTTTTTGTGTGTGTGTGTGTGTGTGTGTGTGTGTGTGTGTGTGTGTGTGTGTAAGGCTGTTGTAAGCTTCCCAGGTTTTGATGAAATAGTGACGACATTCTAATATTTTGCTGCATCCTCATCGACCGTTTTTGAATCCTCAGTCCAAAATTTTCATTTGCCTTGTATGACATTCTAACAAATACAATATACTGAGCATTATTGCTGTTTATTTGCATTATAAACAACGCATAAATTGAAAATAAGAAACTTCGCAGCTGGGGACCTGATCCCAAAACACTCAGTTTACCTTTCTGGTATTCTTTCCCTTTTGCCAACCGCTGCCTTGGAAGCTGCCCTCATGCCGGCCCCAAACCGCAACCAAAAATGTTAATTATTCCAAACGCTGGCCTATCTGGCGCCCTTACCTCCGTCACTTTCATTTTTCGAGAAGTCTTGCACATACCAATACCACAAATATGGACGAAGTTGGTGATGACCAATACACGCGGAACTCTTGTAAGTGCTCAGTCTGCGTGATTGCTCAGTCTCCTTCCTAAGACAATCGTAAGCAAAAATAAGCTAAAGGTTCTTCATCATTTAAATAATGGAAACTGCACCAGTTAATTATTTTTTATGATTAGTACATCGCGTTTCGAGAATTTATTCTCGTTTTCAAATGCAGTTGTGCATTTATTTACATGAATGTGTTTGGTGATGATTGCATGGGTGATTTTAGACCTCTCTACCGTCATTTTGAGGCTATACTGCAATCGAAAAATCGGACAAAATAAATTTTTAAGTGTTTTTAAATGTGAATTTTAAAAAATAATATTTTTCTTTGTCTACTTAGAGTTATTGTGCCTCTTTTGTTTTACAGACCATCGTACACACGCAAATCATCACTTACACTGTTTGTTTTAGTAATCAAAACATTCTGTAAGAATATTACGGCAGTATGGTTTTACAAAGAGTTACAGTGTTTTTTAATTACTTTACATACATACGAAAAGTTGTCAGTTATTAAATATATTTTTACCTCTGTTGACTACTGAATTATCCATTTTTTTATGAGGCAACGTGAAAATTTATGAAAATTGCTAGTTATCAATGCAGGAGAAATACTTCAAAAAATTAACTGATTCGACCCCAAAGAGTAGAAAAAATTCTCACTGAAAAGTAGACAGTCAATCAGTTAATTTTTTTCAAATATTTCTCCTGCATATGATAACTATAATAATTGTAATAAACTTGTAAATTTCCTCATGACAAAAAATGTAATCGGTAGTTCAGTAGTCAAACAGTGGTGAAAATATATTTTACTGTTGACAACTTTTTATATGAATATAAAGTAATCCAAAAACACTGCAACACGTCTGACTGTTTTCGCCGGCCGCGGTGGCCAGGTGCTACTGTGTGCAGCCGCGCGACCGCTACGGTGGCAGATTCGAATCCTGCCTTGGGCATGGATGTGTGTGATGTCATTAGGTTAGTTAGGTTTAAGTAGTTCTAAGTTCTAGGGGACTGATGACCTGAGAAGTTAAGTCCCATAGTGCTGAGAGCCATATGAACCATTTGACTGCGTTCGGCCTCTTTGTGAAACCATAGTGTCGTAATATCTTTGAATATATAATATCTTTGAATATACAGTATAAGTGATAATATGCGTGCGTGTGATATTATGTATAATGGAGGAGGCACAATACCTGTAAGTAGACAAACAAAAGTATCATTTCTAACAATTATCAATTCAAAACAATCAAAGATTATTTTTTCCCGATTTTTCGATTACAGTGTAACCTTAAAAAGACGCAAGAGAGGCATAAAATCAAAAATGCGAACACCACCAAAAATATTCTTGCAAACAAATGCACAACTGCACTTGAAAATGATAATAAATTCTCGAAACGGTTTGTGCTAAGCAAGAAAAAATAATTAACTGGTGTAGTTTTCATTACTTAAATTGTGAATGACACAGTTGCAAGCTTTCCTGAAACATCGAATACGATTAATAAAATTAAAAGTTCTTCACTGAACAAAATAAACAGTTATCTATCTAGTATAAGGCCTGCCGGTCAATGGTAAAGTGAACGCTGTCTCGAGTGAAAGCACTCCCCAGACTTGTAACCTCCCTCCTCCCCCCCTCCTTCTAATCGATTAACGCGCAGTTTGACGATGATCAGGAGCGCCTAATAGATATAATGAATTTTGACAATGTAATCATTTCCGAAGAACAATTATCATTTATTGGGAAGAACTTATTGCACTTCCTCTACTCTCTGCTTGATTTAACTTCGAATAGTGGAAATGAGCGTTTGGCGTCATTGGCCAGGAGGCCCCTTACGGGGCAGGTCCGGCGGCATTGCTGCAGGTCTTAATTACATTCGACGCCACATTGGGCGATCTGCGCGCCGGATGGGGATGAAATGATGACGAAGACAACACCCAGTCCCTGAGCGGAGTAAATCCCCGACCCACCCGAGAATCGAACCCATGCCTGTAGGACGGCAAACCGTCATGCTGACCACTCAGCTATCGGGGGGGGGACACTTCAAATAATGAATGTAAAGTAGTGCAGTAATTCACACACTGCGCGAAACAAAAAAGGACAACACGTAACTCGAATAATCCACAACAAAAGTAAATGAAATAATTTATAAATAATTAATACAATTGACAGTCCATCTGGACAATATTTTCTCGATCCTGAAAAGTAATGAGAACAGCAGTGATTATGTGTGTGATTAGCTGAACGTACAGTAACAGAAGGTTCGCACTCACATTTCCAACACAACACCTTACAAGCTAATAATGGTAAAATATGAGCAATAGTTTTGAATTGTTAACAAATTCTGCATCTACATCACACTTCATGTACCACTAGCTGTTCCCTCTTCCCTGCTCCACTCGCGAATGGCGAATGGGGATAATGATTGTCGGTAAGTCTCTGCATTAGCTCTAATTTCTCTATTCTTCTCGTCGTTGTCATTTCGCGGAATGCATGTGCGGTGAAGTAATATGTTTTCCAACTCTTCCTGGAATGTGCTCTCTCGAAATTTCAATAGTAATCCTCTCCGTGATGCACAACGCCTCTCTTGTAACGTTTGCCACTGTAACACTATCGTGCCGACTAAACGATCCCGTTATGACACGCGCCGCTCTGTGTCGAATCTTCTCCATCTCTTCTATCAGTACTACCTGGTAAGGATTCCATATTGATGAACAGTACTCAAGAATCGGTCGAACAAGTGCCTTATACGCCTCCTCCTTCGTGACTGAGTTACATTTACTTATTATTCTTCCTATGAATCTCAGTTTGGCATCTGCTTTTCGTGTTATTTGTGTCATGTTGTCATTACACTTACGGTCGCTCTGTATAGTTACTCCTGGATATTTTACGGAAGATACTGTTTCGAACAGTTGGTCGTCAGTAGTGTGGTTGTCCTGCAGTGGATTTCTTTGCTTATGCACGCGCATTTTGTTACATTTATTTGCGTTCGGGATCAACTGGCACAGCCTGCACCATTCATCAATCCTCTTCAGGTCGTTCTGCAAATCGATATCATCCTCTGGCGTTGTTACTTTCTTACAGACAACCGCATCTTCTGCGAACAGTCTTAAAGAGTTTCCGACGCTTTCTGCTAGATCTTTTATGTGCACTGTAAACAGTAACGCTCCTATCACACTTGCTCGGTATATTTCGGAAATTACCTTTACATACGTATGTCGATTTTAGTCCGCAAGGAAGTCTTTAATACAGCCACAAATCTGTTCTGATAGTCGATAAGCTCGTATTTTTTTCCAACCAGCGTTGCGGAACGGTGTCAAATACCTTTCTGAAGTGAAGGGACACGGTATCACCCTGAAATCGTTGAAAGCGCTATAAATCTCATGGAAGAGCACAGCGAGCTGAGTTTCGCAAGACCTCTGTTTGTAGAATCCGTACTGAATTTTATAGAGGAATGTTTCGTTCTCAAAAAATTCATAATTTTTAGAATAAAAAGTACTAATTTGTAATGGATAATAAACACTCGTTACAGAAAACGACTAACTACTGAAAGCTTCTTTTGTTTTGGTAGGAATCACGTAATCTCACAGTAATATTTACTTAACTGGACAAAATTTCTGGAATTTACAAGCTAAACACGTTGAAACTTTGTTGCTAATTTGAAAATTGCTCAAATGAATATACAAAAAATTATCTTCAACGCATTTTCAACTCCGGCATACAAACCAACCAACACACAGTAGCACTTCACAACTAATATAAAATAAAACATATAAAGTTTTAGGTTTACTTATAATGTGAAATTCCCGATAATATAGTTTTTAGTTTAGCTTTGCTTTTATTTCAATTTACATTTCAAGAATAAACAATCTCGTTAATTATTATTATGGAGCAAAACAATTAACTTACTGACGCATGATTCAATCAGAATACAAACTGGTGCTATTATTCTTTCTTAGTAATGTTCTTTCAGCTTTAACCAACGACACTAGGTTATCCAAGAAAAGGACAAGTATTGAGACCCTGTGTAGGTGATACTGACATAGGATACTAAAGAGACTGGGGCTAAAAAATTTTAGCATATATTTCTTATTATTGACATAGAGTTCACTGAAAATATCACTGGGAAATGTGCGACAGTGTTTCAAAACCTGAGAAGAAATAAAACAGCTCATAGTAGACATTGAGATGCTGCCTTTACTGACGTCGCCCAAGCTCATTTAGCTCCATGTATAGCAGGCACGCCTTGGTTAGCAGTGACCAATTATGGGGCACGATCCTGATGTTCTTGGAGCCTCGGGAGTATGCCCATACTTCTCATGTCCTTGAGCCACAAAATTAACAATTACATCTCGCATAGTCGAATCGCACGTCCATTGACTTTAGTGTCACAAACTGCAGTCCTTCTTGTGCCCGCTCACTCTGACGTCACACTTGTCGTGTCTAGAGGAGGTACAAGCATCCTAACATCACTCTCTGACAAACAATATTACATTCTCTAAAATTCCCTAAAGATGTTAACCCAGAAAAATTACATCATATTAGAGAAATGTTTAGACAGGTGTCACAGTATTTATACAGATAACAACAACACATTTCATTTCATATTTATAAATGACATTTTGGGTTTACAGATAAATTATTCCAATAATATTCAAAATTTACAAAACTCGCAAAACATTTTAGTGGCACTTCAGTATTATAGTTTCATATCCCCTTCCCAAAGAAAGTCGTCGGACATTCGATCACACTTTCGTGGCTCGGCACTACTACAAGAGACACACGAGCATGGCGGATGGCATCGGCTGATCTGCACATCCTACTTTTAGTCCAGTCGAATGAGGAAAATTAGGTGGCACGAGGGAGTACTACGAACAAAATACTAAAAATCCCAAGCGGTGGGGTGTGTGCTTGGAGGTGGAGTGGGAATTTAAGGTCACTTCTTTTACGTTTTTCTTGAATGACTCGAAATCAGTGAAAATGTTTCCCTATAAAAAATTGTCCCACTGTCTTTTAATAACAAATTTATGGTTAGAATGCAAACCTTTTTCTGTTATTAATGTGTTATATTTTGCACACCCTACACATACTCTTTGCTCTGCTCACATTCTTGATGGTTTTTAAATGAATGATATCTCTGTATCTTTACTTAATTATAATATTAGCATTGTAAACAAAAACATCAAGCGTATAAGGCATGTGCGGTGCTGAACACTCATTTTACGAATATTATGAAGTATGCCACAGTTATTTAGCCCTATTTGCAATATCTGTGTTGCGCGGAATTCAAGAACGTATACATCGAACAAGAAAACAGTCCGCAATAAAACAAATCACTCTCTACTGGAACGTATGTAAGTGAACACAACTATTTTGCGTCATATATAAAAAATACAAGCACTTCAGCGTATTGTTAATAATGAAACAATTGATAATGTGACACTAAATTCTCTAATATTTTTGTGCAGCGTGGAGCAGACGACATGCTGTTAATCAAAATATCTCTGTCACGAAAAATTTATCCAAGAAGGAGGGCATGAGACCGTAAATCGGTTATTGCACTAAAATAAAACATGTAGAAAGTAGCTGTGGCTGGTTGCATCATTCACTAACTATTAAAACTAGTGTTTTAATGTATGTCTTTTAAGTGTAGTCAATCCGTGTTAAGAGATAAATTGTTTTCTGGAAGGGTAACAGAATTTGGGGGGGGGGGGGGGGGGAGTGGTATGGAGAGTAGAAGTGCGAGGGAAGGTGGGTTGCCGGAGTGTTGTCATACAATTCCTTCCTTCATAGGCCTGCATACTGAAGAGCGACTACGTGATTCCCCACTCTGTACACCGCACTATGTCACAAGAACCAACTACGGGTTTTTTACAAAGTTACCTACCCTCTGTAGTAGGCATTACTAATATGCCCGGTGTGGCAGGGGGGGGGGACGTGGAGGAGAGGGATAATTTTACACGAAGTGAGTTATCACTACATGGAATATAGATATGAATTATTACTAATACTAATGCAGTATACGTACATGGACAGAATCTCTGCAAATCTTTGCGCACTGTTCAGCACTTCTAGTGCCTTCCCGTACGGCAGCTGTAGCATTTTTCCCACACTGTAAGCGCTGCTCGCTTTTTATTTTGCAGACACACTACACCTCCCTAGTGTTTCCTGTCCAGTTCTCTTACTTGGGGAGGCAAAGTAACTTCAGCCAGCATGTATTTAGGTAGTTGAGTTATCTTCAGTTTATTAAGTGAGTTCTTAAATGCAGCTCTTAAGTGAGCTTTTAGTTAAAATACGTTCCTATAAACGATGGCTGAAATGTGCATAATTTGTAAGTGTGGTGTTGTCTATGAATTTTGTAATGTTGGTGAGACGGAAACACATTGTTGCTGTCTGTCGCTAACAGCGTATTGTAAGGCTTTTAAATTGTGTTGTAGTTACTTTGTGGTGATTTAAGGAATGCCCAGGAAGTTACTGCATTTCTCTCAGCATAAAATGTGTTACTGTTGGACTGCATAAATCTCTTCCATTCGGGAATGGTGAATATATCTGATGGAAGGTGGCTGATCATTTTCGTGACTGGTACAGTATTCTATTGTAATGCATTGCGCCACTTGCGTTGAAATATCTCAAGTTACATAATACCAAGGTGACCTATTTCTGTTGCAGAGGAGGACAATTTAAGTTTCTGGGCCTCTTCAGATTTTGGGATAGCTGACGGTGGGGTGATGCGTCTGATATCCATCATGCTGTGAAAAGTATTCCAGACTGTTATAGTGGAGACAATGAGATCGATGTTGTTGAGTATATATTAAGAGCATGTTGTACTTCGGACAGGCCCTTCAGTGTGGTAGACAGTTGATAGTTACAGCTACTGCACTTTTTCAGACAATTGTTCACTTAACAACTGCAAACAGTATTCATTTTATAAAATGAAAGTAGCTCCACTATATAAACACGAGCTCACCGAAGTTACGATGTCTACTCACATAAGAGAACTGAACAGGAAATGAGGGGAAGGTATGGTCTATCTACAAAAAGAAATGCGAGCAGCGCTCTTGGAGGGAAAGTTGCTTTTCCTGGAAGAACCCTGCAGCTAGAACATGACTAATACTATATTTCAACTCTAGAAGTATAGAACCATGTGCAGAAATTAACGTTTACACTGAGGTAATAAAAGTCATGGAATAGCGGTATGCTCATATACAGATGGAGGTAACATCGTGTACACAAGGTATAAAAGGGCAGAACCTCCGCGGAGCTGTTATTTGCATTCAGGTAATTCATGTGAAAGGTGTCCGACATGATTATGGCCAGGATGAGATTTTCACTCTGCAGCGGAGTGTGCGCTGATATGAAACTTCCTGACAGATTAAAACTGTGTGCCGGATCGAGACTCGAACTCGGGACCTTAGCCTCTCGCGGGCAAGTGCTCTACCACTTGCCCGCGAAAGGCAAAGGTCCCGAGTTCGAGTCTCGGTCCGGCACACAGTTTTAATCTGTCAGGAACTTCATGATTATGGCCGCACGAAGGGAACTAACAAACATTGAACGCATAGTGGTAGTTGGGGCTAGACGCATAGAATACTCCATTTTGGAAATCGTTAGGGAATTTTGTTTTCCTACATCCACAGTATCAAGAGTATGCTGAGAATGCCAAATTTCAGACATTACCTCTCACAACGGAAAACGCAGTAGCCGACAGTCTTCACATAACGACCGAGAGCAGCGGCATCAGCTTAGAGTTGTCAGTGCTAACAGGAGAGCAGCACTGAGTGAAATAACCGCAGTAATCAATGTGGGACGTACGACGAACATATACGCTAGGACGGTGCGGTGAAATTCGGCGTTAGTATGTTATGGCAGCAGACGACTGACGCGAGTGCCTTTGCTAACGCCTGCAGCGCCTCGCCTGGGCTACTGACCATACCGGTTGGAAGCTAGACGATTTGAAAACCGTGGTCTAGTCATATGAGTCAGTAGTTCAGTTGGTAAGAGCTGAGGGTAGGGTCCGAGTGGGGCGCAGACCCCAGGAACCTATGGATACTATGCAAATCACATTTAAGTTCCTGGCAGAGGGTTTATCGAACCGCCTTCACAATAATTCTCTATTATTCCAATCTCGCACAGGGCCCGGAAGAAACTAACACCTATATCTTTCCATGCGAGCTCTGATTTGCCTTATTTTATTATGATGATCGTTTCTCACTATATATGTCGGTGTCAACAAAATATTTTCCTATTCGGTGATCTAACTTCTAAGTACGTGAGAAGATTCCGCCGCAACGAAAAACGCCTTTGTTTTAATGATGTCCACCGTAAATCCTGTATCATTTCAGTGACATTCTATCCCCTGGTTCGCGGTAATACAAAACGTGCTATCCATCTCTGAACTTTCTCGATTGACTCCGTCATATCTATGTGGTAAGGATCCCAAACCGCGCAGCAGTATTCTAAAAGAGGACGGACAAGCATAGTGTAGGCAGTCTCTTTACATTTACTAGGTGTCCTGCCAATAAAACGTTGTCTTTGGTTTGCCTCCCCCTCAACATTTTCTGTGTGTTCCGTCCAATCTAGGTCATTCTTAATTATAATTCCTAGGTATTTAGTTAAATTTACGATCTTTAGATTTGACTGAGTTATTGTGTAACCGAAGTTTAACGGATTCCTTTTAACACTCATGCGGATGACCTCACATTTTTCGTTATTTTAGGTCAACTGGCAATTTTTGTCCTAAATCATTTATATAGATAATAAACTGCAAAGGACCTTTAACACTACCTTGGGGAACGCTAGAAATCACTTCTGACTGACTCGACGACTTTCCATCAGTTATTGCACTGTGACCTCTCTGACAGAAAATCAAGAATCCATTCACATAACTCAGACGATATTCCATAAGCACGTAATTTCACTACAAGCCGCTGGTTTGGTATAGTGTCAAAAGCCTTCTGGAAATCTAGAAATACGGAATCACTTTGAAATCCCTTGTCAATAGCACTCAAGACTTCGTGTGATTAAAGATTAGTTGTGTTTCACAGGAACAATGTTTTTTAAATCCGTGTTGACAGTGTGGCAATAGACCGTTCTCTTCGAATACAATATATGATCCAGAATCCTGCTGCAGATCGACTTCAATGATATAGGCCAGTAATTTATTGGATTACTCCTACCACCTTTCTTGAGTACTGGCGTGACCTGCGCAACTTTCCAGTCTTCGGATACGGATCTTCCCTCGAGCTAACGGTTGTATATAATTGTTAAGTACGGACCTGTTGTATCAGCATACTCTGAAAGGAACCTAAGTGGTACATAATCTGGACCGGAAGACTGGCTTTTGTTAAGTGATTGAAGTTGCTTACCTACTCCGAGGATATCTATTTATACGTCACTCGTGTTTGCAGTTGTTCTTGATTCGAATTATGGAACATTTACTTCGTCTCCTTTGGTGAAAGAATTTCGGAAGCCTGTGTTTAGTACCTCGACTTTGGCAGCACTGTTGTCGATAGTATTTCCATTGCTATCGCGGAGAGAAAGCATTGATAGTGTCTTGCCGCTAGTATAATTCACATACGACCAGAATCGCTTTGCATTTTCCGCCAGCTTTCGAGACAAAGTTTCGTTGTGGGAACTATTATAAGCATCTCACATTGAAATCCGCGCTAAATTCCGAGCTGCTGTAAAAGATCGGCAATCTTCGAGATTTTGCGTCCAGATGAACGAACTGAGACTACCTGTTATCATTCATGGCCTTCATGTTACCAAACAAAAATGAAATTTTAACGGATAACAGTGCACTGTGTCATGGGCACCAGCTGTTCGCAAATGTTTTGATGAACATTCTGTTCAATTCTAGCGAATGATTTGGCCACCCGGACCGCCCGACATGGATCCCATTGAACATTCACAATACATAACCGACAGGTCAATTCGTGCACAAAATGCTGCACCGCCAACAGCTATGCAGGCAACATGGCTCAATATTCCTGCCGCGGACTGCTAACGATGTGATGAGTCCATGCAACGTGAGATGGTGCTCCACCCGGGTAAAAGCAGGTCCGACAGGACATTAGGCGGTATTCCGTGACGTTTGTCACCTCCGTGTATTCTGTCAATATGCGTTTCTTGCGTTAGTATCATTAGTAGATCATCTCTGCATTCCATGTAGCGTTAATGCACTTTATGGAAAATGAATACCCCCAAGGCATGTTAGCACACTGCGTCGCCAGTGAATCATAAAGCGCGCTGTATGGGGTGGTATAATAATTTTGTGAAAAGCTCTTTAATTTGACCTTGTGACGTAGTGGGGTCGAATCCCCTGGACGCTGTTCCATTTGCAGCCCTACAAAAGACGTAAGTGCTTGACCAAAGGCCGGCGACTTACACTATGTGATCAACATACGTTTTTCATATTAGGTGCATTGTGCTGCCACCTATTCTAGGTACTCCATATCAGCGACCTCAGTAGTCATTAGACATAGTGAGAGACCAGAATGGGGCGCTCCGCGGAACTCAGGGACTTCGAACGTGGTCAGGTGATTGGGTGTCATTTGTATCATACGTTTGTATACCAATTTTCCACACTCCTAAACATCCATAGGTCCACTGTTTCCGATGTGACAGTGAAGTGGAAACGTGAAGGGACACGTATAGCACAAAAGCGTACAGGCCGACCTCGTCTGTTGACTGACAGAGCCCGTCGACAGTTGAAGAGGGTTGTAATGTTTAATAGACAGACATGTATACACACCATCATACAGGAATTCCAAACTGCATCAGGATCCACTGCAAGTACTAGCCATCACGCAGGTAAATGCCAAACGACGCCTTGCTTGGTGTAAGGAGCATAAACATTGAACGATTGAACAGTGGAAAAATGTTGTGTGGAGTGGAGAATCACGGTACACAACGTAGCGATCCGATGGCAGGGTGTGGGTATGGCTAACGCCCGGTGAACGTCATCTGCCAGCGTATGTAGTGCAAACAGTAAAGCTGGGAGGCTGTGGTGTTATGGTGTGAATTTTCATGGAGGAGGCTTGCACCCCTTGTTGTTTAGCGCGTCACTATCACAGCACAGGCCTACATTGATGTTTTAAGCACAAAATTGCTTCCCACTGCCGAAGAGCAATATTCGTGGATTGCGATTGAATCTCTCAACACGATCGAGCACCTGTCTATAATGCACGGCCTGTGGCGGAGTGGTTACACGACAGTAATATCCCTGTAATGGACTAGTCTGCACAGAGTCCTACCCTAGATCCTATAGAACACCTGTGGGATGTTTTGGATCGCCGACTTCGTCCCAAGCCTCACCGACCGTCATCGGCACCTCTCCTCAGTGCAGCACTCCGTGAATAATGGGCTACCATTCCCCAAGAAAACTTCCAGCAACTGATTGAACGTATGCCTGCGAGAGTGAAAGCTGGCATCAAGGCTAAGGGTGGGCCACCACCATGTTGAATTCCACCATTACAAATGGAGGGCGCCACGAACTTGTAAGCCATTTTCAGTCAGGCGTCCGAATGCTTTTGATCACATAGTGTAACTTCTTTCTCTCACCCTTCTGCCCTCCAACACTCCCCACAAGTCCCCCACCTTCACCCTTATTTAACCTCAGAACACAGTTTATTTCTTAATACTTGTTACACAGACTTGTTATTTATTCCTAACCCACTTTATTCAACTGTAACAGTAACTTTATACCATTAAAATACTGTTTTATTTTTAGTAATGTGCGACTTTCCATCCACTGCAACGACCAACTATTAGCTTTAGGATAAACATGAATATAATCTTTTTTAATAACATTTAACTTAGTTTAATTTTAAATTGGGAATTTTTTTCTAGCAGCCACGGTTTCCAAGTTATTCAAGAAAAACTAAAAAAAAGTCTTCTAAACTCACCTACACCCCCCACTCCCACAGCCATCGGTTGCGATTTTTTAGTTTGTTGTTCATTACATTACAACCTACTACAGTACAAAAATTTTTGACAGAAAATTTTTTGCTCCTATTCGACCTATTTTGGTGTTCGTTGACTGAACTATTTTCCTCGCTCGCTTTGCCTGTAGCGTGAAAAGCGACGTTGTGTGTTAGGTCCGTTCGACCCACGAAGAAAAACTGTATATTGTTGTAGTATATCTTCTTTTTCGTCGCACTGACATTAGCTTCGAAGACCTTTTACTGTGCGTTCTCAACTTCATCACAAAAATAGCCTATCAAGGCCGATCTTGTCTATATATATCGCTGCACGACATCGTAAAAAGCCGAATATGTCCGCTATGGCTGGACACCTAGCGATCTTTGACGTAATCAGCAGAGTGGCTATATAACAACGCTTGACAATATTTGAATTGAGCGCTGTCAAAACGCACATCACCCTTTATTTATTCAGAGTCTAGATTTCTGTGTTATTTTTATGAAGAATGGTGATACGTAAGGAAGTTTAGCACATGAGTGTAGTTTACCTTAAGGAATAAAAGTGCTAGATGAAAGAAGAGCATAAATGCAAAATTTCATTTTGCTTTACCTGGCTATAAAGATTTTATAGTTGAACCTCCTTTAGAATTTCCTGAAGTACTACACAAAGTAAAGTGAGTGATTTTGAGGTGTATAATCGTGATGAAACAACCGTTTATCATCGTTTGCTTCGGCCTAGTACGCTCGATATTCAAAATTCAGACAATAAAGCAGGATTCATAACTAATAAAGACAGAATTACTCTGCTTCCCCGAGCGTACAGTTGACGAAATTATCTTTGGCTTTCTTCGGGGTGGCTACGTTGAACTTCCCCGGCGTCATGTTCTTCGCCAGAAAATGATGCGAGTGATATCGAAACGTCGCGAAATTTCAACGCAGCCATCCGGCGGGAATCTCGAGAAGATTTTGACAGAATTACTCTCGTCTTTGCCACAAATAAATTGGGTAGCCACAAAGTGAAGCCTTTTTACTGGCAAAATTAAAAGCTCTAAATATTTCAGGCATGAAAATATGTCATAATTACAGTTCACTTACACACATTCAGAAAATGTTTGTATGACATGTGACACCTTCATAAATTTATTTCAAGAAGAGTTTGTTGCACCATTGTAATGTACTTGTAATGCAATAATGATTATCAAGACTTGACCGCAATTAAGTCGTCGATAACGTGGAACCAATTTCAGAGGTCGCAGGCGACAAATACATTAATGATGTTAATCAAAACGAGAGTAAAGAAGCGGTCGAAAACGATGATGGCGAAGAAGAAGAACAAGAAAGTATAAAAGATGTTCCCAATACACATGAAATGCTGAACCATATGAACAGAGTTATTTCGTGGAAGGAGAGGCAAAGTGAACCACGGCATATCCAGTATTTGCACCAAATGAAAATAAGACAATACGCACAATAGTTATAGGTGAAATGATCCGTCAGTTAAAGCTGAGTTTTTAAAGCAGTAGAAAATGAATCTACGGTAGTTTGCAGATAGTTTTTCAAACAGCCGTGTATTTTATAGTGTATTTTACATTCTGCAGTACAGTACAAGATTGTTTGGTCGCCGTTTCAGTGAAGTTTATGTGGCTGCTGTATTTTGTAAGTTTTTAAAATATTTTCCTCCTAATGTTCCTTAAATCTGATTACTGCATATGGGTGAATATAACATAGTATCATGTGCTTTTCCAATCTTTCCATGTGTAGTTTCTCCATTCCACAGCTCACTCTCGATACACAACGACTACGCTGTGATATGGGGGTGAAGCATGTCCTCAGCGTTACATCAGGCTGCTACTGTACTTTAAGTCTAATACTAGGAGGTTCCTTTGAAAAGATGTGGCACATTTGATTCACCTTTCTTGCGTTATTCTAGTTTGTGATGCGTGTCTAACTAACCTAATCATTGAGTGGATATGAAACTAAAATCTTTCTTCCCTCCTTCGGAGAGTCAGTCTGACTCAATTCACCCACACGTTTCGAACCGTTAAGGCCTAGCTGCGGTGGAACTCATTAGGCAGCTGCAAGCTTTCTGGATGATTCGCGCTGTGCCTGTCACCTGTCTGCTGTGTGACGCTTGACTCTAGTGACGATCTGGAGCACACTACACGGTACCGTTAGGAACAGCCAGCGTTCGTGCTGTGAGCCACTGTGGGTGAAAGTCATGAATGCCTGCGAGGCGAGACAACGGGGGAGAGAGATAGCGAGCACGGGGGATGAAGGCCGCAGGCTGTTTCACGCCTGATGACGAACCACACACTCGTACTAGGCACATCGGCCACAACCTTTCCGCAGCGTGCGGCAGTCTTTCGGTGTGACGTTTCACATTATTTTCCTTTCCGGTTCCAGCGCAACAGTATTTTCATTCTCTATAACATAAGCTTTGAAATTAATGTACTATAAGTTTAAGTGGGTCGTTTAAGAGAGTAGTGCTAGGATTAAAAAATACGTAAGGCGAGTATCTTATTTGTCCGCTGTGGTTCAAAACATGTACATGGTAGAAGCAATGATGGAAACAAAAGAAAGGCTCAGTATTGGAATTAAAATTGAATGACAAGAATCATCGACGATATTCGTGTCCTCAATGAAAGGGAAGAACAATTACTGTACGAAATTTAACAGAATGAATAGTGTAATGAGAACAGGATATGGGTGGTGTAAATCAAAGACAGGCGACAGTAATCAGGTCTAACAAAAACGTGATTACTGATTTGCATGAAACATAACATCAAAATCGAGGACCACCCAGTAGACAAAATGAATGACTTCGGCTACCTTGAAAGCAAAATATCGCATGAAAGGCGAAACAATTAACCGGAAAATTCGTATTTTGGACCTCCTAAACCGACTAGGTTCAGCAACTTTTTCAATCAGAATAATTGCCAATTTTGTGGGTATAGAAATTAGTAAGCTAACATACTTTGCGTGTTTTCACCCTCTTATGTCATATGGAATAATATTTTGGGGTAACTCGACACTTAGGCAAAAAGTATTCACTGCTCAGAATAAAGCGGTTAGAATAATGTGTGGGGCTCATAATCACACATCTTGTAGGCATCTGTTTAAAGGGTTAGGATTTCTTACAACACCCTCACAGTATATTTACTCAGTAAAGAAATTTGTCCTCAACAACATGGACCAGTTTAAAAACAACAGTGACATTCGCGATTATAATACCATGAGAAGGAAAGACTTACACTATCTTCTAGTTAACCTTTATATGACACAAAAAGGGGTAAAATATGCTGCTGTAAAACTTTTCGATAAATTACCATATGTAACAAAATGTCTGACAGACAGCAATAACAGTTTCAAAAATAAATTGACAACTCTTTCTATACCATAGATGAATACTTGAATAGGAATAAATAAATCTATAGGTGTAACATATGCATTTTGTGCCATTTAAGAGAATGGGATAGGTAATAAAAATTTTAAGCAAAAGAAAACCTTGATTCATGTGTACATTTCCTATACACTTGACACGTTTCACATCATAACTGTTACTGTGAGACTGATCAACGGAACGCATAACTAACTAACAAGAAGGATATAAGAAGCACCCAAGAATAAACAAATAGAGAATTCCAGGCTGAAAGAAGTATACTTTCCATTCAGTTCAATGTTTTCTCGGCGTAGTCCTAACTTTTAGAATTCTCGGACACCACCTAAGGTTAGCAGCAAGTCGGTCTGCCGAATATCGTGGGAATTTTATGCGACCAGGGTGGACATCCGAAAATTCTACAAGTGTGCATGACGTTTATAATTTACTTGTACAAAAGAACCCTTTAATTTTGAAAAGGGTAAATAACTTATTGAAATGTTTGATACAGCAATGGATGCAGAGTACATCCTCAAGTTTTATTCCCATCTAACACTGTTGGTTCCCGACATTCCCCCTAGATGGCATGCGCAAACGAGTTATTCAAACTGTCATCATGCAGTCGTATAAAGGTGCACAGCGTGTACAGTGTTGTTTATGGTTTCATCATACCGAAGCCGCTACTACAGTTCAAAGAAAATTCAGGACTAAATATTGCAAGCCACCACCTCAAAGACAAACTTTTATTAGTTGGTACAATAGTTTCACCAAAACTGGCTGTGTGTCACGTAGGACGCCAAGTCAGGGTAAGCCAGCAGTCTCTGACGCAGCAATTGAACAAGTTCCTCAATCTTACATTCGTAGACTGGGTAAGTCAACGATATGAGTCAGCTTAGAATTGAATGTGCCTAGTGTTACAGTGTGGAAATTATTACAGAAACGTATATCATTTAGACCCTAAAAATTGGAAATTTAGAAAGCTTTAAAAGAAAGCGATCAAGAAAAACCAGATGAGTTATGAGTAGAAATGTTTGACAAAATGCTTAATGAAGTTGATTTTCTCAATAACACTGTGTAAAGTGAATAGGTAGAGTGAATGCGTGTAATATTCGGACAGGTGATAAGCAGAAACCACGTCCCTTGAACGAACTTGTACGGTTCTCGCCTAAGATAAATGTTTTTGCGCTGTAAGCAGTACTACAGTACTTTCTTTTTTTCCAAGTTAAATGTCACTAGCATATCGTACCTGGACATGCTTGAATATTATCTTATGCCTCAATTACAACATGATACGGGCAAAGAACTTGTTTTTCAGCACTATGGTTCTCCACCACAGTATCATCGTGAAGTTGTCGCTTATCTCCGTAGGAATGTGCCGACTTCCATTGGACGTGTTGGAAAAATATCCTGGCCACCATCATCACCTGATTTAACTACTGTGGACTTCTGTGTATGGGGTTACACTAAAGACAGAGTATTTGTTCCTTCGCATCCGGGAAACGTCGACGTGCTGCGACAACGAATAACACAAGCATTGCCACTATACATGAACACTTGGTTTAAAGTATTTGACAGATAACTGAGTACAGATGGGGGGTTTGTCGTGTTACGAAATGTAGTCACACTGAACATTTGTAAATAAAACTTGAAGATACACTGCATCCGGTGCCGTATCAGACGTTTCGGAACGGTATTTACTTTTTTCGCAATTAAAGGACCTTTTTTTGTAACTAATTTATAAACACTCTGTACTTGTGTCAAACAATCAAATATAGACCTTAATTTGAGGAAGAAATGTCTTAGAATGTAAGTCTATGGCACAGCATTATATGGAAATGAAACACAGGCAGTGAGAAATTCGGTAAAGAAGAGAATCGAATCGTTTGAGATGCGGCGCTACATAAAGGTGTTGGAAATTACGTTTACTAATCAGATACAAAATAAATGTATTTTCCGCAGACTCCGCAAAGACAGAAAATGTGGTAAACAAGGACTAGAAGAAGGGACAAAATGGTGATTGAGAACGTTGGGTGCAAGTGATACTCCGAGTTAAGAAAGTTCGCACGGGAAAGACGCATCGCATCAGACTAGACAGGAAATGTATGCCGTCCGTTTAATTTCACTATTCATTTTCTTTTTCATTCAAAAAATTATATGTCGTATTTTGGCACTGATGTATTTGGCGTTCTCAGATGTGACATAATTGGCATTGTCTAGATTTAGCTACTTTGTGCTATGGGAACGCATTCATAAAATTTGAAGGAGCCACCACTGCCGTGACGAAAGTCAGGGGCTACCTCCTCTTGCCCTACGCAGTGCAGAATCACAACTTGGCATCGACTCAACAAGTCGTTGGAAGTCCCCTACAGAGATACTGAGCCATGCTGCGTCTACAGCTTTCCATAATTGCGAAACTGTTGCCGGTGCAGGATGTTGTTCACGAACTGATCTCTTGATTGTGTCCCATACATTTCGATGAGATTTATGTCGGGAGTTCTGGGGAGCCAGATCATTCGCTCCATTTGTCCAGAATGTTCTTCAAACCAAGCATCTATGGCCTAGTGACAAGGTACATTCCCATCCATAACAATTCCATCTTTGTTTGGGAACATAAAGTCCGTGAATGGCTGCAAATGGTCTCCAAGTAGCTAAAAGTAACCATTTCCGAGCAATGATCTGTTCACTTGGACCAAAGGATCCAATCTATTCCGTGTGAACACAGCTTTCACCATTATGGAGCCACCACCAGCTTTCAAACTACCTTATTGACAGCTTGGGTCCATGGCTTCGTGGGGTCTGCGCCACAACCGAATCCTCTTACCAACTGATATCGGGATTCTTCTGATCAGGCCAAGGTTTTCCAATCGTCTGGTCCCCAACCGATATGTCCACGAACCCAGGAGAGGCGCTGCCATATCCCATTGAAGCCGAATTTCACCGCTCTGTTCTAACCGATACGTTTGTCGTACGTCCCACATTGTTTTCCGCGATTAGTTCATACTTGTCTGTTAGCACTGTCAACTCTACGCAAACGCCGCTGCTTTTGGTCGGTAAGTGGAGGCCATCGGCCACTGCATTGTCCGTGGTGAGAAGTAACGCCTGAAATTTGATATTCTAAGCACACTCTTGACAATGTGGATCTCAGAACATAGAATTTCCAAACGATTTCCGATATGGAATTCCCATACCTTTAACTATAATTATCATACCGCACTCAAAGCCTGTTAATTTTTGTCGTGAGGCTATGATCACGTCGAAAACTTTTTCACATGAATCATCTGGTACAAATGACTGCTCCGTCAACGCATTTCCCTTTTATACCTTGTGTATGCGTTATTACCGCCATCTGTATATGTGCATATCGCTATGGCATGACTTTGTCACCTCAGTGCAGAAATAGATCAATAATATTGACAGAAATTTTTAAAGTTGCCTGAAAAATGAACGTCAGGATAACGTAATGGCCTAAAATAAAGATAATGCAATTCTGACAAGTAACTGTATCGTGTAGCCCTTCCCGTCAAAAATTAAACGAAACCCTTCAGCTATTAATTATCTAGCTCATAAATCAGACATATATACACTCTGTGTTTTTGAGAGTTTTCAGTGCGTTGTAGTCGTTTAGTAAATTTCATGCGGTAGTTTTCAGCTGACGTTTCTTATTGTTTCTAGCGAAATATTTCAGTAAAATTTCCATTCACTGTTTTAACTTCATTAAGTGTTCCAGTGGCTTCTTGAATTTTTTGTTTTAGCTAACAAATTTTGTGAAATTTTGTTGGTATTCGTATAAATTGTGATTTAGCATTACTAGTAAAAGTTGTTGTTTTATTAGTAAAGAGAGAATTTCGAGATCGCTATTGTTAGTTCTATAAATAGATCTACTGGTGTAAATGACTAGTGGGATAACGATATCGTGTAGAACTAAGTGGGAATTACATCAAAATATCAGAAGTAGTCACACTCAAGCTACCGTAGCCCATTAGAAACAGTATTTTAAGGTGCTTAAAATGTTATTAGGAAAGCAAAGAGTATGTGGTACGCAAACAGTTTAGCTAATCTACAGGCTAAAATTAAGACCATATGGTCAGCTATGAAGGAAGTGTCTGGTTAGCAGCACAAGGTCGACGATATAAAGTCAGTTCGTAGTAAAAATGTTTCTGTTACTGATAAATCAGATATATGTACAGCATTTAAAAAGCATTTTCATCGCATGTCTGGTGAATTAAATAAAGATTTAGTTCTAGAGGGAATCATATAACTCTTTTGGCAAATGCGTTTCCGAGACTGCTGTCTGAAATACTCCTCTGTGATACAGACAAGGGGGAGGTGAGTCAATAATTAAATCACTGAAGACCAAGGACTCTGACTGATATGATGGAGTGCCTAGCAGAATGTTAAAAGTACTGTGCTGTACATGTTACCCTATAGTTAGCCATATTTGTAACTTTTCCTTTAGGAATGGTCAGTTTCCTGAACGATTAAAGTACACTGTAGTAAAGCCGCTTTATAAAAAGGGAGAAAGAAATAAACCGATAATTTTAGACCTGTTTCTATGCCATCAGTGCTTGCTAAAGTTATTGAAAAGACTGTGTATGTAAGGACAATTGATCATTTTATATCATATAATTTTCTGTCAGATGTACAATTCGGCTGTAGAAGTCGTTTAACAACTGAAAATGCTACATTCTCTTTTCTGTGTAAGGTACTGGATGGATTAAACAAAAGGTTTCGAACGCTAGGCATATTTTTTTTATTTAACTAAGGTGTTTGATTGTGTTAATCACAAAATATTGCTCCAGAAGTTGGACCCTTACGGAATATGGGGAGTAGTTCACAATTGGTTCACCTCTTACGTTGACAACAGACAGCAAAAGGTCATTATTCACACTGTTGAGAATGGCTGTGATGTGGGGTCTGAGTGGAGTATGGTCAAGTGGGGGGTGCCCCAGGGATCAGTGTTGGGGCCACTCCTGTTCCTTATTTATATAAATGATATGCCCTCTAGTATTATGGGTAACTCTGAAATATTTCTGTTTTCTGGTGGCACAAGCTTGGTAGTAAGGATATTGTGTGCGACACTGGCTAGGTTTCAAATAGTGCAGTTCATGACATAAGATCATGGCTTGTAGAAAATAAACTAAAGCTAAATCACAGTAAGAATCATGTCTTACAGTTCTAACACACAATTCAACAAAACCTGACGTTTTAATTTCACAGAATTGGCATATGATTAGTGAAACTAAACAGTTCAGATTTCTAGATGTTCAGATAGATAGTCAACTGCTATGCAAAGCGAACGTTCAGGATCTTGTTCAGAGACGTAAAGCTGCCATTTTTACCATTCGAACGGTATCTGAAGTAAGTGATCGTTCGACATGAAAATTAGTCTACATTGCTTATTTTCATTCGCTTATGTTGTACAGTATTATATTTTGGGATAACTCTCCCATTCTAAAAGGACATTTTTGACTCAGAAACGGGCTGTTCGTACAATAAGTGGTGTAAGTTCGCGAACCTCTTGTCCACCCCTGTTCACTAGTCTGGCGATTTTGACATTGGCCTGTCAATATACACTACTGACAATTAAAATTGCTACACCAAGAAGAAATGCATATGATAAACGGGTATTCATAGGACAAATATATTATACTACAACTGACATGGGATTACGTTTTCACGCAGTTTGGGTGCATGGATCCTGAGAAATCAGTACCCAGAACAACCACCTCTGGCCGTAATAACGGCCTTGATACGCCTGGGGATTGAGTCAAACAGAGCTTGGATGGCGCGTACAGGTACAGCTTGCACATGCAGCTTCAAAACGATACCACAGTTCATCAAGAGTAGTGACTGGTGTATTGTGACGAGCCAGTTGCTCGGCCACCATTGACCAGATGTATTCAGGTGATGAGAGATTTGGAGAATGTGCTGTCCAGGGCCGCAGTCAAACATTTTCTGTATCCAGAAAGGTCCCTACAGGACCTGCAACATGCGGTCGTGCATTATCCTGCTGAAATGTAGGGTTTCGCAGGGATCTAATGAAGGATAGAGCCACGGGTCGTAACACATCTGAAATGTAACGTCCACAGTGCAAAGTGCCGTCAATGCGAACAAGAGATGACCGAGACGTGAAACCAATTTCAGCCCATACTATCACGCTGTGTGATACGCCAGTATGGCCATGACGAATACACGCTTCCAATGTGCGTTCATCGCGATGTCGCCAAACACGGATGCGACCATCATGATGCTGTAAACAGAACCTGGATTCATCCGAAAAAATGATGTTTTGCCATTCGTGCACCCAGGATCGTCGTTGAGTACAACCTCGCAGGCGCTCCTATCTGTGATGCAGCGTCAAGGGTAACCGCAGCCATTGTGTCCGAGCTGATAGTCCATACTGGTGCAAACGTCATCCAACTGTTCGTGCAGATGGTTGTTGTCTTGCAAACGTCCCCATCTGTTGACTCAGGGATCAAGACGTGGCTGCACGATCCGTTACAGCCATGCGGATAAGATGCCTGTCATCTCGACTGCTAGTGATACGAGTTCGTTGGGATCCAGCACGACGTTCCGTATTAGTCTCCTGAACCCACCGATTCCATATTCTGCTAACAGTCATTGGATCTCGAACAACGTGAGCAGCAATGTCGCGATACGATAAACCGCAATCGCGATAGGCTACAATCCGACCTTTCTCAAAATCGGAAACGTGATGGTACGCATTTCTCCTCCTTACACGAGGCATCATAACAACCTTTCTCCAGACAACGCCGGTCAATTGCTGCTTGTGTATGAGAAATCTATTGGAAACTTTCCTTATGTCAGCATGTTTTAGGTGTCGCCAACGCCGCCAACCTTGTGTGAATGCTCTGAAAAGCTAATCATTTGCATATCACAGCATCTTCTTCCTGTCGGTTAAATTTAGCGTCTGTAGCATGTCATCTTCGTGGTGTAGCAGTTTTAAGAGCAAGTACTGTATATATTATTTACTGTCATTCTTGTTAATAATATCCGGTTATTCCCAAGAATAGGCAGCTTTCACTCAGTTAATACTGTACAGAAATCCTACCAGAATTTGGATCCTACTTCCTTAACTCTTGTGCCGAAAGGTGTGCATTATACTGCTGTATCCATTTTCAGTAATCTACCACAAGAAATCAAAAATCTTAGCAGTAATCCACGCGCTTTCAAATAGAAACTGAAGAGTTTCCTCACGGGTCACTCCTTCTATTCTGTTGAGAAGTTCCTTGAAAACTTAAGCTGAATCTTATATTGTTGATTCCGTTTGCTTAAACTTATGGTTTGACTGTTTTGGGTTTTATTTTTTTCTGTTGTTACTTTTATGTTGTAATTTATGTACTTGACTCTTTTCATTATCCTGGAGATTTGCTCCTCAGTTTGGTCCCAGGGAACAAAAAATGGGAGGGACAGACAAACAATTGATTACAATTTCAGAAGAAGCTGATGATTTATTCAAGAGAAAGAGCTCCACGAATTTAGCAAGTCAATAACGCGTTGGTCCACTTTCGGCTCTTATGCAAGTAGTTGTTGAACGTGGCATTGATTGAGAGAGTTGTTGGATGTCCTCCTGAGGGCTCCCATGCCAGATTCTCACCAGCTGGGGCTTTAGGTCGTCAAAATCCCGAGCCAGCTGGAGGACTCTGCCCATTATACTCCAAATTTGTCAAATATGGAGTGATTCAGCGGTACTGCTGGCCAAGGTGGGTTCTGACAAGCACTAGGACAAGCATTTGAAACTCTCGCAGTGTGCGGGCGGGCATTATCTTGCTGGAATGTAAGCCCAGGATGGCATTCCACGTACAGCAACAAAATGGGACCTAGAACATCGTCGACGTACATCTGAGCTGTAAGGGTGCCGCAGATGACAACCAAATGGGTCCTGCTATGAAAAGAAATGGCACCCCAGACCGTCACCCTTGGTTTTCCGTCAACATGTCGGGCGACATTCAGGTTGCTATCCCACCACTGTCGAGGGCGTCTCCAAAACAGTCTTCGTTGGTCATCTGGGCTCAGTTCGAAGCGATATTCATCACCGAAGACATTTCTACTTCAGTGAATGAGAATCCAGGCTGAAGACGTGTCTGGAGATGCCCCGGACAGTGGTGAAACACCAACCTGAATGTCGCCCGCCATATGGCGCGACAACCAGGAGTGACGGTCTGGGATGCCATTTCTTTTCGTAGCAGAACCCCTTTGGTTATCATGCACGGCAGCCTAAAAGTTCAGCAGTTCGTTGGCGATAATCTAAGCCCACTGTTGTTGCCCTTCATGGCCATGCATCCTGGGCTTACATTTCTACAAAATAATACTCTTCCGCACACAGAGAGAGTTTCTCCTGCTTGTTTTCACCAGCAAGGTCGCCTGATCTCTCCCCAATCGAGAACAATTGGAGCATTATGGGCAGGACTCTCCAACCAGCTCTCCAACCTAAGCGTCGGTTGGACAGAATTTGGCACGATGTCGCTTGAGTAGACATCCAACAGCTCTATCAGTCAATGCCAAAACGAATATCTGCTTGCATAAGGACCAAAGGTGGACCAACTCGCAACTGACTTGTTTAGTTTGTGAATCTCTTTCTCATAAATAAATCATCTAATTCTGCTGGAATTGTAATCATTCGTTTGTCTTACATGTACATCACATATACCGATTTCAGTCATATTAGGATGATTTCTTCGTGGTGCGCCGGCGTTTTCCCCCTCAGAATGTATGTAGCTTGGAAGCATAGAGATATCAATAATGCAAAATACACTATGTTTTAAACTGTGCAATAGATCTTAATGTATAAGAGAACTAGATACTTACAACAGTGAAAAAAATTATATTTAAACGTAACAATTTTTGAAGGGTATATGTATGCATCACAACCGATCGTAATGACTGTTAACCCTATGCACTAATATACTGAGCGCTAGTACTCATCATCAGACATCAAGTCGTATATATCATTCAAATACTGCCCACGTTCATATTACTGTTTTCTAGAGTCTCGCTAATTTGTTGAGTTGCAAGATCCTTAATTAGTTCCAAAACATATACTTCCTCACATAGAAATGGAAAAAAATAATGTTGTATTTCTTGACGAAATTCACATTACTGTATTATTGTGTATTAATACATTGTGCAGTGCTAGCTTCACTTTCAAAACATTTCAGAAACTTAAACGTGATATAAAACAGGGCGGGAAAGTGCTACGAAAACGAAGACAGATGCTAGACCACCCCAGCAGTCGGTGGACATACATGCAGCAAGTCATAAGTATAGCAATACCAATTCATTTACATGGGAGCACGTCTTGTGACAAGAAATACACCACACCAATTTTCCGTTTACATGTAGGGAGGCATACGTTCTGGGCCTAATGAAGAACCTCGCAGTTCAACGAATTAGCGATTATCTAGTTAATAACATTAGTAGTGTCAGTAATTTTTGAGTGATATGTATGCCTCTGTGCGTGGTGATGAACAGTAGTGTCGTCAGTAAAGTAAAATCATAAGATTAACAATCCTGAAACATTGTCGCTAGTAGTGATATATATATATAAAATTGTTATTATAAAACTCACCGAAAACGTATCTGCCAATACGGTTCAATTTATTTTCGTGTGAAACCTATGTTGAAGACCAGCGTGACAGTTTTAGGTGTCATAACTTCTGTATGACCTAATGTCTCTGTGTATTCAAAGTTATTACATCGTCGGTTGTGTCATTAGTTTCCGACCAGATGAGGCCCTAAGGAAAGAGATTAGGGATTAAATAAGAAATTACAGAGGGCATGAGTAAAACATTTTGTTTCTCTTTTCTCTCAGCGTACGAAGTACCCGAGTCGTTTCTACTTCCAGGAAACTTCCCGCCTTGTTCCCTAATATGATCCATGTTCGTGGAAAGGCCAAACACCCAAACAACATAATAAAATACCAAATTTAAAAAAAAATCAGGGGTGACAGTACTCACTAATTACCTATAAAATTTCACAGTCTTTTAAGAGCATGTGAAACTGTCATTTACAAGTCATGGTTAAACTAATGGCCAACTATTTGTTCAATAAACAATTTGTGTCTCACTTCAGCAAGTGACAACATACATACTTCTCTTCATTTCTTACGAACTCATTTCTGTATGGATCTGTTGTACATGCTATCATTTCTACGCAAGTGTTCTGCCACAACCTTGGGAACCCAAATGATAAATCCATAGCAGCGATTGAATGTTGTTGTCAATCAACCATTTCAGTGCAAAACAATAATTGACGAGTGAATGGAAGTTTTAACCGGACACAGTGCATTGACCGTTACGTGTCAGAAGAGCGAGTCTCTATTTTCTCACGCTAGTAGCCTCAAGTACGATGATACGTAACATAGCGTGTTGTTGTTATTGCTCCCAGTGGTGGTGAAACAGAGCGACAGCTTCTGTGATTAACAGCATTGAGTAATATCTGTGTCCGTTGCGTAATTCAACGCAGAATTTATTGCCCATTCAAGTGATCTAAGCATTCGGGGTGAACCGACGGATAATTGTCGCGAAGAGCATTTAGCTGATTAAATGCAGTAGGTGTCGGTTGTTATGTTGAAGCAGGACGTTACCAGATGAGAACAAGAGAAGCCACAGCTAAATTATAAGACATAGAGAGTGCAGAAAACTTAATTTTATACCCACAAAGCAAAGCTAAATCAGCGAAATACGTCTCTTCTCAAAGCCATTCGATTTAAAATTCTGAAACGTAACGAGAGGACATTTAACAATACTCGGTCAAAGCGATTTGAAGAGTCCAATGACATGAGAACTGTGTACTGTATTTGAACCGTAATCGGGCCTATACTCTGCAAAAGAACATATACAAAAAGCAATGTCCTGACTGACTAACTCATCATCGTCCAACCCAAACCGCTAAAGCCAGAAACTTTAAGTTTGGAGGAGGTGGTGATCTTATACTGCAGGCGACTTTTAAGAATAGATTTTTTGAAGTTCCAGCCGTAAGCGGGTGAATTAGAGGATGAAAGGTTTTATCAAAAGTAAGTAAGGCAATTTTGAAGCTAGAAACGAAAATTCATATTCGGTTTGTCGGTCAGAAATAAAGAAATACAAGTTTCAGCGTTTTTCGAAATTTAATCCTATGGTGATCGAATAATGGGAGAAAGTCTTTTATAAGTATATCATTATCAAAGAACTACTAAAATATTTTAAAACACAGCTTGGTATTTGAGTTCTCGGTTACCAATTAAAAAATAACTGTTTCAATGCTTTTGGAAATTGAGCCCCTAAGGGACTGAATAGGAGATGAGAGTTTTTATGAAAATATTTTATTATGAAAGCATTTTTTGTATAAATCTATGAACATTTAAATCTGGCATGTAAGTTAGAAATACAAAAAACATGCGTTTCACTATTTTTGGAAATTCAGCTCCTAATGGAGTGAAATAGGGTGAGAAACGTTCTATGAAAATATTTGATTGCCAAAGCATTTTTAAAGCTAAATCTTTGAAAATAGGTGTCTGGCTTCTCGGTTGGAGATGAAAAAGTACGTGTTTCAATGTTTTTGAAAATTCAACCCCTAAGGGGGTGAAATAGGGTCAGACTGATTCACTGACTGATCTTCGTCCAGCCCAAACCGCTAGGGATAGAAACTTGTAGTTTGGAGAAGGAGTGTATTTAGTGCAGGCATCGCTTTAAAATGGAGTGTCCTAAATTCCACTTCTAAGGGATCGAAATAGGGAATGAAAGGCTTCTTGAAACTATGTCACTCTTACGAGAATTTTGAAGGTAGAACTACGAAAATTGGTATCTAATGTCTCAGTCAGAAAATAATAAAAAAAGGTTTTTCAGCATTTTTGGGAAATCAGTCACTAAGGGGGTAAAATAGTGGGAGAAAATATTTTGAAAATAAATAATTAATGAAGAATTACTAAGGGATTTTTATGGATACATCTATGAGAGTTGGTATTTGACTTCTCGGTTAGAAATAAAAAAGTGATTCAGTGTTTCCGCTAATTCAACTCCAAAGGGCGTGCAATAGGGGATGAAAATTTTTAAGAAAATATTTCGTTACAATAAAAAGCTTTAAAGGTAAATTTATGAAAATTTGCTTCTCGGTTAGCTATAAAGAAATATTTGTTTGGGAATGAAAGCTGCTAAGGAAGTATATCCACAGGAAAGCAAAAGGCATAATTAACCAAGATTTTGGACTCCAACTACCAGAATCGCTTTTAGGTCAGAAGTACATTCGGAAAAGCCTTAATTAGCGTGAAAATTTTAGAAGATGTTACTGTTTATGAATGTGTTGTTGTTGTGGTCTTCAGTCCAGAGACTGGTTTGCTAAGCTCTCCATGCAACTCTATCCTGTGCAAGCATCTTCATCTCCTAATAACTACTGCAAACTACATTCTTCTGAAGCTGCTTAGTGTATTCATCTCTTGATCTCTCTCTACGATTTTTACCCTCCAAGCTTCCATCCAATGCTAAATTGGTGATCCCTTGAGGCCTGAGAACGTGTCCTACCAACTTATCCCTTCTTCTAGTCAAGTTGTGCCACAAATTTCTCTTCTCCCCGATTCTGTTCAGTACCTCCTCATTAGTTATGTGATCTACCCATCTAATCTTCAGCATTCTTCTGTAGCACCACATTTAGAAAGCTTCTGTCTTGTCTACACTGTTTATTGTCCATGTTTCACTTCCACTTTCATACATGGCTACCCTCCACACAAATACTTTCAGAAATGACTTCCTGACATTTAAACTATATTTTTTGTTCACAAATTTCTTTTGTTTAGAAATGCTTTCCTTGCCGTAGCCAGTGTACATTTCATATCCTCTCTACATCAATCATCATCAGCTATTTTGCTCCCCAAAGAGCAAAACTCCTTTACTACTTTAAGTGTCTCATTTCCTAAGCATCACATGATTTAATTCGACCACATTTCATTACCCTCGTTTTTCTTTTGTTGTTGTTCATCTTATACCCTCCTTTCAAGACACTGTCCATTCCGCTCTACTGCTATTCCAGGTCCTTAGCTGTCGCTGACAGAATTACAGTGTCATCGGCAAACCTCAAAATTTTTATTTCTTCTCGATGGAGTTTAATTCCTATTCCAAATATTGCTTTTGTTTCCTTTACTGCTTGCTCAAAATTCAGACTGAGTAACATCGCGGATAGGCTGTCTCACTCTCTTCTCAATCACTGCTTTCCTTTCATGCCCCTCGCCTTTGCCATCTGGTTTCTGCGCAAATTGTAAATAGCCTTTCGCTCCCAGTATTTGACCCCTACCACATTCAGAATTTGAAAGAGAGTATTCCAATCAACATTGTCAAAAGCTTTCTCTACGTCTACAAATGCTAGAAACGTAGGTTTGCCTATCCTTAATCTTTCTTCTAAGATAAGTCGTAAGGTCAGTATTGCCTCACGTGCCTTAACATTTTGACGAAATCCAAACTGATCTCTCTCGAGGTCGCTTCTACCAGTTTTTCCATTCGTTTGTAAAGAATTCGTGTTGGTATTTTGCAACCATGACTTATTAAACTGATAGTTCGGTGATAAGTCTGAAGCTATTTCTCCTGTCTCATATATCTTGCTCACCAGATGGAAGAGTTTTGTCGTGGCTGGCTCTCACCAGGCTATCAGTAGTTCTAATGGAATGTTGTCTACTCCCGTGGGCTTGTTTCAACTTAGGTCTTACATTACTCTGTAACAATTATCACGCAGTATCATATCTCCCATTTCATCTTCATCTACGTCCTCTTCCATTTCCATATCATTGCCCTCAAATACATTGCCCTTCCATAGACCTTCTATGTTCTCCTTCTACCTTTCTGCTTTCCCTTCTTTGCTTAGAGCTGGTTTTCCATCTAAGCTCTTGATATTCACACGAGGGGTTCTCTTGTCTCCAAAGGTCTCTCTAACGTTCCTGCAGGTAGTATCTGTCTTACGCCTAGTGATATATAACAAAAATCTCTGCGGACTGTACAATTAACGCGAGCGAAGCAGCGGACCAGCGGACTCTAATCTTGTCCTAGATACATACAATAATAGTTTTTTAACTCGCTCCTCCTACCCGAATGCGGGTAAGCTACTACAAACAGCATAGTGAACGCATTATTGTGGCCAAGATAGTTACGAAGCCCACACCTACTACAGTAGTACAAGTTTATATGCCAACTAGTTCTGCAGATGACGAAGAAATTGATGAAATGTATGATCAAATAAAAGAAATTATTCAGATAGTGAAGGGAGACGAAAATTTAATAGTCATGGATGACTGGAATTCGGTACTATGAAAAGGGAGAGAAGGAAATATAGTAGGTGAATATGGACTGGGACAAAGAAATGAAAGAGGAAGCCGCCTGGTAGAATTTTGCACAGAGCACAATTTAATCATAGGTACCACTTGGTTCAAGAATCATAAAAGAAGGCTGTATACGTGCAAGAAGCCTGGAGATACTGACAGGTTTCAGATAGATTATATAATGGTAAGACAGAGATTTAGGAACCAGGTTTTAAATTGTAAGACATTTCCAGGGGCAGATGTGGACTCGGACCACAATCTATTGGTAGATTAAAACTGAAGAAACTGCAAAAAGGTGGGAATTTAAGGAGATGGGACCTGGATAAACTAAAAGAACCAGAAGTTGTACAGAGTTTCAGGGAGAGCATAAGGGAGCAATTGACAGGAATGGGGGAAAGAAACACGGTGGAAGAAGAATGGGTAGCTTTGAGGGATGAAGTACTGAAGGCAGCAGATGATCAAGTAGGTAAAAAGACGAGGGTTAGTAGAAATCCTTGGGTAACAGAAGAAATATTGAATTTAATTGATGAAAGGAGAAAATATAAAAATGCAGTAAATAAAGCAGGCAAATAGGAATACAGACGTCTCAAAAATGAGATCGACAGGAAGTGCAAAATGGCTAAGCAGGGATGGCTAGAGGACAAATGTAAGGATGTAGAAGCTTATCTCACTAGGGGTAAGATAGATACTGCCTACAGGAAAATAAAAGAGACCTTTGGAGATAAGAAAACCACTTGTATGAACATCAAGGGCTCAGATGGAAACCCAGTTCTAAGCAAAGAAGGGAAAGCAGAAAGGTGGAAGGAGTATATAGAGGGCCTATACAAGGGCCATGTACTTGAGGACAATATTATGGAAATGGAAGAGGATGTAGATGAAGATGAAATGGGAAATACGATACTGCGTGAAGAGTTTGACAGAGCACTGAAAGACCTGAGTCGAAACAAGGCCCCCGGAGTAGACAACATTCCATTGGAACTGCCGACGGCCTTGGGAGAGCCAGTCCTGACAAATCTCTACCATCTGGTGAGCAAGATGTATGAGACACGCGAAATACCCTCAGACTTCAAGAAGAAGATAATAATTCCAATCCCAAAGAAAGCAGGTGTTGACAGATGTGAAAATTACCGAACTATCAGTTTGATAAGTCACAGCTGCAAAATACTAACGCGAATTCCTTACAGACGAATGGAAAAACTAGTAGAAGCCGACTTCGGGGAAGATCAGTTTGGATTTCGTAGAAATGTTGGAACACGTGAGGCAATACTGACCCTACGACTTATGTTAGAAGCTAGATTAAGGAAGGGCAAACCTACGTTTCTAACATTTGTAGACGTAGAGAATGCTTTTGACAATGTTGATTGGAATACTCTCTTTCAAATTCTGAAGGTAGCAGGGGTAAAATACAGGGAGCGAAAGGTTATTTTACAGAAACCAGATGGCAGTTATAAGAGTCGAGGGACATGAAAGGGAATCAGTGGTTGGGAAGGGAGTGAGACAGGGTTGTAGTCTCTCCTCGATGTTACTCAATCTGTATATTGAGCAAGCAGTGAAGGAAACAAAAGAAAAATTCGGAGTAGGTATTAAAATCCATGGAGAAGAAATCAAAATGTTGAGGTTCGCCGATGACAACGTAATTATACATCTACATCTACATCTACATCTACATGACTACTCTGCAATTCACATTTAAGTGCTTGGCAGAGGATTCATCGAACCACAATCATACTATCTCTCTACTATTCCACTCCAGAACAGCGAGCGGGAAAAACGAACACCTAAACCTTTCTGTTCGAGCTCTGATTTCTCTTATTTTATTTTGATGATCATTCCTACCTATGTAGGTTGGGCTCAACAAAATATTTTCGCATTCGGAAGAGAAAGTTGGTGACTGAAATTTCGTAAAAAGGTCTCGCCGCGACGAAAAACGTCTATGCTGTAATGACTTCCATCCCAACTCGTGTATCATATCTGCCACACTCTCTCCCCTATAACGCGATAATACAAAACGAGCTGCCCTTTTTTGCACCCTTTCGATGTCCTCCATCAATCCCACCTGGTAAGGATCCCACACCGCGCAGCAATATTCTAACAGAGGACGAACGAGTGTAGTGTAAGCTGTCTCTTTAGTGGACGTGTTGCATCTTCTAAGTGTCCTGCCAATGAAACGCAACCTTTGGCTCGCCTTCCCGACAATATGATCTATGTGGTCCTTCCAACTGAAGTTGTTCGTAATTTTAACACCCAGGTACTTAGTTGAATTGACAGCCTTGAGAATTGTACTATTTATCGAGTAATCGAATTCCAACGGATTTCTTTTGGAACTCATGTGGATCATCTCACACTTTTCGTTATTTAGCGTCAACTGCCACCTGACACACCATACAGCAATCTTTTCTAAATCACTTTGCAGCTGATACTGGTCTTCGGATGACCTTACTAGACGGTAAATTACAGCATCATCTGCGAACAGTCTAAGAGAACTGCTCAGATTGTCACCCAGGTCATTTATATAGATCAGGAACAGTAGAGGTTCCAGGACGCTTCCCTGGGGAACACCTGATATCACTTCAGTTTTACTCGATGATTTGCCGTCTATTACTACGAACTGCGACCTTCCTGACAGGAAATCACGAATCCAGTCGCACAACTGAGACGATACCCCATAGCTCCGCAGCTTGATTAGAAGTCGCTTGTGAGGAACGGTGTCAAAAGCTTTCCGGAAATCTAGAAATACGGAATCAACTTGAGATCCCCTGTCGATAGCGGCCATTACTTCGTGCGAATAAAGAGCTAGCTGCGTTGCACAAGAGCGATGTTTTCTGAAGCCATGCTGTCAGAGACAGGAAAGGACTTGGAACAGCAGTTGAACGGAATGGATAGTGTCTTGAAAGGAGGATATAAGATGAACATCAACACAAGCAAAACGAGGATAATGGAATGTAGTCGAATTAAGTTGGGTGATGCTGAGGGAATTAGATTAGGAAATGAGACACTTAAAGTAGTAAAGGACTTTTGCTATTTAGGGAGCAAAATAACTGATGATGGTCGAAGTAGAGAGGATATAAAATGTAGACTGGCAATGGCAAGGAAATCGTTTCTGAAGAAGAGAAATTTGTTAACATCGAGTATAGATTTAAGTGTCAGGAAGTCATTTCTGAAAGTATTTGTATGGAGTGTAGCCATGTATGAAAAGTGGATCATGGACGACAAATAGTTTGGACAAGAAGAGAATAGAAGCTTTCGAAATGAGGTGCTACAGAAGAATGCTGAAGATTAGATGGGTAGATCACATAACTAATGAGGAAGTATTGAACAGGATTGGGGAGAAGAGTAGTTTGTGGCACAACTTGACCAGAAGAAGGGATCGGTTGGTAGGACATGTTCTGAGGCATCAAGCGATCACCAATTTAGAATTGGAGGGCAGCATGGAGGGTAAAAATCGTAGAGGGAGACCAAGAGATGACTACACTAAGCAAATTCAGAAGGATGTAGGTTGCAGTAGGTACTGGGAGATGAAGAAGCTTGCACAAGATAGAGTATCATGGAGAGCTGCATCGAATCAGTCTTAGGACTGAAGACCACAACAGCAACAACAACTCACTCCTCCCCGACGGTGGTGTGAAAAAAAAAATGTCTCTGAGCACTATGGGACTTAACACCTGAGGTCATCAGTCCCCTAGAACTTAGAACTACTTAAACGTAACTAACCTAAGAACATCACACACATCCATGCCCGAGGCAGGATTCGAACCTGCAACCGTAACAGTCGCTCGGTGCCGGACTGAAGCACCTTCAACCGCTCGGCCATCGCGGCCGGCGGTGGTGTCCAAATTAGCATTTTAAGCAACTCATATGTAGTGACAATTGAAAATTATAGCAGAATGGGATTCCAGCCTGTATTTCCTATGTATTCTGAGGAGTTTACTTCTCCACAGAAGCATGTACAAACCATGCGCGGCTACTGCTAACGCTAGGTGTCTCTCCTAGCACATATGTTTGGTTTACAGGTAAGAGCTTTTTCAATCTAAAATGTTGACAAAGCAATTATTTCTGCTTTGTAATAATAAAAAAGTAAAGCTAACTTGTAAAGAAAATGCTCTTTGCTGAAATACGTTGTTTTTTAATTTAAGGGAAGATTCCTCCTCCCCTTTTTGTTGGTGTTCAATATACACTCCTGGAAATGGAAAAAAGAACACATTGACACCGGTGTGTCAGACCCACCATACTTGCTCGGGACACTGCGAGAGGGCTGTACAAGCAATCATCACACGCACGGCACAGCGGACACACCAGGACCCGCGGTGTTGGCCTTCGAATGGCGCTAGCTGCGCAGCATTTGTGCACCGCCGCCGTCAGTGTCAGCCAGTTTACCGTGGCATACGGAGCTCCATAGCAGTCTTTAACACTGGTAGCACGCAGCGACAGCGTGGACATGAACCGTATGTGCAGTTGACGGACTTTGAGCGAGGGCGTATAGTGGGCATGCGGGAGGCCGGGTGGACGTACCGCCGAATTGCTCAACACGTGCGGCGTGAGGTCTCCACAGTACATCGATGTTGTCGCCAGTGGTCGGCGGAAGGTGCACGTGCCCGTCGACCTGGGACCGGACCGCAGCGACGCACGGATGCACGCCAAGACCGTATGATCCTACGCAGTGACGTAGGGGACCGCACCGCCACTTCCCAGCAAATTTGCGACACTGTTGCTCCTGGGGTATCGGCGAGGACCATTCGCAACCGTCTCCATGAAGCTGGGCTACGGTCCCACACACCGTTAGGCCGTCTTCCGCTCATGCCCCAACATCGTGCAGCCCGCCTCCAGTGGTGTCGCGACAGGCGTGAATGGAGGGACGAATGGAGACGTGTGGTCTTCAGCGATGAGAGTCGCTTCTGCCTTGGTGCCAGTGATGGCCGTATGCATGTTTGGCGCCGTGCAGGTGAGCGCCACAATCAGGACTTCATACGACCGAGGCACACAGGGCCAACACCCGGCATCATGGTGTGGGGAGCGATCTCCTACACTGGCCGTACACCTCTGGTGATCGTCGAGGGGACACTGAATAGTGCACGGTACATCCAAACCGTCATCGAACCCATCGTTCTACCCTGGCCAGCAAGATCTCCGGATCTGTCCCCCATTGAGCATGTTTGGGACTGGATAAAGCGTCGTCTCACGCGGTCTGCACGTCCAGCACGAACGCTGGTCCAACTGAGGGGCCAGGTGGAAATGGCATGGCAAGCCGTTCCACAGGACTACATCCAGCATCTCTACGATCGTCTCCATGGGAGAATAGCAGCCTGCATTTCTGCGAAAGGTGGATATACACTGTACTAGTGCCGACATTGTGCATGCTCTGTTGCCTGTGTCTATGTGCCTGTGGTTCTGTCAGTGTGATCATGTGATGTATCTGACCCCAGGAATATGTCAATAAGGTTTCCCCTTCCTGGGACAATGAATTCACGGTGTTCTAATTTCAATTTCCAGGAGTGTATGTTTAGTATGGCATATAGGAAGCAGCTGATAACTGTTACAGCGACCATATTCTGACAGAAGTTGGGGTTAGAGGTTGTGAAGAACGGCCTGTTCAACATTAAGTGTGCGTAAGGACATGAAGCTGTGAATCTCATCCATGTATCACTGTAAGAAGTGGAGCGTAGATACAGAATAACTTGTAACAAATTAAACATAATTTTCGTAAAGTGGAGGACGACGGTTCAAACACGCGTCTGGCCATCCTGATTTAGGTTTTCCGTGATCTCCCTAAATCGCTTAAGCCAAATGCCGAGATTGTTTCTTCGAAAGGGCATGAACAACTTCCTTCCCCAACCTTCCCTAGCCCGGTGGTACCTATTACCTCGCTGTTTGGTCCCCTCCCACGAATTAACCAACCAGCCATGAACTGGAGGAGAAGAACAGTTCCCTGGGCATACTCGACGTCCTCGTATGGTAAGAACCCAACGTGAGAAGTTTCTCTCTGCAGGAATTGTCCGCTGAAATGAACCCTTTGTGGGATACAAATACGGGTTTGATCGATACTTGAGCTCAATTCTGAATATCACTAGCTCTACAGGCTTCATTTTTCCAGTGCAGCTCAGCTCATCTACCCAGACAAATGGCGCAATGGTTACGGCAGTGCACGCGTGTTTGGGAGGAACGGCTGGTGTCAGGTGAGTTTCATTTAAACGAAAACCCAACGAACAACGCGAAATCAGCAGTTTTCAAAGAATAATGAAATACCTGAGATTTTTAGCGACGTAATGCACAATCGGTAGTTTTTAACGAAATTTTGCGGCAAATAGCAAATTTGCTGTTTCCAGGTAAAAAACATCGTACATCGGAGGACATCATTGACAAATGATAGCTATTACTTGTGAAAAGTAGTGTTTCATCAAATCTAAAGCGCATTTTTGTGACAAAAGTACACTTAATGAACATTTAAATACACTGTGCGATCTAAATTTCGATTAGACAAAATATTTTATCATTCATCTTATAGGTAAATGCACGACAAACTCTGCATTTGTCACATGTAAATTCAGCTTGTAGCTTGTACTAACGTATAAAAATATTCATTAATTCCGCCATAATTGTTTAATATTGTTTCCAAAAGTCGTTTGATGAGCACCCGCATTAAGGGAAAAATCCGTACAACTGTTTATATAGTCATAATATTAGTTTCGCTACACGTTTTTTAGTCGTGTAGGTGTTTAACATGGATGTTCGAAATTTCCGGAAATACCGCGCTATTGGTATCTTCTCCTAAATAATTGTGAACTCTCGAGTGAAAAGAAATTGTATCTCTTGTCATTCTATCTTAAGCTCGGCGACGAATACTTGTGCTAAAGCAACTTAGACTGCGAAAACATCGAAGTTACCAGTGACTCCTAACGACAGGGCACAGGAATTTCAAACCGTAGGGTTTTATGCTTCCGATGAAACGGCAGAATTTTATGGGGCATAAAGCCGTTTTTTTAGACACACGTGCAGAGTGAAAAGCATACGGGCAACAAAATTCATTAGTCTAGTTTGCCAGTAAAGCAGCAGTCTTCAGTTGGTAGCAGCTGTGAAGCTGCGAGAAATACGAAAAGTAACAGTGAGTATTTAGCCCAAATGATTGTGGAAACATATTTAAAGGCCAATATTCCAGTCCACAGACTGTAAAAGGAAATTGTCGGCAGCAGATGAGCGAATTCTTTGAAGGTGATCAGCGTTTTGTTAACAGTATAAATACAGTTTGACCTTCACGCTATTAAAAGTTAAAGCACAAAATTTAACAAAGTGTTATTACAATATCAAATTATTTCTAAAAAATTAGACAACTAATTTCTTTCTCGCAACATCCCACATGTAAAGATTGTAAGGGAGACTCTCGAGCTTCACCACAAAGACGACAAAAAATGATGTAGCTGAGCAGTTATCAGGAAAACTGTGCTTGCAAAATTTTGAGGGTTCTTCAGAAATATAATACACACTACGAAAATGTGAGAACAGCAGTGAGGGCCAGTACTAGATACACGAACAATTTTTTGACTCTTTGATAATGTAAATCTAGTTCATTGCTGGGCAAGTAAACTGGATTTGGCTGCGAACGTTTTTCCGAACACTGCGACAATCAATTTTAAAGGGTGCTTTCTTGCAGTTTCTGGAGCAAACGAAGAGAGCTGCAAAAGCTTATCCTCTTCCAGTTTTAGAACGATGGAGCCCATAGCTGTCCCCAACCGCTTACGTTATAGAATATTTTGAAGACAAGTGCGAGCTGTCCATTGCTGGCACTGAGAAAGGAAATCCCCCATCGCACCCTCCTCAGATCTAGTGTTGGGATGGCCAAGCGGATAGCCCGTTTGTGGAAAAGTAAACTCCTCGGAATACACAGGAAATACAGACTGGAATCCCATTCTGCTATAAATTTTCAATTGTCACTACATATGAGTTGCTTAAAATGCTAAGTTTGGTACCACCGTCAGAGAGGAGTGAGTTACAAAACTATTATTGTATATATCTGGGACCAGATTACAGTCCGCTGCTTCGCTGGCGTAAATTGTTTAGTCCGCAGAGATTTTTGTTATATATCACTATGAGACAAGAGAACCACTTGTATGAATATCAAGAGCTCAGATGGAAAACCAGCTCTAAACAAAGAAGGGAAAGCAGAAAGGAGGAAGGAGAAGATAGAAGGTCTATGGAAGGGCAATGTATTTGAGGGCAAAGTTATGGAAATGGAAGAGGACGTAGATGAAGATGAAATGGGAGATATGATACTGCGTGAAAAATTTGACAGACCAATGAAAGACCTAACTCCAAACAAGACCCCGGGATAGACAACATTCCATTAGAACTACTGATAGCCTTGGGAGAGTCAGCCACGACAAAACTCTTCCACCTAGTGAGCAAGATACAAAGGCAGGCGAAATAGCTTCAGACTTCAAGAACAATATAATAGTTCCAATCCCAAACAAAGCAGTTGTTGACAGGTGTGAAAATTACCGAACTATCAGTTTAATAAGCCATGGTTGCAAAATACTAACACGAATTCTTTATAAACGAAAGGAAAAACTGGTTGAAGCCGACCTCGGGAGACATTTGGATTCCGTAAAAATGTTGAGGCACAGGAGGCAATACTGACCCTACGACTTATTGTAGAAGGTTAAGGAAAGACAAAACTATGATTGTAGCATTTGTAGACTTAGAAAAATCTTTTGACTGGAATACTCTCTTTTAAGTTCTGAATGTGACAGGCCTATGTGGCATTTCGCCTGCTCTCACTGTTTATCACATTTACATGCGACGTTAATGTATTCTTACCCTTTACTCATATTCTTTAATCAACGTATAGTACGACAATTGTCAAGACTACAGAAGGAGAACACATACGCCAATGACAGGATGGGAAGTCCATAATTTTGTAAAGAAGAAACAAGTCTGACAGGAGGGAGATTTGAACACTCTCTCCAGTCCAACAACGTGTCCACACTACCACGACGCCGGGGTTCTTGCAGTTCGCTCTATGGGCTGCTCGTACCTGTACTGCCACATGTAACGGACTCCGTTGCATCCTGTTGCCGTACAGGTACGAGTAGCCCATAGTGGCCCGCCTTCACTTATTCCATCTTAAATATTTTATGACTAGAGCCCTTTTGGCATGTTAATTATTTTATACGTGACATGTAAGTACTGCCTTTGTCTGTTACTGTTATTTAGTACTTGCACTCCTTATTAAAAATGCCTTACCCTTTAACTGTGTGACTATGTTATAGGCCACTTTAGTTGTTTTTAATTATGATGAAGGCAGTCCTAGCAGTGTCAAAACTAGGTTAATTAAGTCTCAAAATAGTGACCGAGGGCTCATTTGTTTCAGGTGTGTTCACAACCTTCCACATTTACTGTTTTGTTAAGCGCAATGAAGAGGCCACACCCTAATCACGAAAGACATCCCCAGACCGCAACACCACCACCTTCGTACTTCACTGTTGGCACGACTCATGATAGGATACCTCAAGCGTCGCTTAGCATTGAGTACAGAAGTACAGAAGCTTATGAGAAGATGCTCGACCATTGCACCCTATTCTTTGTAACCCCCTGCGCACAGCCATTGTGCTAGGTGGGTTGCTGGGATCACTTTGTAAATCACGAGTGACTCCTGCTGCTGATTTCATGCGATTCTTGAAACCATCCTCCACAATGATCGATTGTCCCTGTCCGCACATGAAGTTTGCCTAGAATTTATATAGCTGGACGTTCCTTCGAGTTTCCATTTCACCATCACATCGCCAAGGTTCGACTTGGTCAGCTTTAGAAAGGTTGAAAAGTCCCTGATGTATTTCTTACTCAGGTGATGTCCAACGTGTAGTTCACCATCGAAGTCAAATGTGTAGTTCACCTTGTAAGTCAGAGAACTCTCCTGACCGACCAATTACGGTTTCTCTACTGGCAACACGGTCCTGCGTGCCTCGAGTTTTATTGGCGGGTTCGCCTCTCGTAACGTTCAGTGGTTAATTCGTCTTTACACAGGGATGTCCAGATAATTGTAGTGTATGTTGTTACTCGGCGTTATTGCTACAACTGGCTATTTCAGTCTGTGCGTAATGGAACGGTTGACCCTGAAATGGTTTCATTTATCAGAACTATCTTACCATCAGAATACGAATTCCCATTGTATACAGTGGTTTTATCCTACATGAAATAACCTTACATCTTTTCGTTAGCTGTTAGTTTCCTGAACAAAAGTCGCAGTATGTTGTTCACATATCGGTCATAAGTTACGGTTTGGCGATATCTCATCTGTGAAAACCTTCGTGTTGCACTAGCTGCACGCAACACCCCTGTTTTCAAGTAGCAGAAGCTTTTAATGTAACTGGTGGTGATTTTCGAAGCTTAAACACGGGGAAAGTTTATCTCACGATCAGTATTTTCCAAACGAACAGACTGCAATAACAAGTTGCAGCACCGCCTCGCAACAATATCTTCATTGGCCAGAGGATGCCATAACGTCACTTTGTAAAGTTTCAGTATTAGTTTGTGCACAGCCCTGTGACCAGAAGCTTGTGACACATGAATCTAAGGCACAAGAAGGAGCGAATATCTTCTCAGACTTGAATCCAGAGCCGCTTCAAACACGTCTAGTTCCTTTTCAATACCGACAGATGCCTGGTACAGCTTCCAAACGTCCGCCCTGGACGTCACGCGGTGACCGGTGCCTCCCCACGTATTGTCCCAGCGCAACATGTGAGACAGCGCTTATGTACTACGTGGAGTTCCCTGCACGTTGTTACGGTACTTTATTCAGTTTATCAGTACGGATTAGGAAAGGAAAGAAAGAAGATTGCAATGTAACATCTGGTTTACATTGTCACTGCAGACGGAAGACTACCTTAGTTGGATGCAGATTGGGAAGTAAATTGACCACGGCCTTGTTAAGAAACTATACCGTTTTTCGTGATAATGGGTTAGCAAAATCATGAGATATCTACAAATATTCATGTGGTTGTGAACCCTCACACTGTCAAATACGTCTCCATCGTTTCATTCCTCCGCCACGCAACTTGCAGTAAGGTGGCAACAGATACGGCGTATGAAACGTAGTTGCACCATAGAATACATTTCCGCAACACAACTTGGAGTGAGGTGGCAAGAGAGTGACGTAGGAAATCTGCTTACAGCATAGAATACATTTCAGTTTTAAAACAAAAATTGTCTGACTGTAATTAGTTTGATGTCGTCGGCCATCTTTCTCAATCTTTTCTAAGTATTTTCATCTCCACGAAACTGCTAGAAGCAGTACTAATAGTGTCCTTTTTTATGTTATGCTTTTTGCATACTCCAATAATTTTTATCTCTACTGCTACAAATCAACTATTCCTGTTTGTCGTAGCAGATATTCGATTATCCTACCTTATTCCTGGAAAGGACTCGCACAGATTTCTTCCCTCGTCTGTGTCATATTTCAGCAGCTCTCGTTTTTAGCTCTGATAGTAATGTACCTGTCAGTTTCGACACGTGACACACTCCGTTGCAGCGGTAGACTATTTCCGTAATGCTTCGTATTTAACAGAGACCAAGGTTACTGCTCATCTTTTCCATTATCTTCTACACCCAGACTGACACATTCACTTAGCAGTCGTGAACTTTAGCGACGATAGATAGTGAAACTGCATCTACTAATTAATGCAAATTCGTCTCTTCTTTCAGTATGTTGCCATTTGAGCTCCATAACCCTTTATGCAAAGAACTTTTAAAACAAAAAAATGTGCTAGTACTCTCAACGTTTTAGAAGTGAGTTTCGCTTCACGAACTGAAAACAAAGCTAAGTGCGTGCTAACGAGTTAATGAAACATGCACTCCCTGCAACAGGGTCAATTTGCTAACGTCTTTTGATGTTCACACACAGTTTGACAACGTTGGCTACTGGCGCGTGCAAAACTTCAGGAAATCTAATATACAATTTCTTCGTTTCCAAAACTCGTAAAGCAGTGAATGCTTCTCGGATTATAAGCCGAGTGGCGTCGTCGTCTGGTTGCAACGTTTCAGTGGATTGCGTATCCACATTTTCGCCTGAAGATGATGAATACGGGATCCATTGAAACGTTGCGACGAGACGACGACGCAACTGGGCTGATAACCCTAGAAGATTTCACAGCTGAAATACGCCGAGAAAGCCTGCAATCACATAACTCGTAAAGCTACCCAAATGGTAACAGTTTAATGTTCATCTGCTCGTTATTTATTACAATAACATACAAGAATTTAGTATTGCTATTTTTTGTGGCTAAAATATTCTCCTCGTTGTTCCATAATAAGATGAAATCAATGGAAACCTTGATCAAGAAATCTCATTTTGGCGCACAGCATTTACATCATATTATTAGTGAGGAAATGAACCAACTCGTCCAATTTTAGTTACGCATTTTCTGCAGGGGCGTTGGAGTTTCTCAGACTTGGAGTTACAAAGTGTTGAAATTTCCATCAATATTCAGACAGACAGCTTGATAAAACTCCAATCGTTTAATATACGAGGGTTATTCGGAAAGTAATGAACGATCGGTCACGAAATAGAAACCACAGTGAAAATCCGATGAAGTTTTGCACAGGCGTGTTGGACAGTGTCTCTCGTATGCCCGTCGATCGCGTTACGTCGTTGTTTTTAGTTCTAGGCACACAGGGAGCACATAAAGATACCTAGAACAATAGTGTCTCCCGCCAAGTAAGAGTGCCTTGTGAGAAACTTCGCCTGAAGCTATGCAGTCAACATTACATTACTGTCGTGCAGTTTTCTTCAAGACAATTCTCAGCCGCATTCTGCAGGGGCAATGAAGATGCTCCTGCATCGTTTTCAATTGGAAATTTTTGATTACCCGCAGTACAGCCCGTAATTGTCTCCCTCTGAGTTTCGTCCCTAATCACATGAACCGCTGGCTATGAAGACAACATTTTGGCACAGACAACAAGCTGTAGGCCAGCATAGAGAGTTGGCGGAAAGCACTGGCGGCTGCGTTCTATAGCGAGGGTATTTGAAAATTGGTACAACTCTACAACAAACGTCTAAGTCGGATCGGCGACTATGGAGATAAGTAGCTGGAAGTTGTAGCTAACTGCTGCAATTAAAACAGTTTTGATTTTCACTGTGATTTCCATTTCGTGACCTATCGTTCCTTACTTTCTGAATAGCCCTCGTATATTCATTTACAAAGATCTAAAGTGTCTGCTGCGTCCGACAGCGTAAATTTTTGACGGTACCCTGTCATGTGTTTTATTAAAAAAAATATCGCTAAATGGGCCTTCTGAAATATTGTTATAAACGATCTTTTTATGAGACACTACACACTAATTTAAAAATGTTCAAATCTTGATTCTTATCTAAAATAAAGTACAACTAACAGCTAACCTTTGTTTCATGTCTCTCGCCAACTTTTATGTTATTTTGAAAACAAAGAACGTGAGAACTGGACGTACTCTCCACTTCCGCGGATTTTCCACGCATTCAGCTTAAAAGTCCTCCTATTTTTCCACCAAATGTTATTTTGCGTGCATTAAAAGTTATGCTAATATTTTAACCATTAATTCACTCGTGGTTGAGAAGAACTCTTATGATTTTGAGAATCTGTTTTCCTGGTTTCTGCTGTTTTAACGTCGTGTCCACACACGCATCCTCTCCTCCTCTCTACCCCTATCTAAAAAGGCAAATTTAGTTTTTATAAGTGATGAAACAATTTAACTACTGAGGAAAATGGTCGCTCAAATTGAAGTATTGTGTATGTACCCTGTCACTAGTTAACTTGTGTTTTTGTTTTGTGGTGCTGATACGGACCGGCAGGAACAGAGTATGGTCTCCACGGGAAAATTTGTGATTCGTTCTGTTAATTTATACCGTTTAATCTTCCTTAGAAACAATATGACTATGAATATGGCGTAACTGATTCTTACGTTTAACCCTCTTTTCCCGAGTATCAGGAGAAAAATCGTATTGTGGAATTTAATGGCATTCATGTTGCTGTTTTATTTGTTAGGTACTTGTGAATTGTTGCACATATCACACGTTTACTTCTGTGGTGATACTACAGTTATAATTAAGCATACTGAAGTAACAAACTACAATAACCGGTTATGAGGTTCTGAAATGGTATTGTTGTTGGCTTGGCGAAAGAGGCAACAGTTGTGTTGGCAAAAACCAGTTTGTTGCTTGCCAGTGTAATAGAATTTTTAAAGTTACTTGTGAAGTAGTGTTTACTGGAAAGGCTGTGACTCATACTGGTGAATGATTGTTATTCTCTCACTCGTGCAAAAGCACTTTCATCACATATATCAAAATTCAGAAACATTTTGATAATACGCAATATGTCAGCAGTCGAAGTATAACACTAACAAACGTCCTGTGTCGTCACACATAACTATCATCTTGTTCTAGAAGAATTAGAAAGAGAACTTGGCAGAAAGGTATATCGAAGTGGAAACCGCCAACACAATAATTAATTCATCCTCCCCAATCTCCTTGAAAACGCCGAAGTCAAGATTTTGACGTTTTGGAAGTTCATGGAATGGTCACTAGTGATGTAACTTTCAGAAACAGCAAATCTGCTCTGTTCTACAATGCACCTACATAGCTTGCCTCATGTATGGTGCATAAAGTTTGTCCTATACAGAACTTGTCGTATTGAACAGGCCAAACTGTAGACCTTTATTTCTTATTTTTGACAGCGTAGAGTACGACTAAACCGTTAAAAATATGAGAAACACTTGCGTCTTTTCCGATGACGCTACCTTTTCTAACATGATAGTTTGTCTATTACTGCTGATGCTCTGGTATGTAGGCCGAGAGCAGATGTTATGATTGACGACTTAAGTATTGTCCAGGAAACCTTCCTTTGCCGCTAATGGCGTTGTATTCCGCTTCTATGTTGGAATAGCCATAGTTGTAGCAGAGAAATCCACACCCCAACTGTCCTCGCTTAACTGGACGTCCCGCCGTGTTATCTCTTGCAGGGGTTACTTACACTAATGAGCAGTTGGATTAGGGGCAGCTCCCTAGCGGCGCACAGTCCTGTGACGATAGCCACAAATCACTCTAGCAAGAGCTTTGGGGAGCCATGGCGATACGTAACCCCTTTGGACAGGCCAGGAACCTACAGAAATTAACTGTAGCACTATCCAAATTCCTGCGAACAGAATTCAGTGTGAACTCTGTAGGACTCCATTCACGTGATGTTGCAATTTAGACAAGTACTCTCACGTCCGTTAAAGCTTCACCAAATAGAAAGTACCCTAACATACTGAAAGAGCTAACGTAGATTCGAAAAAAAATCCAAAATGAGATTAACGTAGAACTTAACATCAAAACTGCGATCATATTGCAGACGAAGTGAAGGAATTGCGGTACCTTGGAAGCAAAATAATTTACGGGAGAAGAATGTAGGATATAATAAGCAAACTAGCATATGCAAAGATTGCATCTTTCGCTGAAGATAGGCTACCAGTGACAAATATAAGCCTGAATTTGATGAATAAATTCGTGTGATTGCAGGTATGGACCACAGCGCTGAATGGAAGTGAATCATGGACTCTGGGAAAAAATGAGAAAGAAGAGAACTTAAATATTTATTTGTTTCAGGAGGATGTTAAAAATTAAGGGCAAACGAGGTGGTTCTCAGAGGAATGAGCGATGAAAGGAATATGCTCAAAACACTGACTGCAAGAAGGGAGGGGATGAATAGAGAGTGGAATACGTTCAACAAATAATCTAGATCGTTGGGTGTAAGTGATTTTTTGATACAGAGAATTTGTCACAGAAGAGGAAGTCATCGTGGACCGCATCGAACTAATTAGACAACTCAGGGAAAAAATACTGTCATACCCTTTTTCGTGTGAGGCAGACTCGTTTTTGTAAATTCATTCCTGTCAGCCCCTAGGGTGTTTTAGACGTCATGATCTTTCAGACACCGACGTGTCACTGTCTCAACTAATCCGCAAAGTTTATGCATAAAACAAACAGTGATTCACTGCGAATTTGAAAGGTGACACAGAGGTATTTAAACATCTGCTGTCGTTCCTGACGCTGAAAGTATTCAATTGAAATTACGCCGAATTTTTTATAAAGAAAATCAGATACAAGTGATCGATTTCCAAGCTACAAAAGGTCTACAGCTTGATCGTTATGCATGACACGTTCAGTATAGGGCAAACCTCGAACACCGTACATGAACAGAGTATCGGAAATAAATCTGCTGGTTCTCAACTCTGCGTCGTTAACGGTAATTCTATGAACTTCGATAACGTCGCGGTAATGTGTTGTGTTTTTAGCCGGCCACTGTGGTCGAGCGGTTCTAGGCGCTTTAGTCCGGAACTGCGCTGCTGCTACGGTCGCAGATTCGAATCCTGCCTCGGGCAAGGATGTGTGTGTTGTCCTTAGGCTAGTTAGGTTTAAGTAGTTCTAAGTCTAGGGGACTGATGACCACATATGTTAAGTCCCACAGTGCTTAGAGCCATTTGAACCACTTTTTTTTTTGCATTTTTGTTGCTTCCATGTTTTGGTCCATCTCCCTGTCATAGAATGTGGTGAGATGAGCTTTACGTGGAACCAGTAAATAATCATTGCCGGAAAATCAACCTCGAGACAGAACTTAGCTTTACTGGATGCAATCTTGAAGTCGAACGGTAAAGTGATCATTACTGCTGTCAACACTGTAGTGTAGATGTTTTCAGTGCTATACAGTTACGAAGGTAATTGGGGTAGGAAATCAAACAAAATGTAACAACTCAGAAATGACTTTCGGGTTGATCATATCCATCTACACCTACATCTACACTTATGTGATTACTCTGCAAATTCACAATTCAGTGTATGGCAGAGGGTTCTTCGAACCGCCTTCAAGCTAGTTGTCTACGGTTCCACACACTAACCGCGCGGGAAAAACGTGCACTTACGTCTTTCTGTGTGAGCTCTGATTTCTCTTATTTTACCATGATGGTCATTTCTCGCAATGTAGGTGGGTGCCATCAGAATATTTTCGCTTTCGGAGCAGAAAGTTGGCGATTGAAATTTCACTAGAAGATTCTGCCGCAACGAAAAACGCCTTTGTTGTAATGACTGCCACCATAATTCAAACGTCATGTCCGTTGCACTCTCTCCCCTATTTCACGATAATAAAAAACATTCTGCCCTTCTTTGAACTTTTTTGATGTCCTCCGACAGTCCCATCTGATGCGGATCCCACACAGTACAACAATACTCCAGAAGACGGCGGACAAGCGACACTTTTCGTGCCACGTACTCACTTGCGCATCCATAAGCACTTGACTGTCTCAAAGAACGTATAGTCGCTTATCCGTATGCTAGAGTAGCTTGCCTTTGGCTGTAAACTGTGAGACATGTCTTAGCAAGTCGCGTAAACTGCGAGGTTAGTCAGTCAGTAGGGAGGCTTAGTGGCGTTGTCAGCTTACAATAGGACACACTATATTGTTCTTCTTGGGGCTATGACGACGTACCGACCCGTTTAGTGAAGACGTTTTGTCTTGTGACAGTGAAATGGGCACAAAAATTCAAAGAGCTCCAAGCACTATGGGACTTAACACCTGAGGTCATCAGTCCCCTAGACTTAGAACTACTTAAACCTAACTAACCTAAGGACATCACACACATCCATGCCCGAGGCAGAATTCGACCCTGGGACCGTAACAGCAGGGCGGTTCCAGACTGAAGCGCCCAGAACCTCTCGGCCACAGTAAACGGGCACACTTAAGCGACATTGTTCTGGATTATGTTGATAAGACGATTTGTCTTGAGATAACGAATGGAGACCTTTATGTGACATGTTTCTGGATTATTGTGAGATGGTTCCTGGCTAGCTTGCTTACACTCCATTAGCATAACGTATATTACGTGCTTCTTACGATTTACTCGAGATACACAATCATATGTAACATGGGCAACATTAGGTCTTGTTCAGGTTTACAACTTGGTTAGAACACGTAGGAATCAGTATTCAATTTCTTTTCAGTCACTCAGGCCCACAAAGTGCTAATCTCAATAACTTTCCACTCGTTAAATAATACGATAGGCGTTAATTTGAATATGGGGTGATTTTCTTCGTCTTGTGCATGTGAATGGCCATGTAAAGACACATAGTTCGCTGAACTTGAATGTGAAACATGAGATTCAAGATTCAGTTTCTAAACCATGTATTGATTGTTAGTATAATTTCAAATTCTCACGAACTTATTTTCGACTCCTCTGATCTTTATTCCATACAATGAGTTGACAAAAGTCATGGCATAGCAATATATACATACACAGATGGATGAAATGTCGTGTATACAAGATAGGAAAGTGCAGTACATTGGCTGAGCTGACATTTGTACTCAGGTGATTCATGTGAAAAAATGCGCGACGTGATTATAGCAGCACGACGGGAATTAACAGACTTAGCACGCGGGGTGGTAGTTGGGAGCTAGACACATGGGACATTCCATTTCAGAAGTCGTTAGAATTCAGCACTACGAGATCCACTGTGTCAAGATTATGCCGAGAATACCAAACTTCAGGCATTACCCTTCACAACGGACAATGCACGGCCGACGGCCTTCACTTAACGACCTAGAGCACTGAGCGAAATAACCACAGAAATCAATGTGCGGCGTATGACGAACATATCTGATAGGACAGTACGGTGAAATATGGCGTCGGTGGGCTCTGGTAGTAGAAGACCGATGTAAGTGCAGCAAGGCATTGCCTGCAGCGCCTCTCCTGGACCCTAGACGACTGGAAAACCATTGCCTTGTCACATGAGTCCCGATTTCAGTTGGTAAGAGCTGAAGGTATGGTTGGAGTGCGACCAAGACTCCACGAAACCACGGACCCAAGCTGTCAACTAGTCTCTGTGCAAGCTGGTGGTGCCTTCATTATGGTGTGGTCTGTGCTTAAATGGAATGGAATAGGTCGTCTGGTCCAACTGAACCGATCATTGGCTGGAAATGGTTGTTTTCGACTACATAGAGACCATTTGCAGCATTCATGAACTTCTTGTTCCCAAAAAACGATGGAATTTTTGTGAATGACAATGGCCACAGTTGTTCGCTATTGGTTTGAAGAACATTCTGGCCAGTTAGAGCGAATGGTTTGGCCACCCACATCGCCCGACATGAATCACATCGAACATTATGAGACATAATCGAGGAGTCAGTTCGTGCACAAAATCTTGCACTGGCAATACTTTCGTACACTACTGGCCATTAAAATTGCTACACCAAGAAGAAATGCAGATGATAAACTGTTATTCAGTGGACAACTATATTATACTAGAACTGACACGTGATTACATTTTCACACAATTTGGGTGCATAGATCCTGAGAAATCAGTACCCGGAAAACCACCTCTGGCCATAATAACGGCCTTGATATGCCTGGGCATTGAGTAAAACAGAGCTTGGATGGCGTGTACAGGTACAGCTGCCCATGCAGCTTCTCCACGATACCACAGTTCATCAAGAGTAGTGACTGGTGTATTGTGACGAGCCAGTTGCCCGGCCGCCATTGACCAGACGTTTTCAATTGGTGAGAGATCTGGATATGTGCTGACCAGGGCGCAGTCGAATATTTTCTGTATCCAGAAAGGCCCGTACACCACCTGCAACATGTGGTCGTGCATTATCCTGCTGAAATGTAGGATTTCGCAGGGATCGAATGAAGGGTAGAGCCACTGGTCGTAACACATCTGAAATGTAACGTCCACTGTTCAAAGTCCCGTCAATTCGAACAAAAGGTGACCGAGACGTGTAACCAATGGCACCGCATACCATCACGCCGGGTGATACGCCAGAATGGCGATGACAAATACACACTTCCAATGTGCGTTCAGCTCGATGTCGTCAAACACGGATGCGACCATCATGATGCTGTATACAGAACCTGGATTCATCCGAAAAAATGACATTTTGCCATTCATGCACCCAGTACACCATCGCAGGCGCTCCTGTCCGAGATGCAGCGTCAAGGGTAACCGCAGCCATGGTCTCCGAGATGATACTCTATGCTGCTGCAAACGTCGTCGAACTATTCGTGCAGATGGTTCTTGTCTTGCAAATGTCCCCATCTGTTGACTCAAGGATCGAGACGTGGCTGCATGATCCGTTACAGCCATGCGGATAAGATGCCTGTCATCTCGACTGCTAGTGACACGAGGCCGTTGGGATACAGAACGGCGTTTCGTATTACCCTCCTGAACACACACATTCCATATTCTGCCAACAGTCATTGGATCTCGACCAACGCGAGCAGCAATGTCGCGATACGATAAACTGCAATCGCGATAGGCTACAATCCGACCTTTACCAAAGTCGGAAACGTGATGGCATACATTTCTCCTCCTTACACGAGGCATCACAACAACGTTTCACCAGGCAACGCCGGTCAACTGCAGTTTGTGTATGAGAAATCGGTTGGAAACTTGCCTCTTGTCAGCACGTTGTAGGTGTCTCCACCGGCGCCAGCCTTGTGTGAATGCTCTGAAAAGCTAATCATTTGCATATCAAAGCATCTTCTTCCTGTCGGTTAAATTTCGCGTCTATAGCACGTCATCTTCGTGGTGTAGCAATTTTAATGGCCATTAGTGTAATTATGGATGACTATAGACGTAACATATTTCAATATTTCTGCAGGGACTTCCAATGAGTTTTTGAGTCTATTCCACTTCGAGCTGCTGATCTACGCAGGACAAAAAGAGGTCCGACGCGATATTAGGAGGCGTCGCATGGCTTTTTGCCACCTCAGTGTACAAATACAGAAAATTGCAATCAGTCACAGTTTTGAATACTTTCATTCCATGAACCGATTGTAGAAGCTATTCAGGCTTATTATGGTTCACATGGAATTTAAATGACTATTTCATAGCATAATGCTGAATATGGGCTCTCTTACAAGAAGACAGAAAATCATTTGGTGTATCGCTGTGAGTAATGTTTATTTGGCGATTTGTCCCCAAAAATAATTCTGTACTTACTGTGAGAGTTTGGATGGCTTTGTAATTCGTATCCACGCAGTACTTTCAACTATGGCTGTCAATTGGTTGCAGATCACTCACTTTTCACTGGATGTGATTATATCACCGTTTGTCAGCAAACATTGCTAGCATCCAGCATGTACAGTACACTGATGCTTCTTACAGAGATCTTCATACAAAGATATAACATATTTATTGACATTCCCTGGTGTTTTTTTTTTTTTTTGTGTACAATGCAGTTGGTATGTGGGCAAATACTTTCACCGGATCTGAAGTTATCATGAGTGCCCAAAATAAAATAAGTTATAACAGTTCCTGAGAACTGCACAAGTTTGTTTGCACATGAACTTACATTTATAATTTCTTTTTCACAATTATCTGTTGTTTTATTTCTGTTCTTACACTAACGTGCATTGGAATATTTGTGAAACCATATTGTGTTTATTGCAGATTAATGACATTGTCATGGATGTAATTAAGATCTAAGAACAATGATAGAGAGGGGACATGGGGGGGGGGGGGGGTGTAAGGGGAAAGGTGCTGATAGACAGATTAGCTATTCTGAACTAGTAAGTCGAAATTCTGAAGGAACAATTTGTTTCTGAATTCAATGTGGTGATTGAGTAGGCAGTCTTACGCTGTCTTTTTGTTGATAAACATCTACATCTACATCTGTACTCCGCAATTCACCTTACGGTGTGCGGCGGAGGGTATTTTGTGTACCGATGTCATTTGTCCCTTTTCTTGTTCCAGTCGCGTATGCTTCGTGGGAAGAACGATTGCTGGTTAGCCTCCATCTGGTCCCGAATCTCTCTAATATTATATTCATGGTCTTTTCGCGAGATATACGTAGGAGGAAGAAATATGTCGGTTGAGTGTGCTAGGAACCTACGGTCTCGGAACTTTAAAAAGTAGACCATAACGTGCTGCAGAACGCCTCTCCTGCAGTGTTTGTCATTAGAGTTGGATGAACATCTCCGTGACGCGTTCGCGCTTACTAAACAAGCCTGTAAGGAAACGTTTTGCTCTTTTTGCGACGTCTCTGTTTGCTCCATCAGTCCTGTCTGGTAAGGATCCCATACTGATAAGTAGTATTCAAGTCCTGGTCGAACTAGTGTTTTGTAAGCTACTTCCTTTGTTGATGGGCTACATTCCTTGAGGATCTTCCAATGAATCTCAGTCTGGTACATGCCTCACTCGCGATTAATTTTAAGCGGTTGTTCCACTTCCAATCGCTCCATATCAATACTCCTAGGTATTTTAGGGAAGTAGCTGCTTCCAATGATTGTTCACGTTACATTTGTTTACACTGATTGTCAATTTACCACTCACTGAACCAGACGTCGATCTTCTGCAAGCTTTCCTGATTTTCGCTACAATTTTCTGTCAACACGATTTCCCTTAATACAACAGTGTCATCCACGTAAAGCCTTATCGAACACCCGACGGTACCTACTATGTCTTGTATACTACATATTGTGAAAAGTAATGGTCCTATTACGTTCCCCTGGGGCACGCCCGATGTTACTATTACACCTGAAGACTTAGTTCAGAATGGCATGCCGTGTTCTGTTTACTAGAAAGTCTTCAGTTCAGTCACACAGGTGACCTGATATTCCACGCGCTCATATTAGGCGGCTGTACATAAATGTATCGAATGCTTTTCGGAAGTCAAGGAATACGATATTTACCTGGGTGCCTGAATCTGCTGCTTTCTGCGTATCGCGGACGAACAAAGCGAGCTGGGTTTCATACGATCGTTGTTTTTGGAACCCATGTTGGTTACCACAGAAAAGATTTTTGGTCTCCAGGAATGTCATAATACACCAGCATAAAACATGTTCCAAAATTCTACAACAGACCGACGTTAGATATACAGGCCTATAGTTTTGTTCATTTGTTCGATGATCTTCCTTGAAAATGGATATGCCTGTCCTTTTTTCCTAGTATTAGGAACGCTTCGCTCCTCAAGAGACCTACGATACGCTGCTGCTAGAAAATTGGCAGTTATTTCGCCTAGTCTGTGTAGAATGGAATCGCTATCCTGTCGGACGAAGATATCAGTTTCTTCAAGAAGGTCAAGTATCCTGCCTTACCTGTAGGCCATGGTCTACGCTGTTTGTAGAATGAGTGATGGGCAATACGTGTGACAAAGCTGGATTTGTTCACTTTGTTGAGACGGAGTGCATTCATGCCGCTCTTTGAATTCTTCGTCAAGCTTCTACCGGTTTTTCGAGTGTAGAAGCGTGGACACGAGCTGCAAATGAGTTAGCATTCACCTGATTTTTTTATATTGTTGAGTAGTGGTTTTGGTACTGTCGATGATTACAAAGTAGTTGCCCGATGAGCTAGAGTCTTGCAATTGGATGACAATGCAATACTATCTCGCTTCCGTGTTTCGTGTGTGAGGTATAGAACTTTTCTTCTGTCTGTCTGTTTGTTGGGTTCATAGTTTGCATTAGATTTGAAACTAACTTCTCGATGAGCTAGAGACTTGAAACTTTCAGAGTAGCTCAGACGTGGATGACAATGCATTATTAACTCGCTTCCTTGCGTGCGTGCGTGCTGGAGCGAAATTCATGTACCAGTGCTGTTCCTTCGTTTTACTCTTGCCGTCGCAAATGTTTCGTGGTTCGCACGATTGCTGGTCCCCGTATGAGCGCGATTCTCTCTAATTCTTACCTTCATGGTCTTTTTCGCGATATATACGCAGGTTGAAGCAATATTTTGGCAGACTCAGGCGAAGAGAAACGGAAATAAACCTGAAATTTTGTCGCATGTCGTTTTCGGAATCTCATCAAAAATGGTTCAAATGGCTCTAAGCACTATGGGACTTAACATCTGAGGTCATCTGTCCACTAGACTTAGAACAACTTAAACCTAACTAACGTAAGGACATCACACACATCCATGCCCGAGGCAGGATTCGAAACTGCGACCGCAGCAGCAGCGCGATTCCCGACTGAAGAGTCTAGAACCACTCGGCCACAGCGGCCGGCCGCAGTCTCATCAAAATATTTTAAACCGATTGAAACGTTTGACATATATCAAACTGAAAAGCAGAAAATTATTGTTATAATAAAAAACCTTTTAATATAACACGTTTTTAAAACGAACTAAAACGTATAAAATAATTTCTCCTAGCACCAACCAGATTCCTAATCCCACACGGACAGTCATGCAAATTTGCGCTTGTGAATTTTTAGTAACTATGAAATTACTTCTAAAATTTAAAATTAGAAACGCAGAGCGCATGCAGTAGATAATAGTAAGTAGTGTAGAGATTCGCTGTCGTTTGAATAAACATACAACGGTTCATATCATTTGTAGTATAATAAAATTGTTAATGACTTAGGTGATCTACTCATGCATCAGTTATTCATTGCATGTGTTCCACTTTTTTCATTTTAAATTTTATACGTATTGTAGCAGGTATTAAAATTTCAGGAACACAAATTTTCAGGACAGTCCGTATGGGTTCGGGAATGTGTCCGGGGCTATGAGAAATTGTTTAATGCTTTCTAGTGCACTTTGAAAACGTGTTACATTAAAAAAGTTTTTATTAAAGTAATTATTATGTCATAGTCTTAAATATGTTGACAAATTGGTATGATATATTTCCTCGGAAAAGGTAGACTTACGAAGGTGGTCTTCCTGCTTGTGTTTCTTGATGAATTGGTTGGTTCCAAAATTCAAATGACTCTAAGAACTATGGGACTTAAGATCTGAAGTCATCAGTCCCATAGACTTAGAACTACTTAAGCCTAACCAACCTAAGGATATCACATCCATGACCGAGGCAGGATTCGAACCTGCGACCTTAGCACCAGTGCAGTTCCGGACGGAAGCGCCTATAATCGCTCAGCCACAACGGCCGGCGGTTGGTTTCATTTTGTTGTGTGGATTATTTTATTATTATAGCAGGATTGCACCGAATGCTGGAGGCAACTGATATTATAATTCTTATTTTTTTATATCTTCCGCTTGTTTGGGCACATCAAAATCTAGAGTCTTTGTCTGTTATGGAGTCACAGGTTACGATAAACACTGAGGCGACTAAAGTCATGGAGTAGTGATATGCTCGTATGCAAATGGCGGTAGTATTGCGTGTACAAGACATAAAAGGACAGTGAAGCAGTCACTTGTACTCAGATGATTCATGTAAAAAGGTTTCCGATGTGATTATGTCCGCACGGCGGGAATTAACAGACTTTGAACACGGAATTGTAATTCGAGGTAGACGTGTGAGATATTCCACTTCGGAAGTCCTTAGGGAATTCAATATTCAGAGATCCACAATGTCAAGAGTGCCCCGAGAATACCAGATTTCGGGTATTATCTCTAAGGACAACGCAATGGCAGATACCCTTCACTTAACGACCGAGGGCAGCAACGTGTGCGTAGATGCGTCAGTGCTAAAAGGCAAGCCACTCTGAGCGAAAAAAAAGCAGAAGTTAATGTGGGACGTGCGACAAACGTATCCGTTAGGACAGTGAGTCGAAATTTGACGTTGATGGTCTATGGCAGCAGACATCTGATGCGAATGCCATCGCTAACAGCAGGACATCGCCTACAGCGCCTCGGTTTGTCCCAAAGCGACTGAAAAACCATGGTCTGTTGGAGCATTTCCATACTGAATGAAAAATATAAAGTGCTGTTAAAAAAAATCTTCTGGACGAGCAAATTGGCAAAAAAGGTTACCACCCTGTTAGTGTCTCCCTGGTAACGAACCAACATTTTCTTGATACTTTTTTTTATCTCGGTTTCTGGACGAAAAGTTATTTGGGGTGGTGAAGTGGAATTAGGCATTCTGTATAAGGTACTTCGTGAATTAGAGGAGGTGCGCGGCCATATAAGATGTGCGGCGTACTATGCTGCTGCCATGTGAGGACACCGGAGGGACCGCTAAGCCGTACCGAGGTTGGACAGACGCGTCGCATCGTAACGGTTCCGCCGGCTGTTTGTCTTGGTCCGTCTGCCTGCGGTCTCTCGCTCTAACCGAAGCAGCGGGCCGTGATTCATTGCCATGGCTCTCCAGGCGAGTAAACAGCGCAGCGCGTCTGCGTCATCACACCCGGATGACAGACTTCAGTCGCCTGCGTTGCTGAATATATTAGCTGCCGTCCATAAAGCAGCGGGTGAGACGGTTGACACTGCTGAGATGACAGAGGCAAATCACACTGTAACCTGTAATAACTAGGTATTGTGGCTACAACCGAGTTTTCGAGTCGCACTGTTTAAATAAACCTGTTTAAATAGCCCTAATTGATGCCCTATATATTATGTTAGCTCAGTATAATGTTAAATATAAGCTCTCGCGTGGAACAGGAGTTGTCGTTAATAGTACACTTAAGTAATAGAGTGAAAGAAATGGAGACGCTGCGCATCTTAACTCAACTTCTTCAACGCGTCTTACCCAACGGAGATGGTAATCGTCACACATCTACACAGTTCAGAGCAGCGGAGTTAATCCATGCGGGAACAGAGTAGTGAAGTATTATTAAATACTTCGAAAGCATATTCAAGGCAGTCCACAGATACGAAGACGTTTACTCGTAATTCTTGTATAAAACGCGATACTGAAGCCGGTACGGTTTTTTTTTTTTTTTTTTTTAACTGAACGAATACCTTTCAACGCCAGTATAAATCTCTTGACTAGACGAGTATACCGCTGTGATGGGCGCTAATGTTGGCGTTGCAAGTTTTCGGAAAAATGTCTGAGAAGTGGAATCCATCTCAGTAGATCGGAATCTGCTATTGAGGAGTAAACTCCACCGAGTGGGTCTCTCATGCTAGGATCCGTCGTTGTATGCAGTATCACGGTATAAGTGTATATGTGTGGCTTTATGTGTGTCTGGGTGCACTTTATCATGGGATAATTATATACTTTTATAATTATATATTTTATGATTTTGGTTTGGGGTGGCTTTAAATACCGTGGGCTAGCATGAGACTTTTTTTAACTCATACCGCGATAACACTCTTGCGGACAACGGCTGCCCCGAAGTACGTGCGATATAATATTTTTTTAAGCTCAGCGCCCGACTCACCGCCTTCTAATAAATAGTTTGCGTGAGCGCTGCTATTTACAAAAGAAAATATGCGTATTCTTACGCAAACTGTAATTATTAATATGGGTCTCAGGGGATACTGATTATTTATGTACCAAATTACATAAAGATTAACTGAGATACTGCGGATGTAATGATTTGCAATATTTCTCGTTCATTATTTGCGAGACAAAACTGGAGAAAATCTCATCTGCCGTTAGGAGGCCAAAATGAAACATACTGAACTCATTGTGCTGTGGATTTTAGTAAATGAAATTTATCACTTCTGTCTTTAACTTTGAAATTAATGAAAGATCAAAACTGAGAAGTCTCTCGCATTTACATTTAACATTATGAAGTGAAATTTTAATTAAATAATACAGTCAGCGTAATGGCCGACTATATCGTTCTAGGGTAGATGAGCTCCCTGCACTACGAAGTTCTGTAAAATATTTGTTAATTATAATTAACGGTTGCGATCATGAGAGGTGACAACTAAGTCACTAATACACACTTTCTAATAACAATTTCTATTATATTTTTCAAAAATACAGATAAAACTTACGTTAATTATCAGACAGCACAACAATGGTGGCCTACCGCTAGACGAAACAAAACAGGATAGATAGTTCAATCAAAGAATTGTTTCTGATCTTCATGGCATATGTTACACAGAGATTATAAAAAGAAAACTGTGTTTTATTAATAACATCGATATTTGTGTTTTGATAACAATAACTTACGTTCTTTACTATTTGCTATACATCGCGCACACGTACACAGTCTTGAAATAATTTATAATTCCCACATCTGATAAAAAAACTTCCTTTCCCTTTCACCAAATGATCATTTATCTGACGTACCATCACAGCAGCTACAAGATAGCCATACCTTACTAAGATGAAATATATTTTCTCTTGGTCGTACTTTATACGACATACTTGTATCTACGGTTGTTGGTAATGAGAGTATATGCTAACTTCTAGCGTATCAGAGGAGGCTTAGGAAAACTATTTCAATTGTATACATACTCATGTTTAATTCAACAGCTTTTTCTGGAAACAAGAAAGCGATGGGATGTCTTAACGCAACGACAAAGCCTGGCATGAGTGCCCCACTTGCTGGTTTGTACAATAGCCCGGCCTTGTCAGACAGCGTTTCGGTTTCATTATGGTGTTCATCTATGTTGGAGAAAAGTTTTTACTCTAACATTAACGAGAGCTTCAATACTCTACGCCTGTTTTCAAGAGTTTTAGAATACTATTAAAAGCAAGAACATCGTACTATTAAGAACATTATACTTGCTTCAGTACCCTCCTGCCTAATATCATTTGTGCCGGCCGCTGTGGTCGAGAGGTTCTAGGCGCTTCAGTCCCGAGCCGCGCTCCAGCTACAGTCGCACGTTCGAATCCTGCCTATGGCATGGATGTGTGTGATGTCCTTAGGTTAGTTAGGTTTAAGTAGCTCTAAGTCTAGTGGACTGATGATCTCAGATGTTAAGTCCCATAGTGCTTGGAGCCATTTGAACCTAATACCATTTGCCGTAAACCTCATTTTGATATCTTAAACTGCTCATCGAGCAAAAGGTGTGCGAGTTTTAGGTAATCCACTACACACATAGATACAGGCTATTCATTTCATCTGAAGACACTGAAATATCTCAAAAGCAAGACATCGTATAGAAATAATTTATGATTTATATTTATTCGTCTCGGAGGGGGATATTCAATGATACCAGACTCGACCCTCAGCCCACCACGTGGTTTGCGGGGCAACTTTGAAATCTTAAATGCTAACTCCCATTTATTACTGTAGATTCGGATTCTACGGAAAAAATACATAAGATTTGGCTGAAACTTTTTGTCGTTTGGTGACGTATGACGCTTAATCGAAACAATGAAAACGGACAGAAAATCGTATGTTTCAAAATGCTATCCAGTTACACTTGAATTAACCCTCACTCCCACCCTTCCACGGAGCGAGGGTAGGACAGGCAATTGTTTCGTAACTTTTAATGGGAAAAATATCTCAACTTTCTTTTCCTCCAAAGGAAAAGGGGACTGCACTAAGCGCCATTGTGGCCATGTAGCGAACTGCGACTTATGAGAAAAGGCAGTACAGTGTGATCGGAAAAAGATTCAGGTATTCGATTAACACTAGGTCAAAAACTATATTTAGCGTTATCCAATGACATCGACGTGGATGTAGTAGTTTGTTGGCTTTGGGGTGTTTAATGTAGGCTGATTCTTACAAAGAAGAAAACAGCAACCAGCCAGTATTTATACTGCTATTTATTTAAATAAATTGCGTTGCAACCGGTTTCGAAATGACAAGTTCATCAGCAGACGGCTGTTGGCGAGATTTGCAAGATACAGTTTACATAATCGTCAATTTTCGATTTTTATGTAAAGTGTATCTTGCAAATCTCGTGAGCAGCCGTCTGATGATGAACTTGTCAGTTCGAAACTGCTTACGGCGCTATTTACTTAAATAAATAACTGTTTAATAGTGGCTGGTTGCTGTCTTCTTCTTTGTAGGATCAACCTACATGAATTGTACACAGCCACGGTCTCGCCATGTCAGTTTTAGACAAAATAGCATTTGGGGTGCTTTATTAACGTACGTTCCCTTGCCTCTCATATATCAGAGTGGTTTTTTTTCCAATTAGAGTAAATGTTCGATCGCTTGGCTTCAACTTCAGTACACTTACTGATCCTTTCTTCAAATGACTGTGCGTAGGACAGAAGCGTATCTAGGGAATTTCAGCAAACACATTACTTATACGTTCTACCATGTCTGTTGGCACTTGTTAGTAAACATTATCTTTTAGGTAACCAGACAGAAAGAAATCAGGCGACTAGGCAGACCATTCCAATCCACCGAACATTATAAACGTGGACTACTACATCCCGTGCTTGAACTGAGTAATGCGCTGGGCAACTGTCATGCTGAAACCACATACAAGACATAGTACGTAGGAAATCAGCAACTGAGAGGCATGATAATTAATTTAGAGAGATCCGCTTCAGTTGTACTAATATTTATTAAAACCACGATGAGTTCGGAGATTTTAAAAAAAATGGCTCTGAGCACTATGGGACTCAACTGCTGTGGTCATTAGTCCCCTAGAACTTAGAACTACTTAAACCTAACTAACCTAAGGACATCACACACATCCATGCCCGAGGCAGGATTCGAACCTGCGACCGTAGCAGTCGCACGGTTCCGGACTGCGCGCCTAGAACCGCGAGACCACAGCGGCCGGCGGAGATTTTAAAATTCCATCTTCAGGGTAGGGGCACAGTAGCGGTTGGCGTCCCCATCTTGCGGCTGCCCATTGGCGGGGTTATCATAAACCTGAAGATGAGATTTTAAAATCTCAAAGCCGGTCATGGTTTCAATAAATATTAGTACAACTGAAGTGACTCTCTCTACATTAATTATAATGAAACCACATAATTTGTCGAGTGTACAGGGCAACACACCCCAGTACTATTTGTAGTTCCTAGTCCAAAAAATTTCGATATTTGATTTTATTTAAAGCGCCTTCAATACAGTAATTGCAAATGAATTTGTTCCCTATGATTCCACACCAAAAGTTAACTGACCAAGAACGTTGATGTTCAATTTGATGTAACCAGTAGGCATTTCCTGCAATCCAGTAGTGCATTTTATGCCGATTAATGCTACCATGGTTTACGAATATAGACTCATCTGATAACAGTACATTAGCAAACAACTTAGGATTAGTTTGAATTTGTTGTAGTACCCATTCACAAAATACTACTCGATTATGAAAACCATCACCATGAAGTTCTTGATGCAATGAAATGCGCTATGGATTACACTTATATCAATGCAATACACGTTGCAAATGCAGATGCGCCTTCAATACAGTATTTGCAAATGAATTTGTTCCCTATGATTCCACACCAAAAGTTAACTGACCAAGAACGTTGATGTTCAACTTGATGTAACCAGTAGGCATTTCCTGCAATTCAGTAGTGCATGTTATGCCGATTAATGCTACCATGGTTTGCGAATATAGACTCATCTGATAACAGTACATTAGCAAACAACTTAGGATTAGTTTGAATTTGTTGTAGTACCCATTCACAAAATACTACTCGATTATGAAAACCATCACTATGAAGTTCTTGATGCAATGAAATGCGCTATGGATTACACTTATATCAATGCAATACACACTGCAAATGCCGAGTGCTTGTCTGTGGGCTTTAGTGAACAGCTGCTAGTACAAATATTTCATTACCTTCTCCTGTAGCAGACTATCTTCCTTTCTTTTTATCTGTGTCTACGCTTCCATCAGACAAAAAAAAAAGTAGGGAGAGAGAGAACTTTGTCTGGAATATTATCCAGATAATGCTCAGCATACACGGCAACATCATCGTCAAAATTTCTCCTACATTCGCCATCATTTAAATTTCTTCTTCTGTGGTTCCAAGTCATGGTCCATTATTGGATTCAGGTCCGGTGAACTGACAGGAGATCTCAAAAATTTTCAAATGTGTGTGAAATCTGATGGGGCTTAACTGCTAAGGTCATCAGTCCCTAAGCTTACACGCTACTTAACCTAAATTATCCTAAGGACAAACACACACACCCATGCCCGAGGGAGGACTCGAAAACCTCCGGCGGTACTAGCCACACAGTCCATGACTGCAGCGCCCAAGACCGCTCGGCTAATACATCTACAATAGATTAACGCCTGCAGCATAGGTCTATAACTGTGTGCCATTCTTGAAAACATAATACTGTATGTATCGTAGTGAGCATTTGGTGAATTTCCGTAGCTACTGAACAGTCACTCAGAATTTTTTTATGTCTACTAACACTGTTCTATTTCTTAGAGTCTTCTCTATTACAAAGGGCCTGGTATGAATTGGAGACCATTTCGCGTGTATAAACTGGCGTACCTTTTCTAACGAAATCTTTCGATCTTTTAATAGTCAACAAGAGCATCTGCGAAGCTCTTGATGTTGTAGCCCATGTGCTGTTAGACGCTATACCCACCCCTTCAGCAGCGTTTTTACTTTACTTACTGAAAGTCATCGCTTTCCCGAGAGCAACTGCGAAGTTAAAAGTGAACTCAAGCAGAGCCGCACATATCTGAGCAAGCTTCATTCGACTCTGTCACGGCAGGTGCCCCAAAAATTCCCCACTAACTACTGTTTGTCTCCAGCATTCAAAACATCGCTACCAAGCTCATTTTGTGGTTGTGGAGTGCTTATAGATCTTTGTACCACTTCAGCGATGAGGGCGGTTATGTTCCCTCTCCCTGTGTTTCACTGTGGGGCTAAACTGTGGTTGCTGGAGCACGTCTACGCTTGGGAACGCCAGATTCGCTAAAGCTGTACTGAGTGATTATTGTTCGGATTCTGCTAAGCCCACGCTATTTAAAACATAGTAGGAGGCTCACAGAATGATATGGACGCATGAGATTCATTCTCTTACAGTGATCTCGAAGCCCTTCTAGATAATTCTGCACATCCCTACAGTTATAATGTACCATATGTCTTGCCGTGAAGCTGTGTTTCTTACTCTCTCCACAACAGTTAGTTTCTAATACTGCTGTCTGATTCAGTACGTCGAAATCAAATATTTCTCGAGGAAACAGGTTATGCGAGAGGAACACATTTTAATCTTCCCCGTTTCTGTGCAGTGCTGCTATTTTCTGTGCCTGCTGAACATCTTTACGGTCTCTGCGATATAATACGAAAAGAGTAGGCCTTCTTCTAATCGGGAGTTAAATCACACTTCTTGCCCATGTCATCGTACTTGCAGTGGTGGTGCAACATCGGCTCGCTTCAAGTCGAACGGCAGCCCTACCACACTCGCAGTTACCCACGTGGTATCTGTAGCAATTATCCGACCCTGATATTCATCTTACCCACCATCAGTGCGTTGCAACAGACTGTCTTCGCTTTCAGCAGTGAAATCGCTTCCAGAAGACTGAATACCGCTAATATTTCTCTGTAAGGCAGCTGCAAGCCTCTACTATACTCCGAACAGCTATAGAAGGGTCCTGATAGATTCTACATTTACATCTACATCCATACTCCGCAAGCGAAGGGTTCTTTGAGTACCTCTATCGGTTCTTCCTCCTGTTCCAGTCTCGTATTGATCGTGGAAAGAAAGATTGTCGGTATGCCTCTGTGTGGGCTCTAATCTCCGTGATTTTATCCTCATGGTCTCTTCGCGAGATATATGTAGGAGGGAGCAATATACTGCTTGAATCCTTGGTGAAGGTATGTTCTCGAAACTTCAACAAAAGCCCGTACCGAGCTACTAAGCGTCTCTCCTGCAGAGTCTTCCACTGGAGTTTATCTGTCATCTCCGTAACGCTTTCGCGATTACTAAATGATCCTTTAAAGAAGCGCGCTGCTCTCCGTTGGATCTTCTCTATCTCCTCTATCAATCCCACCTGGTACGGATCCCACACTGGTGAGCAACATGCAAGCAGTTGACGAACTAGTGCACTGTAACCTACTTCCTTTGCTTTCGGATTGCATTTCCTTAGGATTCTTCCAATGAATTATTCAAAAGTCATCTGCTTGACCTGGAGAGCAACCCTAAATACATTCCCGGACTATCTGCAAGTTAGTTTCATCTTTCCTCTTCTATCAAGGAGCGTTCGCGTGAATCCAAATTTTCATCGAATGGCGCTGTCGCGGAGGTAGTGCAAGAGGCTGTGCACGGTGCCACAAAATTCCTTCCAGGACAGAATTAGGATGTTTGACAAGTGCATATAGAGTTAGAAAATCCTAAGAGAATCCTAAGAAATTTTGGTCCTATGTCAAAGCGGTAGGTGGATCAAAACAAAATGTCCAGACACTCTGTGACCAAAATGGTACTGAAACAGAGGATGACAGACTAAAGACCGAATTACTAAATGTCTTCTTCCAAAGCTGTTTCACAGAGGAAGACTGCACTGTGCTTCCTTCTCTAGATTGTCGCACAGTTGACAAAATGGTAGATATCGAAGTAGACGACAGAGGGATAGAGAAACAATTAAAATCGCTCAAAAGAGGAAAGGCCGCTGGTCCTGATGGAATACCAGTTCGATTTTACACAGAGTACGCGAAGGAACTTGCCCCCCTTCTTGCAGCGGTGTACCGTAGGTCTCTAGAAAAGCGAAGCGTTCCAAAGGATTGGAAAAGGGCACAGGTCATCCCCGTTTTCAAGAAGGGACGTCGAACAGATGTGCAGAACTATAGACCTATATCTCTAACGTCGATCAGTTGTAGAATTATGGAACACGTATTATGTTCGAGTATAATGTCTTTTCTGGAGACTAGAAATCTACTCTGTAGGAATCAGCATGGGTTTCGAAAAAGACGGTCGTGTGAAACCCAGCTCGCGCTATTCGTCCACGAGACTCAGAGGGCCTTAGACACGGGTTCACAGGTAGATGCTGTGTTTCTTGACTTCCGCAAGGCGTTTGACACAGTTCCCCACAGTCGTTTAATGAACAAAGTAAGAGCATATGGACTGTCAGACCAATTGTGTGATTGGATTGAAGAGTTCCTAGATAACAGAACGCAGCATGTCATTCTCAATGGACAGAAGTCTTCCGAAGTAAGAGTGATTTCAGGTGTGCCGCAGAGGAGTGTCGTAGGACTGTTGCTATTCACAATATACATAAATGACCTGGTGGATGACATCGGAAGTTCACTGGTGCACGGAATGGCAATTGAATCTCAATGTAGACAAGTGTAATGTGATGCGAATACATAGAAAGATAGGTCCCTTATCATTTAGCTACAAAATAGCAGGTCAGCAACTGGAAGCAGTTAATTCCATAAATTATCTGGGAGTACTCATTAGGAGTGATTTAAAATGGAATGATCATATAAAGTTGATCGTCGGTAAAGCAGATGCCAGACTGAGATTCATTGGAAGAATCCTAAGGAAATGCAATCCGACAACAAAGGAAGAAGGTTACAGTACGTTTGTTCGCCCAATGCTTGAATACTGCTCAGCAGTGTGGGATCCGCACCAGGTAGGGTTGATAGAAGAGATAGAGAAGATCCAACGGAGAGCAGCGCGCTTCGTTACAGGATCATTTAGTAATCTCGAAAGCGTTACGGAGATGATAGATAAACTCCAGTGGAAGACTCTGCAGGAGAGACGCTCAGTAGCTCGGTACGGGCTTTTGTTAAAGTTTCGAGAACATACCTTCACCGAAGAGTCAAGCAGTATATTGCTCCCTCCTACGTATATCTCGCGAAGAGACCATGAGGATAAAATCAGAGAGATTAGAGCCCACACAGAAGCATACCGACAATCCTTCTTTTCACGTACAATACGAGACTGGAATAGAAGGGAGAACCGATAGAGGTACTCAGGGTACCCTCCGCCACACACCGTCAGGTGGCTTGCGGAGTATGGATGTAGATGTAGATGTAGACATTATATCATAATGTAGAGCACTGATGTTATCGATATTTCCAATGTTGATTTCCGAATGAGTTTTTGAAAAGTTTTCTTTGCTTTTATACTTACACTCGCATAGATTCCTTTTCCTTTCTTTATTTGGCATTTAGTGTTTATAGTAAACCATATTTCTATACTTGCAAAATAACGTATTATTCATCCCTTCAGTAAAATCTATTTACAATACATATATAGGATACATGGACTCCATCCGCAGTTGCGAATGTGAACAACTATCATCTGTATAAGGGAATGACGACAATGAAAATCTGTGACGGAGCGGAAAACGAACACGGATTTCTCGCTTTACTCGAGCGGTCATCATAGTGGCTTCAGTTATCAGTTCACGGCCACGCCCAAACTTCCACAGGTCGTCCGTCCTTCCTGCGTCACAACCTGTTCTCGTACACATTTTATGTGATTCACCCACAGGGGATGACATTTTATTTCCGCCTGATATCGGCGGATGAATACGACGTTGCAGCGCCTGTGTCGTTAAGAGCAACACGATGACATGCATGTCCGAAGGAACATTGCATCGTTCTTCTTAGTAACACAGGCAGTGCAATACCATAGAAATGTAAGACATGCACAGAAAATGTGCCCTACTCTTCGGACGACTCACGATGTTTGTTCTTTAATTTTATAATTCAATTTTACTTTCTGAGGCTGCCACTCTAGGCAGAAACTATATAACGTTCCTTATAAAAGTCTATTGACACAGGTATGTTGTTCTGCGACTATATTAGTATACTTCATAAGCCTTGTTTGCACTTTGTACGTAGGTGTTTGTAGATAATAATGCCTAATCAAACACTTTTTGTGACTTCTAGATTCATCTGAGGATAATCATTCCTAACTGAAACTAGTTCTCATACATATTGCATCGAATGCTACAGTTTCAATTATGATGATAGCTCTATGTTCATTGTGACGATGTCACGCTTCGTCAGCACACAGTCCACATGAATTCTCATAGAATCCCATCCAAAGTCACATTCTATCTCCATATATTTGTAATTTGTGATTACGTTTGCAGTAAACTGAATGGCATTTGAAAGTTTCGAAATAGCTAAGAGCTAATTTTTTCATTTTTTGTATGACTCCATCCTGCAGGCAATTGCTAATTTTTAGTTTATTTTCATGTTATTGTAGAATTTGGCTTTATGCCATTTTAAAGCATGTTTGTTAGCTGCTTGATCATGAAAAGATCTGCGATTATAAACATTGGCAATTTAGAGGAAAATCTTGTTGGTAAGATCGATATTGTACTAAAGTACTAAAAATAAACCAAAAATTAACAAAAAAGGTTGGTTCAAATGGCTCTAAGCAGTATGGGAAGTAACATATGAGGTCATCAGTCCCCTAGACTTAGAACTACTTAAACCTAACTAACCTAAGGTCATCACACACATCCATGCCCGAGGTAGGATTCGAACCTGCGACCGCAACAGCAGCGCGGCTCCGAACTGAAGCGTCTAGAATCGCTCGACCACAGCGGCCGGCTAAAAATTAACATCTTTGGTGATTTCTGATTTGTGGGTTTTAGGCCGTGAACCAAGGGAATATTTATCTCAATAACATTTCATCTCTTAGTGTTTAAGACATCATCAGAGGCTATTAGCAGACAGAAGGAGAAATTCGATGGGTTGCAAAAGAAGAAAATAACTGTATTACCGTCAGATATTTATCATACTTGCATTAATGGGTTTGACAGATTTCTGTGTAAGAATGAAGTAGATGAACTTGCCACAGGAGAAAACTATACAGTTGCAACTTATAGAAAGCGAACGGAACCATTATTACGTATATCAAAGTTGGAATCGGTTTTTTTAATCTGATAAAGACATTCTAATTCCCCCAGCGGAGAAGCGAATTGCTAAAGTGGTAATGAGGAAGGAAGTCTACCGCCGTAAAGTTCGATACACGTTAGGAAGATAAAAAGCATAAGGGAGATTTCAAAGCATCCGTTCTTAGGACAACGAACACGCTAACAGCACCTGCTTCGATTTCTCCCATTGACCTGAAGGTTCTCATTCAGTCAGAAGCGTTGCCACCAACATTGTATGATTTAGAAATATTTACATAACTGGCGTTGCAGTAAACCTATTGTTAGTGTCCAGACTATGGGACTGTCAAAAACTGGGCCACTCTTCTACACTCCTGGAAATGGAAAAAAGAACACATTGACACCAATGTGTCAGACCCACCATACTTGCTCCGGACACTGCGAGAGGGCTGTACAAGCAATGATCACACGCACGGCACAGCGGACACACCAGGAACCGCGGTGTTGGCCGTCGAATGGCGCTAGCTGCGCAGCATTTGTGCACCGCCGCCGTCAGTGTCAGCCAGTTTGCCGTGGCATACGGAGCTCCATCGCAGTCTTTAACACTGGTAGCATGCCGCGACAGCGTGGACGTGAACCGTATGTGCAGTTGACGGACTTTGAGCGAGGGCGTATAGTGGGCATGCGGGAGGCCGGGTGGACGTACCGCCGAATTGCTCAACACGTGGGGCGTGAGGTCTCCACAGTACATCGATGTTGTCGCCAGTGGTCGGCGGAAGGTGCACGTGCCCGTCGACCTGGGACCGGACCGCAGCGACGCACGGATGCACGCCAAGACCGTAGGATCCTACGCAGTGCCGTAGGGGACCGCACCGCCACTTCCCAGCAAATTAGGGACACTGTTGCTCCTGGGGTATCGGCGAGGACCATTCGCAACCGTCTCCATGAAGCTGGGCTACGGTCCCGCACACCGTTAGGCCGTCTTCCGCTCACGCCCCAACATCGTGCAGCCCGCCTCCAGTGGTGTCGCGACAGGTGTGAATGGAGGGACGAATGGAGACGTGTCGTCTTCAGCGATGAGAGTCTCTTCTGCCTTGGTGCCAATGATGGTCGTATGCGTGTTTGGCGCCGTGCAGGTGAGCGCCACAATCAGGACTGCATACGACCGAGGCACACAGGGCCAACACCCGGCATCATGGTGTGGGGAGCGATCTCCTGCACTGGCTGTACACCTCTGGTGATCGTCGAGGGAACACTGAATAGTGCATGGTACATCCAAACCGTCATCTAACCCATAGTTCTACCATTCCTAGACTGGAAAGGGAACTTGCTGTTCCAACAGGACAATGCACGTCCGCATGTATCCCGTGCCACCCAACGTGCTCTAGAAGGTGTAAGTCAACTACCCTGGCAAGCAAGATCTCCGGATCTGTCCCCCATTGAGCATGTTTGGGACTGGATGAAGCGTCGTCTCACGCGGTCTGCACGTCCAGCACGAACGCTGGTGTAACTGAGGCGCCAGGTGGAAATGGCATGGCAAGCCGTTCCACAGGACTACATCCAGCATCTCTACGATCGTCTCCATGGGAGAATAGCAGCCTGCATTGCTGCGAAAGGTGGATATACACTGTACTAGTGCCGACATTGTGCATGCTCTGTTGCCTGTGGCTATGTGCCTGTGGTTCTGTCAGTGTGATCATGTGATGTATCTGACCACAGGAATGTGTCAATAAAGTTTCCCCTTCCTGGGACAATGAATTCACGGTGTTCTTATTTCAATTTCCAGGAGTGTACATCTACATCTACATGGATACTCTGCAAATCACATTTAAGTGCCTGGCAGAGGGTTCATCGAACCACCCTCACAATTCTCTAGTATTCCAATTTCGTATAGCGCGCGGAAAGAATGAACACCTACGAGCTCTGATTTCCCTTATTGTCTCGCGGTGATCGTTCCGCCCTATGTAGGTCGCTGTCAACAAAATATTTTCGCATTCAGAGGAGAAAGTTGGTGATTTTAATTTCGTGAGAAGATTCCGTCGCAACGAAAAATGCCTTTCTTCTAATGATTTCCAGCCCAAATCCCGTATCATTTCTGTGACACTCTCTCACATATTTCGCTATAATACGAAACGTGCTGCCTTTCTTTGAACTTTTTCGATGTACTGAAACGTCTCCTTAGAAAAATTATACAAGACTGCGCTTAAACTGACACACAATATTTTTAGCGCAACGCAGTCTAACTTTCAATAATCCCTACAAGAGAATGGCCCTGACTAACATTAACCTATACCTTTCACAAATCACTTACCTCACAAAAATCTTCGTTACTCAAGCTACTGCAATACAGCGAGCGCCACTACTGCCAGCTAAATAAAAGATTCAAACTACTGAAGGCACTAACTACTGATAGGCATAGTTAGCAAATGAAAGGGTTTGATAGAGAACAAACAATGTATTTACCTTACTAGAATTCAAAAGTCATAATGTATATAGCAGTTCATCTAGTCTTACAAATTTCAAAACTCCGCCATTTTTCTCCCCACATCCACCACTGCTAGCGGCTCACCTCCAACTGCACAACGCTAAGCACTGTTAACATCCAGCTGCCCAACACTACAATGGCAGACAACAATGCAAATAACCCACAGACTGTGCACAGCACAGCCAGTGATTTTCATACAGAGCGCTACGTGGCGTTACCAATAAGAAAACCTAAACAGCCTACTTACATAGCCCCCATGCTCCCCACAAAAAATTTTACAAATTGTTTTGGGCACTGGCTAATACAGATTTGAAAAAAATTTTCATAATTACAGTAAGAAAGATATCAAATGCACACACTTATTAATACAATGTTGGTCAAAAGCTAAAATTTTCTCACAGTCCATAAAGACAGTCCTGATCATTCATCACAGTAAAATTGCAGTGTTTTTTTTTTTTTCAAAGTCTGATCAGAAAAAGAAAATGCACACAGAAGTAGTGGATTTCCATGCAGTCTTGAAGAAGTAGTGTTGTCCTTCCAATGGAAAGACAGTGATGACTCTTGACATGCTGACAGGTAATGGGCCACAACAGAGCAAACTCACAGCAGAGTCAGTCGAAGTTTTGAAGAATATTGACACGTAGGTCATCACAGAGCAGACCAGTCTAGTCTTGTTAGAGATTACGGTATTGGTGGGCCACCAGAGGTGCAGACCCACTGCAGTCCTTGTAGAAATAATGGTGTTGGTGAGTCATCAAAGGTGTAGACCCACTATAGTCCTTGTAGAGATGGCTAGCAGCCATCTGTTGCGACTGTGCAGGTGCACAATCACCATCGAAGAGTCTTGCGGAGAATATAGCAAGTCCATAAACCACCACTTGTGCACTCACAAAGTTTTTGAATTGTCCTTAGAACCAGGAATGCTGTTATCCAGTCCCTTGCTGAATTATTAACACATGTGCAAACACTATGAGTCCCTACTTCTCACATATTGTCCTTATACTATGACCAACAGAAACGTGTGCAGTGTAAAGTAACTTACAAGTTACTTAGTTAAATGAACTGGTATCAATTACAATTTTATAAAATAAGAATACAATAACAAAGGCGCAAAATACATCATTAAAAACATAATAATACAGATAACATTTGTCGTAATAGGGGCTTTACAAAAGAATAGAAATAAACATATACATCAGTGTTACAGGAATTATGACATGAGTAATAACATAAAAGATCAGAATAACTTTTGAAACATCAACTTCACACGTGAGCAAAATGGAACAAATAATGTCTAAACATCTTTACCAAGTAAATAACATAGTATTAGAAAAATTCTACATTATAACTCGTATCAGCTAAACACATAAAGACAGGAAAAATACAAATACACAAGGGTACACAAACACATAGAGCGATAACACAAAATGAAAGGACAGGGTTAGTTTTACTGCAGTATTTTGCATAGAGATCTCCCTTTGTTCATCATTATTCCCAAAAAGTCCTATCTAAGCCTGCTTTCTGTATTCTGTTCACATCCTCTTTCAAAAATAGTTTTTCTCCACTGTACACTACTTTTTTGCCCAAACCATTTTCTTATAGCTTCTCAATGCATTTCTTGCCATTCATCACAACTCATTCTCTTATATAGCCTACCCCATCTTAAGCTAACTTAAATCTACTGAGCTCGGATGCTAAATTAAGGGACAAGGTAATGCAGCAGCGCAAAACAATTAGCACAAACAGCAATGATAAAAAATGCAAATTAGCAAAGCAAGCAACATAAATTAGCAAAGCAAATGCAATATTACAACTAATATAAGGCAATGCGCAGCAAACCAAAAAAAAAATCCGTAGTAAAACTGGCTTAACAGAGTAATACAAAGTGAAATTCAGTAGTACCATGCCTGGTAAACAGCAGCAGCAAACGCTATAACTTATACCTAAACATGACAAAGCTCAAGTAGATAAAAAATTACAGTAAAAATGGTCATGTTTAATACCTATGTCACATCTTAACACTAGAGTGATGCATCACGATAATTTACTCTACCAAAAGAAATTACCAAGTAGTTGAAAAGAAAATTATGTATGCAGTTACTGTTATTAATCCCTTCTTATTGTTCTTTCCTTTCCAAGTGCTCCTTTTTCGAAGAACGTGGATCATAAAATCATTATTTAATAGATCTGTTGACAGAAAGTTTTCACATTAGCAAATTAATTTAATTTAATTTTACAAAACCAATGCTGCAACACAGCTGGAAAACAGATATCAAATGAAATAAGCAACTATGTACAAAGCATAAAAATATCATTCAATAGTCATGTGGCATTTCATAAGTTAGTAGAAATTCTCTCAATTCTCGTAGAAAGACGCTTGTCATAATCAGGTGTGCAGATGTAAGTATCTTTTCAAGTAATGAGCGTGTCGTATTTGCCATACTTTCTACAAAGGAGTGTCAATAGCGAGGATAATGGCATCTTTTTTCTCCACCTAATGGCTTTCTTTTGTCAGACGACTACCTCTCAGCTGGGCGCCCAAAATGCATTACGTCAAGGTCACTTACCTTTCTTACTGAAATATTTACGACAGAAATTTCCGCTATAGTAACAGTCTCATATAAAAAATTCACAGGTCAATAATTTGCATTACAAATCTGTAGAAACAAAATCCTATTGATATAACAGTGTCCAAAAAATTTTCGTCGGCATTGTAATACATTCACGCATTTACATACATTTCATAACTCTTAAAGTACGATTCTTGGTTTCCAACAACCTTTTTCAGAAACCAGAGTCCCTAACCACTACCCGTTATTCCTTACCTTATTCGTCGACACTTCTTCAATATTTCATCATAACAGATATGTAGCATAATCATATATCTCATGTAGCATCAGCTTATTGATCATATACATACCGCAACAGCATAATACACATAGTCATCGTAATAATAACATCATAACACCACAGTCAAATACCAAAATCGGTATAGCTTTCTGCAAAAATTTCAAAACCTTAACTAAATTCTCTGCTCATTTCAATAGTGTCGTCTACCTCAAACATACTTTAAAAATCATGATCGCTTACCAAATACATCATTCAAAGCTCTCATAGTATTACAATGGTTCCGAAAAAATATGAACAGTTCACAAAGTACACACGAAATACAATTTCATAAGTGTGAAGTTATCCATCTGTGTAATTGCGTAAACATCTGTCACTAACGTAGTAAAAAAATTTTTGTTTCTCTGTTAAATAATCAGATAGCTGTGTAATTCTGTGTTAGAGAAATATGGTACCGATGTGTAAAGTTGTATAAGCAAATACCATATTAGCAAGGGCTCCTTGTGCTTGCCACACACATGGTACACCAAGTAAGCGTGTACCCCCCTGAGAATTAATGTAATTCCTTCGAGGTGATTCATAATGTTCGAACATAATACATGTTCTAAAATCCTGCTGCATATCGACGTTAACGATGTTGGCCTGTAATTTAGTGGATTACTTCTACTACCTTTCTTGAATATTGGTGTAACCTGTGCAACTTTCCAGTCCTAAGGTACGAATCTTTCGACGAGCAAATGGTTGTATATGATTGTTAAGTATGGAACTAATGCATCAGCATACTCCAAAAGGAACCTAATTGGTATACAGTCTGGACCAGAAGTTTTGCTTTTATTAAGTGATTTGAGTTGCTTTACTAATCTGAGGATATTTACTTCTACGTTACTCGAGTTGGCAGCTGTTCTCGATTCGAATTCTGGAATATTTACTTTGACTTCTTTTGTGAAGGCATTTCGGAAGGTTGTGTTTAGTAAATCTGCTTTGGAAGATTTCTACAGTCATTTACAGAAAAAAACTGACACTCGTTAACTGTCTGGTCGTTTCACAGAAAAATTAAAATGCTTAAGGTTGAGTCCATGAGAAATTACGGTTTCGATATTGTATCACTGTTTACTATGGTTCCTCTTAATGACGTGACGTCAAAGTAGGGAAGTATTTTCGCATGAGATATGATAGATCACTTTAAACATTGTCTCACATAAACTTACTCCCAATGGGACAACAAATTCTATGAGCAAATTAATGGCATGGCTATGGTGAACACACTTAGTGAAGCTATACCTAATTTTTATTTGGAAGAGTTTGGAGAAACTGCCCTTCAGATGGCGAAGAAGAAGCACACATGTATATTCCGGTACGTTGGTGACATTTTCTATGTGTGGCGTCATGGAAGAAAAGAACTCTGAAATGTTCTAAATTTTCTGAAAGCTTTTAATTTTAATATAAAATCCACTATGGGAAAAGAGAAAGAAGCTGAATTTAAATTTTTTGTATGTACAAACACTTACAAAACTTAATGGAAATTTAGGTCACAAAGTCTACAGAAAGCCTCTTAAATTGATACATACATTCCAAAAATTCCAATGACTATTCTAGACAGAAAATAGGAGCGATTAAAAAAGCGATAAAATAATCTGTGAACCACATTACTTGGAGGACGAGCTCAAGCATTGAAATCTGTTTTCAAAAGAAACTGTTACATTGACAAAGACATAAGTAAGGTACTACACCCTAAAACATCTGGAGCTCCTAGTGAAAAAGAGTGAACTGATGGGAAAGTCTTCCTCCCATTCGTAAAAAACTGTCGCAGATCGCATCAGCAGAGTGCTAAGAAGAATATTTGGACACTGTAAAGGATCTACACCTGCCGCTTCCCTTGTACGCGCGGTCAGGCGCACTAATGAACTACAATAAGAAGCTTTAACAGCTGACTAAGGAGCTCAAGAAAAATTATTGTATTGGAAACACGATTTAGTTAGCAGTAGCAAATGATGTTTCGGGGACAGATAATCACCAAATTCCCATGTATGGTTTTATCACTTTTTGCAAAGTACGCATGTGCCAATTGTGCGTCAACGGTGGCGCCATGTTGAAGAAAGTCAATGAGCAGCCGACTCTTGCAGTCAAAGGAAAAAAGGTCATCATGACTTTCCCGGAGATGGTGTGCCTCTTGTTTCGACTACGCTGCAGAAGTTTCGCTGGGAAGTGCTTACAAATCCCCCCACACAGTAACTATCCCTCCCCGCTAGATTTCCATATTTTTTGGATCTCTGAAGAGAGACATTCGTGGCTGTCGATTTGCTTTGAAGAGGTGCACGCCTGGACGGAATCATGGATCCGCATGCGACCGCAAACATTTTCCATGGGGACATTTACTGTCTTGGGGGATAAAAGTATTAACAGTTACGGCGATTGTTTTTGAAATAACAGAATGATTTTTCCATCTCAGTCGTTTTATTTGACCGCCTCTTATACAAGGGACATAGAAACTCATAAAGATGAGAACAGCTTTAATAGCAAAGAAGAATAATTGTAATTAGGTAAGTTGTGGGCCTTAGTGCTGAATAAACGAAACTGTACATACTCTTCGCTATTAGAAGCTCCGTTACACACGTCTGATGTCATTAAGCGACCATTGCGTGAATACATATAGACTGTTCATCCTGTTGAGCTTGTTTAAGTTTGATCTGTTATCTGAGTCTTTATAGCTTCTGAAGAAGCCTCTAGCACTGAGAAACAGAACGTTCAAATGGTTCCAATGGCTCCAAGCACCATGGGACTTAACATCTGGGGTCATCGGTCCCCTAGACGTAGAACTACTTAAACCTAACTAACCGAAGGACATCAGACATCCATGGCCGAGGCAGGATTTGAACCTCCGACTGTAGCAGCTGCGCGGTTCCGGACTGAAGCGGCTAGAACAACGCGGCCACAGCGGCCGCCGAAACGGAACGTAAAGCAAAGAAATATGCATTGGACCACAGCCTGAAACAAAAATCACCTAGCTCCTGAAACCCTGCGCTTTATGACAAATATTAACAGCTGTAGGCGGCATGGAGTCATTTAAAAATTCATAGTAGCTGTGGCCCTATATTCCGGACAATCAGCTACAGGCTAAGTTTGTAACCTCCCCACAAAATAATATAATATGAATAATATTCTCATTTAGTGTAACCTCAAAACAGAAAAATTCCTAAACCTCTCAACAGTAAAAAAAATATAATTATGTCGTTCACATTCAGTGTAACCTCCCCACAAAAGAAAATGCGTAACCTATCAATAAAAAAACGTGACTAATCTCTCAATAAAAAAAATGTGGGTCACTTATAACCTTTCAATAATTGACAGTCAATTTAACCTGGTAAATTTTGGACGTCAGCAATGCTGCGTCATGGCCCTGATACATCATTCTGAATAAACTGAAAAATCTTACCTTAATTAGATCGCCGGATAACGCGTATATATCTGCTCCTATAAGAAATTTTCCGGGCGCAGCTAAGTGCAATACTGGCCGATAGATTTGTCTTATATAAAAGGAAAGAACTGATTTTTCTTTTCAATAATCGGGATGGCCAAGGATTGGAGAAATTAGTGAATTCTTTAAATTGAGGTGAATGTCAAAAGTTACTTTTTATGAGAAAAATTATTATTAACAGATTTATTTTAAAACATTTACATGGGACTTGATGTAACAATACTACATATGCGCGAGGCTGCTTTTACCTTATCCTACAACGCTCAGGCTCCGCCATCGCTGCACATGACCGGCCTAGCCAACACGATACACGACTGCTAGCTAGCAACAACTTACTGCTACTAACACAGTTCTTACTGCAGTCAACACTGCTCTTTGGTCTCAGATTCTCTTACAGCTTACATATCGCAGGTAGCGCGTGAGCAATACATCGAAATTACATCAGCTCGAGTGCGCTAGCAACAAATTCTTTAATTATGGACCTCTTACATAATCCTCCACTGGGGGGCAAAAATTTGGCAGCGATGGTGAGTCAATTGGACTAGCCATGAGCAACAAATTTTTCTATAATCTATTTAGTTTACTAAGGCTACAGTCACAGAGTATATACAATATTGATGAGTGCAGAACATATTAGGAAATGAAACAGAGTGCACACGCACTGAGTTCAGAACATATTAAGAAATGACAAAGTATATACGGAATGAGTACAAAATATATTAACAAATTACATAAAGTGCACATGTACTGCATAAGTCTTTAGTATTTTTACATGAACTGATCACATTAACAAATGAAATAAAGTGCACACGCACGATAAAAGTTTTTAGCATTTTGTAACTACTGAATTTATTAAGAAAAGAAATAAAGTGCACACGCACTATATATGTCTTTATCATTTTACAAGAATTTAAATGCACTGTATAAGCCTTTACTATTTTACAGGAACTAGGAAAGGAATGAAAAGGATTGCATCATGGTTGTAGCACAGTAGGTTGCATGTAGCTGCACTGAAAGTCCATATCTTTCTACAGAAGCACAACACCAAGTGAGACAATCTGAAGTTCTCTTCCCTGAAGTATTTATCAGTGTAGCCAAGACACTGAAATGTTGTATTAATATTCAATGTTATCATTTTGGTAGTACATTAGGTGCACCAAACAGCGGGACCACAATAACATCTCCATCGTTCTAGGTGGTGGACCGCTTGATATATCACCACCATATTCTTGTAGAATCCATACTCTTACAGCAAAGCAGAATTAGTGCAAAAACCAATATAGTGCTCCATGATCATGAGGATGGACAGGATAAACGGATATTGCAGTAATTGCTGGTAATTAGGTCAGAAGTCATCATAGAATTACCCTAGTGTATCAACCGATTTGAATAATTATTGGCACTCATTGGTTAGTTACTGAAGATGTAGTAAGTATTGAGTATTACAAAGCACTATTCATAACTCATCTGATTGAATCAGTGGCATTCTTTGGCCAGTTACTAAACATGTAGCAAGTATTGAGTGTTACAAAACACTATTCATAACTCATCTGATTGAATCAGTGGCATTCATTGGCCAGTTACTAAACATGTAGCAAGTATTGAATATTACAAAAGACTATTCATATCTGATCTGATTGAATCAGTGGCATTCACTGGCCAGTTACAAAGTATTCATATAGTGTTACAAAACATTATTCAGTGTTATTCACAAGTCATCATTTAAAACAGGAGCTACTGAGTGTAGCGTCAAGCTACTGGTGTTTATATATGATATTATGTAAGTGACATAAGACATATTTAAAATGTAAGACATTGGAACTATTACTCAAGGTCGGTAGTCCAATAATACATAGATATAATGGAATCAATACACAGAAAATTTGCATTATCTTTAGGACTAAAAATATATCTTAAACTGGTAGCATTATTTAGTTGTATACTGGTAATAGTTGGGACTGGTAATATTTTTTTTTTTGCTTGCAATGCATTGCACTGGGATCGATAATTAATTGCTGGGGCATGAAAATATTTGCTTTTGACTTATTGCTGGAAATAAGGATTATTAACGTCATTTGTCATGAGTCATCTGTAGCAAGGTTATGAAACAAGTACAGTATATGTGATCACATTCATAAATGATAGACACAACTGGGTAAAAAATGCAAGTACTAGAACAGGTTTAATAACTAACTGCTTATAGCATGTTATGTGACGAAAAGCTTCTCCTTGAAAAAATACAAAATGGATTATTGAGCTGAAAGAAGAAATGCATATTATGCCGAAAAGTAGTGAACTTCGAATTAACAGGTAATGAAACGTGTACTCAATATGTATGTACTCTAGATGTCTTTTCCAAAACATTCAGTCATTATACTATGCGACATAAGACATACTGTCAAAAGGAACTGCAACAAATACTTAAATAACTACATAGCATTTCTTAACTAACAGTAAATATATATACTACATCATTATCATCATCTGCAAAGAGAAACTTCATTATTCATATTACCATAACTTCATCACTATAATCACCTGCAAAGAAAAACTTCATTATTCGTATTAGCATATTCTTCATATAACTATTCATCATCATTTATTATCATCTGCAAAAAGTAGACACTTCATTATGCATATTCATATTATCATTTACTTCATACAATTATTCATTATCATTCATTCCTTCATATAGTATAGAGTTTCTTACTTCTAGCATATTTTATCACTAAAATTAACATCTGTAGTTTTGTCTGACAGTCTGCATCAATCGCCTTGTATTCTGAAAGAAAAATAATTAGTCAAGACTGCTATCATACGATGTGTACAGTATATTCTGGTTAATGCTTGTTAATTCTGATCCATTTACTCTTCATGACAAGATATTGCATTTTCTTTCCTTCATTCTGATGGTATAATTTCCATTTCATAGTAAACCACTGTGGTTGTTTAATTCATTTCTTTTACACGGTATTGCTTTCTGGAAATGATGAATAAGGATTAATATCTTGCATTTAATTCATATACCCATTAAATAAAAACTTGTTTCTAGTAATATAATTAAGCATACAGCATAGCATGACAGAAAACGTATTAGGTCAAAAACAGACAGTTTTCAAGTGCAAAAAATGTACACACAGTATCATAATGTAGTAGCAAAAAATGTAAAATAGTCAAGATGTTGAGATATCATAATGCAAAATGTCAATGTCAACTACATCTTAAACATTTCATAGTGCATACAGACAAAAATTCTACTTTCGATAGGAAAACAATCATACATACACAAAATCGAAAATGTGCACGGTCTGATATATAACGACAAGGAAAGCGACCTGCTAACCTTACCTTGCCGGGCACTTGCCAGGAAAAAAGATGATAGTTATCAGTAAGTGTTCATATCAATAACCGCAAAAGGCATTAAAATGTGATAAATCATAAAGTATGTTCATTCAATAAAGGGTTTAATATTGGAGACTTGGTGATTGCCTTTGCTTTTTCTGGTTCTCAAAGTTTCAACATGTACCACATTGGGATGAGGAATGCTGCGAATTCTGTATGGACCTGCGTATAGAAGTTCAAATTTACTGCATCTACTCTTTCCTCTGTTGGATAAATAGTGTGTGCGTATTAATATCTTCTGTCCAATGTGAAAGTCACGGCGTGTACAAACTTGTTTTTGCTTTCTTCTCCGGCGCACTGCGGCACGTTTGATGTTGAGCGCAATCTCAATTATTTCATGGTGGCGTAGTCGACGAGATGTAGGAAAGGATACTAATTCTTTAATTTCGTTAGGTGGTTCAACATTTTTCAATATAACAGTCGGAGATAGCATAGTAGATTCATTTGGTATGGAGTTAATTACATCCTGGAATGAGAGTATGTGTGTATCCCAATCAATATGTCTTTTATGGCAGTATATTCTACATAACTTACCAATTTCTTTCATCAGTAGTTCACAAGGGTTCGAAGAAGCGTGATACTTGGATATATAGATTCGGAGAAATGTTTCTAGCTCGTAACATATGTGTCCATATCGCAGATCGAAATTGTGGTCTATTGTCGGAAATTACTTTCAATACATGCCCTACATGAAATAAAAAATGTTTTACAAATGCATTCGAAATAGATTTAGCAGTAGCTTTGCGCAACGGAGTGAAGGTAACAAATTTCGAAGTGAGTTCAACAGCGACAAAGATGTAGCAAAAACCTCTATTAGTTCTGGGAATCGGTCTAAAAATGCCTACAACGGCCATGTGTCTCAATTTAACAGGTGCAATGGGATGTAACGGAGGAATATGTGAATTCGTGTCTGATTTAGCTTTCTGGCAGATTTTACATGACGCTAAAACTCGTCGAATACGTTTCTCCATGTCGGCAAAATAACAGTTCTGTCTCAGTATAAGAAAACATTTTCTGGCTCCATAATGTGCGTAACTCAAATGAGTATACCAAATTAATTTGTTAACAAGTTCGTCAGGAATGCATAATAACCAGTTGTTGCCGTCAGGGTGAGAGCGGCGAAACAGAATATTATTGCGTACAGTATAATGGTTTCTAATGGTAACGTTATTCTTATCTTGCCAAAGGTGTTCAATTTCTTTCCATACTCTGTTCTTGTGCTATGTCTCGTAATGACGATGAAATGAAATTTTCAAATGCGACATGTTGAATATACATGACGATAAAATTTGCTTGGCAGAAGTTGGTTGCGATGTCTTGCTGATTGTTGCAGAGAGAACGGGATAGTGCGTTTGCTACAATATTTTGTGTACCGGAAATGTGAACAATTGTAAAATTAAATTCCTGTAAATAAAGTTTCCATCTGCTTAATGTGTCATGTGTAAATTTAGCGGAAAGTAAATACTGGATAGCTCCATGATCTGTGTAAACGGTAGTATGTCCTCCATAAAGAAAATGCCTAAATCGGGTAAATGCCCATACAACACATAATGTTTGAAGTTCTGTAACAGAATAATTGCGTTCACCAGGTGACAGAATGCGACTTGCAAAGGCGATGTTTTTAATTACTGTAGCACCGTCTTCTTCAATTTCCTGAAAAATGTGTACGCCTAAAGCGGTGCTGGAGCTGTCTGTGGTGATGGAAAAATTTCTAATAAGATCTTGGTGTGATAAAAGCGGTCCAGTCTTTACTTAAATTACAAGGTGGGAAATGCTTTTTTGAATAACTGGTTTTTCCTGCAAAAGAGTGTCTGGGATGTCGTCAAAAGTAATAACATTCTCGTGAATAACATTCTGCGTGTCAAAAGTAGTGCTTACGTTGTTGGAAGATGCAACCTGTACTGTATCTAGTCAAATTCTTTCTGACGTGCTGTTATTTGCGGGAGGATGCTGTGGCATCTCGACTATTTGTACTGTTCTGTTATTTCTTCCTGACGTATTAGGTTCGGGATGATACCGACTGTCTGGTTCATTCATAATAATCTGTTGTTGTGAATGATTCTGCTGCTGGTAAGACCGACTGTTACGCTGAAAACTGTGCTCATTACTTTTACGTCTGTCATATTAATCATTGCTATAGGGCGCACTGCGATACGAGTTGAAATGATGTGTCTTCTGTACGTAGTGATTTCCTTGCTGCTGTGCGTTACTATTTGGTGGAGCCGACGCTATACGTGTAGGCGGCAAAACATTAAAGATTGGTTGACCTTGCAGATTACATTGTTGGTTTGGTATGCTAACCGGTTGCTTTTGATGCTGTTGCGGAGAAAACCCTCTATTGTTGCCAAAATGTGTCTGTGATTGCTGAAAATTTTGTACATAGTGATGATTAACATTTTGTCTGTTATTAAAATTACGCTGGTAGTTCTTGTCGCTTCGGGAGTGTCTAAAGAAAACTGTCACTTTCAGTAAAACTTGCCATAAAAGGTTTTCTTTACTCATTCCTAATTCTAGATAGATCGATAGTTGAAGAGTTGTTTTGATAGATATAAAGGATAGTAAAAGAGAAGGCAGCAGTGCAGAAAACTAAAGATGAAATAGCACTACTACGGCTCGGGGCCCTGTGCACGCTACGGTACATATTCATCCAAGCGTAATGAATCCCCTGAGGTCAATTACGCGCTGCAAATAAATTTTAGGTTCTGCGTTACAGGCAATACCGGTGAAAATTCAAAAACAAATTGTTGTATCCAGGCCAATTCTAGTTTCTGCATTACAAGCCCAGCTGATGAAAATACAAAAGCAAATTGTCGTATCCAGTCCAAAGCATGTATTTGTGTTCTGTTATTTTTAAATACCTTATATTTTTTCACGGATAAAAATTGCTTATAGTCAACGTTATCGTCTCTGAATATGTGAACTGGTTCAGGATTGTATGATAATTCGTTTGTCTGTGTCTGTTCGGAATCTAAGTCAAGTACTCTCTGTAAATTACCTAAACTATACTGGCTGTGTGAGTGTGAGAAATGTTCGAAGAGTGGCGTATCCTGTGTCGTGTTACAGGCTGAGACATTTTTCGTCTCTGTCACTTCTTGCTGTAAAGATGACACCTTTCTACGCAATGTATTATTGGACGAACCTATCTCACTGATTGAAAATCTCTTCGGGTTTGCTGCCGGATCCTAAAATCAACTTGACTCGATATTTCGGCGATCCAACTGGTCACTATCTTCAGGAGAATGCTGCTTGCTGATGAGTCCCGCTGAGAACTAACGCCTGGCTGCAAAACGACGTCCTATATAGCCCTCCGTGCAGTACACGGCGCGTGCGCCGCCCGTCACAGTTGCTGCCCTCCAAGACAGGGAAGGGGCGCCGCCCCTGGTAGAACTTTGCGGCAACGATATATCGCACTCATGGTCGCACCGAAGAACGTTCAATTTTGATGCGGGATAGTACCGGATTCCACGTCCTGCTAAGAGGGAACCCATTGTCTCTATTGATTAAATTATCCGCCAACCTAATTTCAATTGCCTCTTTATAAACACTATTCCAAAAACTGGAAATGTTGGCAACTACCACCGTTTCGTCATATTTCATGCCGTGTCCCTCATTTAAACAGTGTTCTGCTACTGCCGATTTTTCCGGCTGTTGTAGCCTCGTATGGCGTCGGTGTTCCACACACCTGTCATGAACTGTGCGAATCGAACGACCAATGTAAGTTTTCCCACACTGACACGGAATTTTGTATACACCGGGTTTCCTAAGCCCCAGATAATCTTTTACAGAGCCAAGTAGTGCCCTAATCTTAGAAGGCGGTCGGAACACACTTTTGATGTTAAAATTCTTTAAAATTCGTCCAATCTTAAACGATATACCTCCTGCATAGGGAAGAAAGGCCACCGATCCATGTTCCTCTTCATGCACCTCCAGAGATGGTCCAAACTCCATAGCCCGACGAATCTGCTTCTCGGAGTATCCATTATCCTTAAAAACAGCCATCAAATGCGCAAGTTCTTGGGTTAAGCTGTCCGCGTCGGAAATGGCATATGCTCTCTGTACCAAAGTCCTGAGGACGCCACTGCGTTGGGAGGGTGGATGACAACTTGTAGAATGCACATACCGATCTGTGTGCGTCGGCTTTCGGTGAACACTGTGTCCCAAAGTACCATCTGGTTTTTTATAAACCATAACGTCTAAAAATGGAAGCATCCCATCACTTTCGACCTCCATGGTAAATTTGATGCGGGGATGAAGACAGTTGAAATGGTCCAAAAATCTATTAAGAGAGTCACGTCTATGCGGCCAAACGAAAAACGTATCATCCACGTATCTCCAGAAGCACGTTGGTTGCAAAGCTGAAGTCTTTAGTGCCATATCCTCGAAGTCCTCCATAAATAAATTGGCGACTATAGGTGATAAAGGACTACCCATAGCCACTCCGTCATTCTGTTCAAAAAAGTTGCCGTTGAATAAAAAATATGTGGATGTCAGCACATGACGACAAAGCTTCACCAACTCTTCATCCAGTTTTTCACTAATCAAATTAAGCGACTCTTCTAGAGGAACTTGCGTAAACAGAGATACCACATCAAAACTCATTAATAGATCTGAAGGACTCAACTTCAAAAATTTCAATCGACTAATAAAATCCACCGAATTGGAAATATGGTGTTCACACTTGCCAACATATGGACGGAGAACAGATGATAAATACTTCGCCAGGTTATAAGTGGGTGCACCCAAATTACTAACAATTGGGCGTAGAGGAACCCCTTCTTTATGAACCTTAGGCAGACCATACAACCTAGGCGGAACGGCAGCACCAGGATGAAGTTTCTTACATAAATCGTCGGACAACGAACTCTTTTTCAACAGTGAAAGTGTCTTGCGTTTAATCCTTTCTGTGGGGTCACTAGATAGTTTTCTGTATGCCGGGTCGTTGAGTAATAAATCCATTTTTAGGACGTAATCATCCCGCGTCATTACAACCGTGGCATTCCCCTTGTCAGCTGGTAAAACTACTACTTCATCATCATTCCTAAGGGAACGAATGGCTGCTCTCTCTGCGGAAGAGATGTTATCCCGCGGTGGCCGAGCCCGACGTAATGTGTGGGACACTTCTTGCCTTATTTCTTCTGCTTGGTCCTCGGGTAGGCTGTGTACTGCTTGTTCTACAGAGCATACGAACTCTGTGACACGAAGACTCTTGGGAGTGGACGAAAAATTTAAGCCTTTCTCCAACACCGCCAGTGTGGGCCCATCCAACGCCTTGTTAGAAAGATTAACCACAGCGCGCCGACGTTTATCCCCTTCTGATGCTGTAGAACGAGAAAGAAGCCGTTCAAATTTCGAAGATTGTCTGGTAACGGCGCTCTTATGAGCCCAATCCGAAATCGCCCATGTGGAATCATCAACCCACTGCCAAACATCACTTGAAAACTGCGACGACAAGTTCAAATGTAAGTAAAATAAATCTTTGGAAACAATATCCAGCTGTCTGCGGGTAAAACGAATGCGTTCTCTTATAAGTGCTAGGCTTGCACGTTCCTTAATCCTATTAGCTCTCTTACTACTAATAAAATGAACAAATCTGGCGAAATTAGGAATGATACCTTCGTCATTGCATCTCAGCAAAAAGGCGAGTGTACTCAACAGCTTTCCTTTCTTCCTCCGAAGTTTATCTAACTTCCGTACAAGTTTCACCATCTCCTCCCCGTAGAGGTACTTGATGTGACTTCGTAGGCTTTCCCGGCGTAATAAGTCTTGAAAATCTCTTCGGGTTTGCTGCCGGATCCTAAAATCAACTTGACTCGATATTTCGGCGATCCAACTGGTCACCATCTTCAGGAGAATGCTGCTTGCTGATTGAAAGAAATTGGTGACGTATCGTCTGATTTGGTGTCATTGTTATTTTCGATGACGTCAATACGACTGGCCAGTTCATCAAATTTTTAAGTCAGTGCTTTAACATGATCATCATTTTTAGTGTCACAAGCATTAATTTGTTTTTGGATTTTACGGGTAGTTTTGTTCAATTTCTTAACGTCTGCTTTAACGGCATCGGGATCCTGTATTAATTCTAATTGTTCAAGTCTGTTGGTCACTGTCTGAAAGTCTACTGTGTGTGTGTCTGTTTTTGTTTTAAGATCGGAGATTTCATCATGCAATTCGGTGTTCAACTGTTTGATTTCGTCTGATACTGTTGCAATATTGTTGTCTAAGTATGTTTTCGCCTTCGTAAACATTTTACGCTTATCTTCCTGTCTCTGTGCAGTAATTGTATCCATGACTTGTTTCTTTACTTTGTTCTGTTCCTGTATGAATTTACGGTAACGTGTTTCACTGTTTTGCAGGTGGTGATTAAAACGTTCGTCAATTAGGCTGTTCTGTTGTTCGAATTTCGTGTCTACTTTCGCATCCAGTGTGCGTGAAAGTTCTGATGACATTAATTTAAACTCGTCGCGTAACTGTGTTGTGTTTTCAGAACATTGTTTAGCGACTGCACTAATTTCATATCTAAGTAATTTGGTTGTGGCTGCACGTGTATTACATATTTCTTGTGCAACGGATCTCATTTCTTCACTACTATTCCTAGCACTAGCCTTAATTTCCTCACGTAGCTGTTTTTTAGTTTCATTACACTGCTCGGCAACGGCTGTAATCCGTTCAGTAAGCTGTTCAGTAGAGGTGTCAAGTTTTTCATTAATCTGTTTGAGATTTACATTAAGTTGTTTGTAATTGTTGTCTAGTTTTTCATTAAGTTGTTTGTAATTGTTGTCTTGTTTTCCATTGAATTGTAGCACTAATGCTACAACTTGATCCAAGCCAAAATTACCGACTCTATTCTCTGTACTGTGCGATGGTGTGTCTGCATTTGTCACGTTTTGTGAAACTATTTGGTCACTGTCTGACTCACGAAACGGTTTGCTAATTGGATGTGCACCGTTGGCCACTACAGCGGAATCAAATAAATCTGACATATTTTGACTACAATGTTCATTTTCGTTAGAAACATTTATCTGTTCACAGTGTAAATTTTGCAAATCAGGTGTGTCAAACTGGGCAGCGTTCATTGTAACGGAACGTGCCGCGTCATCAATTGCCGTTAAATTAAGTGTGGACATAACTGAATGTGTTTGTTCATCATCTGGAAAAAAATCATTACTAGTAATCGGCACGCGCTGATTATCTGTAATTAGAGGATTATCACTATTACACTGACTGTCTCTCGTATTATCGGTCAAATTATTCGAGTCAGCTTTTTCACTCATTGCACATCGCGATGAACTGTTAGCACTTTTTCGCGGCATTTTCACAGATCAAAGCTAAGCACAAAATCAAACAAAGACTAAGCAAAATGGAACAAATACAGTTACAACAAAGAGCAATAAATTGCCGATGATCTGTGAAAGAAAAAGTGACAAATTAGTAAATGCGTTGCGGCAGATGCAAACTACTTTTAATATTAAGTAAATAAGAGCAGATATATAACTGACTACTTCTAAGAAATTCACAAAAATACGACCCTGGTCGGTTGTCGCCAAGTGTAACCTCCCCACAAAATAATATAATATGAATAATATTTTCATTTAGTGTAACCTCAAAACAGAAAAATTCCTAAACCTCTCAACAGTAAAAAAATATAATAATGTCGTTCACATTCAGTGTAACCTCCCCACAAAATAAATTGCGTAACCTGTCAATAATAAAAACGTGACTAATCTCTCAATAAAAAAATGTGGGTCACTTATAACCTTTCAATAATTGACAGTCAATTTAACCTGGTAAATTTTGGACGTCAGCAATGCTGCGTCATGGCCCTGATACATCATTCTGAATAAACTGAAAAATCTTATCTTAATTAGATCGCCGGATAGCGCGTATATATCTGCTCCTATAAGAAATTTTCCGGGCGCAGCTAAGTGCAATACTGGCCGATAGATTTGTCTTATATAAAAGGAAAGAACTGATTTTTCCTTTTAATTAACGCGGATGGCCAAGGATTGGAGAAATTAGTGAATTCTGTAAATTGAGATGAATGTCAAAAGTTACTTTTTATGAGAAAGATTATTATTAACAGATTTTTTTTTAAACATTTACATGGGACGTGATGTAACAATACTACATATGCGCGAGGCTGCTTTTACCTTATCCTACAACGCTCAGGCTCCGCCATCGCTGCACATGACCGGCCTAGCCAACACGATACACGACTGCTAGCTAGCAACAACTTACTGCTACTAACACACAGTTCTTACTGCAGTCTTACTCTTTGGTCTCAGATTCTCTTACAGCTTACATATCGCAGGCAGCGCGTGAGCAATACATCGAAATTACATCAGCTCGAGTGCGCTAGCAACAAATTCTTTAATTATGGACCTCTTACAAGTTCATACGCTCTGATTAATTTGAAAATGTCTTGTATACATCTACATAGAGTCTAAATAATAAACTGAGGCTACTGCTACACATTAGCATGTCAGGGTAAGTGACTTTTATTGAATGCTGCAGTGCTCTCCGGAGTGACAGAAGTACGCGACACTACTTTCCAACATGGTCACCAGTTCTCCACAAATAACGGTCGGAACGTTCTTCTAATCGTTGAATTCCTCGACAATAGAAAGCGGCCCACTGATCACGGTGCACGGTACCACTCGAGAATCGATGTGTGAATGTCCTCATCGTTGCACAAAATCTCTACCCCCCTCCAGATGTTCTTTCAGCTTGCCGAAAAGAAGCAAACTGCACGTGCAAGATCTGAATCAGCATCACCCACATCTGTGGGCTCTCGTTCAGATTTTTGACTCAATTTCAGTACAGCTGGACGCGGCATTGCTTTTGGTCCATACATATCGCCAGAATTTCACGGTGTATCTGTTTGCTATTCAGGCGTTTTGCCCACAAAATTCGTAACGTCACACACACTTCATCTTTGGACTACTTTTCCAATTGTCGCGCCATTTCAGTCGCTGATTGTGACGCACCTATTTTCTGTACCGCAGAAGAACTGTACCTACGCGAAACGTGTGAGGTGCATCGTTTCAGATCATAATAACTGTACAGATAAATAAATTTACAGGGAGTGAAAATAATTTTTCTCTTCCTAACCAAATGAAACATGTGAAAATTCGCGAACGCTGGACCTAGGTATTTATCTTACGTTCCAGAATCGATCCTGACTGATATCGTTTCCCATTGCATGAAAACGTTATTTCAATTATTAAACTTCACTTTATACGTTTTGAATCAATTCACTTAATAATGTACGTTTTGATCCAATCATGTTTTCACATAATGTGATTTGAAACATTCAAGTCATCTTATTATCCATTTTATAGTTGGACACAGCCCGTCACGTATGTTGTTGACGTCAGATCGACGTGTTACAGTCCATCTGACAGACGAATGAAAAAACTAGTAGAATCCGACCTCGCGGAAGATCAGTTTGGATTCTGTAGAAATGTTGGAACACGTGAGGCAATACTGACCCTAAGACTTATCTTAAAGCTAGATTAAGGAAGGGCAAACCTACGTTTCTAGCATTTGTAGACTTAGAGAAAGCTTTTGACAATGTTGACTGGAGTACTCTCTTTCAAATTCTGAAGGTAGCAGGGATAAAATACAGGGAGCGAAAGGCTATTTTACAGAAACCAGATGGCAGTTATAAGAGCCGAGGGACATGAAAGGGAATCAGTGGTTGGGAAGGGAGTGAGACCGGGTTGTAGCCTCTCCCCGATGTTATTCAATCTGTATATTGAGCAAGCAGTGAAGGAAACAAAAGAAAAATTCGGAGTAGGTATTAAAATTCATGGAGAAGAAATAAAAACTTTGAGGTTCGTCGATGACATTGTAATTCTGTCAGAGACGGCAAAGGACTTGGAAGAGCATTTGAACGGAATGGATAGTGTCTTGAAAGGAGGATATAAGATGAACATCAACAATAGCAAAACGAGGATAATGGAATGTAGTCGAATTAAGTCGGGTGGTGCTGAGGGAATTAGATTAGGAAATGAGTCACTTAAAGTAGTAAAGGAGTTTTGCTATTTGGGGAGCAAAATAACTGATGATGGTCGAAGTAGAGAGGATATAAAATGTAGACTGGCAATGGCAAGGAAATCGTTTCTGAAGAAGAGAAATTTGTTAACATCGAATATAGATTTATGTATCAGGAAGTCGTTTCTGAAAGTATTTGTATGGAGTGTAGCCATGTATGGAAGTGAAACATGGACGATAAATAGTTTGGACAAGAAGAGAATAGAAGCTTTCGAAATGTGGTGCTACAGAAGAATGCTGAAGATTAGATGGGTAGATCACGTAACTAATGAGGTGGTATTGAATACAATTGGGCAGAATAGGCGTTTGTGGCACAACTTGACAAGAATAAGGGATCGGTTGGTAGGACATGTTCTGAGGCATCAAGGTATCACCAATTTAGTATTGGAGGGCAGCGTGGAGGGTAAAAATCGTAGAGGGAGAGCAAGAGATGATTACACTACGCAGATTCAGAAGGATGTAGGTTGCAGTGGGTACTGGGAGATGAAGAGGCATGCACAGGATAGAGTAGCATGGAGAGCTGCATCAAACCAGTCTCAGGACTGAAGACCACAACAACAACAACAACAACAACAACAGTCCATCTTCCTCGTACAAACAGTCTCAGTCATCGTCCTCGTGAGTCAGCCTACTAGTTTCAGTTGACGTCACATCTATGTTTAGTGGCGAAACATAAAAACTGTCAACCTCTTTCCAGTTGCCTCTAAATCTTGTTTTCAACAGTTTTCCGACATCGGTTTATCAGTGGAATGTCGACCACGCTTTCCTGCACAACGCTTTCCAGTTCTTTGTGGTTTTGGAAATGTAACTTTCTTCAAACAACTTGAGTCTGTGATCTTTTTCCACTCTTTACGGAAAGGTGCAAACTTTATTTTTTGCTTTCGCCGGGTAGAATATTGGGATGCTTCCATACCTGAATTTGCCTTCTTTGCGATTACCAGGCGGCTCAAAATTACTTGAATTTGGATCTCGGTTGAACTACATAAAACGAAATACACTATGTGATCTAAAGTATCCGCACACCCCCAAAAACATGCGTTTTTCATATTAGGTGCATTGTGCTGCTACCTATTGCCAGGTACTCCATATCAGCGACGTCAGTACTCATTAGACATTGTGAGGAGCCAGAAACGGACGCTCCGAGAAACTCATGGACTTGGAACGCGGTCAGCTGACTGGGTGTCACTTGAGTCATACGGCTGTAGGCGAAATTTCTGCACCCTGCACATCTCTAGGTCCACTGTTTCCGATGTGATAGTGAAATGGAAAAGCGAAGGAACATGTACAGCACGAAAGCGTACAGGCCGACCTCGTCTGTTGAGTGACAGAGACCGCTGGCAATGAAGAGGGACGTATGTTTAATAGCCAGACATGTGTTCAGACTATCACACAGTAATTCCAAATTGTATCAGGATCCACTGCAAGTACTGTGACAGTTAGGCGGGAGGTGAGAAAACAGGGATTTAGTGGTCGAGCGGCTGCTCATAAGCCACACATCAAGCCGGTAAATGCCAAACTACGCCTCTCTTGGTGTAAGGAGCGTAAACATTGGACGAACATTGGACGACAGTGGAAAAACGTTTTTTGGAGTGAGGAATCACGGTACACAATGTGGCGGTCCGATGGCAGGGTGTGGGTATGGCGAATGCCCGGTGAACGTCATCTGCCAGCGTGTGTAGTGCCAACAGTAAAATTCGGAGGCGGTGGTGTTACGGTGTGGTCGTCTTTTTCACGGAGGGGGCTTCCACCCCATGTTGTTTTGCGTGGCACTATCACAGCACAAGCGTACACTGATGTTTTAAACACCTACTTGCTTCCCACTGTTAAAGAGCAATTCGGGGAGGCTGATTGAATCTTTCAACACGATCGAGGACCTGTTCATAATGCACGGCCTGTGGCGGAGTGGTTACATGACAATAAGATCCCTGTAATGGACTGGCCTGCACAGCGTCCTGACCTGAATCCTATAGAACAGATTTGGGATGAAACTTCCTGGCATATTAAAACTATGTGCCGGACCGAGACTCGAACTCAGGACCTTTGCCTTTCGCGGGCAAGTGCTCTACCATCTGAATAACCCAAGCACGACTCACGCCCCGCCCTCACTGCTTCAATTCCGCCAGTACCTCGTCTCCCACCTTCCAAACTTGAAGCTGTAAGGACGGGGCGTGAGTCGTGCTTGGTTAGCTTAGATGGGACAGCACTAGCCCGCGAAAGGCAAAGGTCCCGAGTTCGAGTCTCGGTCCTGCACACAGTTTTAATCTGCCAGGAAGTTTCATATCAGCGCACACTCCGCTGCAGAGTGAAAATTTCATTCTGGACACATTTGGAATGTTTTGGAACACCTAATTCGTACCAGGCCCCACCGACCGACATCGATACCTCTCCTCAGTGCAGCACTCCGTGAAGAATGGGCTACCATTCCCCAAGAAACCTTCCAGCACCTGATTGAACGTATGCCTGCGAGAGCGGAAGCTGTCATCAAGGCCAAGGGTGGACCAACACCATACTGAATTCCAGAGTTACCGATGGAGGGTGCCACGAACTTGTAAGTCATTTTTAGCCAGGTGTGCAGATACTTTTGACCACATAGTGTATGTCTCGGCGCTACTAAATATAGTAAAGCTGAATCGAAGCATAAAAACATGCATTTATGGAATCTTTCCCACGCGAATAACAAGCCAATACACTGACATTACTCGTGAATTACGTCAAGTGTTATAATTTTCCGATCATTCTCCTCAAGGTGTCTTTTAGTTTTCGCACCTCTAATTCTCATTCCACTTCCTTTCGATCCCTCTCTCAAGGATAAGTAACCCTGCATCGTGGTCGAAGTTGACAGTCATGTAACCAACACCACACGGCTAGCTGCAAGATGAAAATACCGGAAACAGAAAGCAAAGAAGCGGGCGAATAACACAGGCTGCGAAACTTGCCATAAATATAATTCGTTTCGAACCGTGGGCTGCGGTGTACCGAATACGATTTGCTCCGATTCATGTTTTCAAACACTAAATCACTTTGGAAAAGTATAGGAAATGACAAAATCCGACTCAAGAGCCTTAAAGAGCATATCACAGTTCTGTTGGAACTGCATCAAAATGTATTTTAACTTCGGGTGCATTCAATACTTTTGGAAATGACGCTCCTCGTGTACTCTCTCCTGACAGCGCGCACTCTTGTTGCGCAGTAGTCTTAGCATGAGACGACATCTTTAGCTTATTCTCTCAACTCCCTTTGCACAACTGGACGCCTGATTTCGCCAGTCTAGTCGGAACACGTGAGGCAATACCGACCCTACGACTTACCTTAGAAAATAGATTAAGGAAACGCAAACCTACATTTCTAGCATTTGTAGACTTAGATAAAGCTTTTGACAATGTTGACTGGTATACTCTCTTTCATATTCTAAAGGTGGCAGGGGTAAAATTCAGGGAGCGGAAGGCTATTTACAATTTGTACAGAAACCAGATGGCAGTTATAAAAGTCGAGGGTCATGAAAGGGAAGCAGTGGTTGGGAAGGGAGTGAGACAGGGGTGTAGCCTCTCCCCGATGTTATTCAATCCTTATATTGAGCAAGCAGTAAAGGAAACGAAAGAAAAATTTGGTGTAGGTATTAAAGTCCACGGAGAAGAAAAAAAAACCGTTGAGGTTCACCGATGACATTGTAATTCTGTCAGAAACAGCAAAGGACTTGGAAGAGCAGTTGAACGGAATGGACAGTGTCTTGAAAGGGGGATATAAGATGAACATCAACAAAAGCAAAACGAGCATAATGGAATGTAGTCAAATTAAATCGGGTGATGCTGAGGGAATTAGATTAGGAAATGAGACACTTCAAGTAGTAAAGGAGTTTTGCTATTTAGGAAGTAAAATAACTGATGATGGTAGAAGTAGAGGGAATATAAAATGAAGACTGGCAATGGAAAGGAAAGCGTTTCTGAAGAAGAGAAATTTGTTAACATCAAGTATAGATTTAAGTGTCAGGAAGTCGTTTCTGAAAGTATTTGTATGGAGTGAAACATGGACGATAAATAGTTTGGACAAGAAGACAATAGAAGCTTTCGAAATGTGGTGCTACAGAAGAATGCTGAAGATTAGATGGGTAGAACACGTAACTAATTAGGTGGTACTGAATAGTTATTGGGGAGAATAGGAGTTTGTGGCACAACTTGATAAGAAGAAGGGATCGGTTGGTAGTACATGTTCTGAGGCATCAATGGATCACAAATTTAGCATTGGAGGGCAGCATGGAGGGTAAAAATCGTATAGGGAGACCAAGAGATGAATACACTAAGCAGATTCAGAAGGATGTAGATTGCAGTAGGTACTGGGAGGTGAAGAAGCTTGCACAGGATAGAGTAGCATGGAGAGCTGCATCAAACCAGTCTCAGGACTGAAGACAACAGCAACAACAGTCTGGTCTGTGACAGTAATGTCTAGAGCATGCGAAGAATGTATGACTTTGCAGAATTGCTGCTCACTGAGAGCGAGGACGGCAGTAAAACACGTGAGTGGATTGGTCGCACCGCGAATGTATTGCGGGGACTTCCTCCCGCGAGAACGTCCTTCCGACAGGTCGCGCGGCTGCTAATTTCGAGCCCGCTGGCGCTCCTAACCATTGTCATCATGTGAGGCCCACTGGGCGGGAGGCGCGCCGCAGCGCCCCTGCCACGGCGGAAGTAAAGCCCTCTTTCGCTGCTCGCTTCGCGGTCGCGAGCTCCGTCTGAAGGTCGGAGCGGCTGCTGGCTGTGCTGGCGATGCACGGGGACACCCATCAGTCGCCAACGAGCAGTACGGAACATCAGCTGAAATCGGTGAAGTTTGACAACCTCGGGGCACGCCAGAATAATGCCATTCACGTTCTGTACAGGATTTTCTTGTTAATTACCTCCACTATTGACCTAAAAGTAATTAACCAATTTCCCTTCAACTGAGAATTATTTCCTGTGACTGGATCACAGCATACAGCACACCGATGCTTAAATTTAAAAAAAGGGACTATTCCACATAATTACGGACCTACGTCACTCGCCTATCCGTGTAACCGAATTCTAAATGTTAACTTCAAGGAGACCTGCACCAAATGAAATGAAGAATAGAGCAAATTTACAAATGGAAACGAATTCGCAATTGTAGCCTAGTATTTCGGTGTGATTTTTTATTGTGAATCTTTGGATATAGACACTGGATAACAAACCGCACACCTGAAATAAACTTCTAAATTTCTCCGATGTAAGTAAGTTGATTAAAAGTAAGAGTCGAACCGCGCATCGAGTCTAGCGGCAAATTTGGAAATTGGATAATTTGTGGTAGTCTTATGGGAAGAAACTGCTGAAGTCATCGGTTCCTAAGCTTACGTACTACTTAATCTGACTTATGCTAACTTACGCTAACGACAACACACACACACACACACCCATGCCCGAGAAGAAGCTGCTGTCCCGCGCGGCAGAGTCCACCTACAGTCAAATTACACCCTCCGTTCTTTATCTTACAGTACCTACAAATGTCTCTCTCTCTCACACACACACGGGTACATATCATCCAGAATACGCACCTTCGTTCATACACAGGTTGACATGAGGGAATGGTAATAAGTGCTATTGTTACTTCTGTGACTTTCCTGTAATATCTCCGAATAGCGGAGCCTCCCCGCCGACGCAAGTAAGGTGAGAAGGCATGCATCTAATGCAACAGTAGCGTGTAAAAATATTAGGATCATAGTCTGAAAGACGATTTACAGTCACTCGAAGTTCCATGCATTCTAACAAAGTCGAAACAGTCGTCTCATATTGACAGACATCTAAGAACAATGTACTGTTTCAGAGTTGTGGCTGGAGCTTTAGTTGATCTTCAGAAAGAAGACTGGCTTCATGCAACTTTCCACACTGCTGTATCCTGTGGTATCCTCTTCATCTTTCTGTAACTGCTCATGTCCACACTGGCTTGAATCTGTGTGGTCAGCCCTTGGTCCCCCATTTAAACACTTCCCCACTCACACCGTACAAACTTCCTTCCTTTACCAAATTGACAGTTAATTCCTTAATGGGACGATAAGTGTCCTATCAACCGGTCCCTTCTTGTATTCAAGTTGCGCCATAAACTGCTTTTTGTCCCATTACGGTTCGGCATCTCCCAATAAGTCAATTTCTTTACATATTTAATCTTCAGCATTCCTCCATATCAAAACCAAAGTTCCTACTCTCTTCTTGTTTGAACTATTTATCGTCCACGTTGTCCTTCGGTACCAGCCTACATTCCAGGCAAATACCGGCCGAGCGGGATAGCCGCGTGGTCTGGGGCGCCTTGTCATGGTCAGTGCGGTCTAGGGCGTCTTGTCATCGTCCTCGCGGCTCCCCCCGTCGGAGGTTGGACTGCTCCCTCGGGCATGGGTGTGTGTGTTATCCACAGCGTATGTTTAAGTACTGTGTAAGCTAGACCCGTGGTCTAGGGGTAGCCGGCACGGTAGCTCAGCGTGTTCGGTCAGAGGGTTAGCTGCCCTCTGTACTAAAAAAACTGAGTTAGTCGATCAACATCGAACTTACACGGATATCTTAAGACGTCCGTCCCGAGCAGATAGAGCGAACCAAAGCGAACAAAATGAGATATAAAAGAAAAAAGGGGGTAGCGTCTTTGATTCATAATCAAAACGTCTTCGGTCCCGTGTTCGATCCCCGTCACTGCCTAAATTTTGATAAATAGTCAGCATTGGCGGACGGAGACTTCCGGCATAAGTAGTCAGCTTCATTCTGGCAACGGCCTTGTCAAAGAGGGCGGAGGAGAGGATAGAGGTTCAGGGCACTCTCTTGTCCTAGGGGTGGGAAATTGCCCCTGAAGGCGGAGGAATCAGCAATGATCAACGACATGAGGATGCAGAAGGCAGTGGAAACCACTGCATTAAAGACACGTAACGTGTATCCACAGGACATGTGGCCTGTAGTTGAAGAAGTGTCATCATGATCTCTCCATTGGCAAAAGATTCCGAAATAGTCCCCCATTCGGATCTCCGGGAGGGGACAGCCAAGGGGGAAGTTACCATGAGAAAAAGATTGAATAATCAACGAAATGATAATGTTCTACGAGTCGGGGCGTGGAATGTCAGAAGCTTGAACGTAGTAGGGAAACTAGAAAATCTGAAAAGGGAAATGCAAAGGCTCAATCTAGATATAGTAGGGGTCAGTGAAGTGAAGTGGAAGGAAGACAAGGATTTCTGGTCAGATGAGTATCGGGTTGGGGCGTGGAATGTCAGAAGCTTGAACGTGGTAGGGAAACTAGAAAATCTGAAAAAGGGAATGCAAAGGCTCAATCTAGATACAGTAGGGGCCAGTGAAGTGAAGTGGAAAGAAGACAAGGATTTCTGGTCAGATGAGTATCGGGTAATATCAACAGCAGCAGAAAATGGTATAACAGGTGTAGGATTCGTTATGAATGGGAAGGTAGGGCAGAGGGTCTCTTACTGTGAACAGTTCAGTGACCGGGTTGTTCTAATCAGAATCGACAACAGACCAACACCGACAACGATAGTTCAGGTATACATGCCGACGTCGCAAGCTGAAGATGAACAGATAGAGAAAGTGTATTAGGATATTCAAAGGGTACTGCAGTATGTAAAGGGGGACGAAAATCTAAGTCATGGGCGACTGGAATGCAGTTGTAGCGGAAGGAGTAGAAGAAAAGGTTGCGGGAGAATATGGGCTTGGGACAAGGAATGAAAGAGGAGAAAGACTAATTGAGTTCTGTAACAAGTTTCAGCTAGTAATAGCGAATACCCCGTTCAAGAATCACAAGAGGAGGAGGTATACTTGGAAAAGGCCGGGAGATACGGGAAGATTTCAATTAGATTACATCATGGTCAGACAGAGATTCCGAAATCAGATACTGGATTGTAAGGCGTACCCAGGAACAGATATAGACTCTGATCACAATATACTAGTGATGAAGAGTAGGCTGAAGTTCAAGACATTAGTCAGGAAGAATCAATACGCTAAGAAGTGGGATACGGAAGTTCTAAGGGATGACTAGATACGTTTGAACTTCTCTAACGCTATAGATACAGCAATAAGGATGTAAGTAGGCTGTTTACGTTTTCTTATTGGAAACGCCGCTTAGCGCTCGGTATGAAAAATCACTGGCTGTGCTGTGCGCAGTCTGTGGCTGGTTTGCATTGTTGTCTGCCATTATAGCGTTGGGCAGTTGGCTGTTAGCGGCGCCTAGCGTTGCGCAGTTGGAGGTGAGCCGCCAGCGGTGGTGGACGTGGGGAGAGAGATGGCGCAATTTTGAAATTTGTAAGAATTGGTGTCATGAACTGATATATATATATTATGACTATAAAGGTAAATACATTGTTTGTTCTCTATTAAAATCTTTCATTTGCTAACTGTGCCTATCAGCAGTTAGTGACTTCTGTAGTTTGAATCTTTTAGTTAGCAGGCAGTAGTGGCGCTTGCTGTATTGCAGTAGTTCGAGTAACGAAGATTTTTGTGAGGTAAGTGATTTGTGAAACATATAGGCTAAATAGATTAATGTTAGTCAGGGCCATTCTCTTGTAGGGATTATTGAAAGTCAAATTGCGTTGCGCTAAAAGTATTGTGTGTCAGCTTAAGCACAGTCGTGTATAATTTTTCTAAGGGGCGTTTCAAGGAATAGCGCAGTAGGCAACACAGTTGAAGAGGAATGGACGTCTCTAAAAAGGTCCATCACAGAAGTTGGGAAGGAAAACATAGGTACAAAGAAGGTAGCTGCGAAGAAACCATGGGTAACAGAAGAAATACTTCAGTTGATTGATGAAAGGAGGAAGTACAAACATGTTCCGGGAAAATCAGGAATACAGAAATACAAGTCGCTGAGGAATGAAATAAATAGGAAGTGCAGGGAAGTTAAGACGAAATGGCTGCAGGAAAAATGTGAAGATATCGAAAAAGATATGACTATCGGAAGGACCGACTCAGCATACAGGAAAGTCAAAACAACCTTTGGTAACATTAAAAGCAACGGTGGTAACATTAAGAGTGCAACGGGAATTCCACTGTTAAATGCAGAGGAGAGAGCAGATTCGTGGAAAGAATACATTGAAAGCCTGTATGAGGGTGAAGATTTGTCAGATGTGATAGAAGAAGAAACAGGAGTCGATTTAGAAGAGATAGGGGATCCAGTATTAGAATCGTAATTTAAAAGAGCTTTCGAGGACTTACGGTCAAATAAGGCAGAAAGGATAGATAACATTCCATCAGAATTTCTAAAATCATTAGGGGAAGTGGCAACAGAACGACTATTCACGTTGGTGTGTAGAATATATGAGTCTGGCGACATACCATCTGACTTTCGGAAAAGCATCATCCACCCAATTCCGAAGATGGCAAGAGCTGACAAATGCGAGAATTATCGCACAATCAGCTTAGCAACTCATGCATCGAAGCTGCTTACAAGAATAATATACAGAAGAATGGAAAAGAAAATTGAGAATGCGCTAGGTGACGATCAGTTTGGCTTTAGGAAAAGTAAAGGCACGAGAGAGGCAATTCTGACGTTACGGCTAATAATGGAAGCAAGGCTAAAGAAAAATCAAGACACGTTCATAGGATTTGTCGACCTGGAAAAAACGTTCGACAGTATAAAATGGTGCAAGCTCTTCAAGATTCTGAAAAAAGTAGGGGTAAGCTATAGGGAGAGACGGGTCATATACAATATGTACTACAACCAAAGGGAATAATAAGAGTGGACGATCAAGAACGAAGTGCTCGTATTAAGAAGGGAGTAAGACAAGGCTGTAGCCTTTCGCCCCTACTCTTCAATCTGTACATCGAGGAAGCAATGATGTAAATAAAACAAAGGTTCAGGAGTGGAATTAAAATACAAGGTGAAAGGATATCAATGATACGATTCGCTGATGACATTGCTATCCTGATTGAAAGTGAAGAATTAAATGATCTGCTGAACGGAATGAACAGTGTAATGAGTACACAGTATGGATTGAGAGTAAATCGGAGAAAGACGAAGGTAATAAGAAGTAGTAGAAATGAGAACAGCGAGAAACTTAACAGCAGGATTGATGGTCACGAAGTCAATGAAGTTAAGGAATTCTGCTACCTAGGCAGTAAAGTAACCAATGACGGACGGGGCAAGGAGGACATCAGAAGCAGACTCGCTATGGCAAAAAAGGCATTTCTGGCCAAGAGAAGTCTACTAATATCAAATACTGGCCTTAATTTGAGGAAGAAATTTCTGAGGATGTACGTCTGGAGTACAGCATTGTATGGTAGTGAAACATGGACTGTGGGAAAAACGGGACAGAAGAGAATCGAAGCATTTGAGATGTGGTGCTATAGACGAAAGTTAAAAATTATGTGGACTGATAAGGTAAGGAATGAGGAGGTTCTACGCAGAATCGGAGAGGAAAGGAATATGTGGAAAACACTGATAAGGAGAAGGGACAGGATGATAGGACATCTGCTAAGACATGAGGGAATGACTTCCATGGTACTAGAGGGAGCTGTAGAAGGCAAAAACTGTAGAAGAAGACAGAGATTGGAATACGTCAAGCAAATAATTGAGGACGTAGGTTGCAAGCGCTACTCGGAGATGAAGAGGTTAGCACAGGAAATGAATTCGTGACGGGCCGCATCAAACCAGTCAGTAGACTGATGACCAAAAAAAAAAAGTTGGAGACCGATCATCTAAGCAGTTTGGTCGCATAAGATCTTACCACAAATTTTTTCCAGGCAAATTCCTCCAGAAAAAACTTCCTAATATTTACGAGGGGCGCTCAATAGGTAATGCAACATTTTTTTTCTCTGTTCATTTCGGTTGCAAGACTGTAGAATTTGCTGTGGAACATCGTGACATACTCCCTCTATTGGTGGCGGCACTGTACGTATCGTTCGACATGGCGTCTCAAACGGAGGCGTGTTTCAAGCAGATACTTGTCGTTGAGTTTCTTTTGGAGGAAAATCAGAGCATCGCAGATTTTTTTAGGAGTTTGCAGAATGTCTACGTAAAACCTGGCAGTGAACAAAAGCACGATGAGCTGCTTGGGGAGGCGTCTGCCATCATCGCAATAAGGTCGCTCAAACCTGTCCGATCTCTTGCTTACCGACCGTCCACATACAGCTGTGACTCCTGCAGTGTTGGAACGTGCGGACACTCTCATTCGAGTTGATCGACGGATCACAATCAAACACCCCGCTGCTCAACTCGACGTCTCCGTTGGTAGTGCAGACACACTAGTTCACCATCGAAGCATTCAACCCGCTGGGTTTCTCGCCGCCTAACTGAAGACTATAAAGAGCAAAGAAGGACCATCTGCGCCGAAGTGCTTGATCGTTACGAGACGGATCGTGATAATTTTTTGCCAAACATCGTCACAGGCAATGGAAAATGGGTTCCTCACTTACAACCAGAAACAAAACGGCAGTCCATGGAGCGGAGTCACACCACCTCTCCTCCGAAGAAAGCCGCACCCTCAGCCAGTAAAAGTCATTGCGACGGTCTGTCGAAACTTTGAAGAGGTTATCCTGATATGGTAACGCAAATCCTCACAAAACTCTGCTCACCCGAGAGGAGCTCGCAAAACTTCATTCGACTGTTCTTCCTCATCTACCCTACAGCCCAAATCTCGCACCTTCTGACGTCCATCTGTGTGGTACAATGAAGGATGCACACCGCGGGAAGCAGTAGGTGGATGGAAATGAACGTTTGGTGTCATTGGCCGGGAGGCCCCTTACGGGACAGGTCCGGCCGCCTTAGTGCAGTCTTTATTACATTCGACTCCATATTGGGCGACCTGCGCGCCGGTTTTGGATGAAGTGATGATGAAGGCAACACAACATCCAGTCCCTGAGAGGAGAAAATCCCCGACCCAGCTGCGAATCGAACCCGGCCCGTAGGAAGGCAATCCGTCACGCTGACCACTCAGCTAACGGGGCGGTCAGTATGTGGATGATGGGGAGGTTCTTGATGCAGCAAGACGTTGGCTCCAAAGTCGAGATTTTGTTGAAAAACGTGGCTTTGTAGCCACAAGAATGGGGAATAATATGGTGTCTTGGAATCCTGAATAAAAGCAATCTGGATTCAGAAAAAATGTGTTACATTGCTTATTGAACGCTCCTCGTACATTTGTATTAGATGTTAGTTATTTTATTTTTTCCAGAATCGTTTGTACTGCTATTGAGAGTGTCCTTCTTATCTCACGCTGATTTTGCTGCCCAAATAGCAGAACATATATATTGATTTTACTGTCACAGTTCCTTTTTCAATTCCTTCATTATTCCAGAATGAGATTTTCACTCTGCAGTGGAGTGTGCGCTGATATGAAACTTCCTGGCAGATTAAAACTGTGTGCCCGACCGAGACTCGAACTCGGGACCTTTGCCTTTCGCGGGCAAGTGCTCTACCACCTGAGCTACCGAAGCACGACTCACGCCCGGTACTCACAGCTTTACTTCTGCCAGTATCTCGTCTCCTACCTTCTGTAAAGTTTCGAAGGTAGGAGACGAGATACTGGCAGAAGTAAAGCTGTGAGTACCGGGCGTGAGTCGTGCTTCGGTAGCTCAGGTGGTAGAGCACTTGCCCGCGAAAGGCAAAGGTCCCGAGTTCGAGTCTCGGTCGGGGACACAGTTTTAATCTGCCAGGAAGTTTTCCTTCATTATTGCCTCACTGTATTCAGCTACGTTATATTATCCTTGTTTTACTTTTATTCATTAGACCTCTTTTCAAGATACCTTCCATTCCGTTCAAATGATCTTCCAAGCCGTCTACCGTCTGTTATAGAAATTCAGTGTCATTATCAATCCACAAAATTTTTATTTCTTCTCTGTGAAATTTTATTCTCTTTCCAAACTTCTCCTTAGTTTTCTTTATTTTAGTGCTTGCTCAGTGAACAGATTGAATAACACCGAGTGTATGCTACGGAGCAGTCTCATTTCTTTCTCAACCATTAGTTCCATTTCACATCCTTAGACTCATAATGGCAGCCTTATTTCTGTGTATACTGTATCTCTCACTTTCTGTATTTTATCCCTGCTGCCTTCACAGCTTCAGCTTGTCAAAATCTTTCTATAATGTACAAATGCAATGAATGTAGATTAGCATTCCTTCTCTCTGTCTTCTAAGATACAGCGTAGGATCCTTATTACACCACGTGTCCTACGTTTCTCCGGGACCCAAACTGATCTACCACCAGATAAAGTTCTATGAGTTTTTCCATTATTCTGTAAATAATTCGTGTCGGTATTTTGCATTCATGACTTATCTAACTGATGGTTCTATAATATTTTCATCTTTCAGATTCTGCATTGTCCGGAAAGGGAATTTTGTTCTTCTTGACTTCACAGGGTATTTCGCATGTCTCATATATTTTGCATAATAGATGCAATAATTTTGTCATTGTACGTTGTCCCAAGGACGTCAATAATTTTGTGGGAATGTCGTCTACCTCAGGTGTTTTGTTATTTCTACAATAAAATAGTCGCCTACTTCTTATCCTCCAATGAACGTTGTAACGTACACGTAAGAGCAGATAATCACATATGCTAAATTAAACGACTCACTCAACCAACATGAGTATAAAGACGCTTGTATATGTGTCACAGTGTTGCAGTTTATCTCCAATAATACTGAGCAAAGCTATTTTTCTGAAGCAACTGTCTGAACTTTTGACTATAGCTTTGAAAACAGACCGTACAACATTGTGCCGTGTACTGTCGCAAAAACTGCAGTATAAGACTGACTGGAAAATGGAAGGCTACGATAATTCCTTCCCACAGGAGATGTGATAGCGTCCACTAGAGCGTCATGAACTGAGCTGGCCATAATACATCATAACCACGACCAAAGCCGTCGTTACCCGAAACTGTTCTACAACGTGACTTCTTCAACACACACAAAATATATCACTAAGTTAAAAACGTTCAATCTTACGAATTGTTAGCAGAAGATCTTCTAGCGAGTTTTGCGCGCCTCTTCGAATATTGCTTTGCAGATGAACTAGTACCCGGTTCTGAGAAATTTAATTGTCTTGCAATGATTCACTGTAGACCATGTGTTGTACCAAATTATTTGTGAAACATCTTTGAAAAAAAATTGTTCGTTAATGCGATAAGTTCACGACCGTGAACTGAAACTGTAATATGCTGCTGGTATCAAGTATAGTCATTGGCAAATTGTCCCTATCTCATTGATTACCAAACAGTTAACAGATAATTCACGAATAGCTGGAGGTACAGAACGATCTTCTGTTGGTGAGTAGGGAAATCATTAGTCGAAACATTACAGCATGCCTGCTCTCAAATTCCATGTAGCGTAGGCCATGTTTGATTTGCTAATGGCATTTAACAGAATGTGTGAGGAGAGGTTATTTTCTACGTCGGAGGGTTGCTCTCTCAGTTATAAATTGTTGAGCGCTATTCAGAAAGCTAGTAGGTCCATCACATACTCATTATAACGCATTGATGCCAAAGCGTGTATCTTATACCGTTGTGCTGACATGGTTTTGTTGAGGAGGCCTACACTGAACGTTTTCAATAGTTTAGGAGCTTCATTGGTCCGCCCCGATAGCTGAGTGATCAGCGCGGCGGTCTGTCACGCCAAGCAGCCCGGGTTCGGTTCCCGGCTGGGTCGGAGATTTTCTCCGCTCAGGGACTGGGTGTTGTGATGTCCTCATTATCATTTCATCATTATCAGAGGAATGCAACGCGAAACCACCACTGGAATCACTTCCATAGACGCTCATGCGGTGGACCTCTGTGACGGGGCTTCCTCCGTGATCAGACCAGCCGTAAGGCAGAACACAAACGTTATTCCACTTTGTTTTGCGCAAAGTTAACTACTCTGGAAGATCTTAACTTTTATATGGGTAGAACACCACACACACACGCACACGCACACGCATACACACACACACACACACACACACACACACACACACACACACACACACACAACAAACAAGCGCCCGCGCGTGCGCTTGCACATATATAGTGAAAATGCCACTGTATTGCACACAGTTTTTCATGTGTTCGTTTAAACCAGCCAGTCTTCTCTTGAAGACGATCCATGTGAAAGACTCGTTAAATTACATTCACAAATAAAATTAGTGCAAAAGTTCACCATGTGGTATCTGATGATCGACGATTAAAGGCGTACGAAATGGCTGATACCACAGCCAGATCAGAAGAAATACTACAGTACGTCTTGTACGAATAATTAACTATGAAAAACCTTAGTTGTATGCCGACCACAATCAAATTCACAAACTAATTTCGTAGCAACTTCCAACTCGTGCAAACCCAAGTTTTTTTTCTTCTCAGCGTCAGTAGCTAAACGGTGTAGTTATATTGATCTGCAGAAAAGCTTAAGACCGATATTTACTATGTCTCGTAATTCCGCAAAATGTAAAACATTAACTTGTGGAAACCACGTTTGGGCACCTGGTATTTCCAAATCCCAAGGAATTTGTTAGGTTGTAACGTTTTGACTGAAAGAAGAGATTGTAGCAAAAATAGACGAGATTTTGCTGATCTTCTAGAATCACACTTCAGGGATGAGACCTTCTTGCAACGGAGACGTCATAAAAGATATTTCACCTAAAAGAAACCTGTATCGGAAGGTAAGAACAATTCAGATCATGTAGAAACAAAAATACACAGTGTTTTTCCCTGTAACGACTATGTCAGTTACATAAGGGTGAGACAAATGAAAACGAAACAGTTGGAAAAAGTAAGGAAATTGTTTGTTATTTCAAAAGTAATCACCTTAACTGTTAATTCACTTTCCTCAGTGTGAGGCAAGACGATCAATGCCTTCATGGAAAAATGTTCCCTGTTGCCTACGGCACCATGATTGTGCCACTAATGTCTTTCTTCAGGGCTCTGAAAATATGGAAATCACATGACGGGAAATCGGGACTGTGTGGAGGGAGTGTTACAAACTTCCCCGAGAAACTTCTACAGCATAGTCGAAACAACCTTGGCAACATGTGGGCCCATCCACGTGCCCGTCGATTTGCTTCAAACGAAGACGTACACGGCTGAGTACAACCGTTGTTCCGTATTTTGCAACCGCAAACATTTTACCATGAAGGCATTTACCGACTGGTCTAACAGTGGGATAAATTTATAAGCAGTTATGGTGGTAAATTCTAGAATAATAAACAGTTTTCTAACTTTTTTCCATGTGTATTGTTTTCATTTCTCATCCCCTTATACTATTGCTACCACGACTAATTCTAGAAGTTTATAATCCTAAACCAAATATGAACATCTCGTATCACCTGTCTCATAATGAATGTAATGATGATATATCAGCAATTTCTGGTTAAATGTACGAAAGGCCTTACTGTCCTAATCCTGGCGGGGGAAAGGTATCAGTAAACAACATACATTTCTTTCTGTCAGAAAGGAGTTTTTAAGCATGAATGATCTTAATTTTTTGTTACTATTATCGTTATTATCTGCCAAAACTGTCATATGCTAGGACACAATGTATACAGTGTGGTACCAGTTACCAACACTAACGAGCTAAAACATTATGATCGCCTCCTTAACAGCTTGTCTGTCTTTCTTTGGAACGAAATACATCAGTGATGCTCCATGTCAGGGATCCGACAGTTTGTTGGTAGGTTTTTGGAGAAATGTGACATTAGATGTCAACGCATAGGTCATGTACTTCGCATAAATAACGGACCGCTGGTTTGCGTACGAGATGATGGTACCCGATAGCGACACAGCTGGGTTCCACAAGATTTAAATCAGGCGAATTCGGTCGGAGAGACATCATCATGAGTTCACTAAAACGCTTCTCAACCCATTGTAGCACGATTCTGGCTCCGAGAGACGGACAATTATTTTGCTGTAAGGTGACGCCGCCCTCGGGGAAGACATCAAGCATGAAGGGATGCTGGTGGTTTGCAGCTGTCAGCGTGTCTTCGAGTACTATCACAGGTCCCATACAAGCACAGGAGAATGTCTCCCATAGCACAAACTGCTCCCACCAGCCTGCATCCGGGACGCGCTGCACGTTTCGAGCCGCCATTCAGCTCGATGATGGCGTTTGTAGAGAAGACCATCGACCTAGTGTAGCAAAAATGTGGTACACCCGAAGAAACGATCCGTTTCCGTTGCTCAACCGTCAAATCCCGATGGTCCCGAGGCAACTGCAACCGTAACTGACAATATCGTTGGTTCAACATGTGAGCATGCAAGGGTGGTCTGCTGCGTAGCTTCATGCTCATCCATGTAAGATGAACGGTGTGCTCCGACACACTTGGGAGTGCAACAGGATTGTGATCTTTCAGCAGAGGCGCCACAGCTCGAGATCTATCCTACTGTACAGGGTACCCGCCCCCTGTGAAGAGTCGTGAACGTCCATCCATTTAACGTCTAGTGCTATTTCACTGTCCTTCACCATTTTCGAGATACTCGTTCACAGGCTCAGCGAAATAATAACTTGCCCTTGGTCAAAGTCACTTATCTCGATGAATTTTCCATTTGCATCCCTTATCTTGGCTAGGGTGACCCACCGTTCGTGTCTGCCCCGCGTACATACTTTTGTTGCCGTGTTATGTGGCCATCAGGCGATAACCATCGTCGAGGTGTGCAGTGGTCTTAGTGTTTTGGCTGGCCAGTCTATAAACGACATGAAGTCTATCCATAAGGCGTCGGTTGCATTCGCAGGCTCATTGAAACTTGAAGCTTAGACGAACTGCTATCAAACTATCAAGTTACAGCGTGTCTTTTGGCGCTATATACTGGACGAAGCTTGATGCTAGATGCGCTGAGAATTATTATCAAAGTTCACGACTTTTACCCAATACGGATACGTCAAATACCAATTACTCCGTCAGCTACCATACAGTATGCAACCATTTTAAACAGTGAAGCAGAAAATATATATCCTCCATTGTCTGTCCGTTACAAAATATGTCGCGAACTGGACATGCGACGCTGTGATTACAAGTGGACTTCCGATTTTGTCCGATAGCACGTATATCAAAATGTGAGTGTTTGGATCAGTGCAGCGCAGTAGAATATATCACAGGTTGGTGAGTTGTGATAGCTTGCGGAAACACTGATATCTCTCTAGTGATCTGACAACGGAATTACAGCGAACTAAAACTGTTAACATGTTTCATTGTTGCCAACATTAATTTCATGACTTCATTGTCAGTCCTCATAGAGGTGTAACCTTTTTCGGTAACCGTCATTGGTCACAAATTAGATTCACTTGAAGTACGTTACTTAAATTTGTATCTTCCAGTCAACTAGCCGTAAGATTAAAGATATGTGACTGAGACAACGAAAATTTGTGGTAGTAACAGAGTGGACAATGTCGGATGTAAGCTCATTTAGCGAGAAATGGGAACAGTAATGTACCCAGGAACATTGCCGCTGTTTTGTTAGTCCAGGTATTAAGGGGTCGGGAAACATTTGTTGTATGGGCGCACGGATATCCAAATCTTTGAACAGGGTACACTCACCGGTCAATGTGTCACTGTAGTACTCCTTCCCCTGTGCGTCCTTTTGGGAGAGTATTCGCCCCCGAATTCAATATTATAGATGAAAATGAACTACAGCGCAGATGAAACAACTTTTGGAAGGAGAAGACATTCGGCGAATGAGCTGGTCTGGCCGTTCCCACGGCTTCAGTGTCATCGAGCACGTGTGAGATGTGTTGGGGAGACGCATTTTTGCGCTGTTGCACATCCACATGCATGAACGGTTATCCAGTACGTATAACCCATTCTGACTGAGGAATGGAACGTCTGGCACAAGAACTCGTTACCAACCTTGTGGCCAGCATGGGAACACGTTGTAGAGCATGCCTTGCCGTCCATGGTGATGACATACCCTATTAAGAATCCTGTCCCCCGTTTAATCATGTAAGAAGATCATCATGAATAGAGTGATTAGAGTTTTTGATTAAAACCAACATTTCCGCTCATCTCACTGCTTATTTCGTACATTTAACTTCTGTCCTACATTGTAACAGTTCTCTCTATGTATGATCCAAGTTTCATGGAAATATTTTACTTGGAATTGAGACACAATACGAAAGTAACTTCCGTCTTCATGTTTTGCACACCAGTGTCCAGGGACGTAAATTCGGCCAGAAGTCGAAAACAGTGTGAAACAAGACAAATGCTACCAAATGAATTTTTTCTATTGATCCAGAGTCCAGGTTTTACGGCTTCAGAAACAAGTTTTCCTGTTACGGGCATTTGCATCGCTGATGAATTTTTTGGCGGTTCCAGCTCGCCCTGCAGTCCCCTGCGTCTGCAGCTCCCTTCATGTTCTTTTGGTACCGACAGAATTTGCGAAAGCGACATTCACTTCTGCAGTGACTTTTGCTGTTATAGTCCTCCTATTTTTCGTAACTGTCCTCTTTAATGATCGTCTTTCACCATCAATCAAAACGTACTTTCGTCCGTGCTGTGAACTATCGAATGATGTTTTCCAGTTTCCCTGTATGCGGTGTAAATCTACAATCTCTTGAAACACTGCACACCTCTGCTACCTTGGTTACTGAGGCATCCACTATACGAGCACCATCAATTTACCCATGTTCGATTTCACTTAGCTCCTACATAATTCACTCACGACTACACAGAACACTATTCTGACGACGACTGACAATTGCAACGTATTGACGGCATTGCAAAGGTGGCGCTCATCGACAAATACGACTGTGTAAGCTGCGGGAATGGCTAGCACTGACGTCTATTCTTACGTATGCCCTTATTACGGTGTTTCCATATCCCTGTTGCCGGCCGTCGAAGCCGAGTGGTTCTAGGCTCTTCAGTCTGGAACCGCGCGACTGCTACGGTCGCAGGTTCGAATCCTCCCTCGGGCATGGATGTGTGTGATGTCCTTAGGTTAGTTAGGTTTAAGTAGTTCTAAGTTCTAGGGGACTGATGACCTCAGCAGTTAAGTTCCACAGCGCTCGGAGCCATTTGAACCATATCCCTGTTCACCCCCTGTAAGTCTTCCGTTCGCCTAATATTGATTTTACGTGATCCTCTCATTTAATGTCGTCTCTTGTTAGCTGTGGAGCGGTCAAAATGTTCATCACCAATCGGATATCGTTGGATTTTTTCTCTCCGTCATAGGTTGTTGTTGTTGTTGTGGTCTTCAGTCCCGAGACTGGTTTGATGCAGCTCTCCATGCTACTCTGTCCTGTGCAAGCTTCTTCATCTCCCAGTACTTACTGCAACCTACATCCTTCTGAATCTGCTTAGTGTATTCATCTCTTGGTCTCCCTATACGATTTTTACCCTCCACGCTGCCCTCCAATGCTAAATTTGTGATCCCCTGAAGCCTCAGAACATGTCCTACCAACCGGTCACATCTTCTTGTCACGTTGTGACACAAACTCCTCTTCTCCCCAATTCTATTCAATATCTCCTCATTAGTTATGTGAACTACCCATCTAATCTTCAGCATTATTCTGTAGCACCACATTTCTAAGGCTTCTATTCTCATCTTGTCCAAACTATTTATCGTCCATGTTTCAGTTCCATACATGGCTACACTCCATACAAATACTTTCAGAAACGACTTCCTGACACTTAAATCTATACTCGATGTTAACAAATTTCTCTTCTTCAGAAACGCTTTCCTTGCCATTGCCAGTCTACATCTTTGCTTCGACCAAAATCAGTTATTTTGCTCCCCAAATAGTAAAACTCCTTTACTACTTTAAGTGTCTCATTTCCTAATCTAATTTCCTCAGCATCGCCCGACTTCATTCGACCACATTCCATTATCCTCGTTTTGCGTTTGTTGATGTTCATCTTAGACCCTCCTTTCAAGACACTGTCTATTCCGTTCAACTGCTCTTCCAAGTCCTTTGCTGCCTCTGAAGGACTTACAATGTCATCGGCGAACCTCAAAGTTTTTATTTCTTCTCCATGGATTTTAATACCTACTCCGAACTTTTCTTGTGTTTCCTTTCCTGCTTGCTCAATATACAGATTGAATAACATTGGGGAGAAGCTGCAACCCTGCCTCACTCCCTTCCCAACCACTGCTCCCCTTTCATGCCCCTCGACTCTTATGACTGCAATCTGGTTTCTGTACAAATTGTAAACAGCCTTTCGCTCCCTGTATTTTACCCCTGCCACCTTTAGAATTTGAAAGGGAGTATTCCAGTCAACATTGTCAAAAGCTTTCTCTAAGTCTACAAATGCTAGAAACGTAGGTTTGCCTTTCCTTAATCTTTCTTCTAAGATAAGTCGTAAGGTCAGTATCGCCTCAGGTGTTCCAACATTTCTACGGAATCCAAACTGATCTTCCCCGAGGTCGGCATCTACCAATTTTCCATTCGACTGTAATGAATTCGCGTCAGTATTTTGCGGCTGTGACATATTAAACTGATAGTTCGGTAGTCTTCACATCCTCTTGAAGTCTTAGGGTATTTCGCCTGTCTCATACATCTTCCTCACCAGATGGTAGAGTTTTGTCAGGATTGGATCTCCCAAGGCTGTCAGTATTTCTAATGGAATGTTGTCGACTCCCGGGGTCTTGCTTCGACTCTGGTCTTTCAGTGCTCTGTCAAACTCTTCACGCAGTATCGTATGTCCCATTTCATCTTCATCTACATCCTCTGCCATTTCTATAATATTGTCCTCAAGTACATCGTCCTTGTATAGACCTTCTATATACTCCTTCCACCTTCCTGCTTTCCCTTCTTTGCTGAGAACTGGGTTTTCATGTAGGTAGTGTGCTATATTTATCTGCATTTAAAGAGAGCTGCCAATCGCTATGCCAGTTAGAACTTTTGTACAAGCGTTTCTGCATTCCTTTACGATCCTCCAACTATGACGCATTCCTATGGGTACAGACAGTAGCGTTGTTAACGAACAAGCTTATAGTGCTGCTGGTCCTATCTAGCAAATTGTTTGCATACATTGAAAATATTATAGATTCTGTTACCCTTCCTTTGGCGAGATTCATATTACCTTCGTTTAAAACATGCGTCCAGTACTGAGTTCCATTAAGAGCGATCAAAAATTTGTATTTGAGGCCCTTGCTGCAGCATATACGCAAGGTAGTGCGACTGCGATGCGGTTATATAAGCAGAAATATGAAGGCAAGGGCATTAGTGTCGCATTGGGTTTTTCTGATGTGCATGGGGTAAATAAGGAAACGGAACTATGGCTACGTCATTACTAAATGCGTCCGAACAGGACGAAGGTGCTGTTATTCTTTCCATGGCTGCTAAGGACAAACACCGATAGGTATCCACTGGAGATTGAAAAATGTGTGTGGCGCCACATTTCCGTAGACAGTCACCGTTGTGGAGTGGTGCGCCAGGTTCCGTATTGGTCGCAATTCAACACAAGATGCTGGCCATTCTTGGCGACCAGCCTTAAGTCATGCCAAGTGGGAGGCACTCGAGCACCTGGCATTTACAGAGTAGCCAGAAACGGCCTGGAAAGCTTATAAGGATGTTGCAAGGTACGTTGCGCTTAGATATAACTGTTAACAAAATAAATTCGATACGTTACCGGATTTCCGAGTTAATTAGCGCTCAGGTTAGCCAGTCAGGCCGTTGCGCACGCAAATTCAAGCGCCCACCAGAGACGGTGCCACCAAACGTGTTCTTCGTTTCGTTTCATGACACTGAAAGAGAGAGTGATACAAAAATTCGATATCGTACGGTATAAAAATTGGATTTGTGGCAGTTCTAACGATCGAACCTTATCCGAAGGCTGAGCAGCCTCGTGCACTGTGAGGAAAACGGGCACTAATTGTATCTGGTGAGATACTTGAATTTTCACGTACAATAGCCTGATTGGCTGCCTTCAATGCTAATGAAGTCTGCAACATCGCAACATATTGCATTTTCTTCACAACAATGATTTCTCAGCACAGCCTACCCTGCAAGACGACACAGGACTTGCGGTACGTTTTGGAAGATGACAGGCGACTGTGAGTTACCGCCCTGACAGCAATCACATCGACTAGTAAACCTTCCACTTGCCTACCTGCCCCGTCCATCTGCTGAACTGATTTTGTCCTTTGTGTTTGTTGTTGACACCCTGCGTTAGCGGTTATGGTTATCACATTTATCAGAATCAAAATGAACTTCAATGCTGAAGTAATATTAATGAAATGGTGGGTCTGTCATAATTTCAGTAAATTGTTGATGGGTGATTGATATATCAACACTGAATTGATCTTTTATAGAAGTTATGGCACAGGTTTATTGATTATAAAATAGGAGCAAAAATTACTTGTGAATTGTGATGACAAACTGAACTGATGGCAGCAAAAATACGCAACAAGCAGTTAACACTCCCTGTGACGAATAACATTTCCCTCAGCACAGTGAGTTGTTTGAGAAGACTGAGATCTAAACTGTACAGTTAAGTCCTCACCACAGGCCCCCCAGTCAAGACCAGTGCCAGTGCGATGTTATGCTCAGAACTAGTGCCCCAAGCTCTCATAACATACGTCAAGACCAGGTTCGCTCCAGATCAGTGTCTGAATTGGAGAATCCACTGCAGACTGGAGTCCGAATTGGAGGACCAAATTTCCTCTCTCCTCACTTTTCATACAAACCTTGGTAAACTCCACAAAAGCACTCCCACAACTGCTCCCACGAGGGTTTCGTGCCAATCACAAGACACATTGAGCTCCCTCTGTCAGCACTGCTCATTGGCCAGTTCTACTTAAAGTTTAAAATATTCCTTTCTTTTCAGGAGCCGCAGCCAATCCCTGACTCTCATATCCCCGTGCAGAGAGGAAGAGATATTGTGCTCCCAATTTGTTTTTCCCACAGCCACTTCAGGCAGTGTGTTTTGAGTTTCTGTACAGTTTTAAAGTGAACAAGACATTTATCATTGAGATTATTATCTGTATGGGCCAAACATTGCCGCATGTCCGACCAGGGTCCCCACCCAAACTAAGAGAAGTGCTTCTGTGTCGCAACATAGATCATTTCTGAGCTGCGATTGTTGTTGCATTCGTTCTAAAATGGTTTTAAGTCCTGAGGCTATCCAAAAAAAAAAAAAACTCCATAGGCCGAAGGAAGACACCACATGACAGCTCCGTCGATAGCGTCCGATCCACAGAGAACATGGAAAGGGTGTGTGTGACGTTCTTAGGTTAGTTAGATTTAAGTAGTTCTAAGTTCTGGGGGACTTATGACCTAAGATGTTGAGTCTCATAGTGCTCAGAGCCATCTGAACCATTTTTGAACATGGAAACCCCCGAATTTTTATGTCCGCCATGCCTGTTCACAAAGGTCATTGGCCAGCTGACTTACATTTCACTAGTGTGCCCGGCCCCTGCTGTGGCAAGAGCCACCTAACAGGAAGGTCTAGGTAGGACGTTTTCCCGTCTTTTCGACGAAACACATTGTCTGCACACAGGTGCGAGAAATTCTTGGTCCCAGCATTCTGTCCCCGGGAGATGCTTCGAGATGTTCCTCTCCCTAATAGCTGCACACAACTTTCAAGCCCCATACGTTCACTATAAGGTTCACTGTTGTAACGTCCCCTTAGAAAACTTATATATGACTGTGCTCATAAAGCTCTTACGTTATTTGATGTTCAAACAGCTGAGCAAAACTAAATGTACTCAGACATTTCTCTGTTTACATATTCTGATCATCACTAAACTGACAAACAATATCTTTTAGTGCAACGCAATCTGACTTTCAATAATCTCTACAAAAGAATGGCCCTGACTAACAATAAGTTATGCCTCTCATGAATCACTTATCTCACAAAAATCTTCGTTACTCGAACTACTGCAATACAGCGAGCGCCAATACTGTCAGCTAAATGAAAAATTCTTACTACTGAAGGCACTAACTACAGATAGGCATAGTTAACAAATGAAAGAATTTGATAGAGAACAAACAATGGATTTACCTTAATAGTCTTCAAAAGTCATTATATTCACGACATCCAGTCTTACACTGTTACATGGCTAAACTTCCCGCCGGCCGGAGTGGCCGTACGGTTCTAGGCGTTACAGTCTGAAATTGAGCGACCGCTACGGTCGCAGGTTCGAATCCTGCCTCGGGCATGGATATGTGTGGTGTCCTTAGGTTAGTTATGTTTAATTAATTCTAAGTTCTAGACGACTGATGACCTTAGAACTTAAGTCGCATAGTGCTCAGAGCCATTTGAACTAAACTTCCAGCTTGTTCTCAACATTGGAAAAATTCTGTTTGAAGGAGAGCCACTATAAAGATCATGCGTGCATCAACGATTTACACGCTCATTCAGTGCCTGCTCATGCTGATAACTGCCTGTTGCCTCACCGACATCATGTCTTGGGTGAAAAATCAACATTAAATTGTACCTTTGAATATGGAGATTAATGAGAAAGTGACTCGTGCTCTTTCGACCCTGTAATACTGTTACAAGTTTTCAGACTGTCTATTACCACCCTCTGATCCTGGTCTCTCCTTAAGCAATTTTGACGTCTTTCGTCCCTTAAACCAGGCCTTCAAGAGTCGGCGATTCCTGTCAGTCGAGGATATTCAGCAGGCAGTTACAGACTTCTGCATTCAGCAGGACACAGTGTTTTACCACATGGGTGTCTTCAACTTGGTGAGACAGTGGCATGATTGTCTCAATGCTCATGGCGATTTTGCCTAATTGGTGTACAGCCTTCAAACAGAAACTTTTTAATTGCTTCTTATGTTACTCAAAAAATTATTAGCCAATCATATATTAGCGGAGACACTTTATACAAGGTGGTCCATTGATAGTGACTGGGCCAAATATCTGACGAAATAAGCATCAAACGAAAAAACTACAAAGAATGAAACTGGTCTAGCTTGAAGGGGGAAACCAGATGGCGCTATGGTTGGCCCGCTAGATTGCGCTACCATAGGTCAAACGGAAATCAACTGCGTTTTTAAAATAGGAACTCCCATTTTTTATTAATATCCCAATAGTACGTAAAGAAATGAGTTTTTTAGTTTGACCAATTTTTATCGTTTTATGATAGATGGCGCTGAAATAGTCGCAAACTTATAAGTACGTGGTATCACGCAACATTACGCCAGTGCGAACGGTATTTGTTTCGTGTTACACGGCCAGTGTTGAAATTTACCGTTTATCAATTGCGGAAAAGGTCGATATCGTGTTGATGTATTGCTATTGTGATCAAAATGCCCAATGGGCGTGTGCTATGTATGCTGCTCGGTTTCCTGGACGACATCATCCAAGTGTCCGGACCGTTCGCCGGATGGTTACGTTATTTAAGGAAACAGGAAGTGTTCATCCACATGTGAAACGTCAGCCACGACCTGCAACAAATGATGATGCTCAAGTAGGTGTTTTAGCTGCTGTCGCGGCTAATACACACATCAGTAACAGATAAATTGCGCGATAATCGGGAATTTCAAAAGCGTCGGTATTGAGAATGCTACATCAACATCAATTGCACCCGTACCATATTTCTATGCACCAGGAATTGCATGGCGACGACTTTGAACGTCGTGTACAGTTCTTCTACTGGATACAAAAGAAATTACGGGACGATGACAGATTTTTTGCACACCTTCTATTTAGCAACGAAGCGTCATTCACCAACAGCGGTAATGTAAACCGGTAAAATATGCACTATTGTGCAACGGAAAATCCACGATGGCTGCGACAAGTGGAACCTCAGCGAACAGTTGTCCCCCATTTTATCGATGGAAATCTAAATGGTGCAATGTATGCTGATTTCCTACGTAATGTTCTACCGATGTTACTACAAGATGTTTCACTGCATGACACAATGGCGATGTACTTCCTACATGATGGATGTCTGGCACATAGCTAACTTCCGTTTGAAGCGGTATTGAATAGCATATTCCATGACAGGTGGACTGGTCGTCGAAGCACCATACCATACCATGGCCCCGGATTTCTTTCTATGGGGAAAGTTGAAGGATATTTGCTATCGTGGTCCACCGACAACTCCTGACAACATGGGTCAGCGCATTGTCAATGCATGTGCAAACATTACGGAAATCGAACTACTCGCTGCTGAGAGGAATATCGTTACACGTATTGCCAAATGCACTGAGGTTGACGAACATCATTTTGAGCATTTATTGCATTAATGTGGGATTTACAGGTAATCACGCTGTAACAGCATGCGTTCTCGGAAATGATAAGTTCACAAAGGTACATGTATCACATTGGAACAACCGAAATAAAATGTTCAAACGTACCTACGATTTGCATTTTAATTTAAAAAACCTACCTGTTATGAACTGTTCATCTAAAATTGTGAGCCCTATGTTTGTGACTATTACAGCGCCATCTATCAAGAAGCGAAAAACGTGGTCCAGCTAAAACATTCATATTTCTTTACACACTTTAAAAAACGCACTTGATATCCGATTAACCTATGGCAGCGTCATCTAGAAGGCCAACCATAGCGCCATCTGGTTTCCCCCTTCATGCTAGACAAGTTTCTAGAATGAAATTTTCACTCTACAGCGGAGTGTGCGCTGATATGAAACTTCCTGGCAGATTAAAACTGTGTGCCGGACCGAGACTCCTTTCGTGGGAAAGTGCTCTACTGGCGGAATTGAAGCTGGAGCGTGAGTCGTGCTTGGGTAGCTCAGTCGGTAGAGCACTTGCCCGCGAAAGGCAAAGGTCCCGAGTTCGAGTCTCGGTCTGGCACACAGTTTCAATCTGCTAGACAAGTTTCGTTCTTTGTAGCTTATTTCAGTGGACCACCCTGTATAGTCTAATCTCGGTTAGTCATCGACAATGTGGTGCGGAGTCAAAGAAGTGGCCTGGCTGGCCCTGCTCAGCTACCCCAGACAAGTCCCCCCTCTGTACCTGGCGCTGGGCTTCACAGTCACCACGAACTGACTGAGGAACCTGGTTACGCGGTTGACAGGTGGCGTGCCAGACGCTGCACGTGGCGCTGCAGTACCTGATGCTGGCCAACTACCTGTGGATGTTCTGCGAGGGCCTCCACCTGCACCTGGCGCTGGTCGTCGTCTTTGTCAAGGACGAGTCGGCGATGCGCTGGTTCCTGCTCGTGGGCTGGGGACTGCCGCTGCCCATCGCCGCTCTCTACGTGGGGGTCCGCATGTCGCGGCCTGCGGACGTGCTGCAGTGAGTAACGACAACGTGACGCAATACAAAAGCAAAACAGAACTGCTCGAAGATAAGTAGCTTCAGTGCGTACGCGATAGACTAGCCATTTTCCCGAATGCTAATAGGCAAGTTGATTCCACACTAGGACACTAGATGGTCGTTCAGATGGAGCCACTGTCCAGACCTGTTGTCTTGTAGCTTTCGGTAGTTCTTACAATCACTGACTACGTGGTAAGTGTGGCAGCCATAGCTGCAGAAATCCATTTGAATAAATGCATAACTGCAGCAGCTGCCTTGAGAAGATTTATTGATCTCCTATTGGTTGACAATCAGTTTCTGACTGTGAAGTCACATCCTCAGGTACCAAATAAGTGACTTAAAGAAGGCAAAAACATTTTGTTAACTTACTTTGGCTAAACTATATGATAAAATTTTAATTACATTATAAATAACAAAAGGAAGAGCACAGAATGTTTAAGATATGGAAGCCGTTCCTCTAGAAAACATAGATTTCCCCTATGATCAGGCTGATCACAGCGTAAAAATTAAACCGTCAAAAAGCTTGACAGTGAATTACATGCAAGATGTAACCTAGAGGAAACAGCGATGCTCAGAATCCAGTCCAGTTGTAAAAGAATCCCACAGATACATAATGATACCGAAGGGAATCTGAGAATCTATCGTAAGATACTCTAGTAAGAAATACTTATATTATCAGCTGTGAGAACACATGCAGTTCTCATGCTGTAAGCACTATTTACTTCTGGGGTTTCTTAGAATGTGTTCTCAGTTTCCCTTGGGTATCATTATGCATTATCCGGCTTGTTTTACAACTGGATTGATTTCTGAGCATTCCTGTTTCTTCTAAGTTTCATCTCGCATGTAGTTCATTGTTTCATGCTACGATCATCATGAATATAGGAGACATCTATGTTTTGTTGAGAGGCGGCTTCCACGTCTGAAAAGGTCCGGGATCTTTCTTTTGTTATTTGTAATCGAATTAAAATTTTGTCATATAGTTTAGCCAGCGTAGGTTAACAAGAGGTTTTTTACATCTTATTTAGCCCACCGTTGTGGCCGAGCGGTTCTAGGCCCTTCAGTCCGGAACCGCGCTGCGACTGCTGTCGCAGGTTCGAATCCTGCCTCGGGCATGGATGTGTGTAATGTCCTTAGGTTAGATAGGTTTAAGTAGTTCTACGTCTAGGGGACTGACGACCTCAGATGTTAAGTCCGACAGTGCTTAGTGTCATTTAAACCATTTGGAACATCTTATTTTGATCAGTTGTTTGCCACCTAAGGATGTCACTTTATAGTCAGGAAACTAATTGGGAACCAACAGGAGATCAACAAATGTCGTCCTGGCAGCTGTTGCGTTTATTTATTTATTCAAATAGCCTTGTATGGCCTACAACTAGGAGTAAGCTAAAATATCAATTACAGGAAATGGCTACAGAATTCCATTTTCAACCAAGAGACAGGTTCCAGAAACCTATTAATTACTTAGCAGAATCGAAGTAGGCCATCCTAAATAACGGTACTTGGGGTGACACCCCCCTTGTCCCCCTACTCTCGCCAGTATGACGTGATTCACACTTGCCACCACCATTGTTTCCTGATCACAGTGTCCAGAAGCGATGATTTTCATCTGGAGCAGGTGAGTGGGTTAACAACTGTGTCCAAGTGTCATGCAGATGAGAGAAGTCACATGAAGTCTACTAAGCTTCACCCAGGTGAACCATATCCGAGAAAAGACTTACCGTTATATGGCCCCCAGGTTGTCACCATTGTTGTGCTGGGATACATTCCATTCACGGTTCCAATCGTGATAACCAGCTTTCTTTATCATTCAGTTCAAATCCATATGAGGGACTGATGTTGGGCACAAATTTCCTTCCGTGATGCTCCTCTTAGCAAGGCAGTCGACGTTCCATTATGGAGAATATCTGGACGTCCTTTCTTCCCTTACCTGCAGACATTCCCGCCCGTCTGGTGCATCAGCGTACTCTGCAATTAACAGTTCGGTAAATTTGGAAATTTGTGGTAAGGTCTTATGGGTCCAAACTGCAGAGGTCATCGGTCCCTAAGCTTACACACTACTTCACTCAGTCTTCAGGCCATGAGTGGTCTACCGGGATCATCCGACCGCCGTGTCACCCTCAGAAGAGGACGCGGATAGGAGGGGCGTGGGGTCAGCACACCGCTCTCCCGGCCATTATGTTGATATTCTTGACTGAAGCCGCTACTATGCGGTCGAGTAGCTCTTCAGTTGGCATCACGAGGCTGAGCGCACCCTGAAAAATGGCAACAGTACATAGCGGCGGGATGGTCACCCATCCAAGTGCCGGCCACGCCCAACAGTGCTTAATTTCGGTGATCTCACGGGAACCGGTGTATCCACTGCGGCAAGGCCGTTGCCCTTACACACTACGTAATCTAACTTAAATTAAAACACACACACACACACACACATATGGCCGAGGGAGGACTCAAACCTCCAATGGGGTGAGCCGCGTGGACCGTGATAAGACGCCGTAGACCGCACGGCTATCTAGCTTGGCTAACAGTTCGGTCTTTACCTTTCCCTTCGGTTGACGTCTACAATACCTGGCCTCACAGCTGCCGACCATATGGCACCGGGCTTAATCTTATATAGTGAACTTTTGCAGATCATAGATGACACAGTGAACAACTAATGGAATAATCCGTCAAATACAAATCATTTCAGAAAGGCTTGACGCGAGCCGAGAGCTTTTACTTTTCTCCTGCATCAGCTGAACTGGGTCTGGCCGAGGGCACCTACGATAGTGTCAGGATGGGTGTTGCGATACCTCTGTTGTGTTGCAGTTGCTGTTTAAGCTTGAGATCACTATACTGACAAGAGGTTTTTGTCATGAAAACTCAGTGTTGTAATTCTGCAAAACAATAATGAGCTAGATATTGTGGGTATGATGTCTCTGTTATTGTTGTGTATCAGTATACAGGGTGTTTCAGAAGTGGTGGTCATGAATTCACACGTGGAAAGTACAGGCCAAAGGTAGCTTAAAAAGCTCCAATAAACATGGATCCACGAATCAAACAGTTACCGAAGTATCGCGTTAATTGGAGTTGGGAACCAACTGTAAACGTCGCTGGATACCGCGGTATTTACGTTGGTATCTCAAGGCTTGGAATCGACTGCCTGTCTGTTTACGCTTGTGCACGTGCAAGATACCCACTACTGCTTCAGTTTAACACTAAGCGCAACGGATTTATTTGCGGGACCTGTGTACAAATGCCCTAACTTGAAAGCTATGTCAATTCTGCTTGGTCCAATTATTGACATTCAAACATTTAGCAAAATTATTAAATAAAATTTGTTTTTCAACTGACATTAAAACAAAATAATGAAAGTTTTGTCTATTCTTATAGAAAGAATGTTCCGACTCAAATTTGAATTTTTATAGAACAAATTGGTTTATTCATTAAGAATTTCAGGTAATTCTAAGAACAAAAAAATTCACTTCTTTAAACAAATATTAAAGCGGCTGATCTTTACACAGCATGAAATTGCATCATATTCCACCATGTAATATAAACGCATCTGAATTTCTTATTAACAATGTAAAATTTAACGCATTTGACTTTTTATTAAAAATATGGACTCCTACCGAATGGTATCCCTTATCACCACAAGACCCCGCTTTTGGATCGGAAGAAAAGGATATTCAACAACTGTATCAATTATTCAACATGCACACACAATTACTGCACCAACATTTGCACAACAGAAACGTAAGTTTCGAACTGTTACCAGTTCCGATATTCACCATACAGTAACTACCTCTACCCAAAATTATTTCACCGAGAACCAAAATTACCACATGTAACTTCCGCGCCTATTTGATCATTCACTATGATAGCCATTATTCTACTGCTGCCTACTCCCGACACAAATTCACCCATTGAAATATGAAAACGCTTCCAAAATTACACATACAAAATACAGACACTCAAGATGAACTGCTTACTTTGTTGCAGCCAAAATTCATGGCTACGTTATCAGTTTTCTAATCTCTTTCCCCGCTCTGCAATTTTAATTATTCAGAAAACGTCCTCACGTGATTCTACATTCCAATACACGTGAATAAGCAAGCATTGTCTTCACCTGGTTTGCTAAAATGTGACACACGCTTTCACACTAGATACCACGTGTCCTTAACAAAGGATCCACATTACTAAATCTTTCAAGATTGCAGATATGTAAGGAAATTGAAAATTTATAACAGTACTTAATTTCAGACGTATATTTCATGTAATAGCACATTTCCTACTTACATGCTATAGGTCGCTAGCACTCGTGCATAAAATTCTTGATCAGCCCCACGTGGTGAGTGCCTGGTATAAAACTAAATAAATAGCCACACGCACTTACATATTTCATTTTTCCTAATGAACTTGCTTTCTCAAACAAATTAGATTAAATTATTCACCGTACAATTGTTATAAAACTCCAAAACTGCAAATTAATATCACAAAGGAAGGCAACAGTTTTACATCACCTACTAACGCACATTACCTACCTAAGTAAATTTCGTTCTCCCAAAATTTTAATATTACTTTACGTCTAGCTGCAAAAGAAGGTTGTTCACCTAATGTGAAACCATTAATCATAAATATAGCACATTTCCCACACTTAAAACGAGCATGGGTCGACCCATCTTAGAAAAGCGTCCTCTCTCGTCCAAGTCTTCAGCAGCAGTCTCGACTCGCACCCACTCTCCCAAGCAACCATCAGCTGAGAAATCCCCCGGTTTAAAGTTGCCAGTCAAACCTCCCTTCTACATAATGGGAAAGATCCCCTGCTTTTCTTCCCAAAGACTGAAACGTGAGTTTTGCAGACTATCCTACCTTCCTACACGTCGCTACAGCCAAAGGCTAAAGTTTCAGAGCTTCCATAATCGCTGCCTATCAACTAGTTGTTCCCTATCGTACACCCACAATCGCTAAATATCGTTCGATCCTTATTCTCTCGCCAAACTCTCTTCGTGAAATTATTTTCGTACGTTCATTTCTTTCTCTCTCCTGCTGTGGACTCAATAGTATAAGGAAATATAGGAAACAGTGGGCATTCTTAACTTGTTCAATCAATAAAAACAGTTCGATTCCTCTGGTCATTCTTTTATAACTTGGTGTTGGTTTGCAGAGACCGAAAGTAACTCTGTGCTTAGTAAATTAAACGATATTTTTACGATCAAAAAATGATGTTATTTGGATCAAACTCGCGTTCTCAGAAGAACACGACTACCAGTTGCATTAAGTATTGTTACATTGTTAGAAATATAAATGAGAGTTGCCATTGCCAAAGACAAAGACCACCTCTCACACCTACTCGTACTTCCCTTTCCTCTCAGTGCACTTGGCCGTAATAGCCTCACAATCAGTAACGAACGTGAAGGCACCATGGACAGAGGTTACACCAATGAAGAGTACGTTGCCATGTAATTCATGTATGGCAAAGCGTATGGGAGTCCCCTTGAGGCAGCAATATTTTATGAAAAAGCTTTTCCTCTCCGCACGCAGCCCGACGGGCGTACATTTAGCTGATTACATGAGAGCCTTAGAGAACGGGGAGTTTCGTACGCGAACGTCCGAGAACTTCGAAAAGGAGGATTGTTACCCAAAAAAGCCGTCCGCGGTGGTCTAGCGGTTCTAGGAGCGCAGTCCGAAACCGCGCGACTGCTGCGGTCGCAGGTTCGAATCCTGCCTCGGGCATGGATGTGTGTGATGTCTTTAGATTAGTTAGGTTTAAGTAGTTCTAAGTTCTTGGGGACTGATGACCACAGATGTTATGTCCCATAGTACTCAGAGCCATTTTACCCACAAAAAAAAATAGTTCAAATGGCTCTGAGCACCATGAGACTTTACATCTGAGGTCATCAGTCCCCTAGACTTAGAACTACATAAACCTACCTAATCTAAGGATATCATACACATCGATGCCCGAGACAGGATTCGAACCAGAGACCGTAGCAGCAGCGCGGCTCCGGACTGAAGCGCCTAGAACCGCTCGGCCACAGAAACCGGCATTGCTACCCAAGACAGTGTTCCCAATCATAGCGATGTGAGGCGGATTTTACGTCGGCAAGTACTGTGCTCATATCATCTCCAGGGTGTGCAAGCCCGCAACACCACAGATTTTCCTCCAAGAGAGAATTTCTGCCAATGGTTCCAACAAGAGTGTACCCTGAATCTCCTGTCTATAAACAGTATTCTGTTCACGGGTGAGACGGGATTTATTCGTGTCGGTACTTTTAACTGCCATAACTATTTCATTTGGTCGAATGTCAGTGGTAATTCAACACACGTACCACGACATTAGCAGCGTTATTCGTTGAACGTCTGGGCAGGACTGCTCGGAGACCACGTAATTGGGTCACACTTGTTACCACAGAGACTAACGAGACAGCGGTACATCCCGTTTCTGCGGACTGTACTTCCAGATGTACACGATGATGTCTCACTGAACCGACCTCTGAACATGTGGTTCATGCATGGCGGTGCTACAACACATTTTCATTTACGAGTGCGCCTTCTTCTACCTCGGGCGTATGGCCAACAAGGGATAGGTAGAGGAGGGGCTGTGCCGTGTCCTCCAAGGTCTCTGGATTTAAATCCCATGGATATCTGTGTGTCGGGTCATGTCAAAAGCATGGTCTACGCTAGCGAGGTCCAGTTTCTTGAGGAATTAAGTTTGCTGACTGAAGCAGCTTTCAAGCAATTACAGAATTCCCCATGGCTGCATGATAGGATGAGCTACTCATTTCAGAGCATTTCAGACGCATGGACAACATTTCGAGCACCTGCTTTAACGTTTTGAGATGCCATATGTTCTTAAATATTGATGAACCGCAACACAAAATGTGTTGTATCTCGCCACTGATTGATTTGTGGACCCATATTTGTAGGAGATTTTTAGCTACTTTTGTCATATACTTTCCATGTGTGAATTATTCACTATCACTTCTGAAACACCCTGTATTTACCATAGTGTTACAAGACAGTGTTTCACTTGGAGCTGAGAGAAGTGACTCCCAAATTGTAACTGACGCATGTGATGCGCGCGCGCTTGTGTGTGTCTCTTTGTTTGTGTGTGTGTGCTTGTATGTGTTTCTGTGTGTGTGTGTGTGTGTGTGTGTGTGTGTGTGTCTTTGTGTGTGTGTGTGTGTGTGTGTGTGTGTGTGTGTGTGTGTGTGTGTGTGTGTGTGTGTCTCTTTGTTTGTGTGTGTGTGTGCTTGTGTGTGTGTCTCTTTGTGCGTGTGTGTGTTTGTGTGTGTCTCTCTTTGTGTGTGTGTGTGTGTGTGTGTGTGTGTGTGTGTGTGTGTGTGTGTCTTTGTGCGTGTGTGTGTGTTTGTGTGTGTCTCTTTGTGTGTGTGTGTGTGTGTGTGTGTGTCTCTTTGTGTGTGTGTCTCTTTGTGTGTGTGTGTGTGTGTGTGTGTGTGTGTGTGTGTGTGTGTGTCTCTTTGTGTGAGTGTGTGTGTGTGTGTGTGTGTGTGTGTGTGTGTGTGTGTGTGTGTGTGTGTGAGCTCTGACACCATATGTTCTGTGTACGAAGGTGTTAGATGCCTAAGATTGTCGTGCAGAGGGTGCCGATGGTGTCAGCACAGGACCTGCTGAGGGCGATGTGTGGCGCCCGCCGCTCACAGAGCTGTTGTGTGTCCAGGTGCTGGATGCACGACAGCACGGCGCAGTGGGTGCTGACGGTGCCGGTGTGCCTGTCGCTGGTGGCGAGCGCCGTCTTCCTGGTCAACGTGGTGCGTGTGCTGCTCACCAAGCTGCACACGCACTCGGCCAACCCGGCCCCAGTGGGGCTACGCAAGGCGGCGCGCGCCGCCGCCATCCTGGTGCCGCTGTTCGGCCTGCAGCACGTGCTGCTGCCGTTCCGGCCGGCGCCGCACGAGCCGGGCGAGCGCGCCTACCAGCTCATCTCCGCCGTGCTCGTCTCGCTACAGGTACACAGCCCACGGCCTCCAGAGGGGCCTAACACTGAAGTACCAATCTTCTGTTACATAAACTACGAGGGGTGCTCAATAACTAATACAACACGTTTTTGTCTGGAAACAGGTTGGTTTTATTCAGGATTATACTACACCATGTTATTGTTCACTCTTTTGGCTAAATACCCCACAATATCCCTCTTCAATGTGACAGCCGTTTGCCACCCTACAGGGAGCGCATGTACGCCATCATGGTACCACTTTATTGGTCGACGTACGAGTCAGTCTTGCTGGATCAATAAGCGCTCCATCATCAACGTAGCGATTCTCGCAGAGTGCATCCTTCATTGGTCCAAACAGATGGAACTCAAAAGGTTGAAATGGTTCAAATGGCTCTAAGCACTATGGGACTTCACATCTAAGGTCATCAGTCCCCTAGAACTTAGAACTACTTAAACCTCACTAACCTAAGGACATCACACACATCCATGCCCGAGGCACTATTCGAATCTGCGACCGTAGCAGCGGCGCGGCTCTGGACTGAAGCGCCTAGAACCGCTCGGCCACAGCAGCCGCCTAAGTCAAAACTTACAAGGTCTGGCCTGTAGGGTGGATGAGGAATAACACACCAATGAAGTTTTGTGAGCTGCTCTAAGATGAGCAGACTTCTGGGAGGCCTTGCGTTATCATAACAGAATTAGTCCTTCAGAGTCCCAGGAGACCGTCGCAATGACTTTACTGGCTGAGGGTGTGTCTTTCTTTGGAGGAGAGGTGGGGTGGTGCAGCTACACATACTGCCGTTTTGTTTCCGGTTAGAAATGATGAACCCGTTTCATTTCATTTCTGTGACGATGTTTAGCAAAAACTTATCACAATCAGTCTCGTAAAACAACCAATTAGGCACAAATGGTCCTTCGTTGCTCGTTTCAATCTTCTGTTAGGCGGGATTGATACTTCAAGTGGTGGGAGTATGCCAGCACTACCAACGGAGACCTCCAGTTGAGCAGCGAGGTGTTTGGCTATGATCTCGTCGAGCTCCTCGGATGAGAGTTGAAACGTCCCATTAGAAAAATTATACATGAATGTGCTTAAACTGACACACAATATTTTTACCGCAGCGCAATCTGACTTTCAAAAATCCATACAAAAGAATGGCCCTGACTAACATTAACCTATACAGAATGAGATTTTCACTCTGCAGCGGAGTGTGCGCTGATATGAAACTTCCTGGCAGATTAAAACTGTGTGCCCGACAGAGACTCGAACTCGGGACCTTTGCCTTTCGCGGGCAAGTGCACTACCATTTTTTTTAATTCTCATTTTCTTCGGTTTTGTTGGTTGCGTCTGCTCTGGGCGGACGTAGTAAGACATCTGTTTAAGTTCGCTGATGATCGATTAACTCAGTTTTTTTATTACAGAGGGCACGTAACTCTCTGTCCGAACACGCTGAGCTACCGTGCCGGTTGCCATCTGAGCTACCGAAGCACGACTCACGCCTGGTCCTCACAGCTTTACTTCTGCCAGTATCTCGTCTCCTACCTTCCAAACTTTACAGAAGCTCTCCAGCAAGTTTCGCAGGAGAGCTTCTGTAATCTTTGGAAAGTAGGAGACGAGATACTGGCAGACGTAAAGCTGTGAGGACCGAGCATGAGCCGTGCTTCGGTAGCTCAGATGGTAAAGCACTTGCCCTCGAAAGGCAAAGATCCCGAGTTCGAGTCTCGGTCGGGAACACAGTTTTAATCGGCCAGGAAGTTCCATTAATCTATACCTTTCACAAATCACTTATCTCACAAAAATCTTCGTTGCTCAAACTACTGCAATACAGCGAGCGCCACTACTGCAAGCTAAATAAAAGATTCAAACTACTGACGGCACTAACTACTGATAGGCACAGTTAGCAAATGAAAGATTTTGATAGAGAACAAACAATGTATTTTCGTTAATAGTATTCAAAAGTCATAATATATATAGCAGTTGATGACATCCAGTCTTACAAATTTCAAAATTCCGTCATCTCTCTCCCCACATCCACCACTGCTGGCGGCTCACCTCCAACTGCGCAACGCTACGCGCTGTTAACAGCCAACGGCCCAACACTACAATAGCGAACAACAATGCAAACCGGCCACAGACTGCACACAGCACAGCCACTGATTTTCATACAGAGCGCTGAGTGGCGTTACCAATAAAAAAAACCTAAACATCCTACTTACAGAGTGTCCGCAAGTTCCACCATTGCAGGAGTCACAGCTGGGAGTGACCATCTACATCTACATCTACATACATACTCCGCAGTCCACCATACGGTGCGTGGCGAAGGGTACCTCGTACCACAACTAGCATCTTCTCTCCCTGTTCAACTCCCATACAGATCGAGGGAAAAATGATTGCCTATATGCCTCTGCACGAGCCCTAATCTCTCTTATCTTATCTTTGTGGTCTTTCCGCGCAATGTAAGTCGGCGGCAGTAAAATTGTACTGTAGTTAGCCTCAAATGCTGGTTCTCTAAATTTCCTCATTAGCGATTCACCTAAATAACGCCTCTTTTCCTCTAGAGGCTCCCACCCGAGTTCCTGAAGCATTTCCGTGACACTCGCGTGATGATCAAACCTACCAGTAACAAATCTAGCAGCCCGCCTCTGAATTGCTTCTATGTCCTCCTTGAATCCGACCTGATAGGGATCCCAAACGTTCGAGCAGTACTCAAGAATAGGTCGTATTAGTGTTTTATAAGCGGTCTCCTTTACAGATGAACCACATCTTCCCAAAATTCTACCAATGAACCGAAGCCGACTATCCGCCTTCCCCACAACTGCCAGTACGTGCTTGTCCCACTTCATATCGCTCTGCAATGTTACTCCCAAATATTTAATCTACGTGACTGTGTCAAGCGCTACACTACTAATGGAGAATTCAAACATTACTGGATTCTTTTTCCTATTCATCTGCATTAATTTACATTTATCTATATTTAGAGTTATCTGCCATTCTTTACACCAATAACAAATCCTGTCCAAGTCATCTTGTATCCTCCTACAGTCACTCAACGACGACACCTTCCCGTACACCACAGCATCATCAGCAAACATCCGCACATTCTATTCACTCTATCCAAACAATCATTTATGTAGACAGAAAACAACAGCGGACCTACCACACTTTCTTGTGGTACCCCAGATGATACCCTAACCTTCGATGAACACGCACCATCGAGGACAACGTACTGGATTCTATTACTTAAGAAGTCTTCGAGCCACTCACATATTTGGGAACCAATCCCATATGCTCGTACCTTAGTTAGGAGTCTGCAGTGGGGCACCGAGTCAAACGCTTTCCGGAAGTCAAGGAATATGGCATCCGTCTGATACCCTTCATACCAGCAGGCAGGTGATCAGACTAGTTTGCGTGACCTTGTCGCGATGATGACAGACACCTACTCGCCTGCTTTTGTTCACTGCCAGGTCTCTGTAGACATTCTGCATGCGCCTCTGAACGTCTGCCATTCTCCGGTTTCCCGCCAAAGAAACTCAGTGGCAGCTCTCTGCCTGGAATGCATCTCCGTTACAGTCGCCACTTTGAAGGCCACGTATAGCGCCGCCACGTACCGGCATTTCATGAAACTCAAGGGGGTGGAGCGGGAATGCTCCACGATGTCCAACAACTAATTATGCATTTTTTCAACCGAAATTTCCCGAGGAAAAAAGTGTTTCATTACGTATTGAACGCTCCTCGTACACTATCTGTTCGAAAGTATCCGGACACTCCTCGGTAATGAGTAATTAACTACTGGACGAAGCAGGAGGCGGTCCTACCAGTATAGAAGTAAGCAGAGTTTATTGTGTTGTCCGAAGAGACGCAGTAACGGTGAAATAGGTCGGTCAGAAGCGCTCAGTAACCTAGCTGAACGTCATCACAGACATTTCAGACCTTCTAAAATTGCCCAGTCCTACTGTTCGTGATGCGATGGTTAAATCTCACGTACTAATGGAGGAGGGCGGTTGTAAAAAATCCAGTAAAGTGCGAGTAAGACTCGTTCAGCGTGGATTACACACTGAGTTTTTACTTATGTGTACAGATAGTTCATCCATCCTCTAAGTTAAGGATCTAGACGATTTTTGCCTGTTGTCGATATAGACACTGGCACGATACACGTCTGTCTAAAGGGGTCGTAGCAGACGAACAGACAATCGGATAAGAAACGACAAAAATATATCTTTTGTGTCATATAATTACAAATTAGCCATTTTCGGATTTTCACCCTTCTTTACTTTGAAACGTTGCTACTTGGCGAATTTCATGATTCTAGTAACACGGCATCTCTGGCAAGTCGTTCAGCGCCGTTGCAAAAGCAGCCCTCTGTTTTTGTTTGAGGAGTTTTGAACTGTACGTCACGAAGAGTGATAGTGACCAACATGGTTGTGGGTGGATAGCAGCTGTAATTGTACATTATGACACTGTTAAGGGTAAGCTTGGCCTTGAATGGTTCAACGAGGGGGACTTCATTGCTTATCGCACATTCCAGATGTCAGATATTTTTAAAAGGGACATCGGAATATCGTCCTTCATTTCCAGTATGCCTTTAGATGTAAGGACTCGCAATGTTCGTAAGGCTAATGAGACCAAGTTTGTTTTTGTATGGTTTAAAGGTAATGGTGTATGTGCAAAAGTAAAAATTGTAGCCGATTTTATAATGTATTATAAGTATTAAAATATGGTTTCCCATACGGTTTGATGTCCTTTTGCGTCTATCGAAATATGTGACATAAATAGCCATATCTCTGGACTTCATGGCTCAGAATCTTAACTTTTTTACACCGCCAAGGTACCGTAGACCATCGTGTGTGATATAAATCTGAAGCTGATACATGAACTCCTTCTTGAGGAAATGGATCTTAACAGACGGACAACAAAAGTGATCCTGTAAAGGTTCGGTTTTTTTGCATGACATGCAATGTTGTAATGCAAACATTGCATTACAACAAGCGTTCAGTGCATAGTGCTGTGGAATGTGGAAAAAAACCGCTAATTGACGTTCATAAGAAGAAGAAAAACAACAAAAATGCAACAGGAGCGTAATATGTAAGAAATTGTCCACGCAACCTGCCACTGATGATGCCTTGCAGAAAATAAAGGTGAAACGCGTATGGCACTAAAATTGTGTTTTATTCAGTTGCTGTCAGACGGTTCATAAGTAAAAATTATCAATATACCGTAATATTACACGCAACTGAGGAAGACAGGGCTATAAAAGTTGAAGATGGATAACTGCTAATAGGTTTGACCGCTTCGCGAGTTGTTTCGATCGTTTGTCGCTGCTCAGTTACGTTGTATTCCAAGGACAGGGATTTTATATTAATTAGCGAAAAGTTTGCAAAAGTAAAGGTTATATATTCACTTTAAACGCAATTGGAGGCACTCACTTCCACCACTGTACATTTCTACCCATGTTTAACCTCAACACAGGTCAAATATGCTGAAACATCGTCACACGTTGTGAAAATCTCCTTCCACTGCAGTCCATTGGCCGGCGCGGTGGACGTGAACGCTTAATATTGGCATTCCATGTTTATAATTATTTCTTGGTAAACACTTGTCACTAGCGAGTATAATTCGGTTTGTTGGATGTCAACCCGGGCGATAGGTACACGCTCTCAAAAGGTACAATATGATTCGTCCCGCTGCACCATTACAGCCGATACATCTTTACTGACTCAACTGCGAGCTACTGATTTACAACAATAGCATTCGGTGGACGCACTCGGCATTTGACTATCGGTTCTTCGCTATCCTCGACCTGTACCAGTAAAATATGCTTATCTTTGACAAAGGAAGCATGGATCCCTTACAACAGACAGATAGTGCACTGAAAATAACTCAAGCCGAATTCAAGGTGTCGTAAAGATGAAGGATAGCCACACCTCATATTAATATCCACAATAGGCGATAAAAAGTTCATTTGGTAAAAAGTACGTTTTACTGAATCCATTTACAAACAATTGTTCAGGTACCAACTTAAAATGAGAGTGACAAAAACTAATTGCAGTGACCGAGAGACTAGCAATTACTTTTGTGAAATCAGAGTGGTACGTGACGCACGCATACTCGGGTGGTGGGCAAGGGGGTAGCTTACACCTCCCCCCCTAGAAAGAAAAAATAATTTTCACAAACCGAAATCTAATCGTGCCCTTCCACACAGACCGGTGTATCAGTTGGGTGTCAGTCTGAAGAAAGGCGGCACGTGTATTGCACACTGACTACTACAGGTAGCAAGTGTAGTCAGAATCATTTGTCCTGAAATCTCAAAACTATTTCGTCGTCCACCGCGAAACCTACCCAAGTTACCGCCACCTCCCCGTCCCTCACCATCATACATCCTGGGCCTGCCTACGCTCTTCGCATGCTCATAGCTATCTACATTGCGCGAGGAACAAGTAATACATATCATCCATCGTCCTAGAAAATGAATTTGAGCTGTTAGTCGGCTGCATAAGGCTTTAGGCGTCAAGATGTGGCGCACCTCACATTGAAGATCAGTGGTGGGATAGGCACATGTGATTCATATCATATACACTGCCTGATAGAAAAGTGTAATACCCAAAGAACACATAATCGGATATGAATGTAACTTTGCACACTTACACACCATCGGAGAATATGAAACAAATTACAACTGTAATTGTTTGTGGCACGTACATGGCCACCGGAATGCATTGGTGTTGTTCGTGTTTGGTGTTGTTTTCAGGACTGGTGGTATGTATAATGGACGTGGACACCGTCAGATGCTGAGTGATTTCTATGAACGACACCGTCTGAAACAGCGCTACAAGCACCTGACAGATCTTGAAAGTGGCCTCATTGTTTGTCTCCATTTGGCCAGTTGGTCGAACTGTGCATTATCTAGATTCGTGGGGCATTCGGATGTAACACTGACCCGACTGTGGACTGTAGGGAAAGTGAGGGCAGCCATACTCGTCGTCAAGGATCCGATCAACTACTCTGGCCACCACAAGGGGGGATTGCCTTATTGTCCATGAAACACATTGTAACCGCTTCACATCTGTTGGCGAAGGGAATACACAGTCATGGCACTTGCTGTGCATTCACTAAAATAATGCCAAACGTCCTGGCTGAAACTGAGAGTTTGGATGTTGTGTCCGTTTGATTCTGGGTCAATGTGGCTCGGACAAAAATGTTCAGCGCAATGCACCTGTGTGTTACCGTACGCCTGATAAACAGTATTATCAGTGACTTACTCAACATGTACCATATCTATGGGCCCCATAAAAAAAATAAGTTCAAAAATGGTTCAAATGGCTCTGAGCTCTATGGGACTTAACTTCTGAGGTCATCAGTCCCCTACAACTTAGAACTACTTAAACCTAATTAACCCTAGGACATCAGACACATCCATGCCCGAGGCAGGATTCGAACTTGCGACCGTAGCGGTCGCGCGCTTCCAGACTGAAGCACCTAGAACCGCTCGGTCACAACGGTCGGCTGTGTTGTACATTCCACACGTACTGCTATGCAAAGACTCTCCTGCTTCAATGCCTTGCGTATCGCATTTATGTCTTTACAGTAGCCAGAAATCCCGTCTTAGGTGACGCTCCCTACATTCCTTTTCCGGAGAAGGAACCACCAGAGCTGCATTGTTGAACGTAATCCGAGGAACCTGCACCAGAAAAAAAAACTGCACGATTTCGTTCCACGCACGGACTGAGAGTTGCGATGCTAATGGCCTAGTGCAACCGGCGCTATTCGCTGTATCCAATAGCCGTCGGGTAACAGCTGCCTGTGGTACCTTGGAACTGCCTTTGCTCTTCTCTTTCCAACAGCTGCCAAAAGACGTCTGTGCAAATAAAAGCATTCTCTCTGTCTTGCATTCTGTTTCTTTTCGGCTTCATTGCACAGATCGTACTGGTACTGGAGTCTTTCTATTGGCCCTCTATAGTAGAGCATCCTTGTGCAGTTGTTCCTCTCTCCTCCGTGAACACCTTTATTACTTGTCTATCTCTTGAGGAATATTCAGAAGCCGACGACCAAAACTTTAAAATGTAATCACCTGATTTAATTCCAATATAAATTTGTAGCACCATGCCATTTCTTTTAATGTTTCTGAAAGTATGTCTCTGTGCCTATAAATAAATCTCCATGAAGTTTCACTTTTTGTTGGTTAGAGAAGAAGAGAAGGATGAAAAGGGTGAAAATGCATAACTGACACTATTTATCACTTACATTACTGACAAATTTAAATACCACGCATTGCTTTGAGAGAAATGGTCTAAAATGAAATCTATGTTTAATGGCGATGATATTACATTGTGTGATAACTTTTATTCTTTTTTCTGCCTTCTCAGTATTTACGACAACGATATAGCCCACCAATGCGTGTTGCATAGTTGAAATTGTCTGAAATACATAGAATTATCACGCTAAAAGGAAATTTCTGGAACTTGCGCTGATTATTGATTTGACCGGAGCTTAGAGGCAAGTGTAACGTTTCGACTGCTGCTTAGTCCCCGGTTTCATTTCCAGAAAATGTTTACATTCTAATAAAACTCTTCGGTAAAGGCGACCGAAGACTCCCCGTGCAAGAAGTAACCCTCGAAGAGCCAACGGCCTTGTGAAGAGAGCCGACGATCGGATAAAGATGTAGGTTACTCTCTTGCCCTTGGGACGCGAAAACAGCTGATGAGCGCGGAACAGTCAGCTGTGATTTTCAGCATGAGGATATAAAAGGCAATGGTAACCACTGCATAAAGACAGATCATGTGTATTCAAGAAAATGTGGCCTGTAATTAAAAAAATAAAATGTGTCGTGATGACCTCTCCATTGGCAGAAGTTCCCGGGATAATCCTAAATTCAGATATTTGGAGCGCTACTTCCAAGGAAAGGACAACCACGAGAAACAGACTGAATAAAGTACGAAAGAGTAACATTCTACGAGATAGAATGCCAGAGGTCTGAATATGGTAATGAAGCTACAAAATCTGAAAATGGAAATGCAGAGCGTCAGTATAGACGTGTTAAAGAACTGTGAAGTAAAATGTAAAGACATAAAGAAGATACGAATTTATACAATGGGAGTAAGATCAGTTATAAATAGGAAGTTAGGACATAGCGTGAGTTGCTGTGAACAGTTGAGTGATTGGGTTATTCTTGTCAGAATCAAGAACAAACTAACATCAGTAACACTAGTCTAGATATACATGACGACGTCATAAGCAGGAGAATACAAGACACAGTGTATAAAGGCATTGAACGTTAACTCAATATATAGAGGGAGATGTAAATCTAATAACCGTAGGGGATTTCGACGATATAATAGAAGAAGAGATATGAGACAAAATTGTGGGACAATACGGGTTCGGTAGTAGAAATGAAGGAGGAAAAAAGCTACTTAAGCTCTGAAACAAATTTCAACACACAGTTTGAAAATAACAAACAAGTAGGTTAAAGAAATGGCAATTACTTTACAGCGGTACACATGAATAGCTACCCCTGGAAAAGGCCTAGAGAAACGGGTGGACTCAATCTGGTTTACATAATGGTCAGACATAGATTCGAAAATCAGAATGCTGTACTACTGAGGAACGATAAAATGCATTTGAAGCTCTCTAGACTGTTGATAACGCGGTACTGTATATCACAGTTTCAGTTAGACTGAAGAGTAACGGAAATCCGTAAAATGGACAATCACAGAAGTTGGAGATACAAATATAGGTACCATGAATTTAAAGGCGGAAAACTGCGGGTAGTAGATGAAAGGCGTCAACATTAAAAGTCCCATAGGATCAATGCCCTTTCAAAGGAATCATTCCGGCATTTGCCTAAAGCGAGTTAGGGAAATCACGGGAAACCTAAATTAGAATGACCGGACGCGGGTTTAAATTGTCCTCCCGAATGCGTGTCCAGTGTGCTAACCACTGTGCCACCTCGCTCGATGCACGGTTTCAACCTGCCGGGAAGTTTCGTAATAGCGCATTGTCTGATGCAGAGTGAAATATTAATTGTGGAAGTATTATTTTGTGCCGGCCGGGGTGGCCGAGAGGTTCTAAGCGCTAGAGTCTGGAACCGCGCGACCGCTGCGGTCGCAGGTTCGAATCCTGCCTCGGGCATGGATGTGTGTGATGTCCTTAGGTTAGTTAGATTTAAGTAGTCCTAAGTTCTATGAGACTAATGACCTCAGAAGTTAAGTCCCATAGTGTTCAGAGCCATTTGAACCACTTTTTTATTATTTTGTTGCCCGCTCGGTTGGCCGTGCGGTCTAACGCACTGCTTTCCAGGCGGAAAGGCGCGCCGGTCACCGGCACGAATCCGCCCTGCGGATTAGTGTCGAGGTCCGGTGTGCCGGCCAGTCTGTGGATGGTTTTTAGGCGGTTTTCCATCTGCCTCGGCGAATGCGGGATGGTTCTTCTGATTCCGCCTCAGTTACATTATCTCTGCGATTGTTGCGCAAACACTTTCTCCACGCACGCGTACACCATCATTACTCTGCCACGGACACATTGGGGTTACACTCGTCTGGTGTGAGACGTTCCCGCGGGGGTCCACAGGGGGCCGAACCGCACAATAACCCTATGTTCGGTGTGGGGCGGCGGAGGGGTGATTGGACTGCTGTAGCCTGTTGTGGGGTTGTGTACCACTGCGGCTACGGCGGGGACGAAGCCTCTCCGTCGTTTCTAGGTCCCCATTTCCATACCATACAATACAATTATTTTGTTCCTGCGTCTGTTTTCTTCGGTTTAGATACCATCCACCGAACGACTGAGATGCGCCTTGTATTTATTTCGGTAATGCCGAGTTTCAACATAAACACACTATGTCATTAATGTAACTGCTGCTATAGTGTTACTGTGTGTGCATAAATGTGTATATCTTTTCACTGTTGTGTAGTGATGATAAATCTTTTTATGTGTGCTTTACATGTGATAAATTCTCAGTTATATTACTGATTAATGCATACGAATTGATTGATAAAAATGTATCGTTAGGGAAGGCTGAGCTAGAGAGAAACCGGTCTGTGTGCATGAGGTGGCTAACGAGCCAGAGTAAAAGGTCTAAGGGCTAGTAGTGAGCGCGCCAACAGACGGGTGGCTACCAGTTAGTCGTTAGTCTTTGCTCTGTCAACACCATGGAGTCGGAGCGAGGCCAAATTATCTGCAGATTCACTGGAAATGTGTTACGGAGGGACGCATTACCAGCTTATTCCAGCGTGGAATGTTTGTACAACGCTCTAAGACCTTTGGAAGTGGAGATGACGTATATCTCTATTACAGCAGTTTGTCTGATAACCGACGCTTGCCCATTACTAATTGATGCCACCACCGCTGAAGCTCAAAGCATCGTCACCTCCACGTAAATAGGCATGAGAAAATCTGACCGGTTAAAACTGATACCGGTATTTTAATTTTGAATAACCGGTATTTTTTCGGTATTTCATTGGTGTTGGTTAAAACAGGTGTTTTTTTTAATTTTTTGCCAACATACAAGTAAAAAACCGAAATATCCGTTAACGGTAATAGCTGTACTAACATTTTTCATTTTTAATTAAACAATTTTTTTTAATTAGATTATTTATATTCATAAAACTAGCTTTTGTTTGAAATATTGCGTTGTTTTGGAAAATGTGCAGAGCGGTCAGCGCCGTTTTAATAATAATGCCAACAGAAACGAGCAACAAACTCGTGACACAAGAATTGGTACTGCGTTGCTGAGACAATAACATCCAGGTTGCCGTCTGACATGGGTTGAGGTAAGCGTGTACGATCAGTGTGTGAGACTTACCCCCAGCTGTCTATACAGTAGTTTCTCGCTGTCGTCGCCAGACATCCACTGTACTGCACAATCACATCAACCCCTATACTGAAATATTTTTATGAAATGACGTGGTATTGAATCACAGTTCTCCATTTGCTTTCAAAGATTTCAAGTCTGACTACGATTTCTATGAAATAATAAAAGAGAAAGGAAATTATGTTAACAGTAATAAATTAAAAACTTAACAATTTATTCATATTATACAAAAAAAACAGTAAGTAGACGATCTGCCGCCTGTGTCTAGAAAATATGACTTCATCTGCGAGTATCCCTTGAAAGCGGATAAATTAATACGAAAAATAGAGTTCTTCTAATTCAATTTTCACCATTTAGCACTAACTGTTCGTAATGCTCGGATAGTGTATGATCCCCGATTATAACGTTATTTTTAACAGAGATTCAAAAATTAAAATCAATAGGAGAATACTGTTGACTTTTTGTAGTGTTCGAACACTTATCAGTTTTCAATAAAAGCAGCGAACTGTGGACGGATTAAATTTTCTCTTACACACAGCAAAAAAGTTTTGCATCACCTCGGTTCCCAGAGCTCCGGATCCTGTATACAAAATTGGAATAGAGATCAACATAAACATCATTTCCGCCCTTTTTATTGTTCATGAAAACCACACATTGCATGTTGCACCACCATACAGAGAGACATTCAGAGGTGGTGGTCCAGATTGCTGTACACACCGGTACCTCTAATACCCAGTAGCACGTCCTCTTGCATTGATGCATCCCTGTATTCATCGTGGCATACTATCCTCAAGTTCATCAAGGCACTGTTGGTCCAGACTGTCCCACTCCTCAACGACGATTCGGCGTAGATCCCCCAGAGTGGTTGTTGGGTCACGTCGTCCATAAACAGCACTTTTCATTCTATCTCAGGAATGTTCGATAGGGTTCATGTCTGGAGAACATGCTGGCCACTCTACTCAAGCAATGCTGTTGTCCTGAAGGACGTCATTCACAAAATGTGCACGATGGGGGCACGAACTGTCGTCCATGAAGACGAATGCTTGGCTAATATGCTGCCGATATGATTGCACTATTGCTCGGAGGATGGCATTCACGTACCGTATAGCCGTTACGGCGCCTTCCACGACCACCAGCGGCGTATGTTGGCCCCACATAATACCACCCCAAAACAGCAGAGAACCTCCACCTCGCTGCACGGATGCCTCCAAACACGTCTCCCACAGTTGTCTGTTTGAAGGCATATGCGACACTCATCGGTGAAAAGAACGTGATGCCAATCCTGAGTGGTCCATTCAGCATGTTTTTCCGCCCATCTGCACCGCGCTGCATGGTGTCGTAGTTGCTAAGGTGGACCTCGTCATGAGCGTCGGAAGTGAAGTTGCACATCATGCAGCCTATTGTGTACAGTTTGAGTCGTAACATGTCGTCCTGTGGGTGCACGAAAAGCATTATTCAACATGGTGGCTTTGCTGTCAGGGTTCCTCCGAGCCATAATCCGTAGGTAGCGGTAATCCACTGCAGCAGTAGGCCTTGGGCGCCCTGAGCAAGGCATGTCATCAACAGTTCCTGTCTCTCTGTATATCCTCCATGTGCGAACAACATCGCTATAGTTCACTCCGATATGCCTGGACACTTCCCTTCTTGAGATCCCTTCCAGGTACAAAGTAACAAAGCGGACGCGATCAAACCGCGGTATTGACCGTCTAGGCGTGGTTTCACTACAGACAAAACGAGCCATGTACCTCCTTCCTGGTAAAATGACTGGAAATGATCGGCTGTTGGGCCCCTCCGTCTAATAGGCGCTGCTCATACATGACTGTTTATATCTTTGGGTGGGTTTAGTGACATCTCTGAGCAGTCAAAGGCACTATGTCTGAGATACAATATCCACAGTCAAGGTCTATCTACAGGAGTTTGGGGAACCAGGGTGATGCAAAACTTTTTTTATATGTGTATATGCCTATTTAATTTAATATTTTGACATCTATGTGTCCTGAAACTGAGTCGGTCAAAATTTTTCATTCTTTGTTTCATTCCTACGTTTATCACAGGAAATAATGGTAATAAAAAACCAAAAACCGGTTATTTCAGAAATTAGTTATTTTGAGCAGTTTTAATTGTCGGGTTAAAATGAGGTGGAAAAATCCAGTATAACACGTAACCTACTGTTTCTTTAGACATGTTAAAAAGTATGAATCAGTATATTCTTTAACATGGTCTAATAGATTTGTCAAATTTAATCATCGTATGATACGAGACAGTTATTGGCCTTAGGAATATAACCACCACTAGGATGCTTTTTTTTTCCTTATCCCTGAAGTTATCTAAGTGTCCGTAATGTCAAATCTAATCACAAAAGGACTATTTGATTTTGTTAATAATAGTAACTGAAGGGATTTAAATATGAGTAAAAGCATTCTTCACGTTAAACAAAGATTGTCTTTCTTAAATTGCATAATACGAACTGTAAATTTATTAATTGAACAAAATAACTAACTTGCTATTTCATTATGTTCTGAAATCATTCTTGAATGCGCAGTTGATACAAAGGTTGAACTTCGTGTAACGCATTGCTGCTTTAAGACCATTCTAAATCAGTGTTATCATATGTTATCCTATTGACAAGGCCCCCATGTTATAGAAGTAGGTAAACTTCTTTCTTGATTACATATAGGCACAGAGACATACTTTCAGAGTTAAGCGGTCCAGTAAACCACGTTTTCTGATGGAGAGGTTTGCTGGTATGTTAATACCTCATAGTAGTGAGCCATACATAAGCAATTGTTAGTGACTAATTTGGCGAACTGCTCTCAATCCTAGAAGGTTCCATTTCATCTAATAAATCGCCGAAGCCTAGCAATTGTTAACTCTTATTTCAAATTTAAATATCCGAATTGGATTGGTGGCGTAATTTTACCTCGTTACAAATAATTTCAACTCCTAAGTAAATCTATTTTCAGTTACTGCTTTCTAATCTATAGGCCTATTCTTCTGTACAACAAAACGTGTTTTGGAGACAAAAATAATTGGCCGATTGGTTAAAATCGTTTAGTTTCACGAAAGGGTCATAAATACTGTAAAAGAGAGTCTCCATCTTACTCCTATTATAAGAGATAATGCAAAATGTTGTTCCTGTTGTTGCTGTTGTAGCCTTCAGTGCGAAGGCAAGTTTGATTCAGTTACTGCAACCTACATCCATTTGAATCTATTTACTGCAGTCAAATCTTGGTCTCTTTCTGCATTCTCTTCACCCCACACTTTGTCAAAATGTACCATGAATCTCATTTCTCCTCAGTTAGATGCAGTACAACCGCATTAGTTATTCGATCTACCACCCTAATCTTCAGCATTCGTCACATCAAATTTCCAACGATTGCGTTTTCTTATTCTGTACACTGCTTATCATCATTTCACTTCCATACAATAATAGGCTCAAAACGAATACCTTCAAGAAAGACATCCTAACACTTAAATTTACATTCTACGTTAACAAATTTCTGTTTTCTGTAAACCCTGTTCTTGCTAATGTAAGTCTACTTTTTACGTCCCTTCTGCTTCGTCCACCGGCGGTTATTTTATAACTCATCTCCTATTCTTCTGCTGCAAGTGTCTCATTTCTGGATTAATTCCCTCAGGGTCGCCAAATTTATTAGACTAACTTCCATCACCAATATTTTACTTTTGTTGATGTTCATCTAATTATCTCTTTTTAACGCAATATCTAGTCCGTTAAACTGATCTTTCAAGTCCCTTGCCGTTTCTAACAGAATTATAGTGTCATCGGCAAACCTCATAGTTTTTATTTCTTCTCTTTCTAAATTTCAGCTTTATCTCCTTTATTGCTCGCTCATTGCACACAGTGAGTAACGTCGGGGATGGCCTACATTACTGTCTCATCCCTTCTCAACTACTGCTTCCCTTTCATGCCCTTTTACTGCAGTATCTGCACTCTGGCTTATATACAACTAGCTCATAATCTTTCGCTTTTTTTATCCTTATACGTGCGTAATACCCTAGAGTGCACTCCAATCAACAGGGTAAAAAGTTTTGTCTAAATCTACAATTGGTGTAAACAGAGGTTTGACTCTCTCCAACTTAGCTTCTAGGATACATTGTAGGGTTAGTGTTGGTTAGTGCGTTCTTCCATATCTAGTGGACCCACACAGATCTTCCCCGAGGTCGATTTCTACCGGTCTTCCAATTTTTCTGTAAACAGCTCCTGTCAGTATTTTGTAACAGATGGTTATTAAACCGAGGGTTCGGTAATATTCTCATTTGGGAGCACCTGACTTCTTGAAGTGTAAATATTTCGCCCGTCATTTACATCTAGCACACCTGGTAGAATAATTATGTTATTCTCATACTACTACTCGTCCTTCTTCTTCTTTGACTTTCCCCATTAAAGATTAGTCGTTTTCTACTTCCAGCAGTCTCGGCTACTCCATTCAAAAGCTGTCAGCTCCTTCTCATCCATTGCTCTATTAATATTTAATTCCCACGACAAAGATTAAGATTAGATTGTATTGATTATTCATTCAATAGACCCACAAAATAAGGGATCCTCCTGGGTGTGGAACATGTCAGATAAACACATTACATAAATGTAATTAGAAAAACTTTAGTTTCATTAATTTTAATGATCCTCAGTCAATGAACATTAAAATTATGTACATGAATTAAAATTAAACTTCTAATATTTACAGGTTTAATACTTACATCAGCTTTCATTAAATCCATCATTCGCATAGTAGCTAGGTACTTGGCTATTTTAACCAAGTATTGTCAAAAATTAAAGTAAATTAATTATTCATTTCAATGAGCCTCAGTTAAGAACACTCAAATTATGTACAAGATTTAAACTTAAACTCCCACTATTTACAGACTTAAGACTTACATCTGCTTTCCATACATCCATCATTCTCACAGTAGGTAGTTGCTTGGTGGTTACAACCAAATATTGTCAAAAATTAAAGTATAATAAATTTTCATTAAAATGGTCTACTGCACTTGTTGAGAAATTCGTGGATGGAATAGAAGGAGTTGGCCACCAAAAATTCTTTTAAATTATGTTTAAATTGTGCCTTGTCTGAAACTAAACTCTTAATGGTTGCTGGTAACTTATTGAAAATATGCGTTGCTGAATACTGGACTCCTTTCTGGGCAAGAGAAAGTGATTTTAAATCTTTATGTATATTATTCTTATTCCTAGTATTGATACTGTGTACTAAGCAGTTAGCTGGAAAAAGAGATGTATTATTTACAACAAAACTTAATTAAGGAATAAATATACTGAGAATCTGTGGTTAGTATGCCCAGTTCTCTGAATAGGTTTAGACATGATGTTCTTGGATTTACACTACACATTACTCTTATTATGCGCTTCTGTACTCTAAAAAAGGTGTCCGTCTTCATTTAGTTCCTGTCGGAGTCATTATTAACATCCTCTTAGGGAACCTGTTATTGCTCAAACCACTGAAGACTGTCATCCTCTAGTCTGTTCGTTGCAGACCGCGTCGCTTCAATTTTTCCCTGTATTTTGAATGCTTTGTTGTTATCTTCATGGGTGAGCTGCAGGCATTCTTTCACGAAATATAATTCCATGGTCCTGTTCTTTCAGTTCTTTTATTTCGAAATGGCGACATATGTGCACCTTTGTTGTTGTTGTGGTCTTAAGTCCAGAGACTGGTTTCATGCAGCTCTCCATGCTACTCTATCCTGTGCAAGCCTCTTCAAGTATCTACTGCAGCCTACATCCTTCTGAATCTGCTTAGTGTATTCATCTCTTGGTCTCCCTCTACGATTTTTACCCTCCACACTGCCCTCCAGTACTAAATTGGAGATCCCTTGATGCCTCAGAACATTTCTTACCAACCGATCCCTTCTTCTAGTCAAGTTGTGCCACAAACTCCTCTTCTCCCCAATTCTATACAATACCTCGTCATTAGTTATGTGATCTACCCATCTAATCTTCAGCATTCTTCTGTAGCACCACGTTTCGAAAGCTTCTATTCTTTTCTTGTCCAAACTATTTATCGTCCATGTTTCACTTCCATACATGGCTACACTCCATACAAATACTTTCAGAAACGACTTCCTGACACTTAAATCTATACTCGATGTTAACAAATTTCTCTTCTTCAGAAACGCTTTCCTTGCCATTGCCAGTCTACATTTTATATCCTCTCTACTTCGACCATCATTAGTTATTTTGCTCCCCAAATAGCAAAAGTCCTTTACTACTTTAAGTGTCTCATTTCCTAATCTAATTCCCACAGCATCACCCTACTTAATTCGACTACATTCCATTATCCTCGTTTTGCTTTTGTTGATGTTCATCTTATATCCTCCTTTTAAGACACTGTCCATTCCGTTCAACTGCTCTTCCAAGCCCTTTGCTGTATCTGACAGAATTACAATGTCATCGGCGAACCCCAAAGTTTTTATTTCTTCTCTATGGATTTTAATACCTAATCCGAATTTTTCTTTTGTTTCCTTTACTGCTTGCTCAATATACAGATTGAATACCATCGGGGAGAGGATACAATCCTGTCTCACTTTCTTCCCAACCACTGCTTCCCATTCATGTCCTTCGACTCTTATAACTGCCATCTGCTTTCTGTACAAATTGTAAATAGCCTTCGCTCCCTGTATTTTACCCCTGCCACCTTCAGAAATTGAAAGAGAGTATTCCAGTCAACATTGTCAAAAGCTTTCTCTAAGTCTACAAATGCTAGAAACGCAAGTTTGCATTTCTTTAATCTTTCTTCCAGGATAAGTCGTAGGGTCAGTATTACCTCATGTGTTCCAACATTTCTACGGAATCCAAACTGATCTTCCCCGAGGTCGACTTCTACTAGTTTTTCCATTCGTCTGTAAAGAATTCGCGTTAGTATTTTGCATCTGTGTCTTATTAAACTGATAGTTCGGTAATTTTCACATCTGTCAGTATCTGCTTTCTTTGGGATTGGAATTATTATATTCTACTTGAAGTCTGAGGGAATTTTGCCTGTCTCATACATCTTGATCATCAGATGATAGAGTTTTGTCAGGACTGGCTCTCCCAAGGCTGTCAGTAGCTCTAATGGAATGTTGTCTACTTCCGGGGCCTTGTTTCGACTTAGGTCTTTCAGTGCTCCGTCAAACTCTTCACGCAGTATCATATCTTCCATTTCATCTTCATCTACCTCCTGTCCCATTTCAATTATACAGTCCTCAAGAATATCGCCCCTGTATAGACCCTCTATGTACTCCTTCCACCTTTCTGCTTTCCCTTCTTTGCTTAGAACTGGGTTTCCATCTGAGCTCTTGGTATTCATGCAAGTGGTTCTCTCCAAAGATCTCTTTAATTTTCCTGTAGGCAGTACCTATCTTACCCCTCATGAGATAAGCCTCTACATCCTTACATTTGTCCTCTAGCCATCCCTGCTTAGCCATTTTGCACTTCCTGTCGATCTCATTTTTGAGACGTTTGTATTCGTTTTTGCCTGCTTCATTTACTGCATTTTTATATTTTCTCCTTTCATCAATTAAATTCAGTATTTCTTCTGTTACCCAAGGACTTCTACTACCCCTCGTCTTTATACCTACTTGATCCACTGCTGCCTTCACTATTTCATCCCTCAAGGCTACCCATTCTTCTTCTACTGTATTTCTTTCCCCCATTCCTGTCAATTGTTCCCTTATGCTCGCCCTGAAACCTCTGGTTCTTTCAGTTTATCCAAGTCCCATCTCCTTAAATTCCCACCTTTTTGCAGTTTCTTCAGTTTTAATCTACATGTCATAACCAATAGATTGTGGTCAGAGTCCACATCTGCCCTTGGAAACGTCTTACAATTTAAAACCTGGTTCCTAAATCTCTGTCTTACCATTATATAATCTATCTGAAACTTTTAGTATCCCCAGGGTTCTTCCATGTATACAACCTTGCACCGTATATTCTCAATAATACTATGGAATATCCTTTTATTGGTCTGATGACTAATGTTATCGCTCCAGATGAGTCCACGTAGGGACTGGTCACTCGTTTACTCATCGTTGCTTTTGTCTCAATATTTTCTCACAGGTGCCGCACTTGGACTTTCATAAATAGGGTGAACAAGAACTCCACAGATAAACTTTCAGGGTTGATAGTACAGACTAAAGGTCTGTCTAGTGGATATGGATCTGGAATGTTTATATAAAGAGCTATGGGCGCTGGTTCATCTTCACTACTGAGAGACGCGTCTCTCCTACTGAAAGCTTTTTTCTTTCCTTATTTTTAGAGATGGCAGTATGGACCAAAAGAAGAAAAAAATGTCCAGTAAACAAGGGCTCTAAAGTGCTTACTTTACGAGCTATGAGCGCTTGTTTAGTTGAGGTATTTCACACTAGCGAAGATGAACAAATGTTCATAGCTCTTAAAGGTATGCATTTTAGAGTTCATATTTAGTAGAGGTGGCACAGTGGTTAACACACTGGACTCGCATTCGGGAGGGCGACGGTTCAAATACTCGTCCAGCCATAGAGATTTAGGCTTTCGATTATTTCTCTAAATCGCTTGAAGCAAATGGTTCGTTTGAAAACGGCACGGCCGGCTTTCTTCCCATCCTTTCGTGATCCGAGCTTTTGCTCCGTCTCGAATAAACTTGCTGTTGACGGCACGTAAAACTCAAAATATTCCATCCTTCCTTTTCACTGAATATAATAGGACCTGAATATAAAAGATTTGTACATTTTTTAAATTTTTTCGTCTTCGTGAACTAAAACCGTTGTTTATTTAACAATACTAAGGTACTCTATCTTTTCGAAATTAAGTGTCAGACACAATCTTGAGTATTAATTATGCAATTTTTTCCAGAATGAGTTCTATATTTATTATCCTTTTTGTGAAATTATGTGATCATTACCTCAGCGTGAATTCTACAAGTGATTTATTTATTATTCACAGTTACAGCCCAGTATCTGAAAAGCTAAAATAAGCGATAAGAATAATATTTTCTTGGATAATAATAAATTCATATTTTAACTCTAGTAATTTCTGATATTTAATTTTTTGTAATACTGCAACTACTTCTACAACTACATATTTACAATAAAATCCTTAATCAGTACAAAAGATTTAGAAAAGATATCTGAATGGTGCGAAAAGTAGCAGTTGACCCTAAATAACAAAAAGTGTGACGTCATCCGGGTACACGATAAATCAGTCTAATCTAAAAGCCGTAAGTTGAACTAAATACCTAGGTATTACAATTATGAACAACTTCAATTGGAAGGAACACACAGAAAATGTTGTGGGTAAGGCTAACCAAAGGACTCTTAGAAAATGTAACAGACCTACTAAGGAGACTGCCTACACTAGGCTAGTCCGTCCTCTTTTACAACACAGCTTCGCGGTGTGGGATCCATACCAGACAGGATCAACGGAGTACATCGAAAAAGTTCAAAGAAAGGCAGCACGTTTTGTATTATCGCGTAATATGGGAGAGAGCGTCACAGAAATGATACAGGATTTGGGCTGGATATCATTAAAAGAAGGGCCTATTTCCTTGTGACGGAATCTTCTCACGAAATTCCTATCGCCAACTTTCTCCTCCGAATGCGAATATATTTTGTTGACGCCGACCTACATAGGGAGGAAGGACCACCACGATAAAATAAAGGATATCAGAGCTCCTACAGGTGTTCGATGAACCCTCTACCAGGCACTTAAATGTGATTTGCAGAGTATCCGTGTAGATTTAGATGTAGATTACCCATCTACTAATACTACTATAAGCACTAGAGAATCTGTTCTGTGTTTTTTCATTCAACCTCTAGATGGTTGTTTCCTCAACTTGATTCGCTCTCATGCTACTCCGGATTCCTGGATTCCTTGAGCGTCGGTCAGCACGACAGAAACGTTTCCACTATAACAAGCGATTCCACTAATCACTGTTACGTCTTGAAATCCACACTTCCATGACCACTTTCACCAACGCAGTGTAAATTCTTAAGAAACTATTAAATTCGTTGGTGACCGACCGCAGCTGTTGTCTCCTCATCTGCAGTGTATGTGATCTTGCCGGGACCGCAACAAGCGGACGTGTAGTTGAATGCCTTTCTGGATGCTGCAGCGGCAAAATCGTCGGAGATGCGCCAGCTCAACTCGCTCCTTAGTGCTGCTTTGGGATCCAACATCCTTAATGCCTGACGCCCATTACGCGCCACATCTTCGTGGAACGCGCAGTGTTCTGGTGTACGCATACTGCCGCAGGTGCAGCTGTATCTGTTTTTTGACTTTCTACAAATACGTAGCAAGCGGGCCACAGGCAGACAGGTACTTTATCGATCCACTCGACAGGCTAAGAAATCTCATTTTTAGTCTTTCCTTGATGTTAGGGAGAAATTAGTATGGTCTCCTGCCTGTGTTTGATGTGTCCCATTAATTATTGCTACAGTTTTAATAGGCGAACTTTTATCAACCTTTTCGTATCGGCCTCAGTTCCAAGCATCTTTCGCACTCACATCTGATTGCCTTTCTTTAACCAGTAAAAGTCTCCCCTTTTCCTAATTTCCATGGGTATATTCATATAATTAGAATTTGGAGTAACGCATTAGGCGCACGTCAATCTTATTAGCACTCATCGTTGAACTCTTCTCACTAATAAATCGGGCTATACTATCTCAATCTATGAGCCAAATGCTCGCACCATATCCTGCGATTGTTGCTAATAGAGATTGGTGGTATGCTCTGATTGTTTTCAAGGAAGCCGAAATTACCTATTTGCAGTGATTATAATTGATTCCTCGCGTTCATGCATTTCCTGCCTGCTTCCTGTATATGATGTGCAGAGGCACGACATCCAGAAATACTCCTAACTATTTCGTGAATGAGCTTCTCCTGATCGTTACATTCTTAAATTTTGTTTTAAGGTTTCTTGCTAGGTTTCATTTAGTAGTAAGTTCGTTGTTTTGTGAGGCAGCCCGCAAGTTTATGTCTTCTGGAGTCCCAACTTAACAACGTACAGCACGTCATCTGCAGATGCTACCAGTCTGCTTATGTCGGCGCCGTCTGTAACATCTGTAGTATTTACTCCAATGCAGCATTCGAAAACTGGTGCACACGCTGACCCTGCGTACAGCCTTTTCTTTTATTTCTTGGGCATACTGAAAGAGAATATCGCCCGTGGCAATAATCTCTTACGCACTTGTACAGAGCTTCTGGACACTCCAACTCCCTAACACGACCAAAGAAAGACGGCCGCTATAGGTTATCGAAAGCGACAGCAATATCGATCATCATCGCTAGAGCTTAGATAGATTATGTTAGATTAGTACTTGATCCATAGATCATGAATACGACACTTCGTAATGATGTGGAAACTGTCAGGTTAATAAAAGGTGTCTATACAAGATATTACATTACACAAAATATTGCATGACACTTAATTTCTTTTTTTTTTTCGGGTGCTGGGTGGGGAAATAACCCACGCACTATATTCAAAAATTCTTCTAATGAGTAGAAGGAGTTGCCATTCAGAAATTCTTTTAATTTCTTTTTAAATGCTATGTGGCTATCTGTCAGACCTTTGATGCTATTAGGTAAGTGTCCAAAAACTTTTGTGGCAGCATAACTTACCCCCTCCTGAGCCAAAGTTAAATTTAACTTTGAGTAGTGGAGATTATCCTTTCTCCTGCTGTTATAGCCATGCACACTGCTATTACTTTTGAATTCGTTCGGATTGTTAATAACAAATTTCATAAGTATATATATATATATATATATATATATATATATATATATATATATATATATATATATATATTGTGAGGCTACAGTGAAGATTTCTAGCTCTTTAAATAAGTGTCTGCAGGATGATCTTGGATGAGCTCCAGCAATTATTCTAATTACACGCTTTTGTGGAATGAACACTCTATTACTCAATGAAGAGTTACCCCAGAATATGATGCCATACGAAATCAGAGAATGAAAATATACGTGGTAAGCTAATTTACTGAGATGTATATCGCCAAAATTTGCAATGGCCTTAATAGCATAAGTAGCTGAACTCGAAATTTTAAGCAGGTTTTCAGTGTGTTTTTTCCAGTTCAACCCCTCATCAATGGATACACCTATAAATTTTGAATATTCTACCTTAGCTACCGATTTCTGATCGAAGTCTATATCTATTAATGTTGTCATTCCATTTACTGTGTGGAACTGTATATACTGTGTTTGCTGAGAACCACTTAATGATTTTATGAAAAACATCGTATACAATTTCATCATTTAATTATTGCCTGTTGGGTATGATAGCTATGCTTGTATCATTGACAAAAAGTACCAGCTTTGCATCTTCGTGAATATAGAATGGCAAGTCATTAATATATATTAAGAACAGCGGAGGACCCAAGACCGAACCTTGCGGCACCCCATTCTTGATTGTTCCCCAATTTGAGAAATCACCAGTTTTTTGCATATTCTGTGAATTGCTTATTTCAACTTTCTGTACTCTTCCAGTGATGTATGATTTAAACCATTTGAGCGCTGTCCCATTAATACCACAGTACTTGAGCTTAACTAGAAGTATTCCATGATTTACACAAGCAAAAGCCTGTGAGAGGTCACAAAAAATCCCAACGGGTGACTTACGGTTACTCAGAGCATTTAATATTTCATTAGTGAAAGTGTATATAGCATTTTCTGTTGAAAAACCTTTCTGAAAACCAAGCTGACATTTTATTAAAACTTTGTTTTTACAAAGGTGTGAAGCTACTGTACAGTACATTACTTTTTAAGAATTTTGGATAAGGCAGTCAGAAGAGAGATTGGGAGGTAGTTGTTGACATCAAACGTATCCCCTTTTTTTATGCAGAATGAGTATATGTCGCTAGCGAAATCGCCTTATAGTCAATTCCACAAGATAGTGTGCGCCGTTATCTGTATGAAGCAAAAGACACTTTTACAAATATGTGTTTACATGTAGATATATGTTATTACTAATTGCACATATACCCAATAATTAATCCAATCGCCGCCATTATCGATTATAGCTGGGCACCTTTTTGGCATACTTTTCACGAGATTTTCTGCATATTCTCTAGGTAACAATCTGCATATCGTCCTAATTTTATATGACAGCTACTTCTAAGAACATATTGGCTTCCGTTTAAGCTTCGTCTTACCATAAGATTAAACATTTTCGATCGGATTTGCATTCGGAAACATTGCAGGCCAGTCGATCGTGGACACTCCATTGTCTTGTTTCCACTCTTTATACAGACGGCTGATCATTATCCTATTGAAGCACCCACTTTGCCTCGTTTGAACCAAATATCGGAATAATGGATATCCGGAAGGCAGTTTTGATAAATATTGTACATTTTTTCAGCCTTTAAATTGGCTGTAAATGAGTGAAAATAGACAAAACGCAGTTTAGGTAAGCATCCCCAAACATTCACTTTTAATCGGTGCTTGACAGTCCGTTGACGCAAACTTTCACGCTTGGTACAGGAGGCTTTTCAGAAGGGAGACCAGGCCCAAAAAGGTGATTTACAAAGAACAGTGTCTCGCGCCGCTTTAGGTATTTTGCACTGATTCTAACCGACAGGACAAAACATTTAACACTCTCGCTGTTCATATACACACTGTACAAAACCGCATTGAGTACAGATTCGAGAGCATTACCGGAGATGTCAGTGCGGACGTTACATTTAAAATTATGGCGTACACATTTTTGTGGAACTGACTGTATTAACTGTGTCTTCAGTTGACATGACACTTATAAATCCCCACCGCTGAGGGCTCATACCGTATAGCAGCAGTCTATGATCTCGTAATCTATTGCATAATATACTTACATGGATCTATCGGACATGCTGTGATATGCAAATGATTAGCTTTTCAGAGCATTCGCACAAGGTTGGCGCCGGTGGCGACACCTACAACGTGCTGACATGAGGAAAGTTTCCAAACGATTTCTCATACACAAACAGCAGTTGACCGGCGTTGCCTGGTGAAACGTTGTTGTGATGCCTCGTGTAAGGAAGGGAAATGCGTACCATCACGTTTCCGACTTTGATAAGGGTCGGGCAGCAGCCTATCGCGATTGCGGTTTATCGTATAGCGACATTGCCGCTCGCGTTGGTCGAGATTCAATTACTGTTAGCAGAATATAGAATCGGTGGGTTCAGGAGGGTAATACGGAACACCGTGCTCGATCCCAACGGCCTCGTATCACTAGCGGTTGAGATGACAGGCATCTTATGCGTATGGCTGTAACGGATTGTGCGGCCACGTCTCGACCCCTGAGTCAGCAGATGGAAACGTTTGCAAAACAACAACTATCTGCACGAACAGTTCGACGACGTTTGCAGCAGCATGGACTATCAGCTCGGAGACCATGGCTGCAGTTACCCTTCAGGCTGCATGACAGGCAGGAGCGCCTGCGATTGTGTACTTAACGACGAACCTGGGTGCACGAATGGCAAAACGTCATTTTTCGGATTAATCCAGGTCCTGTTTACATCATCATGATGATCGTATCCGTGTTTGGCGAAATCGCGATGAACGCACGTTGGAAGCGTGTATTCGTCATCGCCATACTGGCGTATTACCGAGCGTGGTGCCATCGGTTACACGTCTCGGTCACCTCTTGTTCGCATTGACGGCACTCTGAACAGTGAACGGTACATTTCAGATGTGTTACGACTCGTGGCTCTACCCTTCATTGGATCCCTGCGAAACCCTACATTTCAGCAGGATAATGCACGACCTAATTTGCAGGTCCTATACGGGCCTTTCTGGGTACAGAAACTGTCAGACTGCTGTCCTGACCAGCACATTCTCCAGATCTCTCACCAACTGAAAACGTCTGGTCAATGGTGGCCGAGCAACTGGCTCGTCACAATAAGCCAGTCACTACTCTTGATGAACTGTGGTATCGTGTTGAAGCTGCATGGGCAGCTGTACCTGTACACGCCATGCTAGCTCTGTTTGTCTCAATGCCCAGGCTTATCAAGGCCGTTATTACGGCCAGAGGTGGTTGTTGTGGGTTCTGATTTCTCAGGATCTATACACCCAAATTGCGTGAAAATGTAATCACATGTCTGTTCTGGTATAATATATTTGTCCAATGAATACCGATTTATCATGTGTATTTCTTCTTGGTGTAGCAATTTTAATGGCCAGTAGTGTAGTTCTGTCAGTACCGACCATGACCTTCTTCTTCTGTACGGATGCACACAAATTCCCCGAACTTACGGGACTTGGTAAGAATGTCTTCCACGAGTAATGACTGTGTTGGGGTGGGATACTAAGAATGTAGTGTGTTGACATACAAGGTGAGAATGTGGTCTCAAAGGGGCCGTGTGCGAGATAGTCCCGGCAGTCGCGCTATCCTCTGTGCCCTCCGTGGCCCAGATGGATACAGCGTCTGCCATGTAAGCAGGAGATCCCGGGTTCGAGTCCCGGTCGGGGCACACATTTTCACCTGTTCCCGTTGACATATATCAACGCCCGTCGCCAGCTGACGGTATTAACGTAATTCTAATTTCTTGCATAATATTTCTCTGCAAGGCAACTTAATTATTCATCGGTAATACTGTCTACTCCATGTGTCGCACTAGGTTTAACTCAGTCGCGTTTTCTCGTGTCGTCAACCGATGACGGATGGATAGGTCGGCGGACCGTTCAGTATTGTTTGTGTGCTGTCGCAGGGCCTGTGCGTGTCGTGCCTGTTCTGCTTCGCGAACGTGGACGTGCACGGCGCGTTGCGTCCGCTGCTGTGCCGGCTGTGGGGGCGGCAGCGCGCTGCCTCGATGCACACTCAGAGCCGCGACGTCTGCGTCTGACGCCGCCGGCCAGCGCGCCGACACCGCATCTGACGCCAGGCCGGGGGCGGCGCCGGCGGCGGGGGCGGCCGCAGCCGCAGCCTCCGCTCTCCGGAGCCGCCGCCGCCTCCTCTGCTGCGCCACGCCGTCAGCGTCGTCTGACGCCGAGGCGCCTGCCTGGAACGTAGCACACAGACATTCTTGTAGCTCGACAGGGGCTTTGGTGCGCTGGCAAGTGACTGCGTCTTGTGATTCCTTAGGACAGACAGACAGACAATAATCTCCTCTGACAGTGCTTATGCAACGTTAGGAATATATAGACAGGTAGCTGATTAAGATGAATTTCGCTACAACTTGAAACTGTTTGTGTTCACTGACTTATGTTCTTTGCTTGTGCTGCTATTCGACTGACACATGTGAGAGCGTCTCAGGAACCATCTCAGAGTTTCATCTTTACAGGCGCTCTGTTTCTTTTGAATACAACCAAGACGTTATGAAACTGTTGCACTGCTTCCGGATCGCGTCTGAAATGGAACATCTTACGATTTCGGTTCAGTCACCCTCAAATCTTTCCCACCCAGGCCTCAAGACAATTTATGAATGTCTTAGACAGTCTAGCTATTGTGTACGTCCAGTATCCTCGAATTAGTGGCCGCGACCGCAGCGGGATCGATTCAGCCTTCAGGAATCACTTAGTCATCTGGAAGAAACTAGTTTTAGGAATGTTTTAGTCTTCCAATGGATATAAAAAAGAACGACTTCTGAAACGATGCTCAGAGCTAAAAAATAATATAATCCTCCTTTTTGTATCAGTTAGATTGTGAATATGTAAATTTCTAACACTATGCAAATTGGCTTTTCAAATTATGCTGACATTTATACAAGATGATTCAGCTTCCCCTACCGATGTCGTTTTATGCAACCCGCAAAGTTATATCTGGCCTTCAAAACTACACTAGAGATAGTCATATTCTCTCGCTTGCTACACGAAACTGTTTATCACACAGAAAAATGAGCGGAAACTGTTTGTAGGGAATTTTATATAGTTAAATTTTGTACTGGGACACGTTTTCTCTAGAGGCCGTACTATTCGAGTTATCCAAGAGAAACGTGAAAAAGTAACCTTCAATCGCACCCCCACTCCCACACTCAGACTTCATCAGTCACGATATCTACTATGTAGTTCTTGGCACTCCCGCCTACCACTGTACAAAATTTTGCGACTGCACCGATTAATTCGATCTTTTTGCCATCAACTTAGTCTAGTCACTTACAGATTGAAAAATTGACTTCAATTATTATTGGTTCCTCCGTCTTAAGGTTGCTGCAAGTAAGTAAAGAGAATTTTACGTTTTTCGCTTTTGTTTACAAAGCATCTTCTGTGGTCATTGGTGTTTCTGCCTCTTTTTTACATATTTACCAAACCATAGCTTCTTCCCTCTTAGTTAGCAGAGACTGATGACAAAAGAAACTTCGTTACACACATACACTGGGCAGTTTTTGCCCTTTTGCAATTTTTTCTTATGCTACATTTGTGTTATTTACACTTTCCCTTACTGTTGAAAATAGCACTGAAGTTATGTGTGTTCCCACTCCTTGTTTGTCAGGATCTGCCTTTCTGGATTGCGACTCATTACATTCTTCCTGAAGTCTGAGGGTATTTCGGCTGTCCTGCTTGCTGTCAAGGCCAGCTCTCCGAAAGAACTCAATAATACGTAGGGAATGTCGGCTACTCCATGGGCCTTGTTTCGGCTTAGATGTTTCAGTGCTCTATCAAATTCTTCTCGTAATTTCTTATCACCCAACTTCATTTACTCCCTCTTCTATATAATACTGTCTCGGAGTCAACTTTCCTTGGAAAAAGATCATCTATATATTCCCGCCACTTCAGCGTTCCCTTCTTTACTTAGAACAAGATTGCCATCATTTGGTGTATAAACAAAACCCGTAAGTAGACACTAATTTTGTTTTCTATTTACTACCTTTTTTCGGAGGCTTTGCTCTATCTTCAGATGGCAACTCCAGTATTTACCTCTGCTGCAATACTTCTGTGAAACCAGCAATGTCTGCACATCTGCAATCCTGTGTATCTTCCATGTGTACTTCCTTCAGGTACGCTGAATTAGTTCGTAAACAGCGAATGTGTTAATTTCAAATGCAGAGCTCTCGAGAAAAGCACAGAATGAAGATGCCCTGAACTATAGATATTCTGATATCTCTGGTTCCCGGAAGCAACCCACCCTAAGTGAACTATTGAACTTCCACCTGATGGTGGCGCAAACGCTCCGAAACACGTCCTAAACAAAGAACTTAAAAAGTGATGAACGGTTACAGTGTGTTTAAATTTTTACTTCAAAGAGTTACAGAAACAGCCTACCAAACATGTGTGTGTATAAATATCTTCTGATTTCTTTGAAAAGTAATTTTCAGGAGTTTTTCTATCAGAACCAAAAATTAATCAGATTGGTTTCAGAATTCTTTTCCCCGTTTCAATGGAACACGTAAAATACATGTAACTAAAATCTCAGGAAAAATTTGGAGAACTGTCCTGAGACTAAGAACGCAAACTTGAACTATCAACAAAAACTTTGAAGAGTTTTTAGATTAGTGATAAGTGATTTTAGGATTTGGCCATGTTTGTTGTTCTGCCATATAGGACCAATCATTGGTGTCATCGTGTAGAAACTAGTATACCGCCTGTTTTATACGCTGCTAATATAGTAATTAAATTTCTGTCAGTAAGTGAAGGTTATTAAGAAATGTCTTTGTGCAAAAGACATGGCTAATGAAAACACCCTCGTCTAGATAATGACTAATGGCGTCTTGCGAACTGAAGTACAATATCGAACCTATGAAGATACCTACAGGTGGAAACTGTACACTGAGCAGCACGCTAAAAGGTGGGAAAGTGTTGATGCCCGGTGTGACTCATTCCATGCGTTACTGGGTAGGGTCAGCTACTTTTTCCATAAATCTCCCTTCCAGATGTCAATTCTTTTCAACCAAATAAAAGCTCTCCCAGTTCTGTCATTTCTCTACCATTTGATGATAATCTTTCTAAAACCAGAGTATTTTACACCAATTTATAGCTGGCACACTATTGTCTAAGTAAAAAAAATAGTAAGAGTAGTTAAGCAGACTGTAGCTATTAGCTTATAACAAAGAGTAAAACGAGTAACTCGATTAACATGTACTTTAATGTCCCTACGTACTTCGTAACGAGCTAGCGTATGGCATCTTTGGCCGGGCGGCCCCATCTGGGGAAGTTCGGCCGCCAAGTCTTACTTCACTCGACGCCACATTGGGCGACCTGCGCTCCGGTAATGAGAATGAAATGATAATGAGGACAACACAACACCCAATTCCTAAGCGGAGAAAATCTCTAACCCGGCCGGGAATCGAACCCGGGCCCGCTTGCGTGGGAAGCGAGCACCTTACCACCCAGCTAAGTAGGCGTACCAGTTTAAGGGAAATCAAGGAGCGCAGAGCGCATGGAGTGGTAGATGTCTGCGGCAGACGGCGTCTCGCATTCCACAAAGGGTAGGGGTACAACATGTGAGTCTTTTGACACAGTAGAGAGCCGTCCGCCACCGGAAATGAGCTTGTCTGTATGCCACGAGGATGATGCGAGTTCGTTTTTTAGCATTCTCAGTAATTCTTACTGGGTGGAGTGAGTGGAAATGAGTTGCACACAGCGTTGTGAGGCCAGTTGAGCAGCTCCTCGAGTAGTGATGTAATTAACGGCTAGGAGAGATCTGAAAAGAACACTTGCCGGTTCGTACAGTGTGACATTTATTGAACTATATGAAAAACCTTAAATTGTTTACAAACTACACCGTGCACGCAGTTTATTAAACATAGACACGGTGCTACAGATATTCGGCTTTAGGTTATGATATGTTCGATAGGCCTGCAATCATTAGCGATGATGCGGCGCGAACGAATAGTAAAATTCTGCATGACCCGCTGAAGTGTCAGAACATCGATGCTGTCGATGACCTCCCGAATGGCTGTTTTCAGCTCAGCAATGATTTTGTGGTTATTGCTGTACACCTTGCCTTTAATATAGCCCCACAAAAAGGAGTCGCATGTGTTCAGATACGGAGAATAAGGCGGCCATTGAGGGAAATGCCAGAAACCTCTGGGAACCCCCGAGCCAGAATGAGGTCCCCAGAGTGCTCCTTCAGGGTATCAAACACACACCTGCTTCGATGGGGTCGAGCTCCGTCTTGCATTAATCACATCTTGCCGCAGTTAGGATCACTTTCAATAATGGGTATGAAATCATCTTCCAAAACCTTCACCTACCGTTCGGTAGCCACTGTGCCATCACGGAATGTCGCACCGATTATTCCGTGACTGGACACTGCAGACCACACAGTCACCCGTTGAAGGAGAAAAGACTTCTCGACCGCCATATGCGGATTCTTAATCCCAAAAATTCGTCAATTTTGCTTATTGATGAACCCATCCAAATGAAAGTGGGCTTCGTTGCCTAACCAAACCATAAAGCGCATACTAATTCTCATCGTGCCTGCGGCCAACGGTGCAGTTTGAACGTCCTAACGCAAACCGTTCAGAAGTTATGACGAGTTTATTTCATATAGTTCAATAATTGTCGCCCTGTATCACATGCAGTGATGCGGTTAGCAGAGTATGAATGGCATGTCAGCGTGGCCTTCCGGGCAGAATGACGGAGTTTATTTTAGATTTCCCCATGAGCATCGGGATCACGACTTCCCTAAATCAATTAAGCAAGTGGTGTGATAAGTTTTTGCTACAGAGCGACAGCGGGTACCATTCCACAGTAGTCCACCTAAGAGACCTATGCTTGATATGGACCTGACATTACGCCGTTTTATCATCCTTGTCTTCCTTGTTGTATTGCTTCCTAGACGATTCCCTGCAAAGTATCGAGGAATCAGGAGGAGCACAAGGCAAGTTGAAGCTTTGGATTATTCCGCAAAGAAATATCGCGTGGTTCAAATTGGATAGTGCGGTCCACGAATTGCAAGTATCTTGGTTCGAATTTCAGCGGGGAAAACAGGTTTAGCTTATTGTAGGTTATTTTCAGCTAGTTCACAAGTTAAGGAATATGATAGTAAAGTTACTAATAATTTTTTGATACCAGAAAGACTTTTTACCCTAGGCTGTAAGCGTGAATTAACATAGCAAGTTTCACTTCACTGTTTCAGAACCAGATACGTATCCAGTTTCATTATTGCTTTTATATGAGGCAGCAGGTGTTGCCGGGTTCAAAGGGTGGGACAGCTTTATCAGCCATGGGTTCATTAAAGCCTCGGCCATATAGCTGCACGTTTCAATCACGGTTGTGTCTCCAACTACAGTGAGATCACTCATTGCTTACTTTTGCAAGGCCGTTCTTCTTCCATAACTGCTACGCTAGTCTTCCGCTGTGAAAATCTGTGAGCAGCGTTGATGTCATACACTGACATTTTATACTATAAATACTAATAACGTATCTTCATGCAGTTCACAAAGTTATGTTAGTTGACAATTAAAGTACGTAGTCAACTCTATAAAAATGAATTAACACTGAATCGAATAGCTGGAGTGAATTATGATCAGTTAATCTTAAATTTGGACAGAGCACAAGATGATGCATTATGATTCCTTTGACATGATTGACAAAAAATATTAAAATTATTGTAACTTCTTAAGTAACTATGACATAAACAAGTACTGTAACTCTAAAGCTCTGGTCTGACCAGAATAGGCGAATAAAAAAATTTAAAAACAGAACATTCCGTTACGTTTCGCTACTCACCAAGTTGAAGAGCATTTATAGAGAAACTGAGATTAGTTCCGACACTTCGGTACTTAGCAACAGGAGAAAATTTTAAAACACGTCATTCCTTAACCAACTAACTAAGACTTAAGCTACTTATGTTGGTTCTATGATTATATCTTATTAGTTTTCAGTCTAGCGTGTTATGAAATTAATGACACCACCAGCTGGACTTGCATTTCGCACAAGAATGACAGAAAAGTGATTCAAAATCCTCGACATCTTGCATTGTTATTAGTATATATAGTGCAAATGTTCTGTTATTATCAGTGCAGGATATTATTACTGTCAGAAAGAACCAGGTTCCTGGCTGTAAAATCGCCAATACAGACGCCAGTCATGCATTTGTCGTGCGCTGAAATACGCACTTCCAATTAATTTCATTAGTCTGTTTTCCATGTTTTAGCCTGTTAAATGTATTCACATCATTTTGAGTGCTTACTTGTCCACTCTGATAAAACCGTACTTCACTGTAACAAAGCGAAGTCCAAAGGAATCTCAAGAGCTGACTTTTCCATTCTTTGGAAGCTTTACACGTATGACAGATTGTTTCGTCTCGTACACACAATACAACTGGTTTTTTGGGGACATTCAACGGTATCCACTGTGTTATTTGAGAAGTTTACCCGTTGACTTTGCAATCACTTTCTGAGTGTGTTACCTTAGACAGTCTGCGTCTTTCATAGACTTTAATTCGAAATGCAACCTAATGAGATTTCTATTCAATACAGCTTATCCTGTTATTCGTATGTCGTTTAATGAACAGTTTCCGAGGTACGGAAGAAGCTAAGCAGTCACTGGAAGATTCTACTATATCAGTCTCAACAGCATACTTTGAATACCGCAAACCGTTGTAGTTGTACCAATTGCAATAGCACTATCTGCATAAATATACTGGAATATCCAGCTGTTAGATTGCAATTTTATAACATCACATATTATTTGATGTAAAAACATGTTTCAATAGCAACATCGAGCATAGTACCCAAGCAACACGATAGAATTTGTGGTGATTAGTTAAATATAGAGTGTTTCTTCCTATTAACCTCTAATAATTTCAGTGAGGTGTCTCTGTGATGATGCAATCGTTGCATAACTGTTCCGAGCCCTTATCCTCCCATTCCCTGTTCTATAACCTCGAATTTCACTGAAGACGGCAAATTACCCAAATAATATCTCTGTTGCTCTTTCTTGCCACCAGGCAACCATCTAGGGCGCAGGAAATTGGAGAAGGAGAAACAGAGAAGGTGATGCCAAAATTTATGTGGATATCTAGAAAATTTTAAGAAACGGGTTCTTCGTCCCGTTACATTATTGGTGCTTTTTTCTCCCACCTCACCGCATGTGCATTCAAGTGGAATTTGACTAAAAGTTGGCCCCGAAGTTCAATGGTCTAGGAGAAACTAGTTGACTTATCAACAGTTTCAAAAGATAAAGACAAATAATTCTGAAAATGTTTAATATTCAAGGATAAAATCAAGAAATTTGGAACCAGGTTCTAAATCAGAACAGCATACTGAAGTAGATGAGCATCGTTTGATTGTAACTGTTACTAGTCATCTAGAAGGATATTTCCAAAGGACGATTCAAAAACCAAGTATACATGTTAAAAGTACTGTAAACATTTAAAAATACTTTGTACTCTTTTTCATTTTGGTACATAATAATTATTGTATCATCCATCGAAACTACGTAATATTACAATTTAGATTATTCTTATGTGAGGGAGAGAGGCACCAAATTCGTTACCCACGAAGGACACCAACATGGTTGCAGCCACCCCTCTGCATCACATCACCCGTAACGACCCTTCCTCCTCTTTGTCTGTGTTATAGGAAAAGCTACATCCATCTACAACAAGGAGTTGTTATTAACGCGAATTTTGATTTAGACCCAATCTTGAAGTGCTGACGGTAATCCTAAGTTAGTATATGAAACTAATGTGACAAGTCCTTGCAGTTAGATATAGTAGGCTTACTTATATATCCCTATCACTGTTTCAGATTCGACGCTCCCGATGAATTTCATAAGGTGACATTTTGTTGCTCTATCTAGGAGTTTCTACTAGTCATCAATTGGACCAGATGTATCGGGTGCAGATTTTTCATGAAATAGCGAAATTATTACTCCATATGCAGAATAGTAGATGTGTGATTTATTAGTAAATGCAAATGTACTTAAGAGAGAATGCAGTGAGTACTGAACTATAATAGAACTCATTAACATCACCCAGATATAATGAGAGGCAAACGTGGATGGATGATGCTTATGTCAGCATCAGGCCTAGGGCCTCTCTTGTTTGGTGTACTTTGGAAAGAAGAAAATACGTAGATGCTAAACTGAAAGTTAATGCAAGCTGTGAGTGAACTACAAAACCTAGGAAAAATTCAAATTTCATATGTTTGAATGGTTCAGGTACTGAGCAAGAAAGACGTTAGTGGTAACCTTCTCAAAATATGGTGAAGGTGTAGTATTCTTTTGTAGGAGAGCAAAATTATCCTATTTGTTTTCTTCCTTTAATCTCTCCAAAGGTAGAAGACGGATACCGCAAATGAGCTATATGTTCCTCTATTTTCTCTGCTTGTGTTACAGTCATGGTAATAACAGTGACGTACTTTCTACAGTGGGGGTAAATTACGCTTACAGTGCTGGTTTTCATTGTAATAAACATAAAACAAAATATTTGTCTATTTAAATGAATGTATTTGATTTCAAACAATTCATAATAAAAATCTGTCTTTGTCAAATATTTTCTTTTATTCCTTTAAAGGTCCTTTCCTGTCTTTTCGATAACGCATTGATTGGAACTGTTCAGGCTATACACGTTGAATCCCACCCATTTATTCGCCTAGCGTCCCCAGCTGCACGAACACATGCGTTCCTAACGAGAATCCATCGCTAATGACGTACAGCCATGTACAAAAAAGTAGTTACACAAGTACTACACAAGTTGACGCAATGTTTACCGCATGCTGTCCATGACATACAGAATATGTAGACGGCCAGTGTGTGTATGAAGACAGTAATGGTTGTAATCGTATTCTGTGATTGCGTCTGAAATAAATGTAAATGTATATTACAAGCTTTTGACGCTTCATCCAAGTAAGTGTTCAAACAATAGGCAGAAATTGAGGTGCAACTCTGTCTTTCTGGCAAAAAAAGTCATCCATACATCGCTATGCTGACATTTTAGAAAGAATGAAGACAGTGATCTTTTGATCAAATGTAATGATCCCAGTCAGTTTCACCTTGTCACCCTACTGAGAATCGAGCCCTTGACCTTGTCTCTTATTTGGATAATCGAGATACACCTCAGAGCCTAAATGACAACTTCAATCTACAACAACTTTCCTTCTTCCAGTTTAAGCTTCAAAATGTAATTTGCCCACACCTTCTGTACTACTGCTTGGTAAAATTTATATACAGTGGGATTCCTGATTCAGATATGTTCCTGGCAATGAAAACTACATTTACACGAATTTAAATGAAAGTTGCTATAATTTGTTATTTGTATAGTGGTTGTCAACTTGTTCGCCATCATGTGCAATACATTGAAACCAACTATTAACATTTTTTCAGGATAAATTTCAGTCATCAGTTTCAAATAAATTTTATTATGCTTTTCCGGTTTCTGCAAATTAGTTTGTCATCTTCAGTACCTTAGTTTAGCTAAGATCAATGTCCTCTTCATAGAAGGGTAATGTCATGGTATGTTCAGAAATTTACGTATTGTATGTGATTATTTTAAACACTGATAATTAATTGAAACCCTCAGCTGCCGACAGGTCTTGCTGATATACCTCGATGGGGACAGCTGAAAATGTGTGCCCCAACCGGGACTCGAACCCGAAATCTCCTGCTTACATGGCAGACGATCTACCCATCTGAGCCACCGAGGGCACAGATGAATAGCCCGACTGAAGGGCTTATCCCCTGCACGCTTCTCTTGAGACCCACATTCCCAACTGTCCGGAATCTACATACCTAATGTACTTAACAGATATTTCCCCATCCGGCTATTACTCGCGCACATTAAGGTGACGATGCCCGTAAGAGTTCTGCCAACTTGTGCACAGACGAAGGTCAATGGCTGGGTGTCCTTAACTATATATATGAAGATAGTAACTGTTCTCGAAAGAACAGATACTTTCGATGATCATGCAGCTTCTCTAGAAGAAATGGTGATTAATTGAAACCCTCAGCTGTCGACAGGTGTTGGTGATATACCTCGATGGGGACAGCTGAAAATGTGCGCCCCGACCGGGGCTCGAACGCGGGATCTCCTGCTTACATGGCAGACCCTGTAGTCGATCTATTCATCTGTGTCCTCGGTGGCTCAGACGGATAGAGCGGCTGCCATGTAAGCAAGAGATCCCGGGTTCGAGTCCAGGTCGGAGCACGCATTTTCAGCTGGCCCCATCGAGGTATTTCAACCACACCTGTCGACAGCTGAGGGTTTCAATTAATCACCATTTCTTCTAGAGAAGCTGCACGGTCATCAATGGTAACTGTTCTTTCGAGAACAGTTAACTATCTTCGTATATTTTAAACACTGTTTTGACAATTTACAATAACTAAATCAGATCCATGAATATGCTAAACTAAGCGTCTGAAGATGAACCGGTAGAACATAATAAAATTTATTTGCAACTGACGACTGAAATTTATCCTGAAAAAATAAAACTACAGCTGCTAAAAGTTACAGCCGTGAATAAAATAATGCAACGCTTAAAGCATGTACACAAATTTCACGGGGAATGTATAAACTCACTTCCTGCATTTCGTTCTTAGGGTCATTGATGTTAATTTTCCTGTTGTAGACAGGTTCCTTGACCGTTCACCACAAGCAAAAAACACGCGGTACAACTCCGGTGACCGTGCGCGTTGGAACACCACGGACGATCCGTCTACCGAGAAATATTTGCTCACGATGTTCGCAAACACTGCACGCGTAATGCGGTGGTGCCCCATCTGTTCAGAATCTCACGCATCGGAGTTGTAGCGAAATTTCATCAGTGGCATACTCTTGCAACATCATGAAGTACACGACTGTGCTCGTTGTAGGTGTATCCAAGAAAAGAGAAAATGTCCCTGTTACTCCAGTGGCGGTCATAGCACACCAAATAATCGCCATAGGGAAGCCACGTTCATCTTTTCGAATTTGAAGGGAATATCCGCTGCCCGAAAAAATGGTGTAATCACTATTAACAAATCCAGTTGTATTAAAACCAGCTTGTTTTGAATCCAGTACCTTCCAAATGCTATTTCTGAATATTTGTTAGTTCAGCCAAAGTCTGACAGCACTGAACTCTAAAGCGTTCTTGCTCAGCTGTTGGTGACTGGACAATCTGAAAGTGACATGGTCACTTCTAAAGTCATATTTCAAGATATACCACACGGTTGATTGGGAACTGCAGTTTCAATACAGCAGTGGCTGGCTGTCTTCGAAGGACCCTGCACTATACTTTGCTACTCGACAGCAGGATCTTGGACGTCCTGTACTACTCTGACGCTGAGTCAGTTTCCACAAACCTTTGATGAGTGTGCGAACTGTTAAACTGTTAAACCCGTCCTGAAACATTCGACTGTCTGCAGTCGGTGAACCACACACTTTCATCAAACATGCAAAAATGTTCTGTCTAATGTTAGTCATACAGACACTATGGAACCTTACCCATAAGAAAGAAATACACTCCTGGAAATTGAAACAAGAACACCGTGAATTCATTGACCCAGGAAGGGGAAACTTTATTGATACATTCCTGGGGTCAGATACATCACATGATCACACTGACAGAACCACAGGCACATAGACACAGGCAACAGAGCATGCACAATGTCGGCACTAGTACAGTGTATATCCACCTTTCGCAGCAATGCAGGCTGCTATTCTCCCATGCAGACGATCGTAGAGATGCTGGATGTAGTCCAGCGGAACGGCTTGCCATGCCATTTCCACCTGGCGCCTCAGTTGGACCAACGTTCGTGCTGGACGTGCAGACCGCGTGAGACGACGCTTCGTCCAGTCCCAAACATGCTCAATGGGGGACAGATCCGAAGAACGTGTTGGCCAGGGTAGTTGACTTACACCTTCTAGAGCACGCTGGGTGGCACGGGATACATGCGGACGTGCATTGTCCTGTTGGAACAGCAAGTTCCCTTGCCGGTCTAGGAATGGTAGAACGATGGGTTCGATGACGGTTTGGATGTACCGTGCACTATTCAGTGTCCCCTCGACGATCACCAGAGGTGTACGGCCAGTGTAGGAGATCGTTCCCCACACCATGATGTCGGGTGTTGGCCCTGTGTGCCTCGGTCGTATGCAGTCCTGATTGTGGCGCTCACCTGCACGGCGCCAAACACGCATACGACCATCATTGGCACCAAGGCAGAAGCGACTCTCATCGCTGAAGGCGACACGTCTCCATTCGTCCCTCCAATCACGCCTGTCGCGACACCACTGGAGGCGGGCTGCACGATGTTGGGGTGTGAGCGGAAGACGGCCTAACGGTGTGCGGGACCGTAGCCCAGCTTCATGGAGACGGTTGCGAATGGTCCTCGCCGATACCCCAGGAGCAACAGTGTCGCTAATTTGCTGGGAAGTGGCGGTGCGGTCCCCTACGGCACTGCATAGGATCCTACGGTCTTGGCGTGCATCCGTGCGTCGTTGCGGTCCGGTCCCAGGTCGACGGGCACGTGCACCTTCCGCCGACCACTGGCGACAACGTCGATGTACTGTGGAGACCTAACGCCGCACGTGTTGAGCAATTCGGCGGTACGTCCACCTGGCCTCCTGCATGCCCACTATACGCCCTCGCTCAAAGTCCGTCTACAGCCCATACGGTTCACGTCCACGCTGTCGCGGTATGCTACCAGTGTTAAAGACTGCGATGGAGCTCCGTATGCCACGGCAAACTGGCTGACACTGACGGCGGCGGTGCACAAATGCTGCGCAGCTAGCGTCATTCGACGGCCAACACCGCGGTTCCTGGTGTGTCCGCTGTGCCGTGCGTGTGATCATTGCTTGTACAGCCCTCTCGCAGTGTCCGGAGCAAGTATGGTGGGTCTGACACACCGGTGTCAATGTGTTCTTTTTCCATTTCCAGGAGTGTACATTTATGGTGGTAGCATTTATAGTTTGATATCCTATTAGATAAAGTTTAATGATTGTACTGAATTTGAATATGACACATATTTGGTGCATGCTTAATAGATTCCATTTGAGTGGTAACAACTTTGGATAATCCTGTATTTAGAAGAAATAACTAGAAATAAATTGAATTTAAGTCAAACAACAGCTGTTGTCTTATGATGACAGTTATGATAGTCTGACTACTTAAATTTAAAGTAAATGACAGCTTTGTCATATCGTCCAACCAATTTTTAGTAAAGGATCAGTGTTGATAAACTATTGAAATAACAATGATCATAATATGCACACACACACACACACACACACACACACACACACACACACACACACACACAAATCTTACTTAACGCGTTACTGATGGGTTGTAATAAAACGTCAGAACTACATAGATGGTTGATCACTGAGAATCAATGAATGTAAATGACTTAAGCAGAAAGCGAGCATCCGTGTCCATATCCTTATTGCTAAATGTGTTCAGTTGTTTAATTTACTCGTTTTTACCGTAATGCTTGTTTTAAACGTGGTAAGTAGTATACATATAATTATTCAACAAGGAGAGAGTCAAGTTGGGATTCAAGATGTAATCCACATCACAGTCGTCCAAAATTATTCAAATCAAGATACAGTAAATGATTACCACAGTTCGATATTCATTTACCTCATCACCCACTCTTCAGTTATTGCACAGCCCGATAGATGATCATGACTGAATGTGTGCAATAATATGTACCACTTAAATATCATACCACTTGCTAATTAACCACTTTTATATCACTATTTAAGGGTATATACATTTGCCATGCCTGCCAACACTACAGTGCCTTTACCAGTATCTCTTCACAGCATTATTAAGTTGAGTCAGTGCTATTTGAGAAAAGTGTGTGGCAGCAGGTAGGTGAGCAGTTCTGTTTACATGGTCAGTGCATGTGAGGCATCAAGGAATTTCGCTATCTCAGTTTTCAATGGCACGATCAACAGGTAGATGTTAGTGACGACTTTGTTGAATCATCATGCCTGAATCTGTAAGTATGAAACAAAAATAAAAATGAAAAATGTGATCTGGAAGATATACAAAAGCAAGCACTGTGAAGAAGTATTTCTTTTTATTTGTTCATTCATTCACGTGTAAAATTTCATTAGGATATGAAGATACCAATAACTGCTTATTAAACCAATTTATTATGTCCTTCCACTGCAGTACTCTATTTACATATTTATATTAGAGCCGTTTATCTCTGGCGTGCAAAACAGATCAAATTAATAGTATGTATATCAATATTTGTAGCAAACTTAGGGATAAAAAAAGGTAAAGTCTGTGGTAGAAGCCAGTGTCCAGACTATTGTACACAGAGTACAGCTTCTGTTTTCATGGTACTGTGAGGGGGAAGACGGCGGAACCATCGCCCTGCGACACCTTTTACTCCCAGCAAAGATCATCAGTACTTATTTTGACAGCAACCCGAGTGGACCTAGAATCGTGCTGCAGAGACTAGAACGAGGAAACAATCCTTCCTGTGTCTAGGATTCAACCCATGACCTACAGAGCCAGGGCGTGTTTTCTACTTACTAGACTACCAGGGTCACCGTTAAAGATAAATGTTCAGTAATATTTCAAAATAATTCATTTTATACAATTTATTCATAAAATCGACTATCCTAGGCTTTTTTAATTTTTGCGTGATGATCATAGTCTACACAGAGATCTTGGCTATGTTGTAAAATATTACCAGCAGCAAAAAACATCTATTTTATCGACTGTGATATGTACCATGGGAGTAATGAAAGTCGAAGACCAAGAAAGACTAGTCCTTTTTGTGAATGTTTAAGACAAGATAGCAGCTATTGTACATCAAAGCATGTGTGAAGGAAGTGAATGAAAATTTTGAAAGGGGAACGAAAACGCAAGGGGAACAGGTACCAATGCTAAGATTCAAATCTGACATAAACCTTTTGGTCGTATATAAGGTAGATGTAAACCTGTAGAAAAGGACAACATACTTACACAAGATATGGTTTAAGATTAAACAAATAAGTACAAATAAAATGAAATACGGACTTACAATCATCTTGGAGAGACTGGAACAATGAAAAGTACCTTCCCCTCTCCAACATTGAACCCAAAACCTTTAGATCCAGAGCTTTAGAACGTTACAGTCTCCTACATTCTGTGGTATAGTGCACTTCACACCTCAGCACTCTACGGACAGCCCATCACATGCTGTATGGTCCAGTATTTTGGTTGTTGTGAAGACTAGACCCTTGTTATCAACCATGGATCGACCAAAACTGGTGCAGACATTCACGAGTCGGCCAGGTGGCTGTGCGACTGCACCATGCCTGGATATTGTGGAGATGACAACTTCCAAGCCATCCAGAACTGACCTTTACTGGAGGAGAGTTGGTCGCACACCATCCATGATGCCACAGTGGGCAGCAAAGGCAGACCACAACTGTGGTTTTCATCAAGTTGGTTCTGTCTTGATGTTGAATTAAGCCAGCAGATAGCGGGCAGACAATCGTCGGTCAGGTAGTCGTGGATTCACACGTTCCAGCGGCATGGACAGAATGGCAGCACATCTGGATGTCTTTGAGTTCCAAATGTTTTGTTATTTACAGGCTTGAGCCTGTGCCTACGACGTGGTGGTTGTGAGAATATGGTTGCATATGCCCTCGTTTATTGACCTCATCAGCGCTCCTTGCGTTACTGCGGCAGTTCAGTAATTATTCTGTGTCGTCGGGCTCGGATCTTTCTGCAAAGATTGACTATTGTGGTGGCGCTCTGGTGCTGAAGTTCTGGAATGTTACTTCATAAAACTCTGTTATGTAGCACTGTGTTGTTTGCCCTACTGCTTCCCTCACTCAGTTGGGTGGCAACGCTTGCCTGGATCTCTGTCACCCGCTACCTAGCAGTACTTCTTGTTGACATTCCGATCGGCAAGCCAGCCCCGAGCTAGCCTCCTCAGCTCTACACTCACCGGGCAGAACATTTTAAAAAAATGAAGCAAGTAAAAAGAAATTATTCTGTGGCCTAACTCTCTTCCATTATTCCAAGAAATTAGTTTCGAATTTTGCCTCTGATTATCCTCTGCAATAACCTCACAGCTTTACATACATAATTGTACACTGTGCCTATTGCGCGAAGTCTTTTTGCTCGCGGGAGCTGACTTTGTTGGATTTTCTCTATTTTTCCTAATGCTACACTGTTATTATTAGGTTTTAGTTTACTTAATCCTTTTCAAAATTATACAACACTGTGCACACACATTAATGTGAGCAACTGTCAAAAGGCTAGGCTAAATAACCACCTTTCCCATTACGGACCACTGTGAAGCCTGCAGGAAGAGTGTCAGCGAGTTTGTAGAAGGTATCTACAGTGATGTGGAACCATGTCGACCCTAGTGCCATGCCGGCAACGGTGGCAGAGTGGTTGTAGGCACTTCAGTCCGGAACCGCATGGATGTGTGTGATGTTCTTAGGTTAGTTAGGTTTAAGTAGTTCTAAGTTCTAGGGGACTGATGACCACAGAAGTTAAGTCCCATAGTGCTCAGAGCCATTTGAACCATTTTGAACCCTAGTGCGATGGCCAGCTGTGCTAGATTTCTCGGTTGATGGTGAGTGAAAATCCCGAACAACGTGGTTCTACAGATTCTCAACTGAGTTTAAATATGGGAAATTTGGTGGCCAGGATGGAAGGGTAAACTCATCCTGGATGCTCTTTGAACCACGCGTGTACGCTATGAGCTACATGACATGTATTCTCCTGCTGATGGATGCCATCGTGCCGAGGAAAAGCAAACTGCATGTAGGTGTGGACTTGGTCCCCGAGGATAGATATATACTTGTGTTGATGCGTCTTCCGACGATTGCCATAGGTTGTTTGCCTTCACACGCTTCTCGCCGGATGGAGCATAAAGCGTGATTCATCTGAAAAGGTTGCGGTACTGGCGTGCAAATTCCAGTCTTCTTGCCGATGTAGAGCAGTCAGCATGGATCCATGCCACAGGTGCCCTGCAGACGCCCATAAGCAGCAAAGTGCTCTGTCTACCCACTTAGCTGAGTAGTCAGCGCGTCTGACTGCCATGCAAAGGGCCCGGCTTCGATTCCCAGCCGGATCGGAGACTTACGCTGCTCGGAGACTGGATGCTGTGTTGTCCTCATGATCATTTCATTGTCCTCATGATCATTTCATCGTCACCGACACGCAGGTCGCCCAGTGTGGCGTCAATTGAAAAGTCTTGCAACTCAGCAGCCGAACTTCCCAGGTGGGGACTCCCAGCCATCAATGTCATATGATCATTTCATTTCAGCAACGTTCGCTACATGGTCGTTGAGAGGACGCTGTTGGTAGCCCCTTGGTTCATCTGGGCGGTCAAAGACTGCACTGCTATCCGCGTCCCTTCGACACGTCTCATATACCGTCTTAGTCGTTGTATCTCGGCTTATATTAGTTAACCACTCGATAGGTATCTGACGTGTCAGGAAGACTGGAGAATGGATACTTCTGCCTCTGAGTCAAGTATAAAGTACGCACATTGCAATCAGAAAAATGACCGGACTAGTGGTCATAATGATTATGGTTCCAGATTTCGGCACCGCCCCCCGTGATATTGCTGAATGTTTTGAAACATTTGTCCTAAGCAAAATTTCCCTTGCTGAGGTGCTATTAAAGTATCTAAAGAGTGTATGAGATCGGGATTCAGGGTGTTGTTAAGGTATGTTAGAGTTTGCATTGACAGTACTTCCAACGGTTTCCCTGGCCCTGGGTACAGTCGTATCCTTGAAGATAGCCGGGAAGTGGATGTTTGTCCCGGCTGTGTTACAAGTTGTGCCGTTCCCCAAAATACCATTATTGCCCAAATCGAACGTTATCCATCCTTGAGGTTTTCCACGCTCGTAGCAATTCTTCTCACAGTTTCCAGTGAAAAATCTAAGTAGATCGAATGTGCTCCTACCATCTGAAAATGAGGTTGTGGTGCCAACAACTCTTTCGAGTATTTCTTTGTCTCTGCTTTTCGTAGAAGCAATTGTCCATTTCATGTCTGTGCGTCAATCCGCATTTCTCCAGCTGGAAGCATGGTGGTGCTTTCCTTCAGTCACTCCACTTATAGCCATAGACACTCCACTTACAGACATTTACCCCTTGCTCCCTATCTTAATGGGTAGGGGTGAAGCGTACAACACTGATACTGCACGTTAATTCCTGCCACTGGAAGTCAGACCATCATGTATAACTCTGTTCTGTTCGTGCTCACTTCCACAGTTGCTATGTGGTAAAACATCGCTAAGATCTTTCTGACACTACAGTCACGTATTGTAATTCCGCAAGAACTTTTTACCGCAAAGTGCAACCCTGTCAGGAATTGTTATGATGGTAGTAGTATTGAACTCAGTTATCTATTTACCGCATGATATACTGCTTCTTCCACTACACTGCCATTCTCGAATCGTTATGTCCTATTCCCCATTATAATATGACCACCGCTATTTTACTGTCCAGTTAGCTCAGCCGATTCTGTATTCCTCCAGATCACTGTTTACTCTTTCCTTTGTATCCTGGGTGATCTGGGCTAACTCTATGATTAACTCACGTACCATTTTGGAGCTATTCAGAGCACACCGGTATAAATATGACAAGTGTGTGGTATCTCGCATTACTATGATTTTCGTAGTGCCTGTCATCAGTTGCAGTTGTCCAGTGGTGTCACTCATCTCCTGAATATTCTCGTTATCCACCATTCCAAGCGCAGTTTTTATTATTTTCCTTTCGTGCGTCTATCCAGCCTCTGTTCCTGAAAACTAACGTCTGTGGAAAAATGTCAGTGCTTTGCTTCAGTTGAGCTCTGAGTTTGTCATACTATACCCTCAATTCCTAGATTTCAGCCTGCAGCTCGCTGAAAATTTTGTTCCCGAGCGCACCCTATGCAATTCTATGGATGCGTCCTGCAAGCTGCAAAAGAATAGAAAAGAATGATACTGCCGTAACCCAACATAGGGTCTTACTTCAGAAGCTCACTCTCAGACCAGAGGCGATATGGGACTTTAGTCATTTCAAATTTTTCCATGAACATGATCACAGTTTACATGCACATGGTCGTAACACTCCTCTTATTTTCCCTTACTTCAGAGGATGCCGTCGCTGAGACGTCTGTGCATGACTCCTATGGTTACATGGGCGCTCCTGCTGCACTCGTCCGTCAACAGGATGCCATGATTCAGAGGTGTGGGTAGTCCCGACACTGAAGAGCTTCTTCTATCTGTGTCGACCGCTGCTGTTGTGGAGTTCTTGAATGTCGGACTTTGGGTTTCATCGGACTAACCATGACTTCTGTAGCAGTCAACGTGTCTTCGCTGGTGCCGTGAGTGCGAACAAGATAGGAACACCGATATGGAGCAAGTGTCGCTACGTGTCAGCTGACTAAGGGCACCATTAGTAGCAGGGACGGTCGACTTAGAGCCGGAGCAGATGAAGCCAACGCTTGCAGAGACTCCAGTGCAGCTTTTCGTCAAGGGCATGGATGTGTTCGTATTTGGAAGCAACACCGTGTTCATAGAATTGCCGTGCTGTTTCACGGTAGCGTTCGCCGAGAGGAAGATCGCCCGCTAATTGATGGAGAACGCCTGTGGAATACCCTTGGGGGACGTGGGCTGCAGCTCGTGATGCACGGTTTTGCACCCATTGCAACTGTTGTATGCAGGTGTCAGTGGCATTCCCCCAGACGACTGCAGCATATTCAAGTGGACGAATCAGGGATTTGTACAGTGTGATACCAACGTGAGCGGGCAATGATGAGGATGTCCGGAACACTGGGTAAGGATTGCGGAGGTGCCACATTGCCTTTTTCCTGATATCACCGATGTGGAGATTCCAGGTAAGTCGCTGATCGATGGTGACACTGAGGTACCGAGCATGGTCAGACCACGAGATGGAGATACTGCGGACAGTTATTTGACGTAACGAAGGTGGTATGTGTCACCTTGTGAGGATGATATCCTGCGTTTTGTTAGTGTTGGCTGCAAGACGCCATTTGGTGACCCAGTCAGAGAGATCATCAGTTGTGTTGTAGGCGGTTGAATATGATATCGATGTTTCGGCTTTTGGCGTACAGTAATGTGGTGCCAGTATATAACGCGAGGTGAACGTTTGGAGCACTTGGCACGTCGGCGGTATTGATAATGTAGAACAAGGGGCCTAAAACTGAACCTTGCGGCAGGCCAGCTCTAATTTGTCGGCGAGTAGAGCGACCTGAACCGATCATGACCTCAAATGTCCTGTCTTGCAGGTAGCTGTGTATGAGGCGGACATACGAGGAGGGAATTCCAAATGTATACAGCTTATACAAAAGTTCCTCGTGCCATACTGAACCAAAGGCACTTGTGACATCCAGTAGGAGAGCACCAAGGAATTCTCGACGATCGGCGGTTTCCAGAGTTTCTTCGACGAGTAGTTGAGTGGCCTCGACGAATGCCAAAATGAGCTCTAGGGAGCAGCTGCTCGGTATTAACGTGTTCCAGTAGGCGACGCATATAAAGCCTTCCAAACACTTTATAGATTGCAGACAGTAGACTTATTGGGCGATAGCTCGTGGGAGATCCCAGATCTGTACCCGGCCTGAGGATAGCGACAATCATGGCGTGTTTAGAAGGTGCTAGATGAGTCCCCGTCTACAGTATGTTGTTAAAGATGTCAGCAATATATGCCAAAGCAGCAGGTGGGATCGGCTTTAGCATGGCGTTAGTACAGTAGAGCGTCGATTATCCGAACGTCGGTCAACCGAACGACCGCTTAACCGAACTGTGTACTCCCTCGCACCTCGCCCTACCGTCCATCATCCCCCTCACTCCCAAACAAAGTTTCCCACAGTAGTCGCCGCACTGGGCTACCGCTGGCGGAAAATTGAGGCCTTCACAAGGCGCTGCTGACCGGCCAAGCCGCCAGTCGCTGTGTTTCAACAATCGGCACACTTCTGCCGGCTTGGCACTGGCAGTAGAAGTAGAGGCAGTATCAAAGCTGTTCACAGCCAACAGCTGCGCCAGCTTAGAGTTGAGGCGTGCCGCTCCGCGCAGTTTAAAGGATTGCGCGCTCCCAAGAAGAGCTTCTCACGGTGCAAACCGTCACTTCTGTTCACTGTTACGACCACTTGTGTGCTGCTGCGTGAAGAAGTGAACTTGACGATACAAAATGCTTACACGTAAACGTGTTGTTCTTTCTATGAGGGACAAGTACGAGATTATTACTATACTGTATATTCCTACTGAAGTTGCCTTTGTATGTTACTTTGTAATACTAAAAGAGATGCCTGTTTTTCTGAATAAATTTACTGTACAGTACTTCTTTTCGTCAAATAGACATGTACAGTTCGATTATCCGAACAAACCAGTTTCCTGAACACCCATGTCCCCCAGTTACTTCGGACAATCGGCGCTCTACTGTAATTAGGTCTGTGCCAGATTACGAGGATGATAGTAGTCACTAATACAAAACGGAAATGCAGCTTTTCCTATTGGATCTCTCAATCTCTGCTACTCTTTTATTTAATCCCAACTTAATTTTTCGTTCATTAATACAGTGTCCCATACCTTTTGCTTGCTCCCAGGGTTAGGCGAATAGAGATAAACTGACCGCGCGTTGGCCTGTCTCCGAAGACCGATCACAGCGTCTCCCTCACAGGCAATTCCTGTACGTTGATCTCTCTTCAATGTTTTGAGATAGAGTTTAGCCTTGTCTTTGACTGAATCTTCTCGATCATCTGTTCACTACAAACCTCTCTTTAAAATGTTACTTGGGAAGTTTTTTCCTTGATCACTCAGCAATACTGACAGTATTCCAGAATTGCAAATTATTCTCTGCGCTAACACTCGTGCTATTGTCTCGACATCCTGCCGCATTATAGGCTCTGCTACAGCGAATTTCGTGAGGACATCCTGAAACTTTAACATGTATCTGCTCCCTTTTTCTGTTATGTGAAGCTGTCCAGCTAAGTCGATATCACAACCAGTGGATATATGGTAAAGTATTTGGGTCAGCACGAATGGCATCTTTATTCTGCGTAGCCTTGTTCTCCTGACAACTCTCGCAACTTCGAATGTAGTCTTCTATTTCTTTCTTCATACCTCTCCATGAAGTCTCCGTTGAATGTGTCCGTATCTTAGGCTGATTCCTTGGTGTCCTCCTGCCGGTGAATTGTGAATTTGCTTCAGAATAGCTAGCTCCTCCTCTTCAATAATCAGTAGCTGCTGATCATCTTGTTCTTCCTCTTCAATATCTTGCTCATTCGTAATGACAGTAGCTGAGTTTCCTTGTATCAGTGACAGTCCATCTGCTGCAGTATTTTGTGATCTCTTTTTGTATATTACACTCCTGGAAATGGAAAAAAGAACACATTGACACCGGTGTGTCAGACCCACCATACTTGCTCCAGACACTGCGAGAGGGCTGTACAAGCAATGATCACACACACGGCACAGCGGACACACCAGGAACCGCGGTGTTGGCCGTCGAATGGCGCTAGCTGCGCAGCATTTGTGCACCGCCGCCGTCAGTGTCAGCCAGTTTGCCGTGGCATACGGAGCTCCATCGCAGTCTTTAACAGTGGTAGCATGCCACGACAGCGTGGACGTGAACCGTATGTGCAGTTGTCGGACTTTGAGCGAGGGCGTATAGTGGGCATGCGGGAGGCCGGGTGGACGTACCGCCGAATTGCTCAACACGTGGGGCGTGAGGTCTCCACAGTACATCGATGTTGTCGCCAGTGGTCGGCGGAAGGTGCACGTGCCCGTCGACCTGGGACCGGACCGCAGCGACGCACGGATGCACGCCAAGACCGTAGGATCCTACGCAGTGCCGTAGGGGACCGCACCGCCATTTCCCAGAAAATTAGGGACACTGTTGCTCCTGGAAATGGAAAAAAGAACACATTGACACCGGTGGAGGACCATTCGCAACCGTCTCCATGAAGCTGGGCTACGGTCCCGCACACCGTTAGGCCGTCTTCCGCTCACGCCCCAACATCGTGCAGCCCGCCTCCAGTGGTGTCGCGACAGGCGTGAATGGAGGGACGAATGGAGACGTGTCGTCTTCAGCGATGAGAGTCGCTTCTGCCTTGGTGCCAATGATGGTCGTATGCGTGTTTGGCGCCGTGCAGGTGAGCGCCACAATCAGGACTGCATACGACCGAGGCACACAGGGCCAACACCCGGCATCATGGTGTGGGGAGCGATCTCCTACACTGGCCGTACACCTCTGGCGATCGTCGAGGGGACACTGAATAGTGCACGGTACATCCAAACCGTCATCTAACCCATCGTTCTACCATTCCTAGACCTGCAAGGGAACTTGCTGTTCCAACAGGACAATGCACGTCCGCATGTATCCCGTGCCACCCAGCGTGCTCTAGAAGGTGTAAGTCAACTACCCTGGCCAACAAGTTCTCCGGATCTGTCCCCCATTGAGCATGTTTGGGACTGGACGAAGCGTCGTCTCACGCGGTCTGCACGTCCAGCACGAACGTTGGTCCAACTGAGGCGCCAGGTGGAAATGGCATGGCAAGCCGTTCCGCAGGACTACATCCAGCATCTCTACGATCGTCTCCATGGGAGAATAGCAGCCTGCATTGCTGCGAAAGGTGGATATACACTGTACTAGTGCCGACATTGTGCATGCTCTGTTGCCTGTGTCTATGTGCCTGTGGTTCTGTCAGTGTGATCATGTGATATATCTGACCCCAGGAATGTGTCAATAAAGTTTCCCCTTCCTGGGACAATGAATTCACGGTGTTCTTATTTCAATTTCCAGGAGTGTATTTCAGTCTTATTCTACCAGTTTAATCCTGAATGTCTTTAATCTTGACGATGGTTCACTTACATGTGCCAACCATTTCAAGGGTTTGTGATTAGCACATAAAATGAATTTTCTTCGAAACATGTAAGGCAGATAGTGATTCTCTGCCAACGCTATGGCTACGAGCTCTCACTCGATCGTATTATATTCTCTCTCGGCGCTATGCTACGTTCTGGATGTAAAGACTACTTGCAAATCCCGTCAAAATCTCCTTGATTCAACAAGGCACCGATCGCCTGTTTTCTAGAGTCTCTTGTAATTATGAACTAGTCCGTAAAATTGAGATACTGTACCATCGGGGGACTAACTAGTTTCTCCTTCAGTTCCCAGACAGCAGCTTTCTGCTAAGTCAAGCAATCGTAGTTCTGCCCTTTCTTCAGTAATCCGTGTAACGGTTTCGCTATCAGATTGAAGTTCTGATAAAATGGTGGTAAATTACACAATCCCTAGAAATCTATTTAATTGCTTCGTGGTAGTGGATCTTGAGTGCTGTTTTTTCACGTTCAACTTCTGCTGTTCAAGTTTCAATCCTCCCGTTGTATAAGTATCCTAAGTAAGTTACCTCTTTATGTCGGAACTCATAATTGTCAACTTGCAATTTCAAGTGGTGTAATCGTAACCCTTCAAACACTTTTCCAGGCCTGGAATTATGCTTTTCTATCGTAACTCCAGACACGACCACATCATCTAAATATACAAATATCTCGTGTCCTGAAGTCCTGTTAGTACTGTGTTCATCAGTCTCTAAAGAGTGGCACCACTATCTTTTATTCCCACCGGTAATCTTTCGTATTCATAATGCCCCTTTGGAATGGAGAAGGCTGTTTCCTTTCGATCATCCTCATTCAACAGTATCTGGCCGTAACCCTGATGGTAAAGTACTTGACTTTTCCTAATCTATATAAAATCTCATCATTACAAGGTAGTGGAAATACAGCGCTAATACAAATGTCATTCAATCTCCAGTAGGTTGCAACTATTGTGCACTTTCACTTCCATGGGGAGTCTATCTTCACAGGAATCTTCAATGACGGAACCTTCCACTCATTTGTGCTCCACGCATTGATATCCTCCCTTAACATTGCACCTAGCTCGTTTCGGAAGGCTTCCTTTTGTGCCTCTGATAGTCGATACGGCTAGTTATTTGTCACTGCTCTTGCGCCTCTGTTTTCAACTTAATCTCATGCTTCGCCATAACAGTGCATGTTAATTTACCTCCAGGCAGATGAAACACGTGGCATTCAATACACAGTTAAATAAACGGAGTCCTTTCTTCTTGGTTTAATTGATCCACCCACATCATTTCCTTTAAATAGCTGAAACGCAACCTTGTCTCTTGGTCCACTGAAATTATACTACGTATGTGGCGTTCCTCGCCTTCTCCCATGTCAGGTACTGCTTCTATCATCAATTTGGGACAATCCACTATAACTTCTGTGGTATTCAGAATACCCTGCATGATCACCTAGGCTGCAGGCAAATGCTTTCATGTTTTCAACTGCTCTTTCTCCACTATTCTTTCGGTGGGATCTGTGTTCCGCACTTTAATCCTTAAAACCTTTTCTCCTCTTGGGCCTTTTCGTAGAACACGTCATAGGCTCCCTTTCCTTTCCGTCTGCTGGTCATCTTTCTTTACGTCCGGAGCCCTATCACTTTCTATCTCTTCTGGTTCTTCACTTTGGAGGCCTCTCTTCTCTCTCGGCTCCTGCTCCGATCCTGCGTGAATTCCTACTGATACCTCTGGTGTCGCATTTGCCATCGCAAGCCATTTCTCTCAGCACTGTTGTTTCTAGTGCTCAAGATTCGTCGCTTAGGCTCCAGTTCCGTCCGTAACTGCACAGGTCTGCCTTCGACCAACAGTCTTCGCTGCGTAATCTGTGATTTCTCTTAAACTCTCGCAGAACTCTCTAAAATTCCTTCATACGGGACGCACAGTTCGTCCTCCACTGCATGAAAGCTCTAGTACACGCACATATCGTCGTCTGTCTTCAGCGTTAACATCGCGGCTCCACGCGGCTCTGTTGCTTCTTTCACGATCCCTCTAAGTTTCATTCTGTCATCGACGTTACTGCCCACCGTCTCCTTCAATCCTGATCCCGTCACTAAGCTGAGCGGCAGTATCTACTAGACAACTTGTGGCTTCCACGCTTCCCTGACAGTATCTTATATTTACAAAATCATTGCTGCCCTTGAAGTCTACTGAGAATAACTCTTTGGCGTTACTCGACTGCATACTCATGCCGTCTTATCGTTTCCCGTTTTCTGAGTCCTCATGTCTGCTAACCTAACATTGGCAATACATTTCGGGCCAAGTGTCCTGGTTCTTCACGAACGTATCATGGGTCTCGCCTTATCCCACGGCCCTGGATGCCCTTGAAGATGGCATCGACGACACCCCTTCGGTCGCAGGCTTCCAGTTTCCTTTGACAAGCACGGCATAGAGTTTCCTCTATCTTTCTCGGCGGTGGTGGCCGATGGTGCGCCCGTTTCTCTACTTCACTATAGTTCGGCTGAATGGCGTCTATTTTCATGATGTGTTTCTCAATAGTGCAGTTCCTCATATGATGACCTCCTCTCTTACACCGAAAAAGTAATCGCTCGGATAATTGGTTTAAGCGAATGTTTCTTTACGAGAGGTGATGGATGTTTCTTATGCTAATGCTGGATCTACTGCTTGGGCTAACGTTAAATCTCTCCTCTTGCTCTCAAGACTGTTTTAATCCTCTCATCTACAATTATGTGTGAGAACACTGTTCGTGTTAGCTTGCCAAGGCTACGCGGAGCACCTCGTTCGCTCATCAGTCCCTGGACAGCTTCTCGAAATTGGTGTTGCAATGTGTCAATGCGACTCGCTCTTTCGGCCATACTTTCTGCCCTTTTCTTTCTACTAGAGAATAATAAACATGCATGGTAATCCAGTCAGTTTGGCTCATAGTTCTCCAATAAAATTTCAAGTTGCTGTCAAAACGAGTACAAGTAGTTTACTTCAAGCTGCACCCACAATCCCACAACAACACATACTAAAAGCACAAAATGACTATGGCTTGGCGTTAGTTGAAATGCGGGGACATAGTTGTCCGCGAATTCCGTAAGCTCATCTTTATTTCAGTCAAAAGCTATCGGGATTAACTTAAATGCATCAGAAAAGACGATACGCTGACTGGAGACCTCACCACCTTCCAGAAAATATTCGGCGTTTTTAGCCCTTTTTCCCATCTGTAGACCTCGTTTCCATTCTGTGCTGTGATCCACTCACTTCGTTTGTGGATCAGGTGGCCGCGATCTGTTGACGACTCGATCAGGCGTAAGGTTGGAATTCGGTGTGGTCAGTACACACGTGCAGCTGATTCGAGTGCTGGTGTTCCCGACCTTGTTTGTCGTAACTGCTGCGAAGGCATCCCGTTTTGTCTACTGCTGCGGACTGCTTACTGTGGTCTCGTAATGCTTCGAAACGCAACGGTGACTTCTTCTCTACTGCTTCTTCTAGTCTCGCTCCTGCTGTACACTGAAAAAGACAGCTATTCCTGTTCGCTGCACCTGATTTACCTCGAAAGCGCAAGCCGATTCGTCCTAAAACGGGTTTACTAGTTCTCCTAAGAAAAAATCTTATCTTCCATACTCAATGCACCTTAATTCTTAGTAACGGTACTCAATCAGGAATCTAATCCAGTATTCCACATCTGACACCACTTTTACGAGTGTGGTTTGATAAGTCTGGTAAAAATGTAAGAAAAATGTTTCTATCATGAACAACTCTTCTCACTTCTAGACATAATCCGGTTTGACAGATGTAAACTTATTCCAACTATCCACTTTTTCATCCCATCGGAAAAATAGTTTCTGTCAAATCCTGCAAAATACTCATTAGATGAAAATGTCTTCCCAATAAGCCAATGTTTCTTGCTAAGTAACAATGAGAAGCCACTTGGGGCTGCGTCTGGTGAATATGGTTGATGAGGAACCAATTCAGAGCCCAATTTATACACTTTCGCCATTGTCATCGCTGATATGTGAGGTGATGGATTATTCTGGTGAAGCAGCACTTTTTTACATGCCAATCTCGGTCTTTTTTTCAGCCAATACAAGTTTCAAACGATCCAACACTGAAGCATAGTAGAGTGCAGTTATAGTTTTGCCTTTTTCCAATTAATCTATTAGGATTATTCGTTGAGAATCGCAAAATACACTGGTTATCATCTTACCAGCTGACAATATGGTCTTTGCCTCCTTTGGTGCACTTTCACTAAGCTTTGTTCATTGTTTTGACTGCTGTTTTGACGCTGTTTATGATATCTGGTTACATCATTGGACACCAGTCACAAATGGGCACAAAATGTCTTGCGGACTACAATTAAACATCGCCAGACCTTATTTTGAAATGTTGTGCCGGATGCGCTTATGATCGAGTGTGAGCAATTGCAAAACCCACCTCGCATGCAGCTTTTTCATAGAGCATTATCTGTGCAGGATATTGTGCACTAGCTTAGTTGAGATGCCCACAATCTCAGCAATCTCAAGAATTTTTATTCTGCGCTCTTGCTTGGCCACATCGTGGATTTTGTCAATGGTTTACTTCGTACCTCCCAAAAAGTCTTCCAAGCAGTATTCCGGCTGTGATTCTATTTTTGCAGTGTTACTTTCCCCATACTTACAGCATTCAGGTTGCCGACTCTGTTCCTGTACGGGGCTTTTACGTCGACATCTATTAAACTTTACCTCTGCAAAAATAACGTGATGGTCCTTACGTATTGCTGTATCAATGTCAGTCTCTTCCAATTGCCCACAGACCCTGAGAGGCACAGTCAACTCGTCAGAATTTTCCATCCTCACCCTATGTGACATCTAGGAGACGATACCACATAGAAAAACATTCAAACCCCTAACTAAACAAACGCTGTTTTTAGCCTTGTTTCACAATTTATTCAAATGGCTCTGAGCACTATGGGACTTAACATCTATGGTCATCAGTCCCCTAGAACTTAGAACTACTTAAACCTAACTAACCTAAGGACATCACACACATCCATGCCCGAGGCAGGATTCGAACCTGCGACCGTAGATGTCGCGCGGTTCCGGACTGAGCGCCTAGAACCGCTAGACCACCGCGGCCGGCTTACAATTTATTATTAATGTTATTGCACAACCTAGGTTTCGGGTTATAAGCCCATTCTCAAGTACGGGCTTATAACTCGAAATCTAGGTTGTGCAATAACATTAATAATAATTTGTGAAACAAGGCTAAAACAGTGTTTGTTTAGTTCATTTACAATGTTTCAACAGGAACCCACAGTTGATTCAATTAAAATGATCTAAAACCCTATTTTCACCTTCCCGCAGCAAGGCTCTATTCGATTTTGCGTTTTGCTTCAGTTCGTGTGTATGCACATTGAACTTGTGTATCCAGTCCACAATGGTCTTCATTGATTCCTTATGCTACATATTGTTTTGTCTCACCATTAATACGAATGTGGATTCGTCTTTGGATGAAAACAGTACCATGTTACAGTGTCAGCTTGGCAGTGATGTCTAAATCTTGTAATCTATTAAAGAGATGGATATTTAAGGAGGATTTTAGGGATAAGTGTGATCCATTTTTATGGCAGTGATACTGATCCTGAGTAGGCCTTGAAAATACTGTAACTGTGGTTTGAAATTATATTGATACCAGTCAAATCTTGAAATATTGAGATAGGACACTTGTTGAAATGTTTGGGAATTCTTCTGTGTTAGCACTATATAAATTCACTGTAATATACACAGAAGAGCTAACGAAACTGGTACACCTACCTAATATCGTGTAGGCCCCCTGTAAGCACGCAAAAGTGCCGCAACAAGACGTGGCGTGGACTCGAGTAATGCCTAAAGTACTGCTGGATTGAACTGACACCACAATCCTGGAGGACTGTCCATAAATTCGTAAGAGTACGAGGAGGGTGGAGATCTCTTCCGAACAGCTCGTTGCAAGGCATCCCAGATATGCTCAATAATGTTCATGTCTGGTGAGTTTTGTGGCCAGCTGAAGTGTTTAAACTCAGAACAGTGTTTCTGGGGCCACTCTGTAGCAATTCTGGATGTCTGGAGTGTTGCATTATACTCCTCGAGTTGCCCAAGTCCATCAGAATGCACAATGGACATGAATGGATGCGGTAGATCAGACAGGATGATTACGTACGTGTAACCCGTCCAATTGCACCCCCTCCCCCACCCCCCCCCTACCCCCCCACCCCACACAAACACACCATTACAGAGCCTCTACCAGCTTGAAGAGTCCCCTGCTAGGGTCCATGGATTCATGAGATTGTCTCCATACGCGTACACGTCCATCCGCTAGATACAATTGTAAGTAGGATGTTTAGTTTTTTTTTATTGGTAACTCCGCCGCCACGTAGAGCTCTGTATGATAATCACTGGCTATGCCGTGTGCAGTCTGTGGCTGGTTTGCATTGTTGTCTGCCATTGTAGTGTTGGGCAGCGGCAGCTGGATGCTTACAGCGCGTAGCGTTGCGCAGTTGGAGGTGAGCCGCCAGCAGCCGTGGATGTGGGGAGAGAGATGGCGATTTGAAATTTGTAAGAATGGATGTCATGAACTGATATACACTCCTGGAAGTGGAAAAAAGAACACATTGACACCGGTGTGTCAGACCCACCATACTTGCTCCGGACACTGCGAGAGGGCTGTACAAGCAATGATCACACGCACGGCCCAGCGAACACACCAGGAACCGCGGTGTTGGCCGTCGAATGGCGCTAGCTGCGCAGCATTTGTGCTCCGCCGCCGTCAGTGTCAGCCATTTTGCCGTTGCATACGGAGCTCCATCGCAGTCTTTAACACTGGTAGCATGCCGCGACAGCGTGGACGTGAACCGTATGTGCAGTTGACGGACTTCGAGCGAGGGTGTATAGTGGGCATGCGGGAGGCCGGGTGGACGTACCGCTGAATTGCTCAACACGTGGAGCGTGAGGTCTCCACAGTACATCGATGTTGTCGCCAGTGGTCGGCGGAAGGTGCACGTGCCCGTCGATCTGGGACCGGACCGCAGCGACGCACCGATCCACGCCAAGACCGTAGGATCCTACGCAGTGCCATAGGGGACCGCACCGCCACTTCCCAGCAAATTAGGGACACTGTTGCTCCTGGGGTATCGGCGAGGACCATTCGCAACCGTCTCCATGAAGCTGGGCTACGGTCCCGCACACCGTTAGGCCGTCTTCCGCTCACGCCCCAACATCGTGCAGCCCGCCTCCAGTGGTGTCGCGACAGGCGTGAATGGAGGAACGAATGGAGACATGTCGTCTTCAGCGATGAGAGTCGCTTCTGCCTTGGTGCTAATAATGGTCATATGCGTGTTTGGCGCCGTGCAGGTGAGCGCCACATTCAGGACTGCATACGACCGAGGCACACAGGGCCAACACCCGGCATCATGGTGTGGGGAGCGATCTCCTACACTGGCCGTACACCTCTGGTGATCGTCGAGGGGACACTGAATAGTGCACGGTACATCCAAACCGTCATCGAACCCATCGTTCTACCATTCCTTGACCGGCAAGGGAACTTGATGTTCCAACAGGACAATGCACTTCCGCATGTATCCTGTGCCACCAAACGTGCTCTAGAAGGTGTAAGTCAACTACCCTGGCCAGCAAGATCTCCGGATCTGTCCCCCATTGAGCATGTTTGGGACTGGATGAAGCGTCGTCTCACGCGGTCTGCACGTCCAGCATGAACGCTGGTCCAACTGAGGCGCCAGGTGGAAATGGCATGGCAAGCCGTTCCACAGGACTACATCCAGCGTCTCTACGATCGTCTCCATGGGAGAATAGCAGCCTGCATTGCTGTGAAAGGTGGATGTACACTGTACTAGTGCCGACATTGTGCATGCTCTGTTGCCTGTGTCTATGTGCCTGTGGTTCTGTCAGTGTGATCATGTGATGTATCTGACCCCAGGAATGTGTGAATAAAGTTTCCTCTTCCTGGGACAATGAATTCACGGTGTTCTTATTTCAATTTCCAGGAGTGTATATATTATGACTATTAAGGTAAATACATTGTTTGTTCTCTATTAAAATATTTCATTTGCTGACTCTGATTATCAGTAGTTAGTGCCTTCGGTAGTTTGAATCTTTTATTTAGCTGGCAGTAGTGGCGATCGCTGTATTGCAGTATCTTGAGTACCGAAGATTTTTGTGGGGTAAGTGATTTGTGAAACGTATAGGTTAGTGTTAGTCAGGGCCATTCTTTCGTAGGGATTTTTGGAAGTCAGATTGCGTTGCGCTATAAAATATTGTGTGTCAGTTTAAACAAAGTCTTGTACAATTTTTCTAAAGGGACGTTTCATATATCGACCCTTAGCCGAGGATACCTCACTGGAATCTTCTGATTTTTTTCTTGTAGTTTGTGTAATAAGTGTAGACTTTGTTTATTGCTAGCGCGTAATTGTAGAGAGAATCTCCTTTGTAGTTGTAGTCTTTCATTCTTGTACAGTAAAACAGTTGTGGCATGCATGTAGATTTGCACCAAGTATTTCGCAGCTGCGCTTGCAATTAACTAAATATTATTTTCAGTGCTACGTTAATGTGTTCTCTTATTTTTGCTCTTCAAATTGTGCTTTTCTGTGTTATCGTGTGAAATATTGTGACAATAATGGCGTGTGAAAAACGTAATACTAGGCTACAAAGTAAACTGAGAAATGACAGTGAAGACGAAAGCAGTGTGTTAGTGCCACCATGTAATGAATTCACTAATGTTCAAAGTAGTAATTTGGTAATAGTACATAGGGAAATGGAGCGGGCTGCAAATAATGGTGTAGGCAGTGAAACAGTTAGTGAACAGGGAAGCATTATCTATCGATCTGTCGGCAACAGCTCGCGTCAGGAATCCGATATGACAGGACACAATCTTGCAAATACTGTACATTCAGGTTTTGCGTCCTCACCGTTTTCTCAAATAAGTCGAGACACATTTTCTGCTTGTCAAACTGTGAATGTTGCCGATGCAATTCACTGCCGAAAAGCATAGAGGAACAGATTCCAGACGCTAATACATTATTAATGCAATTAATGCAACAAATGAAACAAAATCAGAGACAAACACAGCAACAGTTAGACACAATGGAACAAAATCTTCAAAAGTTAGACACAATGGAACAAAGTCTTCAAACGTTAGACACAATGGAACAAAATCAGAGACAAACACAGCAAAAGCTTCAAAAGTTAGACACAATGGAACAAAATCTTCGGAAGTTAGACATCACACTTGAACAAACACGTGAAGATTTAACTACTGAGTTACATAACATTGAATCGAAATGTCAAAAAATCTGTAATGACGTAAAAACACAAATTTGTGAGCATTTTCAACCTATTTTTTCGCGGCATGAAAATGCATTACAGAATCACGAAGCAGCCATAAAAGAACTGCAAACTATTGTTCGTGAAAATCACGACACCTTGCAAACTAAAATGGACTCAGTTGCATCCACCGATTCGGTTACGCAACTTGCAAGAACTCAGGGAAATTTAAAGGACACAGTAGATTCGATTTCAACACAAATGGACACTCTGAAACTTGATTCAGAAAAACACACTGAGGAAATGTGTTCACTATCGGAGAAAGTAGCCGAACTTTCAGATCAGTTCATTAACTTATCTGCAAAAGTAGATGATGATCTGAATGATACAGAAGAGTGCGAACAAATTAGGAAATTCAAACAAAATCAGAATCAAATTAATACACAACACCAAAGAGAAATCCGGGAAGTGCAAGATCAGCTGACACAGGTAAAACAAGAATTACATATTTCAGAGGACACTCGCACTCCAGCACGGGAAGAGGACTTAGAAATACGGAAAAGCCACAAAATAATAACACAGGGCATTTCGGAAATTATGAAAGAAATTGGCAAGGTGCAACGAATTTTGAGATGGAACCGCCGACACTACGTAACAATGACCGATATGCTACCCGCCGACACGATGATTTTGACTATTCATTACTGCACGTAAATTCAAAGCATTTAAGAATTCTGGCAACGACATTCATCCACAAGCGTGGCTTCATCAATTTTCTCATTGATTTCCTCCCAACTGGTCGTTACAGCACAGATTAGAATTTATGTGTGGCTATTTAGAGAATGAACCAGGTGTAAGAATGCGATCGGTCATTCACGATTGCCACAGTGAAGGAGAATTTTATCATGCCTTCCTCTTAGCATATTGGTCTCAAGCTACACAAGACCGAGTAAAACATAGCATCATAATGATGAAACATTTCGAACAATCTGAATTTTCCAGTCTTGTCAAATATTTTGAAGACATGTTACATAAGAATCAGTATCTTTCAAAACCATACAGCCCCTCAGAACTCATCCGCATTTGCTTAATCAAATTACCTGAACATTTACGACAGATTATTTGAGCAGGACGATGCAAAGACGACATTGAAGGTTTTCAGGGACTGTTACAAGAACTGGAAATTGACACTGACAATCGCGGAACGCGAAAACAGGAGCACAACAATTACAGGTCACACCTGTCACAATTCCTCGATGACAGAAATAATACACGACAAGGCTATTCGTACAACGTAAATCGTGACCAAAACAGACACCACCCGTATGACAACCGTTGGCAGAGTAGTAATTATTACAGGGAAAGATCACCTCTCCGCAGTAATGACTATCACAGAGACAATCAGAGAAACAGACAATATGGAAACCAAAATAATTATTATCAAGGGAGACAGCATAACTTAAGACGCAACGGTCCAGCGCGCAGTTACGATTCAGAGAGAAATTCTCCATCACTTTAACCGACAAGAAAGAAACTACAGGAACTACCGACATGACGACAGACGATATAATCATAACGACAGACCGGAATTTCATCAGAACTGGCGGGATTCAAACAGAGCTGGGCCCTCTCGGCAAGGTGAATTTGTAGAAGTTAGGTCTCCTAATCTCAATAACGGCGCGCGCCAACAGAGACAGACAGTGACTCACACCGCAGGCAGCCATGTGCGCCGGCTGGCTCAGAGAAAAATAACATAGACGCTAACCTTCAGAAAAATTCCAGTATTCTTTACCGACGTATAACGCGTGATAATTGCGTTCAAGTTAACTCTGAGCACTAGGAAGAGTAACGGATTGTATTACATTTCACATGTAAAACCGTTTATTGAAAGATAATCTGCTTTTTAACTTTCTATTTGCCATATAACTTTTCACTTTACATCACTAGTATGCTTTGTCAGACTTAGAATCTGTTAACATACGACAATGTTTGAAGTTAAATATCCAGTCTAGAACTTAGAGAACTTATTTAGACAGTATTTACGAGTGCATTGTTATAGTGAACAGACGTCACAGTGTTATTGTGTGTGTACATTCTTGCTTGTTAGTTGCACGATTACGTAACGACTATAAGGCTTACATACTTAGAACATCTACCAGTACTGCTAATGAGATTTTAATGCAACATTTTGGTTTACTTGAAAATACATTCTTTATTTGAAGTACATTCGGTGAGATTAAAGATGACTTAGCATTTGGTTTCTCTAATAGCTACACGATTATATCACGACGCTAATAACATGTGACACGATTTACATTGTTGCTTTTGCGGTGTATCTGTTTTATATCTGCACAGTTTTTCTGTATTATTCTGGAAAGTAAAACATGTTTTAGTAGTAACTTTTGTGGTATAGCTACAATGAGACAGCCTTTATCGTAGCACAACAATACGTTACATTATAGTACTTTCTAGATCACGGTAAGGTACGTAATAACTACGATATCTATACGGAAAGCATTTGACCTTCGTTTATGATGAGGTAAGTACATTGACTTTAGCAGAACTTTGCTTACAGAGGACGATAACTACGACAGTTCCACAGAATTATCTTACAGCAAAACGCACATTTAGCACTACAGGGCACGCATTTGAGTGATTAATTTGGTACTTAAACCATTTATTTATCAAGATTGTTGAATTAAAAAGAAAGTTTTTCGTGATACATTTCATTCCATTGCTGTAATCTGTAACACCTGAGGGTATAATTACATTAAACCTCAGGGGGGTACACGCTTACTTTGTGTACCATGTGTTTGGCAAGCACAAGGAGCCCTAGCTAGTATGGTATTTGCTTATACAACTTTACACATCGGTACCATATTTCTCTAACACAGCTATCTGATCATTTAACTGAGAGACAAACATTTTTTTATTACGTCAGTTTCTTAGAAGTAGATACCTTAGGGGTTGCGAAGCAACTCAAATCGCTTGATACGGGCAAGTCTTCAGGTCCAGATTGTATACCGATTAGGTTCCTTTCAGATTACGCTGATACTATAGCTCCCTACTTAGCACTCATATACAACCGCTCGCTCATCAATAGATCTGTACCTACAGATTGGAAAATTGCGCAGGTCGCACCAGTGTTCAAGAAGGGTAGTAGGAGTAATCCATTTAACTACAGACCTATATCATTGACGTCGGTTTGCAGTAGGGTTTTGGAGCATATACTGTATTCAAACATTATGAATCACCTCGAAGGGAACGATCTATTGACACGTAATCAGCATGGCTTCAGAAAACATCGCTCTTGTGCAACGCAGCTAGCTCTTTATTCGCACGAAGTAATGGCCACTATCGACAGGGGATCTCAAGTTGATTCCGTATTTCTAGATTTCCGGAAAGCTTTTGACACCGTTCCTCACAAGCGACTTCTAATCAAGCTGCGGAGCTATGGGGTATCGTCTCAGTTGTGCGACTGGATTCGTGATTTTCTGTCAGGAAGGTCGCAGTTCGTAGTAATAGACGGCAAATCATCGAGTAAAACTGGTGATATCAGGTGTTACCCAGGGAAGAGTCCTGGGACCTCTACTGTTCCTGATCTATATAAATGACCTGGGTGACAATCTGAGCAGTTCTCTTAGACTGTTCGCAGATGATGCTGTAATTTACCGTCTAGTAAGGTCATCCGAAGACCAGTATCAGCTGCAAAGCGATTTAGAAAAGATTGCTGTATGGTGTGTCAGGTGGCAGTTGACGCTAAATAACGAAAAGTGTGAGATGATCCACATGAGTTCCAAAAGAATTCCGTTGGAATTCGATTACTCGATAAATAGTACAATTCTCAAGGCTGTCAATTCAACTAAGTACCTGGGTGTTAAAATTACGAACAACTTCAGTTGGAAGGACCACATAGATAATATTGTCGGGAAGGCGAGCCAAAGGTTGCGTTTCATTGGCAGGACACTTAGAAGATGCAACAAGTCCACTAAAGAGACAGCTTACACTACACTCGTTCGTCCTCTGTTAGAATATTGCTGCGTGGTGTGGGATCCTTACCAGGTGGGATTGACGGAGGACATCGAAAGGGTGCAAAAAAGGGCAGCTCGTTTTGTATTATCGCGTTATAGGGGAGAGAGTGTGGCAGATATGATACACGAGTTGGGATGGAAGTCATTACAGCATAGACGTTTTTCGTCGCGGCGAGACCTTTTTACGAAATTTCAGTCACCAACTTTCTCTTCCGAATGCGAAAATATTTTGTTGAGCCCAACCTACATAGGTAGGAATGATCATCAAAATAAAATAAGAGAAATCAGAGCTCTAACAGAAAGGTTTAGGTGTTCGTTTTTCCCGCTCGCTGTTCGGGAGTGGAATAGTAGAGAGATAGTATGATTGTGGTTCGATGAACCCTCTGCCAAGCACTTAAATGTGAATTGCAGAGTAGTCATGTAGATGTAGACACATGTTTACGCAATTACACAGTTGGATAATTTCACACTTACGAAATTTGAATTTTGTCTGTACTTTGTGAAATGTTCATATTTTTTTCGGAACCATTGTGATACTATGAGAGCTTTGAATGATGTATTTGGTATGGGATCATGAATTTTAAGGTACGTTTGAGGCAGATGACACTTTTGACATCAGCAGAGAATTTTTTTTAGGTTTTGAAATTATTGGAGGAAGCTACGACTATTTTGAGATTTGGCTGAGGTTTTATGATGTTATGTTGACGATGTGTTTTACGCTGTTGCGGTATGTTTATGATCAATAAGCTGATGCTATATGAGTTATTTGATTATGCTACGTATCTGTTATGATGAAATATTGAAGAAGTGTCGACGAATAAGGTAATGAATAATGAGTAGTGGTTACGGACTCTGGTTTGTGAAAAAGCTTGTTGGAAACCAAGAATCGTACTTTAAGAGTTATGAAATGTATGTAAATGCTTGAATATATTACAATGCCGACTAATATTTTTTGGACACTGTTATATCAATAGGATTTTGTTTCTACAGATGAATTACGCAAATTCTTGACCTGTGAAATTTTTTATATGAGACTGCCACTGTAGCAGAAACTGCTGTCGTAAATATTTCAGTAAGAAATGCGTTGTGGGCACCCAGCTGCGCGACAGACGCCTTGAAAAAAGCCATTAGTGTGTGCCTGTCAGAGGCACAGGTGGAAAAAAAAGAGGGCCTTATCCTCGCTATTGACATTCCTTTGTAGAAAGCACCGCAAATACGACACGCTCATTACTTGGAAACATTCTTACATCTGCACACCCGATTATGACAAGTGTCTTTCTGCGAGAGTTGAGAGAACTTCTACTGACTTATGAAATGCCACATAGCTATTGAATGATGTTTTTATTCTTTACTTTGCATAATTGCTTATTTCACTTGATATCTGTTTTCCAGCTGTGTTACAGCATTGGTTTTATAAAATAAAATTAAATGCATCCGCTAATGTGAAAACTTTCTGTCAACAGATCTATTAAATAATCATTTTACGATCCACGTTCTTCGGAAAAGGAGCACTTGGAAAGTAAAAAAACAATAAGAAGGGATTAATAACAGTTAATGCATACTTAATTTTCTTTTCAACTACTTGGTAATATCTTTTGTAAATTTAGTTTTTTGTGGTACACCACTTTAATTATATAGACATTAAGATGTGAATATACATTTCCCTTATCTGCTTTGTTGTCTTTAGCGTACTATTTTTTCTGCTTGTGGGTTTGTCATGTTTAGATATAAGTTATTAAATTTACTGCTGCTTGCTTTGCAAATCTTCATTTTTTTGGGTCATTGCTGTTTGTGTTAATTTGTTTTGTGCTGCTGCATTGTCTCGTCCCTTAGTTTAGCATCTGAGCTCAGTAGATTTTAAGTTAGCTTAAGAGGGGGTAGACTATATAAGAAAATAACTATGATGAATTGGAAGAAATGCATTGAGAAGCTATAAGAAAATGGTTGGCCAAAAAAGTAGTGTATAGTGGAGAAAAACTATTTTTGAAAGAGGATGTGAGCATAATACAGAAAGCAGGCTTCGATATGACTTTTTGGAAATAATGAAGAACGAAGGGAGATCTCCGAGAAGTAAAGAAAGTTTTGTTTGCAAAATACTGCAGTAAAACAAACCCTGCCCTTTCCTTGTGTTATCCCACTATGTGTTTGTGTACCCTTGTGTATTTGTTTAATTCCTGTCTCTGTGTACTGTTTCATAGACTTTTTTCTCTTATAATACTAAGTTACATTCACTATGATGAGGGATACTGTTATCCTCAAATATAATTTGCATTAATAACATGTTATTTACTTCATAAAGATGTTTACACATTATTTATTCTGTTTTGTTCTAATGCTCATCTGTGAAGTTGAGGTTTCAAAAGTTATTCTGATCTTTTATGTATGTACTTTTGTCGTAATTTTTGTAGCACTGATGTATTTGTTATTTCGATTCTTTTGTAAAGCCTGTATTACTGCAAATGTTATCTGTACTATTATGTTCTTTAATGATATATTTTGTGCCTTTGTTATTGTATTCTCATGTTATAAAATTGTAATTGACACCAGTCCATCAAATTAAGTAACTTGTAAATTACATTTCACTGCACACGTTTCTGTTGGTCATAGTAAACGGACAATATGTGAGAATTGGTGACTGATAGTGTTTGCACGTGTGTTAATAATTCAGCAAAGGACTGGATAACAGCATTGCTGGTTCTAAGGACATATCAAACAAATTCTTTGTGATTGGACAAGTGATGGTTTATGGACTTGCTATATTCTCCGCAAGACTCTTCGAGGGTGATTGTGCACCTGCACAGTCGCAACAGATGGCTGCTAGCCGTCTCTACAAGGACTACAGTGGGTCTACACCTTTGATGACCCACCAATACCATTATTTCTACAAGGACTGCAGTGGGTCTGCACCTCTGGTGGCCCACCAATAGTAATCTCTACCAGGACTACAGTGGGTCTGCTCTGTGATGACCTACCTACCGATAGTCTTCAATGTCGACTGACTCTGCTGTGTCCCATTACCTGTCTGCATGTCAAGAGTCAGCACTGTCTTTCGTTGGAAGGACAACACTACTTCTTCAAAACTGCTTAGAAATCCACTACTTCCGTGTGCATTTTCTTTTACTACTCAGACTTTGAGAATAACACTGCAATTTTATTTGATGAATGATCAGGACTGTCTTTATGGACTGTGAGAAAATTTTAGCTTTTGACCAACATTGTATCGATAAGTGTGTGCATTTCGTTTCTTCGTTATAGTAATTATGAAAAAAATTTTCAACTCTATATTGGCCACTGCCCAAAACAATTTGTAAATTTTTTGTGGGGAGCATGGGGGCTATGTAAGTAGGATGTTCAGGTTTTTTTGTTGGTAACGCCGCCGCCACGTAGCGCTCTGTATGATAATCACTGGCTGTGCCATGTGCAGTCTGTGGCTGGTTTGCATTGTTGTCTGCCATTGTAGTGTTGGGCAGCGGCAGCTGGATGCTTACAGCGCGTAGCGTTGCGCAGTTGGAGGTGAGCCGCCAGCAGCCGTGGATGTGGGGAGAGAGATGGCGGAGTTTTGAAATTTGTAAGAATGTATGTCATGAGCTGATATATATATTATGACTATTAAGGTAAATACATTGTTTGTTCTCTATTAAAATCTTTCATTTGCTGACTCTGCTTATCAGTAGTTAGTGCCTTCAGTAGTTTGAATCTTTTATTTAGCTGGCAGTAGTGGCGCTCGCTGTATTGCAGTAGCTTGAGTACCGAAGATTTTTGTGAGGTAAGTGATTTGTGAAACGTATAGGTTAGTGTTAGTCACGGCTATTGTTTCGTAGGGATTTTTGGAAGTCAGATTGCGATGCGCTAAAAAATTTTGTGTGTCAGTTTAAGCAAAGTCTTGTACAATTTTTCTAAGGGGACGTTTCACAATTTTAAACAAGACTCCTCCGATCAGGCAACGTGTTTTTAGTTAACAACATTCCAATGTCGGTATTGACGGGCCCAAGCAAGGCTTAAAGCTTGGTGTCCTGCAGTTGTCAAGGGTACATGAGTATCGACGATGTTTTGTTCAGTGGTTCGCGCGCTAACACTTGTTGGTCGACCAGCATTGAACTCTGTAGCAATTTGCGGAAGGGTCGTACTTCTATCATGTTGGACGATTCTCTTCAGTCATCGTTGGTCCCTTTCTTGCAGGATCTTTTTCCGGCCGCAGCTATGTCGGATATTTGATATGTTACCGAATTCCTGACATTCACGGTAAGCTCGTGAAATGGTCATACGGAAAAATCACCACTTTATTGCTAACTCGGAGATGCTGTGTCCCATCGCTCGTGCACCGAGTATAACAACACCTTCAAACTCATATAAATCTTGATAACCTGCCATTTCTGCAGCAGTAACCGATCTCAACTGCGCCGTATTCAGCCTGTTCACATATCTGTATTTGAATGAGCATGCCTATACCAGTTTCTTTGGCGCTTCAGTGTATATCAGTGAACGTCTGTAATTTGTTACAGTCACTGGTTCATTTTGTCTTGTTACAATATAAATACCTCTCACAACTGTGCTTGAGGGTTAGTACTGTTTTGATCCTAACTTTAAACATTGTGGGTTAGCACTATCTTTAGCCTGTTTTACTTTTATACAAATGTTTCTGTGTGTATTTATTTCTTAGGAAGGTACGCAGTTTACCTACACTGAAAGAAAAGTGCTAAGCAGTCGTCAGTGTCAATGAAGGTCGAACATCAAGTGAACGTAGACTTTTTAAACCTTTCTTTTCAAAAAAAGAGATAGTTCTGTTTTGAAGGCCTTCAGGTGAATAATAAAGATACAAACCTGTCTTATTATTGTTGTGACTACACATAGTTTCTTCTTCAGTGTTATCATAAACTGAATTATAGTTTATTTATGTGATTACCTGGTGTTTTCTTTTCTAACCCAAAAGGAAACGATCACAAAAGTTCAGAAACGCTTGAACCACTACAGAAAATCTGGCATTGTCACTTTATGAATTTTCTTAACGTTATCGCCTATGGTATACTGATTTCTGATACAAGCTAATGAGTCACGTATTTGCTGTCAAAACTTTTCCAAGTAGTTTTTTGCTGACGACAGCGCTAACTCACAATATTGGGGACAATGTTACAAATAAACAGTTTTCTATAACTTCATTTTTACTCACATTGCAGAGAACAGTGCAACAATTTGTAGAAGAAATTTCAACTGTCCATTGTGATATTTGATTTCCATATTACACCAAACAACACGCAATAAGTTAAAAGTATGCTTTCGCTTGTTCATTTACCTTCAATTCTCCTCTCTAATAAGAGACTTACAGAACATCAAAAAGTACATCGTAGGTAGATTGACACTTACAAAGAAAGCGTTCTGTAATAAAATACCTTCCCTGGTAGCACGTATTAATACGGAAATGTATGTAAAGTATAGAACTCTGAAAGTGAAACAGATCCATGGGAAGTCCGAAGAAGAAAACACTGGAAATATCTGAAATTTGATGCCATTGAAGAATGTTAAAAATTAAGTGGACAAATTAAATGCGAAAAAAGTATACGTGAGAAAAGAAGAAGAACCTCAAGTAGGTCAGTGGACATCTGCTACGATATTTGTATATAGCTGAATAGGCACTGCAAGCACCAATAGGAGTGAACAAAGACAAGAACACAAAAGAGATCATGTTGAATGTAGTAGCTAAAAAGAGGTGGAAAGATCATCACAAGGTAAGAAAACAAATTGAGGACAGCATCAAAGTACTCGATGATTAAAAATGTAAATAAAAACAACCTCTCAAGGGAACTGTAGCCTGCTAAGTTGGTTGTTCTTTTCTGTCAGTGCACAAATAGGAAAACAGAAGTAATACCCTGAATTACAGACGCTATTAGTGACATGGACTTATAGCAGGATTTTGAAAAGTATACTGCGTTTGAACATAATGAAATACATCGAATAACATGATTTTATGTCACGTAACCAGCTCGGATTCAGAAAATGTCGTTCTTGCGAAACACTGCTGGTTCTGTATTGACATGAAGTAATGAGTGCTATCGGCAGGGGACCTCAGATATATTCCATGTTTCTAGATTTCCAAAAGGCTTTTTATACCACTCCTCATAAGCACCTTCTAATCAAATTTCATTCCTATGGAGTATTCACTCACTTGTGCGCCTAGATTCGCAATTTTCTGTCAGGAAGGTCACAGTTCATAGTAACTGATTGAAAGTCATCGAGTGAAACAGGAGTGAAATGTAGGGTTCCCCAACAAATATAATCAATATAAACGATGTAATCTACACAAATGGTTTAGTAGACGATGTGAGAGCCTTCTTACATTTTTTGCATCTGATGCTGTTGTTTACTGTATAGTGAAGTTATCAGAAGATCAAAACGAATTGCAAAATAATTTAGACATGATATCTGTATGGTGCGAGAAGCGACCATAAATGTAAACAATAATCACTGTGAAACACTCCACATCAGTATAAAAAAACAGTTAAATCTCGGTTACTGAATAAACACACAAATTAAATGCTGTCGGTTCAACTAAATACCCTGGGAACACACGTGAATTGGCAGCTTTGTAATGTCAAGCTCCACATGTGTGCTTTACAGAGAGAAAGTACTACATTTATCTCTCGGTATTATTAAAGATATTTCTAGCAATCCATTTGTTACGAAATTCTGTACATAGTTTTTTTTGTAATGATAATAGTTAACGACTATGAATTTCAGCTTCATATCTACAATCTTAGAGGGAGACCAAGAGATGACTACACTAAGTAGATTCTGAAGGATGTGGGTTGCAGTGGGTACTGGGAAATGAAGGAGCTTGCACAGGATAGAGTAGCATGGAGAGCTGCATCAAACCAGTCTCAGGACTGATGACTACAACAACAACAATCTACAATAATTTCTGAAATACGCAAAATCACTTAAAACACATAATTTATGACAATCCATGTAAACAACTTCCCAACTTTCTGATGATTTATGTAAAAAATGGTCTTGCGGTAGCGTTCTCGCTTCCCGTGCACGGGGTCCCAGGTTCAACTCCTGGCGGGACCAGCAATGTTTCCTGCCTCGAGATGACTGGATATTGTTGTGTCATCTCCATCATCAACCTTCATCCCCCAATACGGTTGGAAGAAGGCAATGGCAAACCACCTCCGCTAGGACCTTGCCTAGCGCGGTGGTGCGGGGCTCCTGCATCGTCTCCTACATTCCTCGGAGTATGGGACCTCATCATGTAGAAATCAGTGATGAACTTCAAATAAATGCTTTTCACTAACTCACACAATATACAACCGTTTGGTTAAAACGCTAAAATTTGTGTAATATTTGCAGCTTCAGACTGCCGTCATTCTTTCATCTGTTGAATGACATCATTTTCATTTTTTTTTTTTTTTTGTATTGTCTGAGTGAATAGGGACTGAGTGTTGAATGTGTTCGAAGCATGAATAGTTTAAATTGTTACGAACCAAAATGTGAGTGAGCATGGGAATTACACTGTGCAGTCTTGATGTGAGTTACATACAGGGCGGATTACGAAGGATTTATTGGTGACCAAGTCCTTCTTCTCCAATGACGAATTTCTTATTATAACCAACTGATGTGTATACAGTATAATAATATTAAATAACGTGAGTATTAGTACAATCTGACTTCTTTACATACTCACACCTGCAGTAATGCCATCATTGTAAATAAGTGTTGTAAAATGATTTTTCTATTTGATGATGCATGGCTGCAGTAGCCTCAGAATTATCATCTGAACCTCAGTGCATGTACATGTTTTGTGACAAGTTTTTTATTACCTTTTTCATGAAAATATGTTTAACATTTGCTTCACCTATTCCACATTCATGAGGACCATTCCCAGCCCATGTTATGCATAGCATTTGACTGAGCATTCATAACAATTAATACTTGTGATTTTACATACTACTTCTTAACTGATAAAAAGGGTGGTTTATTGAATAGCCGATCGTGAGTTCAGATCTTTAGCTGGCTACTAGAGAGAGAGAAAAGTAGGGGAGGGGGAGAGAGAGGAAGAGTGTTCTGAAAGTGTGAATGAATTAGTATAAAGTGTGATAGAAATTAGCATGTTAATTTCTGGAACTGTGTGGTACAGTGGACTTGTCAGCAAATTTATGTACCTAAAATGATCATGTTTTTTCACTTCGTTACTATAGCCAGACCTAATGAAATGATCAAACTTCATAGCGATAAGGCAGTTAATTACCTGCACCCTACTGGTTTATGTAGCGCACCTAGTTTTTAGAGTTTTTTTCAGGTCAAGAACATTATACATCACTTCAGATCAGGCTGTGTTTCTGAAGAACTCATCAAGGTGAATAATTTTGATATTAACAGAAAAACGGATGAGGCCACGCTGCCGTAAGGCCATTTTGAAACAAAATCAACTGATGTACTTCCTTAGCTTCTCCCGGCGTTCTTCGTGTAGAAGTATTTCGCGGATAAATTGCCGGATGGTAGTGTCCAACGGGTACAATATTTCGGCAAACGACTACGTTGCCATTACCAGGTGTGCTGATGAAAGTTCGTCAGCACACATGATGATGGCAACATAGTCGTTTGCCGAAATATTGTATCCGTTGGACTCAGACATCCGGCAGTTCACCCGTGAACTATTTCGACAAAATAAATTGATATTCTTAGATCATCTGCAGTTTGAGACTTTATTTTACCAGTACAGAGTTTGGCTTTAACATTTTTGTGCTCGTTTCTTGGCTATTTTTGAGGAGAGTACAAGATTTGCTAACTCAGGAAGAAAGCTTCAAATTACATTGTTACGAGATAAGCGAGCCCAGGTGATCAGCTCGTGGGCTGGCTGGATCCGTGCCAATCACAGAGGCTCTACAAAAGCGAAATGGTTCCCAGGGTACTGCACTTCACAGAATGAGTTGTGATAAGTCACTGCTCAACACTTTGACGGTAAATGGTTTTCTGCTTTGAAGGCATCTGTCAGTAAGACACTTCAAGTTCACAGAGTATAAATGTGCATGGAAAATTCAGCTCCCTATATGCAGATGTACGAACGAGCCAACAAGAGACTCCTTGGTCACCGTGAGAAAACTCATTTCCTTTCCCTCCAAATCTTGTTATCCACTCAACTGAGCCTCGCCCACCGCTGTTCTTGGGCACGATGGCTTCAACTAATGAATGGAACATAGCCGATACAAACCTCTTGCATGTTAAGATGTGTTCTGTAAACGAAGAATTGTAAATTTCATCAGGAATCCACTGTAATTACGTGGATAAAGCGAAATTCTCACTGGCCACTGTGACAGTAACTGGGTATCCGTCCCCCCACGTAGACTTTTTCAAGAAGTTGGGAGTTTAGACGAGGAGAATTTTGAACTCCTGTCGTGGGGAAAAGGTCTGGAGCACTCGTGCTCCAGAGGTCTTTTGGGGTAGCCTTTTCCTCCCACCTTCTCGGCTGTCCATATCCGGCGCTGACTGGCACGTTCAGGCGCGCGTTTGTGTTTGAGTAAGTGTCACATTTCGGTTGGAGCTATCCACGTCCTGTGTAGCTCACAGTTTGCGGGGTATGTTTCGTAGGCTTTAGCTCGTTTACTTTGCATTTTAGACCTGCACATATTAGGAAAGCTTGTAGCATTTCCCACCCAGTCTTCCACATAGGTGAGGTACCTCCTCATTCTGTTAACATTCATGATCAAACTGAGCTTCTAGACAGCTTTCTGTTTCAGTATTTTAGTTGAGTTTGTGCTCTTCGTGTTAGAGAAATTTCTTAGCCAACATTACTAGACATTATGCTCATTTCGCTGAAAACTCGTCTTCCGTCTTTTCAATGTGGGATACCTCGAGATTTTAGAGTACACAAATGACAGGCCAGGTTCATTCATTTAATGTCGATCTTGGTCGAGGATACTCAAAAATAATGCAGTTAAACGTACACAAAACCGCTTCGGATCCGTGGAGAAATAGCTGTTAAACCCCAAGGCATCATCGAGTAACTTTAAAATACACTCCTGGAAATTGAAATAAGAACACCGTGAATTCAATGTCCCAGGAAGGGGAAACTTTATTGACACATTCCTGGGGTCAGATACATCACATGATCACACTGACAAAACCGCAGGCACATAGACACAGGCAACAGAGCATGCACAATGTCGGCACTAGTACAGTGTATATCCACCTTTCGCAGCAATGCAGGCTGCTATTCTCCCATGGAGACGATCGTAGAGATGCTGGATGTAGTCCTGTGGAACGGCTTGCCATGCCATTTCCACCTGGCACCTCAGTTGGACCAGCGTTCGTGCTGGACGTGCAGACCGCGTGAGACGATGCTTCATCCAGTCCCAAACATGCTCAATGGGGGACAGATCCGGAGATCTTGCTGGCCAGGGTAGTTGACTTACACCTTCTAGAGCACGTTGGGTGGCACGGGATACATGCGGAAGTGCATCGTCCTGTTGGAACAGTAAGTTCCCTTGCCGGTCTAGGAATGGTAGAACGATGGGTTCGATGACGGTTTGGATGTACCGTGCACAATTCAGTGTCCCCTCGACGATCACCAGAGGTGTACGGCCAGTGTAGGAGATCGCTCCCCACACCATGATGCCGGGTGTTGGCCCTGTGTGCCTCGGTCATATGCAGTCCTGATTGTGGCGCTCACCTGCACGGCGCCAAACACGCATACGACCATCATTGGCACCAAGGCAGAAGCGACTCTCATCGCTTAAGACGACACGTCTCCATTCGTCCCTCCATTCACGCCTGTCGCGACACCACTGGAGGCGGGCTGCACGATGTTGGGGCGTGAGCGGAAGACGGCCTAACGGTGTGCGGGACCGTAGCCCAGCTTCATGGAGACGGTTGCGAATGGTCCTCGCCGATACCCCAGGAGCAACAGTGTCCCTAATTTGCTGGGAAGTGGCGGTGCGGTCCCCTACAGCACTGCGTAGGATCCTACGGTCTTGGCGTGCATCCGTGCGTCGCTGCGGTCCGGTCCCAGGTCGACGGGCACGTGCACCTTCCGCCGACCACTGGCGACAACATCGATGTACTGTGGAGACCTCACGCCCCACGTGTTGAGCAATTCGGTGGTACGTCCGCACGGCCTCCCGCATGCCCACTATACACCCTCGCTCAAAGTCCGTCAACTGCACATACGGTTCACGTCCACGCTGTCGCGGCATGCTACCAGTGTTAAAGACTGCGATGGAGCATCGTATGCCACGGCAAACTGGCTGACACTGACGGCGGCGGTGCACAAATGCTGCGCAGCTAGCGCCATTCGACGGCCAACACCGCGGTTCCTGGTGTGTCCGCTGTGCCGTGCGTGTGATCATTGCTTGTACAGCCCTCTCGCAGTGTCCGGAGCAAGTATGGTGGGTCTGACACACCGGTGTCAATATGTTCTTTTTTCCATTTCCAGGAGTGTATAAACCCGCGTTGTGTGTGGAATGAATTCTCCCTGTCTACTCGTTTGTTATTAACAACGCTTAACAACGTGTCGCTGCGCGGGGTAGCCGCGCAGTCTAGAGCGTCTTGTCACGGTCCGCACGGCTCCCCTCGTCGGAGGTTCGAGTCTTCTCTCGGGCATGGGTGTGAGTGTTGTCCATAGCGTAAGTTAAATGAAGTTAGATTAAGTAGTGTGTAAGCTTAGGGACCGATGTCCTTAGCAGTTCGGTCCCATAAGATCTTACCACATATTTACAAATTTATTTACAACGTGTCATCTTCCGACGTGAGAAGAGCCGTAGTTAGAGATATATTGCTGTTTTTCTGGTTGCGTTAGGGTACGGTTGGGGATATTGTGTGAGGATTTGGAGTACATCACTCAAGACGGGCTTCCGAGGAAGCTAAATGAGAAAGTATATCGGTTAATCATAAGAAAGTTTAAGCGTAATACTCGATTAAGTACAATTAATTTTGTAATCGAACTACTGCAAGATGGCAGTAGTATTAATAAGTGAATCAGCTTTTCCGAGGGTTGCCGGGGAGGAAAGATACAACCGAAGAGTGGCATGGAAAAAGTCATACGTGAAACAGGTTTACTGCGGCAAAAGTTCCACTACGCAAGGAACCATGTTAACAAAGGATCAAAGTGGCGGAGAGATATTGTATGTACCTCTATGAAAATATAGAAAATCTTTGCAGAAGACGTATTGGTATACGCATTCGGTATTTGCATTTCCCAATCTGGTGAGGGAGAGATTACTTCCATTCCCAGTACGATGAACAAGAACGCACATCCTGAAGTAAAATCTGCACAAGTGTGTAGAAAAGTTACGATTAGATCTACTTTCAGATAATTCCGTGGACTGAGACACACTTCTTGCTTTGTCAAATAACATTTTCTTTATAAATTTATACATAGTTGTACAGACATCACCTCAATCGCCCGACCTTATCCCCATACAGACCTAATAAGAAGTTGAAGAAAGAATGGTAGTAATTGAGCCTGGATACACCCCAAAAATCGTTGGAAACATGCAAGAGCCTTTGAAAGCAATTATAAAGCAGAATGAAACCAGACGAATTATATTGAGTTCCATTATTATTACTGTATTCAACAACATTTATGTTGTGACCAAAAATCAAAGCCACTGTAGTGATAAACTGTGAAATATTACTCAAGAAAATATTGTCTTGCTAGAGATTCCGCATTAAATAAAACACAATTTTTATTCCCAAGACATGTTTAGCTGAAGTTTCAACATCATCAGTGGGCTTTTATTATCTTGTACAAAACAGGATAAATGCTTTTTACTACTTGTACACATGTAGACTTGAGCTTTTAGGACAGTATTTGTTGTTGTTGTGGTCTTCAGTCCAGAGAAAGGATTGATGTAACTCTCCATGCTACTCTATCCTGTGCAAGCTTCTTCACTTCCAAGTAACTGCTGTACCCTACATCCTTCTGAATCTGCTTAATGTATTTATCTCTTGGTCTCTCTCTACAATTTTTACCCTGCACGCTGCCCTCCAGTACTAAATTGGTGATCCCTTGATGCCTACCAACCGATCCCTTCTTCTAGACAAGTTGTGCCACAAATGCTTCTTCTCCCCAATTCTATTCAGTACCTCCTCGTTAGTTACATAATCTACCCATCTAATCTTCAACATTTTTCTGTAGCATCACATTTTGAAAGCTTCTATTCTCTTCTTGTCTAAACTATTTATCGTCCAAGTTTCACATCCATACATGGCTACATTCCATACAAAGACTTTGAGAAAAGACTTCCTGACTCTTAAATCTATACACGATGTTACCAAATTTCTCTTCTTAAGAAACGCTTTCTTGCCATTGCCATTTTATATCCTCTCTACTTCGACCATTGTCACATATGTTGCTCCCCAAAAACTCATCACCTACTTTAAGTGTCTCATTTCCTAATCTAATTCCCTGAGCATCAGCCGATTTAATTCGACTGCATTTCATTATCCTCGTTTTGCTTTTATTGATGTTCATCTTCTCTCCTCCGTTCAAGAAACAGTCCATTCCTTTCAGCTGCTCTTCCAAGTCCTGTGCTGTCTCTGACAGAATTAGAATGTTTGTTGGTCCATTAAGGACCATGCGACAATAGCTGGCATGTATTTCTTGATGCAATAATTTGTCAACAGCCGTATGTATTGCAGAAATTAATTTTATGAACTTATGTGCCGAAAGTGGTAGCACATAAGTTCATGAAATAAATTTCTAAAATACATACTGCTGTTGCTAAATTATTGCATCAAGAATTACAATGTCGTCGGAAAACCTCAAAGTTTTTATTTCTTCTCCTTGGATTGTAATACCTACACCAAATTTTTCTTTTGTTTCCTTTACTTGCTCAGTGTAAAGATTAAATAACATCGTGGATAGGCTACAACCCTACATCACTCCCTTACCAAATACTGTTTCCCTTTCATGCCTCTCGACTCTTATAACTGCCATCTGGTTTCTTTACAAATTGTAAATGGCATTTCGCTCCCTGTTTTTGACCCCTGATACCTTCAAAATTTGAAAGAGAGTATTCCAGTCAACATTGTCAAAAGCTTTCTCTAAGTCTACAAATGCTAGAAACGTAGTTTGCCTTTCCTTAATCTATCTTCTAAGACAAGTCGTAAGGTCAGTATTTCCACGCGTGTTCCAACATTTCTAGGGAATCCAAACTGATCTTCCCCAAGGTCGGCTTCCATCAGTTTTTCCATTCGTCTGTAAAAAATTCGTGTCACTACGTTGCAGCCGTGACTTATTAAACTGATAGTTCTGAAATTGTCAAACCTGTCAACACCTGCGTTCTTTGGGATTGGAATTATTATATTCTTCTTGAATCCCGAGGGTATATCGACTGTCTCATACATCTTGCTCACCAGACAGTAGAGTTTTGTCAGGGCTGGCTCTCCCATGGCTATCAGTAGTTCTAATGGAGTGTTGTCTACTCCCGGGACCTTGTTTCGACTAAGATCATTCAGTGCTCTTTTAAGTTCTTCAAGCAGTATCATATCTCCCATTTCATCTTCACCTCTGTCCTCTTCCATTTTCATAATATTGCCCTCAAGTACATCACCCTTGTATAGACCCTCTATATACTCCTTCCATCTTTCTGCTTTCCCTTCTTTGCTTAGAACTGGGTTATCTTTGAGCTCTTGATATTCATACACGTGGTTCTCTTCTCTCCAGTGGTCACTTTAATTTTGCTGTAGGTAGTATCTATCTTACCCCTAGTGAGATAAGGCTCTACATCCTTACATTTGTCCTGTAGCCATGCTTTCTTAGCCATTTTGCACTTCCTGTCGATCTCATTCTTGAGACGTTTGTATTCCTTTTTACATGCTTCATTTATTGCATTTCTCCTTTCGTCAATTAAATTCAATACCCTTTCTGTCACCCAAGGATTTCTACTAGCAATCGTATTTTTACTATTTGATCCTACGCTGCCTTCACTATTTCATCTCTCAAATCTACTCATTCTTCTTCTACTGCATTTCTTTGCTCTGTTCTTGTCAATCGTTCCCTAATGCTCTCTCTAAAACTCACTACAGTTTCTGGTTCTTTCGGTTTATCCAGGTACCATCTCCATAAACCTGAAAAATAGAAAAAAATTGTATATATACGTTCTTACCACATGCTGTGGATTTTCTATATTTTATGTTATATAATGCACTTGTTTTCTTTCACGGTTTCTCATCTGCAACCATATAGAACTTAGTGTAGAACAGTTATTTACTTCTAAAATTATGACTGGGAATGTTATGGTTATGCCTACCATTAACTGTGTGGAAGATGATGTGTGGAAGATGATGTGTTTGTGTGTGTCCGTTTGCAGTGGGTTTCACTTACATTTACTGTTTTCCCCTTTATTTTCACTATCAAGGTCTGCACTAAGCAACTTCCAGTGTCACTGATTACAAACTACAGAAACAAGATGGCAGACATCTGAACAGTTGAATGTTTTCTGGGTGGGAGCATTGAATCTTTCTGCGGTGTATCTGTCATTTTGTGTGAGTGTGTGTATGTGTGTGGATGAATGCGTGTGAGTTTTATTTATTTAATTAATAATTTTTATTTTTGTTTATTTATTTATTTTTTATTTTATTTATTGTGTGTGTGTGTGTGTGTGTGTGTGTGTGTGTGTGTTAAGAAAGAGAGTTTGGGGTGTTTATGGGTTGGTATTGTCTTGCATTTCTTAGAGCACAGAGAACAGAGTTCCACTGCAGAGAACTGTACATTCATTTAGTACTTGTATTTCTTGAATTGTGGCTTTTTGTATTTCATAGTTTTACTCATTTATTACTTTTTGTCACAGATATGGTGCTGCATTTGAGAATTTTCAAGTCAATATTGATGTCTGTTGGGCTGTGTTCCATGTCTGTAAGGTTTTCAGCAAATATGGAATGACAGCTGTTACTTTTTAACGCTCTTCTGTGTTCTGTGTATCTGGCATGGGCATGAAAGACATCTCGTATGCACATGAAACGCATCCTAATAAACATCAACGCTGTCTTGAAAATTCTCAAATGCAGCAACAGCCTCCCACAAAAACTAGTAATTGAATAATACTATCACATACAAAAGCCATAATCGAAGGAAAACAAGAAATAAATGAATATACACTTCTCTGTAATTGAAATCTGTTCTCTGCCCTCAAAGAACTACCAGACAATACCAGCCTATAAACACTCTGAAATATTTTCCAAACACACACACACACACACACACACACACTATCTTCCACAAAGTATTAGTTAATGGTAGGCGTAAGCATAATATACCCACTCGTAAATTTTCGAAATAAATAATTGTTCTACTGTAAGTTTGAAACGCCCACTTAGAAAAATTTGTGAATGACTGTGCCGATAAACCTCTTACATTATTTGATTTTCAAACAGCTGAGCAGAACTGAACGTACTAAGACATTTCGCTCTTTACCTATTCTGATCAACACGAAACTGACACACAATATTTTTAGCGCAACGCAATCTGACTTTTAAAAATCCCTACAAAAGAATAGCCCTGAGTAACAATAACCTATTCCTTTCATGAATCACTTACCTCACAAAAACCTTCGTTACTCAAACTACTGCAATACTGCGTGCGCCAATACTGCCAGCTGAATAAAAGATTCTAACTACTGAAGGCACTAACTACTGATAGGCATAGTTAGCAAATGAAAGATTTTGATAGAGAACAAACAATGTATTTACCTTAATAGTGTTCAAATCAGTTCATGACATCTAGTCTTACAAATTTACTGTTTATGATGGACACATCTCCAGATCATCCGCTCTCAAAACTCCGCCATATTTCTCCCCACATCCACCACTGCTGGTGGCTCACCTCCAACTGCACAACGCTACGCACTGTTAACAGCCAACTGCCCAACACTACAATAGCAAATTGCAACAATGCAAACCAGCCACAGACTGCACACAGCACAGCCAGTAATTTTCATACAGAGTGCTATGTTGCGTTACCAATATAAAAACCTAAACAGCCTACTTACAAGTTCTATTTGGTTGCAGATGATAAACTGTGAAACAAAAAACTGTATTAAATAACACAGCATGTTGTAACAAGATATACACACAATTTTTTCCGTTTTTTAAATATTTAAGGACTATCTTCAAAACTCAAATTTATATGTGTACAAGTAGTACAAAGCATTTTTCCTGTTTTGTAGAAGCTATCAAAGAACCTACTGGTGATGCTAACTCTAGCGAAACGTATCTGGGGAATGAAAATAAAAACTGTCTTGCTCAACGCGGATCCTCTCGAAAAACAAATCCACTTGTAAGCAAAGTCAGACAGAATAGCGACAAATTCAGCATGATAATTGTGTTATTATTTTACTCCAGAAATTATATGCTATAGTCTACATTTAATAAGAGAATTCATTTTTCATTTATTAAAACTGCATGCGTTTTTTAAACGTGTGTTTCAACACATGCTACTAAAATGAGTAAAACGAGCGAATATCAGTAATAGCCTCTGTATCACGTTGTTCTAGCAAGCAATGACGAACGAATCCATTAACAGAAGCTTCGGGCTCATGACCAAAATAACAAACATCGAATGCTGTGGTCACATTTCGTGGTCCAGTGCCCGCTCATCGCCGTATACGACGCAATTTTGCCACTGTTTACGAATCCGCGTCACTGCTGCGGCAGAGTGCTCCGTACGAAGCGAAACATTAGACTGTGACAGACCCATTTCCCAGACAGCTATCATCCTGTCGCGTACGATGGACGGCGCATTGGCAGTACGTACTGCACGTCGACGAGGTTTACTGGTACTTCCATTCAGCTGTCCACTTTCTAAAGGATCTCCATCGTGTAATTTGGCGTAGTACTGACCTCCAGCTACTAAAAAGATGGCTATGCAACGTTAGTTTTTCCGGCTGGCAGTTTGTTCTTCACATCATCATTTGTGCTATACTTTTTGTCTTTCATTTCCTCCAATTTTCTACCTTTGGCTGACGTCTTGAGCGAATCAAATAGTGGAGTAGTAGCAGAGACGGGGAATAACTAAACTGGAGTAGTAGCACAGACGGGGGATAGCTAGCACCGTCTTTTACTGTTTTTCCTGTAATACGTACTGCTTACGTGGCCAATGCTGCTCAAAGTTTTACGTTTTCTCTACTAATTATTGAAGGAAATATAATTTCTAAGTGCATGCTAAATTTTTAAAAAAATTATCCAATGAAACAACTAATTCACCTTACTCTGGTTTGGGATTAGTTTGCATACCCCTTTGGATTACGATAATATAGAACGACCATCGACAGAGTGTGAGGGGAAAAAAGTAGGTTAGTAACTTCGAATCCTTTAGTTCAATACAAAACGTATAAAAAAGTAATGTGCGAGTTAATCATCAGGATAAATACTGAAGAAAGTAAAACAAAAAATATATACGAAGAAAAGTGGCATAAAAAATTAAAAAGAACAAGAAAGTCTTCATATGAACCATGAAAACAAGTCGTGCGCTGACTTCAATTGGTGGTTTTAATTTTTGCAAAATTTTGTTGTGGCTTGCCGCAGCACGTCAGGAATGTCCGCCCACATCGAAAAAAGTTGTTTTCTTTCGCCAATGTGGGAACAAATAATAAATGAATTTCGATTTTCATTTTCTTTCCAGGATACAACTGATTACCCGTACTTCACCAACATTATTTCATCCACGTGATGCAGTTCCAAGTCATCTCTCCAAACTAAATTCATGGTATTTGATTTCGAGCTGGTGTTGCTAGGAAATCTCGAGATCCTGAAGACTTCGGCTCATAGTCTTCTTCAGTGCCTGTACCTAATGGGAATCAGGATATACTCAGTACCAGTACAGTATACTAAATATGATATATTACATTTTCACATTCATTGTTTCTCATTCATTGAGAAATGAACGTCCCATATCCTCCTTTTTTTAGTTGCTGCTCTTGTATCCTTCTTAACTAAAACAGGATTACTAAATCGTACTTTATTCCTGTAAGATCTGTCTCCTACCAGCGCATTTTTGGCACAAATGTCTTCCAAAATAGTAATGGACTTCGTTTCCTGCCACGGACGGGCTTCTTTCATAGTCCTGCTTTCGGCAAAGAATTAATATATTCAGGTGTTAAAATGCGCCTCGATAATTATATCAGGATTAGAAGTGTCACTGGTAGATGAGAGTACTGTAGGTAGTAGTAAAATCACTCACAACTTCTAAGTAGAATGATTCGAGACATAGTTTCGTATTACCCGTGGCTCACGTATAATTAGATTAATCTGAAACTAATTATAAACACGTCAACAGATGTCTATCTACAAAAAAATGTGAGTGAGGGTAATCTGACAAACGTTACGCCCCTAAGTTAAGTTGCCAGTTTAACCAAACAGGGCTTTTTAGACGAGATGGATGACTGTGTTTCACAAAAAATTTATTAAACAGTTTAGTCCTTTAGTACAATTGTTATTAATACCTGTACACTTCACTACTGTCTAATGCATCTCGTCATGTTAAAGAGCTTTACAGAACAGCAAAAACCTTCTGTGACAAAAATACTCACTTTGGTGGAAATCATGAACCTTGCGGTCTACATCTACTTTTATATGATTGCTCTGTAATTCACAATTAAGTGACTGGCAGAGGATTTATAAAACCACCTGCAAGCTATTTCTCTACCGTTTCACTCTCGAACAGCGCGTTGGGGAAACATACATTTAAATCTTTCCGTGCGAGTTCTAATTTCTCCTCTTTTATAATGATCATCATTCCTCCCTGTGTAGGTGGGCGTCAACAAAATATTTTCACACTCTGAGGAAAAAGTTGGCGATTCAAATTTCATGAGAGGAACCTGTCGCATCGAAAAATTTCTTTGTTTTAATAATTGTCTTCTTAATTCACGTATCATATCCAGGGCACTCACTCCCCCATTTCGCGATATTACAAAACGAGCGCTCTTCTTTGAACTCTTTCAAGATCCTCCATCGATCCTATCTGATGTGGATCCCACACCACAGCAATACTCCAGAAGAGGACGTACAAGCGTAATGTAGGCAGTCTCTTTAATAGATCTGTTGCATTATCTTAGTGTTCTGCAATAAATCGTAGTCGTTGGTATACTTTACCCACAACATTACTAAGTGATCGTTCCAACTTAAGTTATTCGTAGTTGTAATCCCTAATATTTAGTTGAATTTCCACCCTGTAGATTTGTGTGATTTACCGTGAACCGAAATTTAGCGGGTTCCTTTTGGTGCTCATGTGGATGACTTCACACTTTGCATTGTTTAGCATCAACTTGCACTTTTTGCACCATACAGATATCATATCTAAATCGTTTTGCAATTTGTTTTGATTATCTGCTGACTTTAAAAGACGGTAAATGGCAGCATCATCTGCAATCAGTCTAAGAATCCTTCTTCTCTCGCAGTTCTCATCATACAAAAACTGCAATGGAACATAAGTCTTCAGACCTGATTTCTCCTAAAAGTATTTCAACTGTCTGGTACATAGCCTCCTTTGGAGATGTGTGACTCTTTCTAAAATTTCCGCACCAAGTAATAGTTTTCCATTCATCTTCCATACAACTTTTCACTTGCTGTCCTCCATACAATTGTTCCCAGATATATTGTTCATGTGACAGCAACCAGAGGTTAATCATTGACGCTGCTCATAGATACATGAGATTATTTCTCCTGTTCACATGCGATACCTTGCATTTGTTTATATTTGCGAAGATTGTTATTCCAAGTAACAAAAAAAATGGTTCAAATGGCTCTGAGCACTATGGGACTTAACATCTGTAGTCATCAGTCCCCTAGAACTTAGAACTACTTAAACCTAACTAACCTAAGGACATCACACACATCCATGCCCGAGGCAGGATCCGAACCAGCGACCGTAGCGGTCACGCGGTTCCAGACTGAATAGCCTAGAAGAGCACGGCCACACCGGCCGGCCTTCCAAGAAACAAGTTCTTCTAGATGTGGAATCCGTTATCCATTATTATAGTATGATGATTAGTACATATGTCTGCATATGATAAGTATATATACCAGCATCAAAATACATTCTCTCCAATCCACTGTGAAGAGGATGACAGAGGGAACTTCCCATAGTGGAACGTATTAAGCTTTCTTGAAGTTACATTCAAGTATGGAGCGGGCAGAGAGATAATGCTTAAAATCCTCTGTGTGAGATGTAATTAGACCAATTTTATCTTCGTGTTTCCTCCTAGAACGATAAGCGAGAGGTTCAAGTCTACTCCCAAATTCCTCAGTTAACATTTATTCTTGAAACTTTGTAAGCACGCTTTCGCGCGGAAGTTCCGTCTGCCTTGAAACGTCTGTTGTTTCTGGTTTTTCATCTTCCCAGTAACGCCCTTCCGTGAAAAGAACTGTGGCAATGGTGCTGTGGTTCTTTGTACATATCTACAAATTATTACAGTCAGGTATTTGTATGAGTCAATAGATTCGCGTTACAGCTCATTGATGTAATCATAGTATACTACAGGGGATAGACAAAATAATGTGAACACCTATACTTACTTGGGAATTGTTTATTAATAAGAGGTTGGACCCCCGTTTACCAGTAATGCTGCTGGTATTCTTCTTGGAATACTGGTATGTAACGATTGCATACTTTCCAGTGGAATGTTATGCCACTCTTCGATCGGAACCTCTTCCAACTCCTGTAGTGATGAATGCGGCGGAAATCTGTTCCGGAGTCTGTGCTCGAATACCGCCCACAGGAGTTCCATAATGTTCAAGTCCGGGAACTGTGCTGGCCAGGGAAGACACTACAGTTCAGTTGCATGTTCCTCATACCACGACTGTACTCTCCCGGCTGTGTGAATGGGTGGATTATCGTCGTGAAGTAAGGCATCATTATTGGGGAACAAAATTTGAATCATTGGGTTCACTGATGACCCAAAATGTGCGCATAGTTGTTGGCTGTAACACGGCCTTTGAAGGTAATGATGGTACCAACAGAATGCCATGATATGGCTGCCCAAATTATCACACTTACACCTCCAAGCTTAACCGTTGGAATCAAAAAGTCAGGATTGTAGGCTTCTTTTGGCGTTCTCTAGACGTAAACCCGGCCCGATGTTGGAAATAACTCGTGGCACAATATGACGTGTTTCCGCTGATTAGCCGTCCAGGACGTATGTTCCTGACACCATGCTTTACGCTTCCTTGTGTTGGTTGTCGTCACTAACGATTTCGGTTAACAGCTCGTCCATGTATATTCGTTTTATGGAGTTCTCGGCGGGCTGTGTCGATAGATATGGGTTCACGAAGATGGCTACTGAGATCTGCAGTCACTTTAGCCACCGTAGTTTTGTGTTGTTTTGATACAATTCGAGTTAGCGTACGACGATCTCTGTCATTTACTTTGATTTGCGCCCACTGTTATGTTTACACGATTATGTCTTTCCATGTTTTGTGTAGGCTGTCATGACTGTTGAAACATTTAATAAGTTGGCTGTCTTGGTTGCTGATTCTCCAGCTAATCGGGCCCCCACACCTTTGGAACTCTGTTAAGTCTTTCATTGCACGTCTTCCTCGACCTCTGAATGCAAATATGAAGAGTGTATCACCCGTAAACAACTAGCACTGATGCATAGTCCGTACTGAATACGGACAGTCCAGCGCGACACGTGCCTTACCTGCGTTGTTGACCGCATCCCATTACTACCACTGTTCACATTATTTTCCCTATCCTCTGTACACTGATGTGCAAAACCTAAGGACGAAAGCAACTTTTCACGTGATGTATAACTGCCAAGTAACAGAGCTCGTAGCCCGGCCGGTTGGCCGTACGGGCTATTGCACGGCTTTCCGGGAGGGAAGGAGCGCCTGGTCCCCGGCACGAATCCGCGCAGCGGATTTGTGTCGAGGTCCGGTAAACTGGCCAGTCTGTGGATGGTTTTTAGGCGGTTTTCCATCTGCCTGGGCGAATGTGGGCTGGTTCCTCTTATTCCGCCTCAGTTACACTATGTCGGTGATTGCTGCGCAAACAAGTTCTCCACGTACACATACACCACCATTACTCTACCTCGCAAACATAGGGGTTACACTCGTCTGGTGTGAGACGTTCCCGGGGTGGGAGGGGGGGCGGGGCGAACCGCACAATAACCCTCGGTTCGGTGTGGGGCGGCGGGGGGGGGGGGGGGGGGTGAAGTGGACTGTGGTAGTCGGGTAGTCGTCGTGGGGTTGTGGACCACTGCGGCTGCGGCAGGGACGGAGACGCTCCGTTGTTTCTAGGTCCCTGGTTAACATAAAATACATACAACACAACAGAGCTCGTTGAAACTTGGACCAGTCATAGAAAGAAATGATACAGAAGGAAGAAAGAAACACACAGAGAGACGAACAGGAATGACATGTTATTGAAAGACAATAATTACAAATGAAGTCCCCGCGATTTATTATGATCCTCAGGACATTAGGAAACGCCTACATGTTTCTTAATAGAGTGAGTGATCACCATGAACGGAAATTCATGCTTCGCAACGTGCTTCCACGCTAGCGGCAAGGCTGGTAAGGATCCCTTGTGATAGAGCTTCCTCCATTCTCATATCAGCGCAGGCAGTCGTTGGTGCATGTGGGCGTACTGCAGAACGTCGCTCCAACGTATCCCTCACGTACTTGATGCCATTTTACTCGGAGGAACGAGCAGTCGAAAGCGTTCGCCGAATACCAACTCGTTCCAAGAAGTCCCCCCTATTCGATGCGATCGCGCTTTGTCATCCATAAAAATAAAGTCAGGGCCAAATGCATCCTCGAAAAGAACGCACATGAGGAAGGAGCAACAGTATCACAATAACTTTGACTGGTGGGTGTACCTTCTTCAAAGATTTGGAGGTCAGTACGCCCATGGAACATTATGCGTCCCCACAACATAACTTTCTGGACCACCAAAACGATCATATTCGACAGTTTTACGGGGAGCATCACGTGTCCTCACCTCTTGCCATATGAGGGTACGTAATGCAAACGAGAACACTGTAGAATATGATCATTTTGGTAGTAGGGCTTCATGGTGTTGGGAGGCATAATGTTGCACGGGCCTAATGACCTCCAAATCTTTCAACACATCACACTCACCGGTCAGCGTTATTGTGAACTGTGCTCTTTTCGCACATGCGTCTTTCCACAGGTGCATTCGGCCTTGACTCCATTTTGATACATGACAACGTGCGACCGCATCAGTATGCGCAATTGGAGAAGCTCTTGGGAAGAGAGGATATACGGTGAATGAGCTTTCTTGCTTGTCATCTCAACTTAAATCCCGTCGATCATGTGTGAGATCCGTTGGGGAAATAATTGCAACAGGTCCACATACACCAACGGCCACTCTAAAGTTGTTTATCATGCTCATGGAGGAATGGAGAACTCTACCAGATCATGGACTGTGCGGCTGATCCCGGCGGAGGTTCGAGTCCTCCCGCGGGCATGAGTGTGTGTGTGTTTGTCCTTAGGTTAATTTAGGTTAAGTAGTGTGTACGCTTAGGGACTAATGAGCTTAGCAGTTAAGTCCCATAAGATTTCACACACATTTGAACATTTGAACACTCTACCAGAAGAACTCCTTACCAGCAGTATGGGCAGGATAGGAGTACGTCGCAGAGCTTGCACTACCGTCCGTGGCGATCACTCAGCCTGTTAAGAACCATGCCCCACCTTTTGTATTGTCCAGGGGATCAGTATAATTCCTGTTCATCTAACTGCGTATTTCTTTCATTTACCTACTGTACTATACCGTACCAATTTTTCATCGAGCACTATTAGTTGGTAGTGACACATCACACGCAAATTACTTTAGACCTTAAGATATACACACCAGTGTATGTTTTGTATTCTGTTTAAGTGCGAAATTTCATATTTCTAAACATTTAAAGCAAGCTGCCAATCTTTGCATCGTTTTGAAATCTTACCGGGATCTGAATGCCTGCTCGTTTTTTTTTTTTTCCGACAGTATTTCATTCCAGATATTAGTATCATTGCGAGGCCCGCGCGGAGTGGACACCTCCTTTATCTGGCTGTTCCCAGTCACCATCTAATGGTCCACTCCACTACCGACGAGTATCAGCTCCCTTGCATCTGACCCTAATGTATTTTCCAATTTCTTTTAACACTTGTGTTTTATGGACTTGCCCAGTAATGGAGGACGTCGTTACCTGCAGCCATCGGCGCTTTTATAACGTCTAAGGCACGAGCACTTATCGTTGCCTCCGCAACGAAATACTCCACGGATCGAAACAGAGAACTTGTATCAGGCATGAGCAGGATTCAAAGCTCTGTTTAATCTTCCTGATTTAGGTCAGTAGTTGTTTCCCTAAATGGGTCCAGGCACATATCTACACAGTCCCTTTAACAAGGCCACATATCAATTTCATCCTTGTCCTCCTTCAAATGAGAAAGTGCCCAATCTCTAGACGTTACAACATCGATGCGTTAAACCTTCATTCTTACCCCTCACTGCAAATGTCTCTGCAGTAGTCCATACTCATTACACAGTAAAAATGAATGTATGTGTACAAGTATTTTTACATGTTACACATTTCCTCCTAAACGAACGTACCGATTTCAGCCAAACTTGTTACACTGTCAGGCACAAATCGCTGTGTCGGTAAGAACCACCTATCTACTATAGTTCAGAAGATATGACGTCATAAACAAAGAGGTGCTTACAAGACTGCCCCATGATGCATGGCTAAATTTATTATTTCTGTGCCACTAGATCTATTCGCAATAGATTTCGCACACAGTCTCCACCATGCCGCTAGATGTGCCTACAAAATTATATTATGGTACCGCCATAGTTTAGGAGATATGACTTCATGAACACTGAGATGTGCAGAAAACTAGCATTGTGCCAGACGTTTGAATTTATTACCTCTTTGCTGCTAACGATATCTGTAACACATTTTATAGACTCACTAGCATACGATGCTGTACTCCAAACGTACATTATGAAAAACTTCTTTCCCATATTAAGACCTACGTTTGATAACAGATGACATGTCATGGCCAATAACGTCCTCTTTGCCTGTGCTAGATTGCTTTTTATAACCTCCTGTCTTCAAAATTGCTCTGAGCACTATGGGACTTAACATGTGTGGTCATCAGTCCCCTAGAACTTAGAACTACTTAAACCTAACTAACCTAAGGACTTCACACACATCCATGCCCGAGGCAGGATTGGAACCTGCGACCGTAGCAGTGGCGCGGTTCCGGACTGAGCGCCTAGAACCGCTAGACCACCGCTCCTGTCTTCGCCCGTCATCGGTTCGTTATTTTGCTCCCATGGTAGAAGAATTCCTTAACTTCGTCTATTTCGTGATCACCAATTCTAATGTTAGGTTTTTCGTTACTTTCATTTGTACTACTTCTAATTACTTTTTTCTTTTTCAGGTTTACTTTCAATCCATATTCTCTGCTCCATAGACTGTTTATTCCATTCAACTGATCCTGTAAGTCTTCTTCAAAATGGTTCAGATGGCTCTAAGCACTATGGGACTTAACATCTGATGTCATCAGTCCCCTAGACTTAGAAACAACTTAAACCTAACTGACCTAAGGACATCACACACATCCATGCCCGAGGGAGGCTTCGAACCTGCGACCGTAGGAGGCCCGCGGTTCCGGACTGAAGCGCCTAGAATCGCTCGGCCACAGAGGCCGGCAAGTCTTCTTCACTTTCACTGAAGTTAGGAATGTCATCAGCGAATATTATCATTGATATCGTTTTACACTGAATTTTAATTCCACCGTTGATCCTTTCTTTTCTTTCGGTGACTGTTAGCGCGAAGTGTAGATTGAATAGTACGGGCGAAAGGCTGCATCCGTATCTTACACTCCTCATTCTTGGTTTCCCAGTCTTATGGTTCCCTCTTGGTTCTTATACACATTGTACATTAACCCACTTTCCATGTAGCTTATTCCTCTGATTTTTCTCAGAACTTCGAATATCTTGCACCATTTTAAATTTTCTAATGCATTTTCTGTACCGACAAACACTATGAGCATGTCTTGATTTACTCGTATTTTTAGTCTTCCATTGTGAAGCGGAGCTTTAGAGCTGCCTCTATGGTGCCTTTACTTTCAGTAAAGCCAAAAAGATAGTCATCTAACCTATCTTAAATTTTCTTTTCCATTCTTCTGCATATTATTCTTTTCAGTAGATTTTATGCATGAAATTTTAAGCTGGCTGTACGATAATTTTCGCACACGTCAGCCCCTGCGATATTCGGAATTGTGCGGACGATATTTTCCCGAGAATCCGAAGGTACGTTTCCAATAATGATTTTAGACATTCCGGTGGAATGTGATCCATCCCTTCTGCATTATTTGATCGCAAGTCTCCCAGGGCTCTTTTAAATTCTGACGGCAATACTGGATCACCTGTCTGTTCCTCATCGACTCTAGGTCAGTGTTCTACCAAGTCACGAGACACGTTCTCCTCCTCATAGAGACCTTCGATGTACTCTTTCCACCTATCGCTCTATCCCCTGCGTTTAACAGTGGAATTCCCACTGCACTCTTAATCTTACAGCTCTTGCTTTTAATTTCACAGAAGACTTTTTTGACCTTTGTACATGCTGAGCCAGTCGATTCCAACGATAATTTCTTCTTGGATTTCCTCACGTTTTTCTGTAGCCATTTCACATTGGCTGCCCTACACTCCCTATGTATTCCATTCCTAAGCAGTTTTTAGTGCCGTATTCGTGTCTTTCTGAACGCTTTTGTACTTCCATCTTTCGTTAATCAACGTAAGTATTTCTTCGGTTATAGAAGGTTTCTTCGGGAGTTACTTTCCTTGTACACTACTGGCCATTAAAATTGCTACACTAAGAAGAAATGAAGATGATAAACGGGTTCTCATTGGACAAATATATTACACTAGAACTGACATGTGATTACATTTTCACGCAATTTGGGTGCATAGCTCCTGAGAAATCAGTACGCAGAACAACCATCTCTGGCCGAAATGAGGGCCTTGATACGTCTGGGCATTGAGTCAAACAGAGCTTAGATGGCATATACAGGTACAGCTGCCCATGCAGCTTCAACACGATACCACAGTTCATCAAGAGTAGTGAATGGCGTATTGTGACGACCCAGTTGCTTGGCCACCATTGACCAGACGATTTCAATTGGTACGAGATCTGGAGAAACATTTGCTATATCCAGAAAGGCCCATACATGTCCTGTAACATGCGACCGTGCATTATCCTGCTGAAATGTAGGGTTTCGCAGGGATCGAATAAAGGGTAGAGCCACGGGTTGTAACACATCTGAAATGTAACGTCAACTGTTCAAAGTGCCGTCAACGCGAACAAGAGGTGACCGAGACGTGTAACCAATGGCACCCCATTCCATCACGCCGGGTGATATGCCAGTATGGCGATGACAAATACACGCTTCCAATGTGCGTTCACTGCAATGTCGTCAAACACGGATGCGAACATCATGGTGCTGTAAACAGAAGCTGGATTCATCAGAAAAATGACGTTTTGCCATTCGTGCACCCAGGTTCGTCGTTGAGTACAACCTCGCAGGCGCTCCTATCTGTGATGCAGCGTCAAGGGTAACCGCAGCCATTGTGTCCGAGCTGATAGTCCATGCTGCAGCAAACGTCGTCGAACTGTTCGTGCAGATGGTTCTTGTCTTGCAAACGTCCTCATCTGGTGACTCAGGGATCGACACGTGGCTGCACGATCCGTTACAGCCATGGGGATAAGATGCCTGTCATCTCGACTGCTAGTGTTACGAGGCCGTTGGGATCGAGCACGGCGTTCCGTATTACCCTCCTGAACCCACCGATTCTATATTCAATAATTGGGTCTCGACCAACGCGAGCAGGAATGTCGCGATACGATAAAGCACAATCGCGATAGGATACAATCCGACCTTTATCAAAGTCGGAAACGTGAGAGTACGCATTTCTCCTCCTTACACGAGGCATCACAACAACATCTCACCTGGCAACGCCGGTCAACTGCTGTTTGTGTATGAGAAATCGGTTGGAAACTTTCCTCATCTCAGCACGTTGTAGGTGCCGCCACCGGCGCCAACCTTGTGTGAATGCTCTGAAAAGCTAATCATTTGCATATCACAGCATCTTCTTCCTGTCGGTTAAATTTCGCGTCTGTAGCACGTCATCTTCGTGGTGTAGCAATTTTAATGACCGGTAGTGTACTTACGTATCTACATTCTTAGCGAACTTGAAACGCCTCTCGTCGTTCCTCAATACTTGAGTATCCCACTTCTATCCACAATGATTCTTTCGGTCTATCCTCTAAACTTCAGCACACTCTTTATCAATGGTAACTTATGGTCTGACTTGTGGGTATGTATCTATTGGGTACGCCTACAGTCTCATACCCAATTTCGGGATCTCTGCCTGACCGTGATATAATCCAGCTGGCCTTTCAGATGGGTCGTAAAAATTTAAACAAAATCTTTTCAAACATATGCTCATTTTCTAGTGCAAATCTTTCTGAGGAATTTCATGTATAAAACATTTATGTTCAAGGGAATGTGAGGCATGTTATTTGGTCTTCAGTGTGCCAAAGAGCAGTGCCACACTTCTTCACACAATAATCTTCTATCGCAAGTCAATATATTGCGCTCTGTGGAATTCAAACTTGTATATTTTACAAGCGAAGCCATCCAACCTTTATTCATGACAGCGGAAATTAAAATCTCTTGATGTGCCTCTCCTTCCAGTCTGCCGGTTTGACTTCCTATTCACTGTAACTCGGCGTGAAAAAGGGTTGTTCTGAAGCGCTGATTGTTGAATGTCATTGTTGCCACACAGGATCTTGCTGTCACAGTGGATGGAGGTAAGTGAGAGAGGGACAATATGCAATGTTGACTTTAATGTTTCGCCAGCGTCAAAGGCAGATATACGTGTGCAGAGGTGGCTGAGGAATGTCACACCCGACGTCGTAGTCGGTGTTACATTTTAGAGCTGCCATCAAGTTTGTGACGTGTGTAGTTATTTATAGTATTCTTTCATTAATTTTTAGATTTTATAATCCTCAAGATGTCTTACGAAGATAATAAACGCCGGCTACAAGAAATACTATAAGAAGCTTTAGAAAACTTCAAATGCTAGTTCCTGTGACTCCGAGAGCGAAGATGGGATTGATAAAGTTTCTCAACGAAGCGAAGAAAGTGATTCGGAGCAAGAGGGCATTTCGGATGTGTCGGAAGAGCCAAAATCTGCGTTTAACGGCTCCTAGTCAGTCACCTGAGGTACGTGGGGTTTCTTACACGTCCAAAGATGATACAAAATTGATAAGGCAAAGAGTTCGTATGCGTTCAGAGAAAATATGCCAAAACAGAGGCTGAATGTTGGAGTCTTTTTATAACAAACAGCATGTTGAATACTATACTTACGCAAGCAAACAATCAAAGAAGGAATATCAGCAGAATATATCCAGAAAATAAAGAGCAGTACCACATGAACGATGCAGCTTTGGAGGATTTGAAGGCATTTATGGGACTTTTGCATATACAGGGCCTAAATCGCTCAAATAGACAAAACAGAACGATTTGTGGCGTACAGATGGTAGTGGAGTTGCAATCTTTCGGACTACAGTGTCACTGCAGAGATTTTACTTTCTTTTGTTTGAGATTCGATAATAAGAACATCCAGTACGAAAGGGAAAAGACTGACAATCTGGCTGCTATAAGAGATATTTTTAATAATTTTGTTGAAAATATTCAACAACACTATATTCCGTCTAAAAACATTTCTATTGATGCTGCTATATTCCCGAGGGAGATGTCCTTTCCGTGTATACATGCCAAGCAAACCAGACCAATACGGCATAAAAATATATGCTCTTGTAGATGCGAAGACTTTCTGTATCCTCAAACGGGAAGTACACTCGGGAAAAAAACCATCAGGACCTTACCAGCTCAGTAACAATGTATACGATATTGTGAACCGTTTAGTGGAGCTAATAACGAAAACAAATAGGAATTTCACGTTCGATAATTGGTTTACTAGTTACCCACTTATGGTCCATCTCTTGAAAGAACACTCATTGACTTCTGTCGCCACAGTACCTAAAAACAAAACAATTTTACCTGAGAATTTCAAAAAAGGAATAGAAGTATATAGTTCTCTATTTGGGTTCCAGAATGACGTTACACTGGTGTCCTACACACCTAAAAAAATGAAGTTGTGCTGGTTACGTCGACTTTGCACCCTTATAAACACATAGACCAATCGACAGGTGATAAAAGGAAAACCAGAAATGATTACTTATTACAAAGCAACTAAAGCCGGTGTCCATGTCAAAGACGAACTAAGTGCTATTTACGATATTGTCCACAACAGCAAACGTTGGCCTATGACAATTTTTTATGGTATACTGAACATGGCTGCCATAAATGCCATCACAGTCTACAGAGAAAATAACAAAGGTGACAAAATTTAGGTTTGAATCTGATGAATGAGTCTTCGCATTAGACAAGAAAACGTACATCTTCCAAGGGAAATTCGAAAGAGGATTGCTGATCAACTGGGAGAAACTTCATCGCCAGTTCAAAAAAAAAAAAAAAAAAAAAAAAAAAAAAAAAAAAAAAATAATAATAATAATAATAATAATAATAAATAAATAAATAAAAATGAAAGAAAACGTTAGTTATGTCAGGTGTAGTGACTGTACGGAAAAAAAGGAAATGAAAACAAAACATAGAAAACATTGTTGGTCGAAGTGTGAGGAGCCAATATGTATGAAGCACGCGATTTTTATGGGCGGATAATGCGCTGATTTATAGGTATAATGTTGGTACTAAGCCAATGAATCTCATAAGACCTTTTATTTTATTTTTTTGTTTTATAATTAGAAGATAATATCTTTATGTTAATTAATCAAGGACTCTGTAATTTCGTTTGAATTTTGTATGAAAAGATGCTAAGCTTCTGAAACTTGTACTTTTTTTGAGAAAATATAGACACTTCATTATTTCACCCAAAAAAAGGTTTTATATTCTTAAACATGATATTTCACTTACTCAACTTGTTAAATAGACAACATTATTAATATCCCAATTTAAAAAATGTTTAATACACGATTATAGTATCAAAAATTCGACATCACAATTTCGGGAATCTCATACCCACCTCATGGCTGATGTAACAGTTTCTCACCTCATTCACTTCGGGTTAAAAAAAATCACAATTAATGGTAGGTGGGATTAACTGTGACCCGAAGATTAAGAACTCTTCAGAAAATTTGCATTCTTTATTGCCTAATAGTCGATAACTTTCTCTTTTGTGTGACATAAAATTAAATATAGGAAACATAAAAGCAGTGAAGACGAAGGGACAAGTAAGGCAGTACACATTTCTTCAATCCTTAGGTCCCAGCATTTTTTTTTCTCTCTAATCTCGCTACAGCTTTTCTTTCTGCAAAAGAATCTATTAACTCATCAAAGTTCGTCAAACGTTTTGCCACATCAAAAATCAAAATGTCGTTGCCTAATACAAAAAAATCCCTCAATACAACTAGTACCCAAGACATGTGTGATTTCTCGAATTGACTACGTCTATTTTGTCACTCTCAAGATAAAGCGAAATAGGTGTTTCTAACGTTGCAGCAATTGTAAAACACGCCCAAATAAGCGACTCTGTTTTGGCCCGAAAAGTCATTTTCATCTACCTCATTTACATAAATAATACGACAGAATATAATTCACGAAGTACCGATATCAAATTCCTATTAGTCCCACTACAAATAAAATGTTTTATGTCAGAAAATAGTTTCACACTTCATTCGTATGCTCCAATTTCTCAAGCATGAGATCGAAGAGTAGTAGTAGTACGAAATTGTTATATAAATTTGGAATCATCATATTCTTCCATACAGTTTGTGTGATGTCGCCGTTTCTTCTCCTTCCTCGTTGTAACAAACGATATCGTCATCGCTAATTCAGCAACTGTTCCCGACAATGTGAAAACTTATTCACCGGTTAACTTCGCTAGCCCTGTGAGAATCACCGATTCAGTTATCCCGCATTTATTCTCCGGTCAGGAGTTATTACGTGTTCGTACAATGCGTTTTCCGCACTCTTGCGAGAATAGAACTTAAGCGGCTGCTAAGCGGAGACTGTACAACTGCCCCTTAGTAGTGTAGCCATCAACCATATACACAAACAGCGTTTGGCCTTCACCAGTTCTGGTTTATTCGGCTGAGCTCATATAACCCCAGCTCCTTTTGCCTGTGGGAAAGCTTTTTTTATTTCCTGATGCGACGGAGATTCCGCTGGCAGACACATCACATACACTACGTACGCGTTCAAAAAACAACTTATTATTCGTACAGAAATCAACTTAGAGTGTGTTCAAAGATGGCCAAAAACCAACGGGAATGCGTTTCAAAATCATATGAGCAATCGATAGACCAACGTGCGCAGGATGTTAGGCGCTTTGTGCAAACAAGATTTTTTTCCTTCAAAAATAGGCTTTGGTGCCGCCGTAATTGCCGTCCAGGGCAGATACCCCAGTTTGCATCGCCACTAAACCGAGCCTGCCCGAACAGGCAGACACGCAAGGGCAGCTGATATTATTGCACATACAGTAGCTTACTAATGGTCACTCATCTAACGAAACTACAGATTTACAAGCACAGCCAGAGGTAACATGTAATTCAATCAAAATTTTCTACATTATCCTACGAATTTTTTGTTATCTCACAAACACTATCGCCCCTCAGTCGGTAATTTTACGGCTTCAGTACTAAAATTAAATTAACGAGACATGAAAAATGCATATCCTTACAGGCATGTCGTAACAGTATCACACTTGCAGGAAGAAATAAATCAATAAAGGGCTGTAAAGGGAATGATTTGAAGAGACGTATGTTGAATGAAGTAGGTAACGGCCTTGCCGCTGTGGATACACCGGTTCCCGTGAGATCACCGAAGTTAAGCGCTGTCGGGCGTGGTCGGTACTTGTATGGGTGACCATCCAGGCCGCCATGCGCTGTTGCCATTTTTCGGAGTGCACTCAGCCTCATGATGCCAATTGAGGAGCTACTCGACCGAATAGTAGCGGTTTCGGTCAAGAATACCATCATAACTACCGGGAGAGCGGTGTGCTGACCCCACGCCCCTCCTATCTGCATCCTCATCTGAGGATGGCATGGCTGTCGGATGGCCACTCGTGGCCTGAAGACGGAGTGCTTTCAAATGTTGAATGAAGTAGGAATCAAAATTGCGGCACTAAGATCTTACCACTTCATGAAAGAGAACAGGCATGGTGGAACAGCGCCAGAAAGCAAAATGCTTGCAAATAATGAATATCAATGACGTTGTATTGCGGCTGTATGTGAAGCTGGATGAGCCTTCCCAAGAACTACCCAGTATATCCACTATATGTAAAGCGTAACAGTGTGAGTAAAGTGGTCCATATAGTGAAAGGAGATATATTCGTTGTCCTGGTTGCTGATGATAATGATGTGAAAAATTCACTCTTGGATAATGACATCAGGCTAATGGCCTCGCTGCAGTAGAAACACCAGTTCCCATCAGGTCACTGAAGATAAGCGCTGTTGGGCTTGGCTAGCACTTGGATGGGTGACTGTCCGGCTCTGCCGAGTGCTTTTGGCAAGCGGGGCGCACTGAGCCCTTGTGAGGCCAATTCAGGAGATACTTAATTGAGAAGTAGCGACACCAGTCATGAAAACTGACAATGGCTGGGAGAGCGGTTTGCTGACCACTTGCCCCTCCATGTGCACATCTGTTGACACCTAAGGGCTGAAAATGACACAGTGGCCATTCGGTACCATTGGGCGTTCATGGCTTGTATCCACAGTATCTGTTTCTTTCATGACATCAGACGAACAGACACTGCTGATCGCAAAGCGATTTCAGTACAAATCGAGATTAATGTCACATCCAGAATATCGGCTAGGAACACAAGGAATGGTTTGTAGCAAGCTGGGGTATGAGTTAAGCTGCCACTCGCCATGCTCGCTCACAGCTTCATAACTGTGGTTCAAATGGCTCTGAGCACTATGGGACTTAACAGCTTAGGTCATCAGTCCCCTAGAACTTAGAACTACTTAAGCCTAACTAACCTAAGGACATCATAACAGTGCTTCCCAACTCCAATGACATAACGGACTATACATATGGAGGAACGAAGATGACATTCACTCCACGTATGATGTCCTTTATGAGCTTTATTAGGAAGCATTTGGATATATTGAAAGTTTTAGTAAATTCTGAATCGTTTATAGTTTATGCTTCCACGATAATAATAACGATAATAATAATAATAATAACATACGCTATAGAACATGTGGGCTATATCATGTGAGTAAATCATCATGTGGGACCAATCCTTCACTTCTTCCTTTCCTCATTAATTTCTCCAACTTTTAGGTTGAATTTGTCTGCCTTGGCGTCCTAGTTATGAAGGGAGCTATATGGACGATACACTGTACAGATAATCAATATACAGGGAAAAAGCGTTGCACAGATTGTCAAAATTTTATTTCGCCTTCAGCTTTACTGTACAGTCCCACATCAGTCACCAATTTCATCAGAGTTGTTCTCTGCACCCCTTGTATTATGTCAGCAAGCTCTCCAAGATACCTAACCTAGACCCTACTGAGCATATTCTGGTCCAGTCTTTAGGGATATTCTTTACTTGGACACTGTTCTAAGAATTCTTCGCCGGGTCTTCAGCGACTGGAAAAACGACTGCTATCACAGGCATCTGTCATGGAGATTCTCACGACAGGGGGGCGCCATCGACCACAAAAATTTGTTAACAGCGGATAGACCACAATACAAGAAATTACTCACCAATTTAATGCCGACCAACAACAAACAGTCAGCATCCATAATAGTCATAATTACACCCTTACCATGTCACACAGAAGCTATCATCCCACTTGTGGAACTCTACTTGCTGCGCACCACAGCTCACAGAGCAGCATGAGTGCAAGGAACCACCTCACTGAATGGCTAAAATATATTGAAAGAGCACTCGGAATGATGAGGTGCACATTGGTGCACGCATATGACATGGCACGTATAAATCAAAAATAAATGCATTCCGCTTGTTAACAGGCACTGTCCAAACAGGTGGTGTAGGTGTTCTTAGTCAACGGTAGTTTTAACTGGAACAAAGCGGTGTTCCTGAAACATTTGCCACCCCCCTCTCCTCCGATGATCAAGTCGATCTTTTCACCTTTGACATGAACAACACAACCAATGTCGTCCCCCCTCTTCCTAGAAATAAAAGAAAAAACCTAAGATCGTGTCTCTCATTCTGGTCTCCTGTTTACACCTCATTGATACACGCCTGAAATCGGCTACATCCATCTAATTACATCATTTCTGCATAACTGTTCATCTTATGTAACAACCAGCAGCATCCACCTCGAATTTTCTATCCAGAAGCAGGTGTTCCTATCACATCTCCTTTATCTCCTTCACACAAATGGCGTCCAACAACACCCGCACCGGTGTATCTACTCCGATATGCTAATAATATTCCCTTCCTTCCAGCTCAGTCTACTCACCACTGAGCCCAACGAACACTCCATCTCAACAACTTCACCTCCTGGTGCAACCAGTGGTTCCTTTCCATCAGCCCTTCAAAAACCCAGTGCAACAACGGTAGGACAAACCAATCGAGCATTCCGTCCCAGAGACCTTTACCTAAAAATCCAAAAACATCTAATTCATGTAGTTGTTGTTGTGGTCTTCAAATGGTTCAAATGGCTCTGAGCACTATGGGACTTAACATCTGTGGTCATCAGTCCCCTAGAACTTAGAACTACTTAAACCTAACTCACCTAAGGACATCACACACATCCATGTCCGAGGCAGGATTCGAACCTGCGACTGTAGCAGTCACGCGGCTCCGGACTGAGCGCCTAGAACCGCGAGACCACCGCGGCGGCTGTGGTCTTCAGTCCTGAGACTGGTTTGATGCAACTCTCCATGCTACTCTATCCCGTGTAAGCGTCTTCATCTCCCAGAACCTACCGCAACCTACATCCTTCTGAATCTGCTTAGTGTATTCATCTCTTGGTCTCCCTCTACGATTTTTACCCTCCACGCTGCCCTCCAATACTAAATCGGTAATCCCTTTATGCCTCAGAACATGTCCTACCAACCGATCCCTTCTTCTAGTCAAGTTGTGCCACAAACTTCTCTTCTCCCCAATCCTATTCAATATTAGTTATGTGATCTACCCAGCATTCTTCTGTAGCACCACATTTCGAAAGCTTCTATTCTCTTCTTGTCCAAACTATTTATCGTCCATGTTTCACTTCCATACATGGCTACACTCCATACAAATACTTTCAGAAATGATTCTTGACACTTAAATCTATACTCGATGTTAACAAATTTCTCTTCTTCAGAAACGCTTTCCTTGCCATTGCCAGTCTACATTTTATAACCTCTCTACTTCGACCATCATCAGTTATTTTGCTCCCCAAATAGCAAAACTCATTTACTACTGTAAGCGTCTTATTTCCCAATCTAATTCCTACAGCATCACCCGACTTAATTCAACTACATTCCATTACCCTCGTTTTGCTTTTGTTGATGTTCATCTTATATCCTCCTTCAAGACTCTATCCATTCCGTTCAGGTGGTCTTCCAAGTCCTTTGCTGTCTCTGACAGAATTACAATGTCATCGGCAAACTTCAAAGTTTTTATTTCTTCTCCATGGATTTTAATACCTACTCCGAATTTTTCTATTGTTTCCTTCACTGCTTGCTCAATATACAGATTGAACAACATCGGGGAGAGACTACAACCCTGTCTCACTCCCTTCCCATCCACTGCTTTCCTTTCATGTCCCTCGACTCTTATAACTGCCATCTGGTTTCCGTACAAATTCGTTCAAATGGCTCTGAGCACTATGGGACTTAACATCTGTGGTCATCAGTCACCTAGAACGTAGAACTACGTAAACCTAACTTACCTAAGGACATCACACACATCCATGCCCCAGGCAGGATTCGAACCTGCGACCATAGCGGTCACGTGGTTCCAGACTACAGCGCCTAGAACCGCAAGGCCTCACCGGCCAGCTCCGTACAAATTGTAAATAGCCTTTCGCTCCCTGTATTTTAGCCGTGCCACCCTCAGAATTTGAAAGAGAATATTCTAGTCAACATTGTCAAAAGCTTTCTCCAAGTCTACAAATGCTAGAAACGTAGGTTTGCCCGTCCTTAATCTAGCTTCTAAGGTAAGTCGTAGGGTCAGTATTGACTCACGTGTTCCGACATTTCTACGGAATCCAAACTGATCTTCCCCGAGGTTGGCTTCTACTAGTTTTTCCATTCGTCTGTAAAGAATTCGCGTTAGTATTTTGCATCTGTGACTTATTAAACTGATAGTTCGGTAATTTTCACATCTGTCAACACATGCTTTCTTTGGGATTGGAATTATTATATTCTTCTTGAAGTCTGAGGGTATTTCGCCTGTTTCATACATCTTGCTCACCAGATGATAGAGTTTTGTAGCTGAAATGCTAAAAATCCTAGACTGACAATAAAGCAAAAACTGAACTCGAACTCTCACCTACTAATCATCCAAAAGGAATCCCTAGTAGACTAAAACTACTATTTTGTAGATCTACTTAATCCGACGCTCATCATCCGTATATACAAAGTCCAATTCGTATCTATTCCAATGTGGCAGGCACTTCCGCTCCTCCCGAGTTTTATCACTCTTTCCAGACTCTGAAACAACGTGCCCTCCCCCTCAGATTCTGTATGCGATTACATTCTCGTATACTGTACTGGCTCTTAAATTTCACAAATTTGCTTAAACTCCTGAGAATTTCGCGACACCTACACTTCACAAAATCCTATAGTTTACCATCATCATTGGTAACTCTGGCATTCTATTGCGTCTTTATCAATACTTCTCACCTTCCCTTCATCTCAAAACATTTCATGTCCCTTCCAAACGTAAATTCATTCACCTTTGCTTCTCAAACCCTGAAGTCATCCCTGAAATCTACCCTTCCTTCCAACCATAGCATATTCAACCCACCTCAAATGAAGGCTCTAACCCATACTAACTTTGCTCAGTTGGCATCCCACTCGTCTCTTAACACTTACATACCAGCTACAAGTTCCTTCCTGCTCTGCCGTTTGTGAAAAGTGCAATACCGAGAAGGAATTACCCGAATAGCGCCACACTTAATGGAAGTGGCGACGGGGTGTGCAAGCAATACGTGATACGCTTTTCAGCGAGATGGAGTACACGTAAGCTGAGCAGAGCCCTCTCGTGTCGGTCCAACAGACTGTAGAGCTGTCACAGAGGGTGGAACAATACAGGGAGTGCCAGTATGCCTCGTCGACGTCAAAGGCAGCCATATCGGCATGTGAGAGAGTTCAAACGGGGCAGGATGACCAGTCTCTAGGAAACGGGGTTGTCATACCATGACATTTCGGATCGCACAGGGCATGCTGCTACGGCAGTGATCCGTATGTGGAAGCAACGTGAGCCGTGCCGGCTCGTATCGATTGATCGATCGGGTCGGCATGGTGTGATCTTTGGACTCGGCCGTTTGACGTGGCTTTGGGCCGCGACGGGCGTATGGGGCTAGAGAGGGACAGCCGTAGAGCCGCGCGGCTCTGGGGAATCAGGGGGAGCGTGGTTGAACAGGCCGGGGCATGACTGAGAGGTTTTGGTGTGTTTGACGCGTTTTGCAAGACCGAACCTGGCTTGTATTGTGGGAACTGGACTCGGTCACATTATCCGAATCGAGTCGTGCGGCCCTGATTTGGATCTGTAAGGGATTGCATGAAGATTTGTGGGTTATTGTGTACTGTGTGCGGCACCCTGTCCAGCTTGCCGCTTGCTGTGGGTTCTGGGTCTAGCTGCCTCTGGTCTGTGTCCATTGGGCCCCCCATTCTGCTACTTGAATTAGCCCGTGCCTATGTGACGCCACCTGTTTTGAAAATCTGTCACGAAGGGGTGTATCTGTTTGTATTTTTTTTAATTGCGATATTCATGATTGGTTAAACTTTATCTCATTATTGTAGTCTCCTTTTCGAGCTTTACTGTGAACAGAATTTAATTAACTTGCGAATCACTTAATGCCTGTTTAAAGATTAATGTTGTTGTTTGAATAGAGCACTTGCCCATGCTTGTAAGGATTCTTTGCTAACTTACCTTATCACAATAATTTTAAAGATAAGATTTTATTTCCTAAAGAAAAGTTTAACAAAAGTGTTACGTTATAAACTGTGAATGCATAAACTGTGAATGTCGCCCGTTCAACAGCAACTGCTTGATTAGGGTGGATTGACCACCACACAGCGGATAGAGGAAGGTCGTACACAGCAACGAGAAGAACTGGACCACGGAACATGATCATAGCATAGGATGACCGTCATCTTGTCCACATGGCCATTACGGACCATACAGCATCATCCACAGTGTTGGCTCACCGCTGAAGTACTGCATAAGGTGTGAACTTGTCTGCATCGAAGGTTAGTCGCCGTTTGCAGCAGGTTGGGCTGGTTGCATGAATGCTATTACGTTGGCTTCCATTGTCCAGAAACCACAACCTCCTCCGACTGTAATGGGCACGTGAACACCATCACTGGGGTGCTGAGTGGCAACATGTAATCTTTTAGGATCAGTTTCGCTTCAACGTGTCCTACAGCGATGGCCGCATACGTGTCCGGCGGTACCATAGCCCTGGAGGGCTGCATTGCACAGCGGACAAACACCAGGTGTTATGACTTGGGGCGCCATTGGTTGCAAAACCGATCTCGCCTCGTACGCATTGCGGAAACTTTGAACAGCAACCGGTACCAAACGGAGGTTCTGGGGCCTGAGGTACTCAACCTGCTTCCGGCATCTCCACAGGCCATATTTAAACAGGACAATGCCCGGTCACATATTGTGAGGAGTGTACAGACCTTCTTCGAAGAGCGACGGGCACCATTTCTTCCCTGGCCTGCACGTTCGCCAGACATGTCACGCATAGAACATGTCTGGGATATGATTGGTCACACAACTGGTCCTCCAGTAACTGGTGTCACAGATTTTTGGGCTCGGATACAGTCTGCGTGGAAGGAAATCCCTCAGGACCGTATTCAGAATCTTATTGGTTCAATGCCACAGCGAATAGCAGCTCTTATTGCAGTGCATGGAGGCCACACGACGTACTGTACAGTAGGGCTCAAAGTACATGTACAGATTTGGAAGGTAGGGGACGGATACTGGCAGAAGTAAAGCTGTGAGTACCGGGCGTGAGTTGTGCTTCGGTAGCTCAGTTGGTAGAGCAGTTGCCCGCGAAAGGCGAAGGTCCCGAGTTCGAGTTTTAATCTGCCAGGAAGTATCATTTGTCATGTACTTAACCTGTGGTATTAAATTAATTGAATTCGTGCGTTTCCTTCCTGGTGTTGCAATTTCCACAAACGGTAGTGTATATAGACATCCCACATCCTTTTCCATGTAAAATACTCTTCAATACTACGCACATCCCAATCCATAGTGAACCTCTGGTAATGAAGAGAATGTACAGCATATCAGAATTACCGTGTCATAATTCTCACCTACTTTAGATTTTTCAACTTTTTATATTAAAATTGTGAACTACGTATTACCATATAAAAGGTATTTGGACACCTATTACTTGAGATTAATATAAGATGTGTCCACCATTCAGCCGACCGCTGTGGCCGAGCGCTTCTGGGTATTTCAGTCCGGAACCGCGCTGCTGCTGCTGTCGCAGGTTCGAATCCTGCCTCGGGCATGGATGTGTGTGACGTCCTTAGAATAGTTACGTTTAAGTAGTTGTAAGTCTAGGGGACTGATGACCAGATGTTAAGTCTCATAGTGCTTAGAGCCTTTTGAGCCATTTGTCCACCAGTAGGCATTATCGTGTCTTGTGCTCTGCTGAGGAAACTTTCAATAAGGTGTCTGAATGTCTGTAGAGAAATGACAAGCCACTATTCCTCAACAGTCGAAACTAAATTAGTGATTTTGGACGATTTAGTCTGGAGTGAAGCCGCTTTTCTGACTCATCAAGATGATGTTCTATTGAGTTCAGGTCAGGACTCAAGGTGTAAGTCCATTTCAGGAATATTAATGAGTATGCCCTACAAATCCTGCTTGATCACACAGCAAATTGTCATATTGATGCAATCATCGTCTCTGAACAGTTCCTGTACTGTTCACATACGCAATGCTGTAAAATATGTTCATGTCCTGCTGAATTTAGCGCCTGCTTAAACGCAATAAGTGGATCACATCCTAACTACGAAAAATACATCCACACCAAACCACCATCTTCTCCATACTTCACTGTTGGCACTATACAGTCTCCAGGCATACGCCAAATCCACACCCTTTCATCAGATTGCCACAGGATATAGCGTGATACAATACTCCAAATGACTCGCTTACGATCATATACAGTCCAGTGGTGCCGCTCTTTAGATCACCTCAAGTGTCGCTTAACACTGCCTACAGAAATCTGTGCCTTATGAGAAACTGCTGCCGGCCACAGTGGCCGAACGGTTCTTGGCGCTTCAGACTGGAACCGCGCGACCGCTATGGTCGCAGGTTCGAATCTGGCCACAAGCATGAATGTGTGTGATGTCCTTAGGCTAGTTAGGTTTAAGTAGTTCTAAGTCTAGGGGACTGATGACCTCATATGTTAAGTCCCATAGTGCTCAGAGCCATTTGAACCATTTGAGGAACCTCTCGACCACTGTATCCCATCTTTCAACTCCCACAGAACAGTCATCGTGCTAGCTGGACTCTGGTAGCATTTTGGAACTCACGAGTGATTGCTTCCGCTGCTCTCAAGCTACTTTTTACAACCATCGTCGTGAATGATCGACGGTCTCTGGCCGCCAGTGCATGAGATCCGCCTGATGATGATGATGATGATGATGGAGTGGGTTGTATGGGCGCACGATGGCAAGGTCTTCAGCGCCCGCTCAGTAACAGACTGACATGGGTGTCAAGAAAATACTCAGAACAGTAAGATAAAACAGAACGTAAAACACAGGCAACAAGCTTGGAATAATTTGTGCTTACCCACACCGAGGCGTGGGAGGAAGCATGCCGTCAGCAGTGAAACATGAACAACACCGGAAGAAAGTGGTAGATGGAGCTAAAACAACATAGCAGATGGAAGTGTCTGGCTGATGGCAAGGAAAAAAGGGAGCAGCCAGCCACTTTGCAATACACTAAAACCTTCAGCCTAAAAGTTTAGGCCAGAGTCCAGACACATCACAAAACTTTAAAACCCTAGACACACACGTCTCATCATTAGCTAAAACACAGAGCAGGTCCCCTTCAACTTGTGCTTCTGCCCTTGCATCACGGTATAAAATGCAGTCTGTTAAAATGTGTCGGACAGAGATGTGCACACCACAAGCATCACAACACGGGGGATCCTCCCACCGTTATAGAAAGCTATGTGTGATAGGACAGTGTCCAATCCGAAGGCGCGTGAGGGTCACTTCTTCCCGCCTGAGCAACCGGGAAGAGGAACGCCACGGCCGAGTTGTTGACTTCACCAACCGCAGTTTATTGGCCGTCACCACCAGCCATTCTTCCTCCCACAACTCCATGCACTTCTTGTGGAGTGCAGAAATGACAGAGTGGAAGTGAATACTACACTGGACCACATACTGCTCTCTGCAGCCTTCCTTGGCAGCCCGATCGGCCTGTTCATTGCCCCATATTCCTACATGACCAGGCACCCAGCAGAAGGACACCTCCTTACCCCGTCGTTGGACCATCTCCTCAGTTGGGTACAGATTCTGAAAGGATTGTAAGGCACTAAGAGAATCGGAGCAGAGGAGAAATCGATTGCCCCAAACACGATTCATCCGCTAAAGTGCCCTCAGGATCGCGTGGAGCTCCGCTGCGAAAACGATATATTCATCAGGGAGGCGAATCCGTGTAACACGATCAGAGAACTCTACAGAACTGCCAAGGAAATTCTCCTGTTTGGAGCCATCAGTGTAAACGACGGTAAAACCGTGATGCGCACCTAAAATGTTAAAAAACTGAGATTGCAATGTAAAATCTGGTGTACTATTTTTGTTAAACTTGGTCAAATGTAAAATAAGTCTGGGTCTCCGGAGGAGCCAAGGTGGAAACCTGCTCCAACCGCGACAGAAAACATGAAGACCAGCCATATCCATCGCAGAGAGACAATTGAAAAATCCCCTTCGAAAAATTGTACATGACTGTGCTTAAACTGACACACAATATTTTTTTAGCGCAACGCAATCTGACTTTCAATAATCCCTACAAAAGAATGGCCCTGACTAACATTAACCTATACCTTTCACAAATCACTTACCTCACAAAAATCTTCGTTACTCGAACTACTGCAATACAGCGAGAGCCACTACTGCCAGCTAAATAAAAGATTCAAACTACGGAAGGCACTAACTACTGATAGGCAAAGTTAGCAAATGAGAGATTTTAATAGAGAACAAACAATGTATTTACCTTAATAGTCATAATATATATATAGCAGTTCATGACATCCATTCTTACAAATGTACTGTTTTTGATGGACACACCTCCAGATTATCCATTCTCAAAAATCCGCCATCTCACTTCCCCACATCCACCGCTGCTGGCGGCTCACCTCCAAATGCGCAACGCTACGCGCTGTTCACATCCAGCTGCCGCTGCCCAACACTACAATGGCAGACAACAATGCAAACTAGCCACAGACTGTACACAGCACAGCCTGTGATTTTTATACAGAGCGCTACGTGGCGTTACCAATATAAAAATCTAAACAGCCTACTTGCATAGCCCCCATGCCCCCCACAAAAAATTTTACAAATTTTGGGCACTGGCCAATACAGATTTGAAAAAAATTTTCATAATTACAATAACAAAGATATCAAATGCATACACTTATTGGTACAATGTTGGTCAAAAGCTAAAATTTTCTCACAGTCCATAAAGACTGTCCCGATCATTCATTACAGTAAAATTGCAGTGTTTTTCTCAAAGTATGAGCAGTAAAAGAAAATGCACATGGAAGTAGTGGATTTCCATGCAGTCTTGAAGAAGTAGTCTCGTCCTTCCAACGGAAAGACAGTGCTGACTCTTGACATGCAGACAGGTAAAGGTCCACAACAGAGCAAACCCACAGCAGAGTCAGTCGAAGTTTTGAAGAATATTGGCACGTAAGTCATCACAGGGCAGACCCACTGTAGTCCTGGTAAAGATTGTGGTATTGGTGGGCCATCAGAGCTGCAGACCCACTGTAGTCCTTGTAGAGACAGTCAGCAGCCATCTGTTGCGATTGTGCAGGTGCACAATCACCATCGAAGAGTCTTGCGGACAATATAGCACGTCCATGGACTACCACTTGTGCACTCAGCTAATTTCTTTTTTTTTTTTTTTTTTTGAAATGTCCTTAGAACCAGCAATGCTGTTATCCAGTCCCCTGCTGAATTATTAACACACGTGCAAGCACTAACAGCCCCAACTTCTTACATACTGTGCATATATTATGACCAACAGAAACATGTGCAGTGAAATGATACTTAATTTGAATAACTTGTGTATATACAATTATATCATGAGAATACAATGACAAAGGTACAAAATACATCATTAAATAACATAAAAATACAGATAACATTTGTAGTAATATGAGCTTTACAAAAGAATAAAAATATAAACATATACATCAGTGTTACAGGGATTATGACATAAGTACATACATAAAAGATCAGAATAACTTTCGAAACATAAACTTCACACATGAACATTAAAACAAAACAGAATAAACAATGTCTAAACATCTTTACGAAGAAAATAACATAGTATTTGAAAAATGCTACAACATAAATCTTATTAGCTAAATACATAAGGACAGGAAAAAGACAAATAACAAGAGTACACAAACACATAGCGGAATAACAGAAAGCTAAAGGACAGGGTTTGTTTTACTGCAGTATCTTGCAAACAACACTTTCTTTACTTCTTGGAGATCTCCCTTCATTCTTCATTCTTCATTATTTCAGAGAGTGGTATCTATACCTGCTTTCTGTACTTTTTTCGTAAAACTTCTCAATGAATTTCTTCCAATTCATCGCAACTCATTCTCTTATATAGTCTACCCCTCTTAAGCTAACTTAAATCTACTGAGCTCAGATGCTAAACTAAGGGATGAGCCAATGGAGCAACACAAAACAATTAATACAAACAGCAATGAAACAAAATGGAAATTGTCAAAGTAAGCAGCAAATCAATTGCAATATTACAACTGATATAAGGCAATGTGCAGCAAACAAGAGAAATAAATCCGAAGTAAAGCTGGCTTAACCGAGTAATACAAAGTCAAATTCAGTAACAATATGCCTGGCAAACAGCAGCAGCAAATGCAATAACTTATATCGAAACATGACAAAGCTCAAGCAGAAAAAATATTACAGTAAAAATGGCCATGTTTAATACCTATGTCACATCTTAACACTAGAGTGATGCATCTAGAGAACTTACTGTAGCAGACAAGTTACCAAATTGTAAAAAAATTATTTATGCAGTTCCTGTGAAGGGAAATGTCTATTTATGTGCCCTCGTTTTCTTGGAAGTAGATCATAAATTTATTATTGACTGGATCTGTAGGCATAAAATATTTATATTAGTACATCTACAAAATTTTATTTTTACCAATGCTGCAGTGCAGCTTGAAACTAGATATTAAACAAAATGAGTCAATAAATACATAAAGCAAGCCATATGGCATTTCTCTCAATTTGCAAGACAATGGCCGTGAAATGTTTCTCATCGTTTCATTAGCATTTTAGTAAATATAATAAATTAAGAGCTCTACAGTATAATCATATGTTTTGAATTTTGAGCGTGTCGTATTTGCGATGCTTTCTACAAAGGAATGTCAATAGCAAGGATAATGGCCTCCCTTTTTTTTCTACCTGTGCCTCTGAAAGGCACTCACTAATGGCTGGTTTCCAGGTGTCCGTCGTGCACCTGGGTCCCACGACGCATTACGTGCAAGTGGTCTCTTAACTTTCTTATCGAAATATTTACGACACCAGTTTCCACTACAGTGACAGTCTCATATAAAAATATTTCACAGGTCAAGAATTTGCGTTACAAATCTGTAGAAACAAAATCCTACTGATATAACAGTGTCCAAATAAAATTTCGTCGGCATTGTAATACATTCATGCATTTACATACATTTCATAACTCTTAAAGTACGATTCTTGGTTTCCGACAACCTTTTTCACAAACCACAGTCCCTAACCAAACTTTGTCAAAAGGCGAAACCATCTACTATCTCACATCGTGCTCTGTTGTTTCCTATCATTCCTTCTAAATTAAAAGAACTTGCTGCTGTTGATCTCTTGGGACTCCTTGTCAGAACATGGAATGGTTTTTCGTACGTTCTGGTCATTATTCCTTACCTTATTCGTCGACACTTCTTCAATATTTCATCATAACAGATACGTAGCATAATCAAATAACTCATATAGCATCAGCTTATTGATCATAAACATACCGCAACAGAATAATACACATCATCGTAATAATAACATCATAACACCTCAGTCAACTCTCAAAAACGTCGTAGCTTTCTGCAATAATGTCAAAACATAAAAAAATTATCTGCTCATGTCAAAAGTGTCATCTGCCTCAAACGTACTTTAAAAATCATGATCCCATACCAAATACATCATTCAAAGCTCTCGTAGTTTCACAATGGTTCCAAAAAAATATGAAAATTTCACAAAGTACAGACAAAATACAATTTCATAAGTGGTACACAAAAAAGGTCCGAACGCTGTTGTAGAAGCAACGGAAAAAGCATGCGAAGTTCAGAAGAACGCGAAATCCCGAAGATGGGCTAAAATTTACAGACGCGCGAAATTAGGCACAGACTTCGATGTGAGATGCCTTCAATAGGTTCCACAACGAAACATTGTCGCGAAATTTGGTAGAAAATCCGAAGAAATTCTGGTCGTATGTAAAGTACACAAGCGACAAGATGCAGTCAATACCTTCGCTGCGCAGTGCCGATGGTACTGTTACCGTCGACTGTGCCGCTAAAGCGGAGTTATTGAACGCAGTTTTCCGAAATTCCTTCACCAGGGAAGACGAATGGAATATTCCAGAATTTGAAACACGAACATCTGCTAGCATGAGTTTCTTAGAAGTAGATACCTTAGGGGTTGCGAAGCAACTCAAATCGCTTGATACGGGCAAGTCTTCATGTCCAGATTGTATATCGATTAGGTTCCTTTCAGATTACGCTGATACTATAGCTCCCTACTTAGCACTCATATACAACCACTCGCTCACCGATAGATCTGTACCTACAGATTGGAAAATTGCGCAGGGTAGTAGGAGTAATCCATTTAACTACAGACCTATATCACTGACGTCAGTTTGCAGTAGGGTTTTGGAGCATATACTGTATTCAAGCATTATGAATCACCTCGAAGGGAACGATCTATTGACACGTAATCAGCATGGCTTCAGAAAACATCGCTCTTGTGCAACGCAGCTAGCTCTTTATTCGCACGAAGTAATGGCCACTATCGACAGTGGATCTCAAGTTGATTCCGTACTTCTAGATTTCCGGAAAGCTTTTGATACCGTTCCTCACAAGCGACTTCTAATCAAGCTGCGGACCTATGGGGTATAGTCTCAGTTGTGCGTCTGGATTCTTGATTTCCTGTCAGGAAGATCGCAGTTCACAGTAATAGACGGCTAATCATCGAGTGAAACTGAAGGGATATCAGGTGTTCCCCAGGGAAGCGTCCTGGGACCTCTGCTGTTCCTGATCTATATAAATGACCTGGGTGACAATCTGAGCAGTTCTCTTAGATTGTTCGCAGATGATACTGTAATTTACCGTCTAGTAAGGTCATCCGAAGACCAGTATCAGTTGCAAAGCGATTTAGAAAAGATTGCTGTATGGTGTGTCAGGTGGCAGTTGACGCTAAATAACGAAAAGTGTGAGATGATCCACATGAGTTCCAAAAGAAATCCGTTGGAATTCGATTACTCGATAAACACTACAATTCTCAAGGCTGTCAATTCAACTAAGTACCTGGGTGTTAAAATTACGAACAACTTCAGTTGGAAGGACCACATAGATAATATTGTGGGGAAGGCGAGTCAATGGTTGCGTTTCATTGGCAGGACACTTAGAAGATGTAACAAGTCCACTAAAGAGACAGCTTACACTACACTCGTTCGTCCTGTGTTAGAATATTGCTGCGCGGTGTGGGATCCTTACCAGGTGGGATTGACAGAGGACATCGAAAGGGTGCAAAAAAGGGCAGCTCGTTTTGTATTATCCCGTTATAGGGGAGAGAGTGTGGTAGATATGATACACGAGTTGGGATGGAAGTCATTACAGCAAAGACGTTTTTCGTCGCGGCGAGACCTTTTTACGAAATTTCAGTCACCAACTTTCTCTTCCGAATGCGAAAATATTTTGTTGAGCCCAACCTACATAGGTAGGAATGATTATCAAAATAAAATAAGAGAAATCAGAGCTCGAACAGAAAGGTTTAGGTGTTCGTTTTTCCCGCTCGCTGTTCGGGAGTGGAATAGTAGAGAGATAGTATGATTGTGGTTCGTTGAACCCTCTGCCAAGCCCTTAAATGTGAATTGCAGAGTAGTCATGTAGATGTAGATGTAAAGTTATCCAACTGTGTAATTACGTAAACATCTGTCACTGATGTAGTAAAATAAATATTTGTCTCTCTCAGTTAAATAATCAGATAACTGTGTAATTCTGTGTTAGAGAAATATGGTGCCGATGTGTAAAGTTGTATAAGCAAATACCATATTAGCTAGGGCTCTTTGTGAATGCCACACACATGGTACACAAAGTAAGCGTGTACCCCCCTGAAAATTAATGTAATTATACCCTCAGGTGTTACAGATTACAGCAATGGAATGAAATGTAACACGGAAAACCTTTGTATCATTGTAATACAAAAATCTTTAAAAATAAATGTTTTAAGTACAAAATTAATCACTCAAATGCGTGTCCTTTAGCGCTAAATGTGGGTCTTGCTATAAGATAATGTTGTGGAAGTGTCATAGTTATCGTCCGCCGAAAGCTAAGTCCTGCAGAAGTCAATGTACTTACCTAAGGATAAACAAAAGTGAAATGCTTTGCGTATAGATATCTTAGTTATTACGCTTATTGCCGTGATGAAGAAAGTACTGTGCTGTAACGTATTGTTGTGCTACGGAAAAGGCTGTCTCCTTGTAGCTATACCACAAAAGTTACTACTAAAACGTGTTTTACTTTCCAGAAGAATTCAGAAAAACTGTGCAGATGTAAAACAGATACACCGCAAAAGCAACATTGTAAATTGTCACTCATTAGTAGCGTCGTGATATAATTGTGTAGCTGTCACATAAACTAACCACTGTGTCATCTGGTATCTCGCAGAAAGTACTTTAAATCCAGAATGTATTATCAAGTAAACCACAATGTTGCATTAAAATCTCATTAGCAGTACCAGTATATGTTCTAAGCATGTAAGGCTGATAGTCGTTACGTAATCGTGCAACTAACAAGCAAGAATGTACAAATAACAACACTGCGTCGTCTGTTCACTATAACAATTCATTCGTAATTTCTGTTTAAATATGTTCCCTAGGTTCTACACTGGATAGTGAACTTCAAAACATTGTTGCATGTTAACAGTTTGTAAGTCTGACCAAGCATACTAGTAACGTGAAGTGAAAAATTTTATAGCAGAGACTAATATATAAAGCAGATTATATTTCAATAAACGGTTTTACATGTGAAATGTGGTGCAATCCTTTACTCTTCCTAGTACGCAGAGTTTCAACTTCAACCCAATTATCATGTGGTATACGTCAGATTCTGAAAGGTCCATTGTAAACTAGAAAGAATTTGTGACTCAAGTGTTTCTTCTTATGTGACAATGAATGAGCTTTAATGAGAACTTTCTGACCAATATATAATTTTTTCGCATTTGCTTTGCCGTGTAGTTTTCTCCTTTTGTCTGCAGAAGATTTTATATTTTTAATAGCCACATCAATTATGTCTTCGTGTCGAAGTTTACGTGTATTCGGGAATGGTACAAGTTCTCTGATTCTGTTCGGTGGTTCTTCATTCTTCAGTACAAGAATAGGTGGTAAAGCAGTGGAGTCGTGAGGCATTTCATTCGGTACGTTTTGAAATAAGTGTAAATATCTGTCCCAATGCTGATGCTTTCTGTGACAATAAAGTCTGCAAAGCTTATTGATTTCTTTCATTATCCGTTCAGACGGGTTACAATGTGGTGAGTACAATGAAACAAAAACAGGTTTGATTTTATGATTCCGAAGCATGCTTGACCAAACAGCAGATCTGAATTGCGTTCGGTTATCTGAAATGACTTTAGCAACGTGGCCAAATTCACGTAAGAAATTTTTAACAAAGGCGTTGGATACAGACCGTCCAGTGGCTTTACGTAACGAAGTGAAAGAAACAAATTTTGAAGTAAGTTCAACAGCGACTAGAACGTACGAAAATCCATTCGATGTTCTGACAAGGAGTCCCAAGAGATCAACAGCAACAAATTCTTTTAATTTAGAAGAAATAATAGGAAACAACGGAGCACGACGTGAGATAGTAGATGGTTTCGGCTTTTGACAAAGTTTACAAATAGACAAGGCTCTTCGAATTCTCTTTTACATATTGTTAAAATAACAAGTCGTCCGAAGAATATGATAACATTTTCGTGGACCAAAATGTGCATAGCTGAAATGAATGTACCAAATGAGCTTATTAACAAAATCGTCAGGAATCCAAAGTACCCATAGCTTGTCATCAACAGTGCAGCGTTTGAACAGTAAGTTGTTTCTAACCAGATAATAATGTCGAATCTGAGTGTGTGTCTTTTGATGCCATTTACTTTTGATGTCTTTCCAAATCGGATCTTTATCTTGTTCATGAGCAATGTCCTTTAACGATGGGGTAATGAAGTTTTCAAAGGCGACTTTCTGAATGTAAAGAATACTGAAATTTTTCTCGAGGTTGCCCTCTGTGTTACTTTTCTCAAGTCCAGCCGGTGCGCGTGACAGTGCGTCCGCAACAACGTTCTCCTTGCCGGGAATGTAGACTATTGTGAAGTGGAATTCTTGCAGAACCAATGCCCAACGTTTTAACCTGTCATGATTTAATTTTGAAGACATAAGAAATTGTAATGCACGATGATCGTTGTATACTTTTACGTGCTTACCAGCAAGAAAGAATCGGAATTTGTTAAATGCCCAAACGATAGCTAAAGCTTCTAATAAAGTAACTAAATAATTTTTTTTCAGATTTTCTTAGCACTCGGCTAGCAAAAGCAATGGTTTTCTGAACAGTAGTGTCATTTTTTGTGGCTTCTTGAAATAAATAGGCACCAAGACCCACTTTAGAAGATTCCGTGCTAAGGCAGAAATCTTGTGACAGATCTGGATGCGCTAGTATTGGCGCGTTAACTAGAGATTCTTTCAAAGAATTGAATTCCAACTGTGCTTGTTCGTCCCAGTTCCAAATAGTATTTTTTCCAATGAGAGAACAAAGTTTTGATATAACTTGAATTTGCATATTCAGAAAACGACGGTAAAAATTTATGAGACCAAGAAAACTTCGGACTTGTTTTTTTGTGGATGGATCTGGAATGCCTCTGATTGCTTCTAACTTTTCAGGATCCGGCTGAATGGCATCAGAAGAAATAATATATCCCAAAAACTTCACCTTTGTCCTCCCAAATTCGGACTTTTCCAAGTTAACTGTAATTCCAGATTCTGCAAAAATATGTAATACGCTGTTGAGGATGCGATTATGTTGTTCCCATGAGGCTTCTGCTATCAGAATATCGTCCACATATAAGTTGACGTCACGTTTTAAGAACTCAGGTAATATGGAATTTAGCCCGCGAATGAATGCTACCAAAGAAATGCTGAAACCAAAAGGAAGTTTCCGAAACTGATAACAAACGCCGAAATAAAGGAAAGCTGTGTATTTTCTACTTTCTGGATGAAATTCGATCTGATAAAAGCTGGATCTGAGATCAATAGAAGACAACACTTTTACACCATTAAAATTTTGAAGAAGTTCTTCCAACGTTTGCGGCCTGTGTGTTTCAGGAATGATGATAGTATTGATTTGTCTCGAATCTAAGACAAGCCTGATCGATCTATTTTTCTTCTCAACAACATGTAATAGATTGTTGTATGAGCTTACTGCAGGCTCAATAATGCCCTCGTCAAGCATAGATTGTATTTCTGTTCTAACACGGTCCCTATAATGTACCGGAATTACGTATGGTCTAACACAAAATTTAGTATGCTCACGAACACGAAATTGGTATTGAAATCCCTTGATTGTTCCAGTTTTGTGAGTAAAAAATGTGGAATATGCTTGTAAAATCTCAAAAGGGTCCTGCCTATCAGTGTCATTACAGTTCTCAATTGTTTGAATTTTATTCTGAATTAACTCATTAGTATCAAATGCGCCGCCGATATCATCCCTGTAAGTACTTGCAGAGTGATTGTTAGTGTCAAGTTCTGTCGAAAATTCCGAACTGTGTCTAACAGAAGGTAAAGCCGATTAATTTCAATGTCACGGTTTGAAAGCCAATCTTCAAATTTCAAAGCTATTGACTTACCTTATTTCTCTAAATTTATTTCAGCATCATGAAAGTTTAAGATTCCTTTGTATTCATTAAAAAAGTCTACTCCCAATATAATTACCGTCGACAATAATGGAACAATAAGAAATTTCATAGAGAAGCTGTGGCCTTGACAAAAGAATTCTAAGTTGGTTTGTTGGCGTACATCTTTTTCCAAAGATTGCACCTTGTAATTTAATCTTACGTAACGGAAGTGTGGAGCAATCGTTCGATTTGTTGCATTTGCTAAAGGCTGTTTCACTAATTGCTGAAATAGGACTGCCAGAGTCAAGCACTGCAGTACATTTTACGTCATTTACCGTAATGTGAATCACAGGATATGCAATGTTCTTATGTTTTACGTCGTATTCCTGGAGTAAGATGTCCCTAATGTCTTCCATTTTCACGTAATTACTAGCTACGGCAGCTGCATCGTCCGTTTCATAAGTACGTTTTGTGGCTGCCAGCGGTATGAGTCATAGCCTATTGTGTCTTTGTTGGCGCGCGTCGTTATTAGGATTTGGAGACCTAACTTCTACAAATTCACCTTGTCCAGAGGGCCCTGCCCTGTTTGAATCTCGCCAGTTTTGATGCATGCAATTCAGCTCTGTCGTTACGATCATATCGTCTGTCGTCGTGTCGGTAGATTCCATAGTTTCTTTCTTGTCGGTCACGTGGTGGAGAATTTCTCTCTGAATCGTAACTGCGCGCTGGACCGTTGCGTCTAAAGTTATTCTGTCTCCCTTGATAATAATTATTTTGGTTCCCGTATTGTCTGTTTCTCTGATTGTCTCTGTGATAGTCACTACCGCGGAGAAGTGATCTTTCCCTGTAATTATTACTACTGTGCCAACGGTTGACATACGGGTGGTGTCTGTTTTGGTCCCGATTTGTGTTGTGAGAATAGCCTTGCCGTGTGCAGTTATTATTTCTTTCATCGCGGAATTGCGACAGACGTGACCTGTAATTGTTGTGTTCCTATTTTCGCATTCCGCGATTATCAGTGTCAATTTCTAATTCTTGTAAGAGTCCCTGAAAAGCTTCAATGTCGTATTTGCAACGTCCCACCAAAATAATATGTCGTAAATGTTCAGGTAATTTGATTAAGCAAATGCCGATGAGTTCTGAGGAGCTGTATGGGTTTAACAGGTACTCATCGTTGTCTTCAAAATATTTCACAAGACTGGTAAATTCAGATTGTTCGAAATGTTTCATCATTATGATGCTATGTTTTACTCGGTCTTGTGTAGCTTGAGACCAATATGCTGGGAGGAAGGCATGATAAAATTCTCCTTCACTGTGCCAATCGTGAATGACCGATCGCACTCTTACACCTGGTTAATTCTCTAAATAGCCACACATAAATTCTAATCTGTGCTGTAACGACCAGTTGGGAGGAAATCAATGAGAGAATTGATGAATCCACGCTTGTGGTTGGAGTCGTTGCCGGGATTCTTAAATGTTTTGAATTTACGTGTAGTAATAAACAGCCTTCAGTCAAAATCGTCATGTAGGCGACTAGCATATCAGCCATTGTTACGTCGTGTCGGCGGTTCCATCTCAAAATTCGGTGCACCTTGCCAATTTCTTTCATAATTTCCGAAATGCACTGTGTTATTATTTTGTAGCTTTTCCGTATTTCTAAGTCCCTCTTCCCGTGTTGGAGCGCGAGTGTCCTCTGAAATACGTAATTCTTGTATTACCTGTGTCAGCTGATCTTGTACTTCCCGGATTTCTCTTTGGTGTTGTATATTAATTTGATACTGATTTTGTTTGAATTTCCTAATCTGTTCGCACTCTTCTGTGTCACTCAGATCATCATCTACCTTTGCAGATAAGTTAGTGAACTGATCCGAACGTTCGGCTACTTTCTCCAATAGTGTACTTATTTCCTCAGTGTGTTTTTCTGAACCAAATTTCAGAGTGTCCATTTGTGTTGAAATCGTATCTACTGTGTCCTTTAAGTTTTCCAGAGTTTTTGTAAGTTGCGTAACCGAATCGGTAGATGCAACTGAGTCAATTTTAGCTTGCAAGGTCTCATGATTTTCATGAACAATAGTTTGCAATTCTTTTACGGCTGATTCGAGATTCTGTAATGTATTTTCATGGCGCGAAAAAATAGGTTGGAAATGCTCACAAATTTGTGTTTTTACGTCATTACAGACTTTTTGACATTTCGATTCTATTTTATGTAACTCAGTAGTTAAATCTTCACGTGTTTGTTCAATCGTATGTTCTACTGAGTCTAACTTTTGAAGCTTTTGTTCCATTGTGTCTAACTTTTGAAGATTTTGTTCCATTGTGTCCAACTGTTGCTGTGTATGTCTCTGACTTTGTTTCATTTGTTGCATTAATTGCAATAATAATGTATTTGTGTCTGGAATCTGTTCCTCTATGCTTTTCGGCAGTGCATTTGCACCGTCAACATTCACATTTTGACCAGCAAAAAATGTGTCTTGACTTATTTGAGAAAACAGTGAGGACCCAAAACCTGAATCTACAGTATTTGCAAGATTGTGTCCTGTCATTTCGGAATCCTGAGGCGAGCTGTTGCCGACCGATCGATCGATAATGCTTCCCTGTTCACTGATTGTTTCACTGCCTACACCTTTATTTGCAGCCCGCTCCATTTCCCTATGCACTATTACCAAATTACTACATAGAATGTCTGTTAATTCATTACGCAGTGGTGCTGATAAGCTACGCTCGTCGCCACTATTATTTCTCAATTTACTTTGGAGCCTAGTGTTACGTTTCTCACACGCCATTATTGTCACAATATTTCACACGATAACACAGAAAAGCACAATTTGAAGAGCAAAAATAAGAGAACACATTAACATAGCACTGAAAAGAATATCTAGTTAATTGCAAGCGCAGCTGCGACATACTTGGTGCAGATCTACATGCATGCCACAACTGTTTTACTGTCCAACAATGAAAGACTGCAACTACAAAGGAGATTCTCTCTACAATTACGCGCTAGCAATAAACAATAGCTACACTAATTACACAAACTACAAGAAAAAAATCAGAAGATTCCAGTGAGGTATCCTCAGCTAAGGGTCAACATATGAAACGTCCCCTTAGAAAAATTGTGCATGACTGTGCTTAAACTGACACACAATATTTTTTTTAGCGCAACGCAATCTGACTCTCAATAATCCCTACAAAAGAATGGCCCTGACTAACATTAACCTATACCTTTCACAAATAACTTACCTCACAAAAATCTTCGTTACTCGAACAACTGCAATACAGCGAGCGCCACTACAGCCAGCTAAATAAAAGATTCAAACTATGGAAGGCACTAACTACTGATAGGCATAGTTAGCAAATGAAAGATTTTAATAGAGAACAAACAATGTATTTACCTTGATAGTCATAATATATATAGCAGTTCATGACATCCATTGTTACAAATGTAATGTTTCTGAGGGACACACCTCTAGATTATCCATTCTCAAAAATCGGCCATCTCACTTCCCCACATCCACCACTGCTGGCGGCTCACCTCCAACTGCGCAACGCTACGCGCTGTTCACATCCAGCTGCCGCTGCCCAACACGACAATGGCAGACAACAATGCAAACTAGCCACAGACTGTACACAGCATAGCCAGTGATTTTTATACAGAGCGCTACTTGGCGTTACCAATATAAAAATCTAAACAGCCTACTTACACAATCCTGTGCCGAATCCCATACGGCCTCGTCGCTCGTTGCCTGTTATGAAATAGCCGTGCCAGATGAAGCTGAGCAACGGTATGGTATGCAGGTGTGTATGGTGTGGACAGAGTTTAACACGCCTGGCCCACCGTAAGTAGCCGCCGCCGCATGTGAAGTGGCGGTTCACGAGCCTCTGCACAGAGGCTTGGTATGGGGCTAGTTCGGAATGCCCCAGTGGCCAACCGAAGCCCTTCATGGTGCACAACGTCCAATATCTTTAAGTAAGAAATCCTCGCAGACCCATACACTGTGCTCCCATAATCGAGCCGAAATCGCACAAACGCCCTGTAAAACTGGAGCAGACAAGTCCTGTCGGCTCCCCAGCTCTGCCTGGATTAGCTCTTGTTGTTCCTTAGCGTTTCCATTACACAGTCACGTCACCAATGGCCGACTTGAGCACATTTATAAGGGTTTAAGTGTCCCAGATTGATTTGTTGCTCAGAAGACATTCAGTGACTAGTCCACGTTCGAAATCAATGAACTATTCTGTCGGACGCATTCTGATTGTCTACTGACAACACGTTATTCGCTACCTCATTTTATATTGGCGCATCCTCCTTTCGATGACACCTTACGGTCAATTCTGCATTAGATAGTTGTGTCCGGATATTTATGAACAGATAGTATACAATGCAACGGCAAAACTTCGGTGCACACAACCGCAGTTACGGGAATATCAATAACTTATCATCTCTCACCGGCGAAAGGTACAGGAAGGTACTTGCTCACCTGCAGCACCCCGATGGCCATATGGCGATCAATACCTTCAGCAAAACTTTACCCGAATTTGTCTTGTTGAGAAAGCAGAAGAAGACATTTGTTTGACTTGGTAACAATTTTATAAAGTCAAGATCGCAAAAAAGACTTGGTTTTCCAATAACCTGTTTCGACAGATTTTGCTGCCATCTTCAGGTCTGTAACATAAACACGGAATATATCTCATGTAATGTGTTATTACATAACATTTAAGACAGAAATTTAACTTTGGAATTACAAGAAACGAAAATGGAACTTACAGTTCTGAAGATATGGAAATGCACAGTTTCTTGTAGTACCAAAGCAAAAATTCTGTTTCACGTATTATGTCATAACTCATGATATGGGATATATTCCATGCATATTCGCTATATTACAGGCTTGAAGACGATAACATAGTCTGTGAAACTGATTGGTTATAAATAAAGAAATTTTTATGCGATCTTTTGAAAATTTTTAGCTTTAGGAAAATATTCCACTTTTTCATCGGTCCTTCATTGTACCAGAAAAATTTGGAGAACGATCCACGGGCATGAAGGTATTCCGCCCCCTATGGCCTCCATCGCCACCCTCCCCCCACCCCCACCCCCCTCCCTTCCCGCGACAAAAAGAGCACCTCACCAAGTGCTACTGAATATTTAGGGGCTGAGGAGGGTGCTATCGAGCGAGAAGTGCGTGCCATGGACCCAGCTCCTACTAACATGCGTTAATTCTGAGGGGTAGTTGAGTGTTCAAAAAGAGCTCCTGAATGCAAATGGTGTGTCGTAGACGCATTCCAGGGTGAATCACCGCCGTTACCAGAGATATGTGTTACTAAAAAGAGACGGTCAGTTGCGGTGTTTAAGGTCACGTTACGTCGCCGGAACCGTCAATGGCAGTAGGTGGCTCCTGGAGAGCGGAAGCGGCGGAGAGGAGGCCGGGGCTCGCGGCGCGGAACGCTGAATGGGCCGCCGCGGCGGCCTGCGTGGGCGCGCGTGACGGCCGGCGGGGGCGGCGGCGGGGGCGGGCCGCGGCGGCACGCTAGGCCGCCGTACTTAAGGCGCGCCGCGCCGCCGCCGGCGCCACTGACGCGCACGTAGACGCCGACGACATGTGGACCCCTCTGCGCCTCTCCGCCTGTGCGGCCCTCCTGCTGCTCCTGGTCGCTGCCGCCCAAGCATGGGACGTCAACATGGTGAGTACCTGCTTACCGAAAACTACCTCCCGAGTCGGACGACTAGTAGGGACAACTCGTCATTCGATAGCAGCACTTGCCCGCGTTGTGTTCTTCACCAAACAGGGTGAGTTCGAACTCTATCGACAAACTCTCTCAAGCTGACCTGCGATGTTTGCCGAGTCTTTTGATACGAGGAACGCCTCGTCTCCAAAAGTTTGTTCTAGGAACGTAAGGTTAGAATATCCGGTAGTAAAGACCACATTTTAGGCCAAAAATTGGCGTACATGTCATTCATGAACTGCAACATCATCCCCCTTTTTTTTTTTTTTTTTAAGTAATCAGTCTTCTAACTGGTTTGATGCGGCCCGGCTTGAAGTCCTCCACTGTGCTAGTCTTTCCATCTCAGAGTAGCAATTGCACCCTACGTCCTCAATTATTTGCTGTATGTATTCCAATCTCTATCTTCCTCTGCCGTTTTTAGTCTCTACAGGTCCCTCTAGTACCACGGAAATTATTCCTAATGTCTTCATAGGCCTCCTATCACCACGTCGCTTTTTCTTGTCAGTGTTTTCCATATATCTACATCTACATCTACATCCATACTCCGCAAGACACCTGACGGTGTGTGGTGGAGGGTACCTTGAGTACCTCTATCGGTTCTCCCTTCTATTCCAGTCTCGTATTGTTCGTGGAAAGAAGGAGTGTCGGTGTGCCTCTGTGTGGGCTCTAATCTCTCTGATTTTATCCTCATGGTCTCTTCGCGAGATATACGTAGGAGGGAGCAATATACTGCTTGACTCCTCGGTGAAGGTATGTTCTCGAAACTTCAACAAAAGCCCGTACCGAGCTACTGAGCGTCTCTCCTATAAAGTCTTCCACTGAAGTTTATCTATCATCTCCGTAACGCTTTCGCGATTACTAAATGCTCCTGTAACGAAGCGCGCTGCTCTCCGTTGGATCTTCTCTGTCTCTTGTATCAACCCTATCTGGTACGGATCCCGAACCGGTGAGCAATATTCAAGCAGTGGGCGAACAAGCGTACTGTAACCTACTTCCTTTGTTTTCGGATTGTATTTCCTTAGGATTCTTCCAATTAATCTCAGTCTGGCATCTGCTTTACCGACGATCAAATTTATATGATCATTCCATTTTAAATCACTCCTAATGCCTACTCCCAGATAATTTATGGAATTAACTGCTTCCAGTTGCTGACCTGCTATTTTGTAGCTAAATGATAAGGGATCTATTTTTATATGTATTCGCAGCACATTACACTTGTCTACATTGAGCTTCAATTGCCATTCCGTGCACCATGCGTCAATTCGCTGCAGATCCTCCTGCATTTCAGTACAATTTTCCATTGTTACAACCTCTCGATATACCACAGCATCATCCGCAAAAAGCCTCAGTGAACTCACGATGTCGTCCACAAGGTCATTTATGTATATTGTAAATAGCAACGGTCCCACGACACTCCCCTGCGGCACACCTGAAATCACTCTTACTTCGGAAGACTTCTCTCCATTGAGAATGACATGCTGCGTTCTGTTATCTAGGAACTCTTCAGTCCAATCACACAATTGGTCTGATAGTCTATATGTTCTTATTTTGTTCATTAAACGACTATGGAGAACTGTGTCGAACGCGTTGCGGAAGTCAAGAAACACGTCATCTACCTGGGAACCCGTGTCTATGGCCCTCTGAGTCTCGTGAACGAATAGCGCGAGCTGAGTTTCACACGATCGTCTTTTTCTAAACCCATGCTGATTCCTACAGAGTAGATTTCTAGTCTCTATAAAAGTCATTATGCTCGAACATAATACGTGTTCCAAAATTCTACAACTGATCGACGTTAGAGATATAGGTCTATAGTTCTGCACATCTGTTCGACGTCGCTTCTTGAAAATGGGGATGACCTGTGCCCTTTTCCAATCCTTTGGAACGCTTCGCTCTTCTAGAGACCTACGGTACACCGCTGCAAGAAGGGGGGCAAGTTCCTTCGCGTACTCTATGTAAAATCGAACTGGTACCTCATCAGGACCAGCGGCCATTCCTCTTTTGAGCGATTTTAATTGTTTCTCTATCCCTCTGGCGTCTATTTCGATATCTACCATTTTGTCGTCTGTGCGACAATCTAGAGAAGGAACTGCAGTGCAGTCTTCCTCTGTGAAACAGCTTTGGAAAAAGACATTTAGTATTTCGGCCTTTAGTCTGTCATCCTCTGTTTCAGTACCATTTTGGTCACAGAGTGTCTGGACATTTTGTTTTGATCCACCTACCGCTTTGACACAAGACCAAAATTTCTTAGGATTTTGTGCCAAGTCAGTACATAGAACTTTACTTTCGAATTCATTGAACGCCTCTCGCATAGCCCTCCTCACACTACAATTCGCTTCGCGTAATTTTTGTTCGTCTACAAGGCTTTGGCTTTGTTTATGTTTGCTGTGAAGTTCCCTTTGCTTCCGCAGCAGTTTTCTAACTCGGTTGTTGTACCACAGTGGCTCTTTTCCATCTCTTACGATCTTGCTTGGCACATACTCATCTAACGCATATTGTACGATGGTTTTGAACTTTGTCCACTGATCCTCAACACTATCTGAACTTGAGACAAAACTTTTGTGTTGACTCGTCAGGTACTCTGTAATCTGCTTTTTGTCACTTTGCTAAACAGAAAAATCTTTCTACATTTTTAATATTTCTATTTGCGGCTGAAATCATAGATGCAGTAACCGCTTTATGATCGCTGATTCCCTGTTCTGCGTTAACTGTTTCAAATAGTTCGGGTCTGTTTGTCACCAGAAGGTCTAATATGTTGTCGCCACGAGTCGGTTCTCTGTTTAACTGCTCAAGGTAGTTTTCAGATAAAGCACTTTAAAAAAATTCACTGGATTCTTTGTCCCTGCCACCCGTTATGAACGTTGGAGTCTCCCAGTCTATATCCGGCAAATTAAAATCTCCATCCAGAACTATAACATGGTGTGGAAATCTACTCGAAATATTTTCCAAATTATCCTTCAGGTGCTCAGCCACAACAGCTGCTGAGCCATGGGGCCTACAGAGATATCCAATTACCATGTCTGAGCCTGCTTTAACCGTGACCTTCACCCAAATTATTTCACATTTCGGATCTCCGTCAATTTCCTTCGATACTACTGCACTTCTTGTCGCTATAAACTCGCCTCCCTCTTCACTGTCCAGCCTGTCTTTGCAGTATATGCCTCTCCTCGCTGATTTTACAGAGAACCTCCTCATTCCTTATATTATCAGTCTACCTAATTTTCAACATTCGTCTGTAGCACGATATCTCAAATGCTTCGATTCTCTTCCGTTCCTGTTTCCCACAGTCCATGTTTCACTGCCATACAGTGCTGTGTTCCAAATATATTTGCTCAGAAATTTCTTCCTCATATTAAGGCCTATGTTTGATACTAGTAGACTTCTCCTGGTCAGGAAAGCCCCTTTTTCCAGTGTTAGTCTGCCTTTTATGTCTTACACCCTCCGTCCATCATGAGTTATTTTGCTGCCTAGGTACCAAATTCCTTAACTTTGTCTACTTCATGATACCCAAATCTGATGTTAACTTTCTAGCTGTCCTCATTTCAGCTGCTTCTTCTAACTTTCGTATGTCTTCGATTTACTTTCAATTCATATTCTGTACCCATTAGACTGTGCATTCCATTCGATAGATCCTGCAATTTTTCTTCACTTTCACTGAGGATAGCAGTGTCATCAGCGAATCTTATCTTTGACATCCTCCCACCTTGAATTTTAATTCATTTCTTGAACCTTTCTTTTATTTTCGTTATTGCTTCTTCGATGTATAGATTGAACAGAAGGGGTGAAAGACTGGGTCCCTGTCTTATGCCATTTAATCTGATCACTTCGTTCTAGCATTTCGTTTTAGGTCTTCCAGTCTTACTTTTCCCTTTTATTTTTGTACATATTGTATATTACCTGTCTTTCTCTGTCGCTTACTCCTATTTTTCGCAGAATTTCGAATATCTCGCACCATTTAAATTGGCGAACGTTTCTTTCTAGATCCTCAGATCTTGTGAATGTGTCTTGATTTTTTTTTTCACCCTTGTTTCGAGTACCAAGCGCAACGTCATAACTGCCTCCAAGAGATGTTTCCTAAAGCCAATCTGTGTATTAATCTTGTCAGCAGCCTGGATTCATGAGTTATTAATCTCAGGGGTGGCTGCTGCCTCCCGATAATACTCGCTCCGTCGTATTCAGATTGCAGCCAACCAACCTGAACACCGTTAAGTCCGTAGCCGTCCTCTCTATTGATGGTAGTAGGTTGCTTCACGAAACCTAAGCATTTATAAATCTGGACGTAGACCATTTAAATTAATTCACTTTGGCCATTGTTGCTCCACTATTCTGTAAGGTCTGCGTTCCGTTAACTGTAGCGTTATGGCGACGGTTTTTATTGGCTCTGAGCACTATGGGACTTAACATCTGTGTTCATCAGTCCCCTTGAACTTAGAACTACTTAAACCTAACTAATCTAAGGACATCACACACATCCATGCCCGAGGCAGCCCGCAGATTCATACACACTCACAGCCGGCCGTGGCGGTCTAACGGTTCTAGGCGCTCAGTCCGGAACCGCGCGACTGCTACGGTCGCAGGTTTGAATCCTGCCTCGGGCATGGATGTGTGTGATGTCCTTAGGTTGGTTAGGTTTATGTAGTTCTACGTTCTAGGGGACTGATGACCTCAGCAGTTAAGTCCCATAGTGCTCAGAGCCATTTGAACCATTTTTTGCACACTCATAGCCTCACAGCGTACACCGCTTTGGAGCCCTGTAGAACTCATATTAGACGATCAGGTGACCACTGCTGACGTTAAGTGGTGGCAGTGAAGTGCGAGTGGATTGCATGGAGTAAGATGGGCCGATGTGGAGACGTAATAGAATGGTGGAAACATTAATTCTCTTTGATCGTGCCCATGACTACACTGTGCACGGAGTTTCACGATTTATTGGTTTATTAACGCAGACTTTCCAACGGGGCTACACTGAAGGTTCTACCAACATAATCTAGCGTAAGAACAGCACCGCTTGATTTACGTAATTTCCAAACCAGGGCAAAAATTTGATAGTGCTCTCCCCCTCGAGCGCTTGTGATAAGGCGTCAAAATTTGAAAAAACTGATTTTTCAAAAATAGGTTTATTTTGTAGCTCACATCTTTCTGAAGAGTTGGATATATAAAACATATATGTTCGAGGAAGTGTAAGACATGTTATTTGAACGTTAGTGTGACAAAATACAGTGTCACGGCTCTTTACACAGCATTCTTCTACCGCACGTCACTATATTTCTCTGCCGGCCGCTTGTGGCCGAGCGGTACTAGGCGCTTCAGTCTGGAGCCGCGCGGCCGCTACGGTCGCAGGTTTGAATCCTGCCTCGGGCATGGATGTGTGTAATGTCCTTTGATTAGTTAGGTTTAAGTAGTTCTAAGTTCTAGGGGATTGATGACCTGAGATGTTAAGCCCATAGTTCTCATAGCCATTTGAACCATTTTTTGTATTTCGCTCTGTGGAATTCAAACGTGTGTATTTTTCAATGGAAGCCATGAAAACTGTATTCGGGACGGTAGACATTAAAACGCCCTGTGGTGCCTCTCCTGCTTCCAGTCAACCCGTTTGACATCCTATTTCTCTCTTAAAAAAACTCACAATTAATACTGGGTGTGATTATTTGTGGCCGGGAGAATAAGAACTCTTCAGAAAATTTGCCCTCTTTATTGTCTATTAGCTAATAACTTTCTCTTTTGTATGACATAAAATTAAATACAGGAAAATCAGTAAAGACAAGAGACAAGCAAGACAGACACATTTCTTCAATCCTTTGGTCCCAGCATTTTTTTCTCTCTAATCTTGCTACAGCTTTACATGACGTGCTTTCCTTTCTGCAAAAGAATCTATTAACCCATCAAAGTTCGTCAAACATTTTACCACATCAAAAATCAAAATGTCATTGTCTAGTACTGAAAAAGCTGTTAATACTAATAATACCCAAGACAGGTTTCTCGAATTGACTACGTCTATTTTGTCACTCTCTACCAGATGAAACGAAATAGGTCTTTCTAACACTGTAATAATTGTAAAACACGTCCAAATAATCGACACTGTTTTGGCGCAAATGGTTATTTTACATAAATAACACGACTGAATATAATTCATGAAGTGTAATATCAATTGCCTATTACGCACCTACGAGCAAAAAGTATAATTTTTGGAAATAGTTTCACATTTCTTTCATATGCTTCAGTATCTCAAGCATGAGACCGAAAAATAGTAGCAGTACGAATTTTTTTATGTAAATTTGGGATCGTCATATTCATATATAATTCGTTTGATGTCTCCTCCTTCCTCGTTGTAACAAACGATATCGTCATCACTAATTCTGTAACTATTCCCGCCATTGTCAAAACTTATTTTCCAGTTAACTTCGCTAACGGTGCCACAATCACCCAGACAGTTACCGCGCGTTAAACTCCGGTTAAGCTTTATTACATGTTCGTGCAACGAGTTTTCCGTGCTATTTTGAGAATAGAACTTGCGCGGCTGCTAACCAGGGACTGCATAACTGGCCCTTAGTAGTATTGCATTCTGTCAAAAAATTTTGGTCAAAATTTCATTTTCTTCGATACATCGAGCAGATAATATGTAACCCTTCTTCCTGTTATTCCTGTTAGTTGTTTATTTCTGAACTTTTTATCTGAATCTATGGATTTCACTAATAATTATAACAACGCTATCAATGGCACGCGCAATCAACCACATAAACCAACAGCGATTGCCATTCACCAGTCGGGGTTTATTCGGCTGAGCTCGCATAGCCCCTTCCCCTTTTGTCTGTGGAATTTTTTTTTATTTCTAGATGCGATGGGGATTCCCTGGCAGAGACGTTATGCACACTATGCATGCATTAAAAAATCAGCTTATGATTCGACGGAAATCAACTTAAAATGTGTTCAAAAATGTTAAAAAACCAACAGGGATGCGTTTCAAAATCATACGAACAATCGATAGACCAATGTGCGCAGGATGCTAGGCACTTTGTGAAACAACGTTTTTTTCAGCAAGAATAAGAATTTGGCGCTCCCTGAAAATGCCACCCATGGCTCGTACCCCGGTTTCCCCGCTCCCCCTCCCCCCCTCCCCAAAGACCCGGGCCAGAAAAACAGTGCTCATAAAAAGTTCCTAATGGGCCAGGATTGGAGACTAATTTCACGCCAAGCTAATGTCAATCAGTTTAAATAACGATGGGAATTGTGCTGTGATGAATGCAGGCTCATAACCAGTTTCCAAGAGAACACTGGAAAGAGAACAGTGGACATTTGAATTTGGGTGCTTCACAAAGAGCTGAGCATCTTAAATGGGCCAAATAATGCTGGAACTGTATTGTGACTGAGTGGAGATGTGTAGTGTGGTCTGATGAGTCACAATTTTGCACCTCTTTAAATAATGCAAGGCTTCGAGCACGGCCTAAGTGTTTAACCTGCAGTGTATGGAGGGTGTAGTACAAGCTGAAGGTGGTTCAGTTCGCTGATGTCTTCTTGCTTTTTTTTTTTCTTTGACTTGATCCAATTCATTTGGGTTACCAGGATGTTTATATTTCAACATTAGCGATGACCGAGTAGTGCCCTCTCCTTTACATCTCCATTATAAGTACACTGTGGATGCTCTCGTCTTCCAAGCTGACAACAGTTCTGTTCACAAGGATGCACGCATACATACCCAATCACATCTAGACTGGCTCCCTAAATCGCCTGATCTTAATCTTATAGGAAATATCTGTGAATGTTAAACAGCAAGTGAACGTAGAAATCAGTATTCCCGCTCTCTGGTATGTAATCACCAATGCTTTGCTTCAGTTAAATATGGTGTACATGATCAGTCAGAGATGTCACTGTATTGGAGGGAAAGTGCTATGGGTCATGTGACTGCACAGTCGGCGTACACTGAGGCTGCAAAAGTCATTGGGATAGCGAAATGCACATATATAGATGGTAGTAGTATTGTGTACACAAGGGATAAAAGGGAAGTGCAGCACGTTGGTGGAGCTGTTATTTGTACTTCATGAAACTGAGAATTAACAGACTTTGAACGTGGAATGGTAGTTGGAGCTAGACATATTAGACATTCCGTTTCGGAAATTGTTAGGGAATTCAGTATTCCAAGACCCACAGTGTCAGGAGTGTGCCAAGAATACCAAATTTCAGGCACTAACTCTCACCAGAGGAAACGACCTTCACTAAACGACTGAGACCAGAGGAATTTGCATAGATTGTCAGTGCTAACAGACAAGCTACACCGCATGCTGCATGAAACAATGCAGAAATCAGCGTGGGGTGTATGACTAATGTTAGTATCCATTGTGGTGTTAAGGGGCTATGCAGCAGATGACCGACACAGTACCTTTGCTAACAGTATGATAGCAAATGCAGTGCTTCTCGTCCGGGCTTGTAACCATATCAGTTGGACCATACACTACTGGAGAACGGTGGCCTGGTCAGATGAGTCCCGATTTCAGTTAGTAAAAGCTGACAGTAGGGTTCAAGTGTGATGCAGACCCAGTGAAGCATGGTCACAGGTTTGAATCCTGCCTCGGGCATGGATGTGTGTGATGTCTTTAGGTTAGTTAGGTTTAAGTAGTTCTATGTTCTAGGAGACTGATGACCTCAGATGTTAAGTTCCATAGCGCTCAGAGCCATTGAGCCATTTGAACCCAATGAAGCCATGGACCAAAGTTGTCAACAAGGCACTGTGCAAGATGGTAATGGCTTCATGATGGTGGGGACTGTGCTTACACAGTATGGGCTGGGTTCTCTGTTCCTACTGAACCAATCAAGGCTGGAAATGGTTATGTTTGGCTAGACCACTTGCAGCCATTCATGAACTTCATACTTCCAAAGATGGAGTGTTTTTAGGGATGACAATGTGCCATGTCACCAGGCCACAATTGTATGCAATCGGTATGATGAATATTCTGGACAATTCGAGTGAATGGTTTGGCCATTCAAATCACCAGACATGAATCCCATCGAATATTTGTGGAAAGTATTAGAGATGTCAGTTTGGGCACAAAATCTTGCACTTGGCAAGACTTTCACAATTATGGATGGCTACAGGGGCAGTATGACGCAATTTTTTGCAAGGGACTTCCAATGGTGTGTTGAGTCCATGCCACATTTAGCCGCTGCACTAAGCTGGGCAAAAGGAGGTCCAACATGATACTAGGAAGTATACCATCACTTTTTCACCTCACTGTATGTTGCAATGGTTGTAGGAGTGGTTAGCTAATTAGTCAAGTTCAGAATGGACAAGATGAAGGTTATCAGCACATGGCTGCCCCATGCATGAGGCAGTAGTGAAAGCACTGAATTTCCACTTAGCTCTATGTTGAGCTTCTATTGTGAATACCTAAGATTTGGAGAAAGTTATAACCATAAGCATCAACTGCCACAGGCCCAATGTATAACAACTGTTTCATGGGCATCAGTGTGGCAGAGTTAGTTAGTTAGTTCAATGTTCCATGGATCATTTGCTTGACAAAATTTAATTACCTGGAACAAGTCATTTTATATTCATACAGCAAATTAAATTGTAAGTATGGCTACATTCTGAACATGTGTAAGCTTTTTTAATACACAGATGTGAGTTGGTAATTCCTACTCACAACATTACCACAAAAGTAATTCTTCTGCAGAATAGAAGGAGCTGTCAAGGAGAATTTTTTTTTTTTTTACTTTGCTTTCAAATTTTAATTTGCTGTCAGGCATTTTATATCACTGGGTCAGTTATCAAAAATGTTAGTTGCAGTATTGTGCACTCTTCTGTGCTAAATATGACAGTAATGTGGATTAATGACTGTCATTTTCTCCTCTGCTATTGTAATTATGTAGATTATTGTTCATTGTGAAATGAAGAGGATTATTTACAATTAACTTCATGAGGTAATAACTGTGCAGCATAAGTAAGAATGCCAAACTTAAACAAAGCTCTACAATATGATCACAGATGAGTGACGCATGTTACCGTTATTGCGTGGTTTTGAACAACAAAGACTTACTGTATTAGAGATGGGCATTCCACATGACATTACTGAATGGAAATATACAAAATATGTTTATGTACTGATTAGTATCCCCTCAAGATTTGCAATGATTGTAAATACACATGTGGCTGAGATAAGCTGCTTCAAGAATTCCAAAATGCAATTTTTCCTGTTTAAATTCTCATCAACATGAACACCTAAGAATTTTGAAGTTTCCACCCTATTTATTATTTCATCACCAAGTGTTAGACTTAACATTGGAGTAGTCTCCCAAGATGGGCAGTACTGAATATGTTTTGTCTTTTTAACAATTGGCATGAGACCATTTGCAGAAAACCAGTTAATGACACTTTTAAGAACAATGTTTACCATTTAACCTGTTTCTGTATGTATGCACAGATTGATTACAATAGTAGTATCATCTGCAAAAAGAACTCATTTTGCGTGATTATATCAGAAGCAACATCATTCACAGATATGAGGAACACCAGACCTAAGACTGAGTGTTTGGGAACATTATAGGTGATATCTCCCTGGGTTACATTGGTGGAATTACTAAGTGCACTCTGTTATGAACTAACAAATTCCAGGAACACCTTGATGATCAGAAATTAATCACATCATTCACTATAGATCCCAGTACAGAAGACTTAAATGAACATCAGATTTCTTCCAATTACTAAAGGCAGTTAAAGTGCATCCAAGAACTTGAGTAAAATGGATCCAGAAACTGAAAACTACCCATACTTTCAGGATGAGAGAGTATTAAGCTAAGAGAAATGTTCACATAATTAAGTGGTACATGGTCCAGCGTAGGCCTAAAGGCAGTATAATATAGACATTGTGAAATCCAGCCACATATAATGGTATTTCAACTCTCACAATTACATTTTAATCTCCACTGGCATAAGTTCACTTAGCAACAGATTTGAATATGCCCTACACAGACCAGCATGAATGAAATATGTTGTCAGGTTGAGTAAACCAAACAGGTAACTAACATTAATCACCTATGTGAATTACTCATTGCTAGATGCCATGAATTAAATCTCCCTTTAAAACGAACAGCATCTAACAAACACTATCTCGTTGGAGACTTACCTACAGCTCACACATATCCCTCCCTGTTAGATACTTTTCTATTTCTATATCAATATCAATCAACCAGAGCTTTCTATTCCTCTGATGTGGAAATGGCCTTATGAGATCAGCCCCACATCTCTGTGTAAATTGCACTATTCTTGCTACTATGATGACTGTGTATTCATTGACTTTTAGTCTGAAAACCACTGTTAAGTGTGGCCATATGGTACTTCCCACTGTACCAGTTATCAGGGCTTCTTTCCATTCTGTCTGCAGAAGGAGCATGGGAAGAATGAATGTATAAATGCCCCTCTATGCACTGTAATTAGCTAATCTTATAGTTGTCATCCCAACTGAAGTCAGACATAGGGATTTTATTAGTATATTACTAGAATCATCATTTAAAACTGGATCTTGAAACACTTGTAATCTTACCCTCCCTCACATCACCAGCAAATTTTCCCTCTCTTCACAACTGACTCGTTTCATAAGCTAAGACAGGAGTAAGATTTACAAATAAACTTTTTTTTACTTATCTTCTTTTCTCATAGTTGGCTCCAGTTCGTCACGTCTAGGGTTGATTCTTGAGGCTGAAATTTTTGACACTGTTGGTTCCAAATGACATGATAATGTTTAAGTAAGACTGCTCCATGATTTCTGTTTTTATTAATTTTAATATGTCACATTCTTCTATATCACACCATCTTTGCAATTTCCACTTCTATATCACCACAAATCACATTGTTGTTGCCAAACATAAAAACACATCTGATCTCATCAGAGGCATGCCCACTACTAAGTCATTCTGAAGTATGACCAATATTCCAAAGAGCTTGCAAAACTAATAGAGTTTACAAACTTTCTTGACAAAGGAAGAATCTTCACCAAGTTATATTATTATTTTGTAAATGAGTCCAGAAATAAATTTAATAAATAGGCCTCTTGTCAGATTGTGCAATTAATAATAGGAATTTTAAATGTGCCAAATATTTCATAATTTCAAATGTTTCTAAAAGAAAAGTAATTCTAAGTGTACATATAAAGTTAGTACGTATTGATTGTAACAAAGTTATTCCTTTTTATACATTTTAGCCTGAAATATACCACATCATATAGAAAATCATATGAAATTCTTTTAGTTTAAGAGCTAATATTAACCTATACAAGATTCAAAAATATTTTTGGTATCAATTACTTCTGTTGAATAAAGGTAATATTAGAGGATGGGCTCCCTTTACACACTGTAAGTAGATTTTCACTAAATAGTTAAGCCTCTGCCAGTTTAGCTTTTCCAGCATCTCCATAATTCTCTCTCATACATCAGACAAATCTGTGACTATTTGTTGTGCCCTTCTTTGTGTATGTTCAGTATCTCCTGATAGTCATATATGGCATGGGTACCACACACTTCAGCAATGTTTTAAGATGAGTCATAGTCATACTAGCTTTTATTACACAATCTTCTCTGCAGACTGACTGAATTTTCATACTATTCTGCCAACATACCAAACCCTGTCATCCTGAATGTGCTACAACCAGTTGTTTTGTATTGTATGAGCCGATCAATTCTATCTGTGGCTCACTGAGAATTTGGTCATAGGATACTACATTTTTTCATCGTGTTTATTGCAAAATTTTATATTTCCGAACATTTAAAGCAAGTTACCAATCTTTACACCATTGTAATATCTCATCAAGATCTAACTGAATGTTTGTGCAGCTTTTTCAGACAATATTTCATTGTAGATAACTGTGTCATCTGAAGAAAGTCTGAGGCTCCTATCAATATTGTGTGCATCTCATTATTATACAACATGAACAATAAGTATCCCAACAGATTTCCCTTGTGCCATGCTTGCAATTTCTTCTATGTCTGTCAATGACTCTCCATTCTAAACAATGTGCTGTGTTCTCCCTGCCAATAAAACCTCTATTCAGACACAAATTTCGCTTGATTCCTCAAACAGTTATAGTTTTAGTAATGAGCATTGGTACATTACAGATTCAAATAATACCTTCTGGAAGTCATTAAGTACTGCATCTAGCTAACTTTCAAGATGTCATCCAAGAAAAGTGTGAGCTGAGTTTTGCATAACCAATCTGTATTCGTATTGTTGGTGCTTTCAGTGACACGTGGATAGGAAATTACATATCCATGAAATATTTTGTTAGATCAATTTTGTTACACTGATCACTTTTATTTTACTTTGGTTCACAGAAACTGACTGGACGAATTATGGATGCAGCAAAGGAAGTGGACCACAAGTGCCGTGGATCTACTGGGGTGCCAAGAGGTAAAGATGAAAGAAGGAAGTATGGGTGGAACATTAGAATGTAGTGTACCATCATTACTGACATTATTACAGTTAATGATATGGGTGGGTAGTGCAAGGATAGAGAAGAGAATTAGTCATATTAATAATTATTCTGTGTTTATATAGATCTCCAAATAGAAACCCGAAAAACTTTTTTTTGAAACTCAAACTAGCACTAAACAAAACAATGAGAGCAAAAAGAAAAACAATTCATGTGCTTGTCTATGGACACTTTAATGTAGATTTTAGTAAACCATAAAGGGAAAAAACTAAATCATTAAATATATTATCAACCTACAACATAGAGAGCAGTATCCACTCCACCACTTGTGAAACTGAATATTCCAGCTCCATTTCGTGTCAGATAACAATTACTGCTAATAAGCAAAATTACATTTACAAGTACTAAATATGGGTCTAAGGGATCACCATGCACAAGTCATACATTCTGATACTCCAAATAACTCACCACATAACACAAAGCAATCAATTTACTTTTCAAGGTAGGCTCTATAGCAACCTCAGAACACCATTCAGAAGCTACTTAGAGCAAAAATCTTGGGATGCAGTTAATGAGCAGTGTAAAGTATCGTACAAATTTCAATTTTTCACAGAAATTGTGGTAAACTGCTTCAATCTTGCTTTCCCTTTAAAATTTTAAGAGAATGTGTGTGTACCAATGCAGGGCCTCTGGCCCTCCATTAGTGCACTTACATTACAAGTGTATTATCTGAAAAGACTCTTTGCCTTGCCTTATTTCCACTCAGATAATACACCACCAGGTATTTGATACAAAAACATATTCATTATATCAAGTGACAAAAAAAATGTTCTGCAAACAGTGTAGCTTGCCAGACTCACACACATGACCACTTGCTGTGGCATCTTCAAGTTATCTGGTGCCATTACCAAAGGGTCAGATGCTCTAGGTAGTTGCACCCAACACAGCTACATGAATTTCCTACAGGGAGCAGGTTCCACTGAACAGGTTGACTTGCCCAGTTGCAATATGCAGCTCTAGATGCCACTGGAAGTGTCAAAAATGAGTTACAGAACTCAACAGGGTACAAACATCCGTAACAGGTGGGTGATTGAGTTTGGCACATTAAAATCTTGTGCCAGGAAATGTAGCTAAGAAAAGATGGACCACATCTGAATTTGACAGATACTTTAAAGCTTACAAAGGACAAAAGCATTATGGAAAGGGGTAAAAGAGAAACTGTGGATAAGATAGATCATCTCAACAAAGCAGAATAGAATTTATCCACCTTCAAATATTTTATATGTTATTGGTGTAAATATTTACCCATAAAGCTAAGAGACATGAAGTACATAAAAATTTCATGATATTTACATCACTGACACATTGTTGCACATAAATGTGTAAATTATATATGCAGGACCCTTTTTGCCATTTATTTATCACAACTTAGTATGTCAGAGGTCACTACTTCGTCACTTAAGTCTGATTCCTGATACTCTTTTATGGAGTAGTATGCCTTCTTAAATGTCCTGTAGGGGAAAGAATGGACTGCTGTTGAGAGTCTACTTATCAAAATTACATTCTACATAATTACAATATTAAACAAAAGGAAGAGACCCATGTAAAAAAAACAAGAATGACATTTTTTCAGAAAGATATCTTGCACCCTAGCATCAAATTCATCATTGCTTTACCTGCACACATAAAATTATTAAAAGACACTAAACTGTTTAAAATATAGGTAAAGGGCTACTTGGCTGAACACTGATTTTACTCCTTAAATTAGTTTCTTGAAACATGAAACTCTTTGTCTTTATTGCAAGAGTTATTTGAATTGTATTTGTTATTCCCTGACCTCCATATATAAATTATCTTGATTGTAGACATTAGTTATCTTTTTAAAAAAAATCATGTTTATATATGTTCTGTATTGTTGTAAGTCTTGTAAGCAGCAAATAATGAAAAAAGGTACAATAAACTGGTGAAGAGCATGATATAATTACACAATATGTGTACAACTTTAAAACAGACCAGGCAGGGGTCAACTTCATTGATAAACACTCGAAAACTATATTTTTGCATTGTATGATTCTGTTGCACAAGATGTAGTTATAATAATAAACATGGAAAACTTATAATTATAATATAAATGAAAGAATACTAAGTTTGTGCATAAGTTCATATCATTTTTCTATAAGTTTAATAACTGTAAAAGTTACACATCACTGACCTTTTAGTCATCAATAATATATTCTCCTTCACTGTTTACAACAGCCTGCCAATGCTGGGGTAACTTTTTCATTCTGTGACTATAGAAATCACATGGTTTTGAGGTGAAGAACTCTTTGAGTCATGTTTGGAGTGCATTTTCACCTGGAAAGCAAGTTTCTTAAAGACTACTTGACAGAGAGCAGAAGAGGTGAAAATCTGATGGGGCAAAGTCAGGAGGTGAATAAGATGGGTGTGGAATGACTTCCCAACCCAACTCCTGTGTAGAGGTTTCTGTCAGTCCAGCAGAATGCTGGCAGGCATTATCCTGGAGTAGCATCACATCATGCAGTCTTCCTGGTCTTTGTTCTTGGACAGCATCTGCAAGACATCTCAGTTGCTGACAATAAATTGATGGTTACACCTCAGGGAAGCTATTTGTAAAACACCACACACTCACTGTTCCACAAGATGCACAACATTTTGTGGACACATATAGGTCTTGGTATGGAGAATTTTGTTTTGTTTGGGCTCAACCATCCCTTTCTTTTCCTTATGTTTGCATCAGGACACCATTTCTCATCAACAGTAATGATACAGGACAGGAATGGTCAGTGATGTTCATGAGCTGACAGATGATGAGCAAGCAGAGATGCACTTATAGCCATTGGCTGATTTTTGTGATTCTGGCTTACAGCATGTGGTATCCATAAATCCAGTTTTTGGAAACTCCACATTGTAGGCAAATGTGACATAATGGTGGAATGATCACATTTCATCACATTTACTTATTCTCGATAACAATGACATGGATCATAGTGGATTAATGCATTTAAATGATCTTAATCAAACCTTGAAGGTCTTCCTGAATGTGGTGAGCCACTAATGTCAAAACAGTCCTCCTTAAAATGAGAAAAATTTTCTTTCCATGCTCTGTTCAAAGGTGTTATCCCCACACACAGCATGAATGTTCCTGTCTGCCTACAATGCACTCACCCCTCTAAAGAACTCAAACAGAAGAATATCTACATCTATACTCTGCAAACCACTGTGAGGTGCATGGCAGAGGGTACAATCCCACTGCGCCAGTTATTAGGATTTCTTCCTGTTTCATTCAGATATGGAGTGCAGGGATAATGATTGTTGGAATGCCTCTGTGCATGCAATAATTGTTTTAATCTTATCCTCATGACCCTATGTGAGTGATATGTAGGAAATTGTAGTGTGTGCCTAGGGTCATCATTTAAAGCCAGTTTTTGAAACTTTGCTAATAGACTTCCTCAGAACAGTCTTCAAGAGTCTCCCACTTCAGTTCCTTCAATATCTCTGTGACAGTCTCTCATGGAACAAACAAACCTGTCACCATTTGTGTTGCCCTTCTCTGTATATGTTCAGTATCTCCTGTTAGTCCTGTTTGGTATGGGTCCCACAAACTTTAGCAATATTCTAAAACCAGTCATATGAGTGATTTGTAAGCAGTCTCCATTGTAGACTGATTGCACTTCCCCAGTATTCTATCAAGAAATCAAAAACTACCACCTTATTTAACCATGACTGAGCATTTGTAATCATTCCCTTTCATATCCCCATGAAATGTGACACCCAGGTTTCTGTGTGAGTTGGCCAATTCGAACAGTGACTCGTTGATATTACAGTCATAGGGCATATCACTCTTTCATTTAGTGAAGGGCATAATTTTATACTTCTGAATCTTTAAATAAAGCTGCCAATCTTTGGACCACTTTGAAATCTTATCAAGATCTGACTAAATATTTATGCAATTTCTTTCAGACAGTAGTTCATTACAGATAATGGCATCATCTGCAAAAAGTCTGAAGTTACTATTGCTACTGTCCACAAAGTTATCAAATTGCAGCATGAAAAGCAAGGGTACCAACAACACACATCCCTGGGGCACACTAAAAGTTACTGCTACATCTGATGATGACTCTCCATCCAAGATAACGTGCTGCATTCTCCCTACCAAAGAGTCATCAATCCAGTCACAAATTTCATTTGATACCCCATATGATCATACTTTTGACAATAAGCCTAAGTGTGGTAATGAGTCAAATGTTTTTCAGAAATCAAGAAATACTGCATCTACCTGACTGCCTAGATTCAAAGCTTTCAGTATGTAATGTGAGAAAAGTGAGAGTGGGGTTTCACATGATTGATATTTTTGGAATTCATGCTGATTGGAATTTAGGAGGTCATTCTGCTAAAGACACCTAAATTTCACTTGATACCCCATATGATCATACTTTTGACAATAAGCCTATGTGTGGTAATGAGGCAAATGTTTTTCAGAAATCAAGAAATACTGCATCTACCTGACTGCCTAGATTCAAAGCTTTCAGTATGTAATGTGAGAAAAGTGAGAGTGGGGTTTCACATGATTGATATTTTTGGAATCCATGCTGGTTGGAATTTAGGAGGTTATTCTGCTAAAGGCACCTAATTATGTTTGAGCTCAGAATATGTTCTAAGATTCTACAACAAATCAATGTCAAGGACACTGGATAGTAGTTTTGTGTATCACTTGTACTGCCCTTCTTGTAGACAGGTGTGACCTGTGCTTTTTTTTCTGAGGTATCTATGAAATGTATGTCAGAAACATTCTGACTTCTGCACTTGGCATTCTACACTCCTGGAAATGAAAAAAAGAACACATTGACACCGGTGTGTCAGACCCACCATACTTGCTCCGGACACTGCGAGAGGGCTGTACAAGCAATGATCACACGCACGGCACAGCGGACACACCAGGAACCGCGGTGTCGGCCGTCGAATGGCGCTAGCTGCGCACCATTTGTGCACCGCCGCCATCAGTGTCAGCCAGTTTGCCGTGGCATACGGAGCTCCATCGCAGTCTTTAACACTGGTAGCATGCCGCGACAGCGTGGGCGTGAACCGTATGTGCAGTTGACGGACTTTGAGAGAGGGCGTATAGTGGGCATGCGGGAGGCCGGGTAGACGTACCGCCTAACTGCTCAACACGTGGGGCGTGAGGTCTCCACAGTACATCGATGTTGTCGCCAGTGGTCGGCGGAAGGTGCACGTGCCCGTCGACCTGGGACCGGACCGCAGCGACGCACGGATGCACGCCAAGACCGTAGGATCCTACGCAGTGCCGTAGGGGACCGCACCGCTACTTCCCAGCAAATTAGGGACACTGTTGCTCCTGGGGTATCGGCGAGGACCATTCGCAACCGTCTCCATGAAGCTGGGCTACGGTCCCGCACACCGTTAGGCCGTCTTCCGCTCACGCCCCAACATCGTGCAGCCCGCCTGCAGTGGTGTCGCGACAGGCGTGAATGGAGGGACGAATGGAGACGTGTCGTCTTCAGCGATGAGAGTCGCTTCTGCCTTGGTGCCAATGATGGTCGTATGCGTGTTTGGCGCCGTGCAGGTGAGCGCCACAATCAGGACTGCATACGACAGAGGCACACAGGGCCAACACCCGGCATCATGGTGTGGGGAGCGATCTCCTACACTGGCCATACACCTCTGGTGATCGTCGAGGGGACACTGAATAGTGCACGGTACATTGAAACCGTCATCGAACCCATCGTTCTACCATTCCTAGACCGAAAAGGGAACTTGCTGTTCCAACAGGACAATGCACGTCCGCATGTATCCCGTGCCACCCAACGTGCTCTAGAAGGTGTAAGTTAACTACCCTGGCCAGCAAGATCTCCGGATCTGTCCCCCATTGAGCATGTCTGGGACTGGATGAAACGTCGTCTCACGCGGTCTGCACGTCCAGCACGAACGCTGGTCCAACTGAGGCGCCAGGTGGAAATGGCATGGCAAGCCGTTCCACAGGACTACATCCAGCATCTCTACGATCGTCTCCATGGGAGAATAGCAGCCTGCATTGCTGCGAAAGGTGGATATACACTGTACTAGTGCCGACATTGTGCATGCTCTGTTGCCTGTGTCTATGTGCCTGTGGTTCTGTCAGTGTGATCATGTGATGTATCTGACCCCAGGAATGTGTCAATAAAGTTTCCCCTTCCTGGGACAATGAATTCACGGTGTTCTTATTTCAATTTCCAGGAGTGTATTTTCTAGCTGACTGCTTCACTCACTCTCCCCAAACAATGAAATGACATCTAAAATCAAGTAACAACACTGAACTACAACTAAAAAATGACAATTGACAAATAAACCCCAAAGCAGCAGGAATAACAACATGCAAAACAAAAATGCTACAAATGTAGGCACCAACCTAATAGTTGTCAAACTGTAATTTTTCACATTACACATTCAAAACTAAACATTCACCCATTTTACCAGTTTCGTGTGCTAATATTTTGCCAATTTCTATCATACCATATTTTAGTTTATCACTGCATTTATAGCTATAAGGTGAGGAAAAACTATTAAAGTTATTAAAGTGAGGTCATGATAAAATCGTACAGCATTTTTTTTTTTCTTTTTTTCCCCATATGCATATCAGAATGGTAATTGCACTCTAAATCTTCTAGCCAAATCTCCTTTTTAATTACAATAATATATTTTATGCCTCAGTACAAACATAGATAATTACAATCCACTATTGTGAATTTCTAGTACTTACAGTTTGTACTTGCACCATTACGATCTAAGTAAAATTTTACTGGAGGACTTTAAGTTAACATTGTATCGAAAGTAATTTTTATTATAGCAAGGGATACAGTTGGGGAGCAAAAGAGTTAGAGAGTAAATGTGAGAATGACAAGATGTATAAAGAGATGTCTGCAAAATATGTTGTTATCAGATTTAAACAATATTCTTCCTGCTCACTTTTGTAGACAGAATATTTACTTTTTACTGCCATAAGATAATGCCAAATGATCACACAGAGGTGCTTTCTAATATTTGGGAATGTTTGCTAATACATAGAGACATTTGTTCCTTAAGAGTTTTTGTTACTGATAATGGAGTGCAGTTTTGACTGACCTGTGACACACACTATCATAATATAGGACACAAAAATATTTTTCATGTAGGTATTGACCTCTTGTCTATGGTTAGAATCACATTATGTTCTCTGGTTCAAAAGTATTCAACAAGTTCCCATTTAACATAGTGAAAGAAGTTAGGAATCTCTGCCAGTTCAAAAGGGAATATGAAACATACCCCATCAGACCTCTTAAAAATATATGTATGAAGATGGTATCTGTTCTTTCGGACATGTATGAAAGAACAAATACCATCAGCAACCATGCAAATCATTAGAATGAAATTACAATAAATGAATACCCTTAGCTGCTTACAGGCATTGATGTAAGTCAGCGGGGACAATTGAAAATGTGTGCCCCAACTGGGACTCGAACCCGGGATCTCCTGCCTACATGGCAGACACTCTATCCATCTGAGCCACCAACGACATAGAGGGTAGTGCGACTGAAGGGACTTACCTCTGATACACTGCCCGTGAGACTCACATTCACAGCTTATTGTCCTGCACTATATTCATAGTACCCCTGCCCATCATACTCATTACTCACAGCTGCATGGTCACTGATGGTATCTGTTCTTTCCGATATGTCCGAAAGAATAGATACCATCTTATATATATATAAGGCTCACTCACCATTTTACCATCTTCTTTTGCGTGGATGCACAAACAGTACCCAAACTCTTATGGGAATTGGTAATAAAGCTGCGAGTAGTGAGTATGATGGGCAAGGGCACTATGAATATAGTGCAGGACAATAAGTTGCGAATGTGGGTCTCAAGGGAGGCGTGCCAGAGATAAGTCCCTTCAATCGCGCTACCCTCTGTGTCCTCGGTGGCTCATATGGCCATTTAAGCAGGAGATCTACATCTACATATACATTTAAACTCCACAAGCCACCCAATGGTGCATGGCAGATGGCACATTACATGCCACTACATTACCTCCCTTTCTTGTTCCAGTCGCATATGGTTTGCAGGAAGAACTGCCATAAAGCTTCTGTGCGCACTCGTATCTCTCTAATTTTACATTTGTGATCTCCTCGGGAGGTATAAGTAGGGGAAAGCAATATATTCATCCAGAAACGCACCCTCTCGAAACCTGGACAGCAAGCTACACCGCGATAAGGAGTGCCTCTTTTGCAAACGTCTGCCACTTGAGTTTGCTAAACATCTCCGTAACGCTATCATGCTTACCAAATAACCCTGTGATGAAATGTACCACTCTTCTTTGGATCTTCTCTATCTCCTCTGTCAACCTGACCTGGTATGGATCCCACACCAATGAGCAATACTCAAGTATAGGTCGAATGAGTGTTTTGTAAGCCACCTCCTTTGTTGATGGACTACATTTTCTAAGGACTCTTTCAATGAATCTCAACCTGGCACCCGCCTTACCAACAATTAATGTTATATGATCATTCCACTTCAAATCATTCTGTATGCATAGTCCCAGATACTTTACAGAAGTAACTGCTACCAGTGTTTGTTCCGCTATCATATAATTATACAATAAAGGATCCTTCTTTCTATGTATTCACAGTACATTACATTTGTCTATGTTAAGGGTCAGTTGCCACTCCCTGCACCAAGTGCCTATCTGCTGCAAATCTTCCTGCATTTAGCTGCAATTTTCTAAAGCTGCAACTTCTCTATATATTACAGCATCATCCGCGAAAAGCCGCATGGAACTTCCGACACTATCTATTAGGTCATTTATGAATATTGTGAAAATCAATGGTCCCATAACACTCCCCTGTGGCTCGCCAGAGGTTACTTTAACATCTGTAGATGTCTGTCCATTGAGAACAACATGCTGTGTTCTGTTTGCTAAAAACTCTTCAATCCAGCTGATATTCCATAGGCTCTTACCTTGTTTATCAGGCGACAGTGCAGAACTATATCGAATGCCTTCTGGAAGTCAAGGAAAATAGTATCTACCTGGGAGCCTGTATCTAATATTTTCTGGGTCTTATGAACAAATAAAGTGAGTCGGGTCTCACACGATTGCTGTTTCCAGAATCCATGTTGATTTCTACAGAGTAGATTCTGGGTTTCCAGAAATGACTTGATACACAAGCAAAAAATATGTTCTAAAATTCTACAACAAATTTATATCAGAAATATAGGCCTATAGTTTTGCACATCTGCTCAACGACCCTTCTTGAAAACTGGAACTACCTGTGCTCTTTTCCAATAATTTGGAACCTTCTGTTCCTTTAGAGACATGTGGTACATGGCTGTTAGAAAGGCGGCAAGTTCTTTCGCGTACTCTGTGTAGAATCAAATTGGTATCCAGTCAGGTCCAGTGGACTTTCCACTGTTGAGTGATTTCAGTTTCTATTCCTTGGACACTTATTTCGATGTCAGCCATTTTTTCGTTTGTGCGAGGATTTAGGGAAGGAACTGCAATGTGGTCTTCCTCTGTGAAACAGCTTTGGAAAAAGGTGTTTAGTATTTCAGCATTATGCGTGTCATCCTCTGTTTCAATGCCATTATCATCCCAGAGTGTCTGGATATGCTGTTTCAATCCACTTACTGATTTAACGTAAGACCAGAACTTCCGTGGATTTTCTGTCAAGTCTGTACATAGAATTTTACTTTCGAATTCACTGAATGATTCACGCATAGCCCTCCTTACGCTAACTTTGACATTGTTTAACTTCTGTTTGTCTGAGAGGTTTTGGCTGTGTTAAAATTTACAGTGAAGCTCTCTCTGCTTTTGCAGTAGATTCCTAACTTTGTTGTTGAACCACAGAGGGTTTTTCCCATCCCTCACTGTTTTACTTGGCACGTACCTGTCTAAAATGCATTTTACGATGGCCTTGAACTTTTTCCATAAACACTCAACATTGTCAGTGTCAGAACAAAAATTTTCTTTTTGATCTGTTAGGTAGTCTGAAATCTGCCTCCTATTACTCTTGCTAAACAGATAAACCTTCCTCCCTTTTTATAGTCCTATTTACTTCCACATTCAGGGATGCTGCAACAGCCTTATGATCACTGAGTCCCTGTTCTGTGCTTACAGAGTCAAAAAGTTCGGATCTGTTTGTTATCAGTAGGTCCAAGATATTATCTCCACAAGTTGATTCTCTGTTTAATTGCTAGAGGTAATTTTCGGATAGTGCACTCAGTATAATGTCACTCAATTCTCTGTCCCTACCACCCGTCCTAAACATCTGAGTGTCCCAGTCTACATCTGGTAAATTGAAATCTTCACCTAAGACTATAACATGCTGAGGAAATTTATGTGAAATGTATTCCAGATTTTCTCTCAGTTGTTCTGCCACTAATGCTGCAGAGTCGGGAGGTTGGTAAAAGGAGCCAATTATTAACCTAGCTCAGTTGTTGAGTATAACCTCCACCAGTAATAATTCACAGGAACTATCCACTTCTATTTCACTACAGGATAAACTACTACTAAACACACCACCACCGGTGCCTTTGTAAAAATTTCAGTAGAATTTATCTCTGGCTTTAGCCAGCTTTCTGTACCTATAATGATTTCAGGTTCAGTGCCTTCTATCAGCGCTTGAAGTTCCAGTACTTTACCAATGCAGCTTCGACAGTTTACAATTACAATACCAATTGCTACTTGGTCCCTGCATGTCCTGACTTTGCCCCACACCCTTTGAGGGTTCAAGTCCCAGTTGGCGCACACATTTTCAACTGTCCCAATTGACTTATATCAACACCTGTAAGCAGCTAAGGATGTTCACTTCATGGTAATTTCACTCTTAAAAATTATCTGATTATCTAGATGCAAAGATTGTAAATTCATTTTGGCTAAATGGCAAGCTGAAGTGTTCTTTGTGTGGGTGCATGACATGTAACTGTATGGTTAAATGACAATGGCATCCCCTTGTGTAAAATATTCCAAAGGTAAAATAGCTCCTGTTTGGATCTCCAGGTGGGGAATGCTCAGGAGAATGTCATTCTCAAGATAAAAAACTGGTGTTCCACAAATTGTGGCATGGAATGTCAAATCTCTTAATAGGGCAGCTAGGTTAGAAAATTTAGAAAATGAAATGGATAGGTTAAAATTAGTTATAGTGGGAATTAGTGAAGTTCAGTGGCAGGAGAAGCAGGACTTCTGGTCAGGTGAATACAGGGTTATAAATACAAAATCAAATAGGGACAATACAGGAGTAGGTTTTATAATTAATAACAAAATATGAATGCAAGGAAGCTACTGCAAACAACATAGTGAATGCATTTTTGTAGCCAAGATAGAGACAAAGCCCACACCACCACAGTAGTACAAGTTTATATGCCAATTATCTGTGCAGACGATGAAGAGATCAAAAAAATGTATGATGAGATAAAAGAAATTATTCACATACTTAAGGGAAATGAAATTTTAATGTTCATGGGGGACTGAAATTCAATGGTAGGAAAAAGAAGAGAAGTAAAAGTAGTAGATGAATGTGGATAGGGGGTAAGTTATGAAAGAGAGAGCTGTGTGGTAGATATTTGTTCAAAGCATAATTTAATCATCACTAACACTTGGTTTAAGAATTGTGAAAGAAGATTGTGTACATGGAAGAGAGCTGGAGACATTTGAAGGTTTCTGATTGATTGTATAATGGTAAGAGAGAGATTTTGGAAACAGATTTTAAATTATGAGACATTTCCAGGGGCAGGTGTAGGTTCTGTCCACAATTTATTGGTTACAAAATGTAGATTACAACTGGAGAAATTGCAGAAATGTAAGAAATTAACAAGATGGGAAATGGATAAACTGAAAGAACCAGAGGTTGTTGAGAGTTTCAGAGGGAGCATTAGGGAACAATTGACAAGAACATGGTGAAGTTATGCAGTAGAAGAAGTATAAGTAGCTTTGAGAGAGGAAATAGAGAAGGCGGCAGAGAATCAAATAGGTAAACAGACAAGGTCTAGCAGAAATCCTTGGATAACACAAAAATACAGAATTTTATTGATGAAAGGACAAATATAAAAATCCTGTAAATGAAGCAGGCAAAAGGGAATACAAATCCTAAGAAATGAGAGTGACAGGATGTGCAAAATGGCTAATGAGAATGATTAGAGGACAAATGCAAGGACATAGAAGGATATTTCTCTTGGGGAAAGATAGCTATTGCCTAGAGTAAAATTAAAGAGACCTTTGGAGTAAATCTGTATGAATGTCAAGATCTCTGAAGGAAAACAGTCCTAAGCACAGAAGGGTAAGCTGAAAGATGGAAGCAGTTTGTAGAGGGTCTATACAAGGGAGATGTAGTTGAGGACAATATTATAAAAATGGAAGAAGATCTAGATGAAGATCAGATTAGAGATATGATACTGTGCGAAGAATTTGGCAGAGCACTGAAAAGTCTAAGAAGGAACGAGGCCCCACGAGTACCGTCAAATGGGGTGATTTCGGACAGTTTTGTCATTATTTTGATTGTAACTTTTGTATATATTGTTAGATTAAATTTATTGTTATGGAAATGGTAGGGTATATGTGTAACAAATAAAATATCTGAGAACCAGAAAGTGTATGTGTAGGTATATTTATTTGAGGCAGTTAAATAATGTGTCCAAAGTCACTCCATGGATTGGGGTGATTTCGGACACATGTGTTTTTTAAATCTCTGTCTGAAGTTACAGTATATAGAGGGCAAATTCGGACAGTTACTGCGCTTTTTTTTAAATTCTAGACTATTTTTATTTGATTTTGGTGACATTTGACACATTTTAACGAAGCCCTTTGTAACAAATAAGTGATATGGGAATGATATAATGAATTTTATATATTAGAGATAAGTTTTTATTTTGCAAGAATTTAAATAAACAGTCTCTTTGTTCACTTCTGCATGAGCTCATTTAATATTTTCGCTTAAGTGAATGGAAAGATCTTCTGACTGTCGTTCGAAGAATAAATGCACCCATTCTACTCCTGGTAAGATATTATGAAATTTCTTCTCTTTTTGGCTAGATTTATCAAGGTAGCCTTTAACTAAATATCTAACATCCAATTTAATGAAGGGAAATCCCCAATGTTCAGCCCTCAAGATACCTTGCTTCAACATTTCTTCTTCTTCTTCTTCTTCTTCTTTATTTGGCCCTGGCTGTCCTCCCATTTTTTCTGGTTGTGCTTGCTACACTTTATTTTGTAGGGTTGATATAGGTATACCATATAAGTCACATGCTTTTGTGTACAATAATTTACCACTCGGAATATCATGAACAGGTTTATCTAAGTTCCGGGTCATAATTACACCGTACTGTAACACCTCTCCTGCTCTAATACATTCTTGACATTGTCCAAAATCACTCCACACAGTACACAGTTTTATGAAAAAAATTATTATTTTATAACCTTGCACTAGAAATTCAACAAACTTGTACATGAATTGTCTCAATGCTGTTAGCTACTGAGTGCGTCGACAATTACGGTTACAATAACTTCCTGTTTGGTGGAACAATAGAAAGTTTCCACTTTACGATAATGAATGGATTTTTAACACTGAGACTGTTCGTCAATTATTCACATAGGGAAACAATTGCTGCACAATAAAAGTTGTGGAAAGTGATAAATGCAATATTGCACTTAAAATAAGTAAAGGGATGTTCTGATAGCCTTGGGAGACAAAACTTTTCCATCTGGTAAGCAAGATATATGAGACAGGCGAAATGCCCTCAGACTTCAACAAGAATACAATAATTCATATATCAGAAAAGCATGTGCTGACAGGTGTGAATATTACTGAACTATGTGTTTAATATATCATGGATGCAAAACACTAACACAGATTCATTACAGAATAATGGGAAACTTACAGAAACTGATCTCAAAGAAGATCAGTTTGGATTCTGAAGCAATGTAGGAATATGGAAGGTAATACTAACCTTTCTATGTCTCTTAGAAGACATGTTCAGGAAAGGCAAACCTATATTTAAAGCATTGATCCTCATTACCAACAAACACTGTCTGCCTGTGTCAATTCATGTGAATGGACAGTCTGTTGCTGATCATTCCCACATAGAAAGCTTCACAGTGTAGGCAGGTCAGTTGGTAAATCACGTGGGTGCTTGCATATGTGGCACTGCCTTTGATCGTGCACACCTTCTGGGTTACAGGACTGGAGTAGGTGGTGGTGGGAGGGTGCATGGGACAGGTTTTACACCGGGGGTGGTTACAAGGGTAGGAGCCAGAGGGTAGAGGAGGTGGTTTGGGGATTTCATAGGGATGAACTAAGAGGTTACGAAGGTTAGGTGGACGGCGGAAAGACACTCTTGGTGGAGTGGGCACGATTTCATGAAGGATGGATCTCATTTCAGGGTAGGATTTGAGGAAGTCGTATCCCTGCTGGAGAGCCACATTCAGAGTCTGATCCAGTCCCGGAAAGTATCCTGTCACAAGTGGGGCACTTTTGGGGTTCTTCTGTGGGAGGTTCTGAGTTTGAGAGGATGAGGAAGTGGCTCTGGTTATTTGCTTCTGTACCAGGTCGGGAGGGTAGTTGCTGGATGTGAAAGCTGTTTCCTGAAAACAGGTTACATATTTAACTTCACTTTGAACATTGTCCGACTTCTCAGGTTCATCTCCAGCTACTTGTAGTCCAATGAAAAATGGGTTAGAACCTTAAAGTAGGTGATTCTTAACTTTACACTCTTTTTCCATATCAGTCCAAGATTTAACTTTACTTATATCAGCACTAGTCTCAGGTTTAGAATACGTTACAACCTTAAATCTATTCCTCCTCGTATATTTATGCCATGGTACACCTGTAGATCGCTGTTTTGAGGAAACTGTGAAGCTTTCTATGAGGGAATGACCAGCAACAAACTGTCCATTCGCATGAATGGACACAGGCACACAGTGTTTGTTGGTAATGAGGATCACCCTGTGGCTAAACATGCCACGGCCAGCACATCTTGGCACAGTGTTACACCGTCCGGGTTAACTGGATACTTCGCACTAACACCAACCTGTCAGAACTCCGGTGATGGGAACTTGCCCTTCAGTATATCCTCTCTTCTCGTTACCCACCAGGCCCGCTCATACCTCACCTGTCACTCAACAACATCTTTGCCTTTGTGCTTCCACCTCGGCTGACATTTCTGCCCAAACTCTTTGCCTTTACAAATGTCTGCTTGTGTCTGTGTATGTGCGGATGGATATGTGTGTGTATGCGAGTGTATACTTGTTCTTTTTTCCCCCTAAGGCAAGTCTTTCCTCTCCCTTAAAACCCACATCCTTTTGTCTTTCCCTCTCCTTCCCACTTTTCTGATGAAGCAACCGTTGGTCGCAAAAGCTTGAATTTTGTGTGCATGTTTGTGTGTCTATAAACCTGCCAGCGCTTTCATTTGGTAAGTCACATCTTCTTTGTTTTTAGATCCCACGTGGAATGTCCCCCCCCCCCTCTCTCTCTCTCTCTCTCTCTCTCTCTCTCTCTCTCTCTCTCTCTCTTCCTCTACCAAATGAAAGTGCTGGTATGTGGCTTGTCGATAGACACACAAACAATCACAAACATACACACAAAATTCAAGCTTTTTCAACCAACGGTTGCTTCATCAGGAAAGAGGGAAGGGGAGGAAAAGATGAAAGGATGTTGGTTTTACGGGAGAGGATAAGGAGTCATTCCAATCCTGGGAGCAGACATTTGTAAAGGCAAATTGTTTGGGCAGTGATGTCAGTCAAGGCGGAAGTACAGATGCAAAGATGTTGTTGAATGACAAGTGAGCTATGAGCGGCGACAACTTGAAATTAGCGGAAGTTGATACCTGGTGGGTAACGAGAAGAGAGGATATACTGAAGGGCAAGTTCCCATCTCCAGAGTTCTGACAGGTTGGTGTTAGTGGGACGTATCCAGATAACCTGGATGGTGTAACACTGTGCCAAGATGTGCTGGTCGTGCACCAAGGCATGTTTAGCTGCAGGGTGATCCTCATTACCAACAAAAACTGTCTGCCTGTGTCCATTCATGCGAATGGACTGTTTGAAGCTCAGGCTATCCGTGATCTGAAGGCTGACCGATCCATCGTCATTCTTTTGGCGGACAAGGGTTTCACGACTGTGGTACTTGATCGTTGGGAGTATGTGGCTGAGGGACTGCGTCAGCTTTCAGACAACACTAAATTCAAAGTTTGCCAAGGTAATCCCATTCCTGATGACCAGGCAGAGCTTCAAGGAATCCTCAGAACCTTAGGCCCCCTACAAAACCTTTCACCTGACTCCATCAACCTCCTGAATCCACCGACATCCCGCACCCCTATCTTCTACCTTCTTCCTAAAATTCACAAACTCAATCACCCCGGCCGCCCCATTGTAGCTGGTTATCAAGCCCCCACAGAACGTATCTCTGCCTACATAGATCAACACCTTCAACCCATTACGTGCAGTTTCCCATCCTTCATCAAAGACACCAACCACTTTCTCGAACGCCTGGAATTCTTACCCAATCTTTTACCCCCGGAAACAATCCTTGTAACCATTGATGACACTTCCTTATACACAAATATTTCGCACATCGAGGGCCTTGCTGCGATGGAGCACTTCCTTTCATGCCAATCACCTGCCACCCTACCTAAAACCTCTTTTCTCATTACCTTAGCCAGCTTCAACCTGACTCACAACTTCTTCACTTTCGAAGGCCAGACATACCAACAATTAAAGGGAACAGCCATGAGTACCAGGATGACCCCTCGTATGCCAACCTATTTATGGGTCACTTAGAGGAAGCCTTCTTGGTTACCCAGGCCTGCCAATCCAAAGTTTGGTACAGATTTATTGATGACATCTTCATGATCTGGACTCTCCAACCTTAACTCCTTTGGTTCCATCAGATTCACATGGTCCTACTCCAAATCCCATGCCACTTTCCTTGACGTTGACCTCCATCTGTCCAATGGCCAGCTTCACACGTCCGTCCACATCAAACCCACCAACAAGCAACATTACCTCCATTATGACAGCTGCCACCCATTCCACTTCAAACGGACCCTTCTCTACAGCCTAGGTCTTCGTGGCAAACGAATCTGCTCCAGTCTGGAATCCCTGAACCATTACACCAATAACCTGAAAACAGCTTTCGCATCCCGCAACTACCCTCTCAACCTGGTACAGAAACAAATAACCAGAGCCACTTCCTCATCCCCTCAAACCCAGAACCTCCCACAGAAGAACCCCAAAAGTGCCCCACTTGTGACAGGATACTTTCCGGGACTGGATCAGACTATGAATGTGGCTCTCCAGCAGGGATACGACTTCCTCAAATCCTGCCCTGACATGAGATCCATCCTTTATGAAATCCTCCCCACTCAGTCAAGAGTGTCTTTCTGCCGTCCACCTAACCTTCGTAACCTCTTAGTTCATCCCTATGAAATCCCCAAACCACCTTCCCTACCCTCTTGCTCCTACACTTGTAACCTCCCCCGGTGTAAAACCTGTCCCATGCACCCTCCCACCACCACCTACTCCAGTCCTGTAACCTGGAAGGTGTACACGATCAAAGGCAGAGCCACATGTGAAATCACCCAAGTGATTTACCAACTGACTTGCCTACACTGTGAAGCTTTCTATGTGGGAATGATCAGCAACAAACTGTCCATTCGCATGAATGGACACAGGCAGACAGTGTTTGTTGGTAATGGGGATCACCCTGTGGCTAAACATGCCTTGGTGCAGGGCTAGCACATCTTAGCACTGTGTTATACCGTCCGGATCATCTGGATGCCTCCCACTAACTTCAACCTGTCAGAACTCCGGAGATGGGAACTTGCCCTTCAGTATATCCTCTCTTCTCGTTACCCACCAGGTCTCAACCTCAGCTAATTTCAAGTTACCGCCACTCATACCTCACTTGTCATTCAACAACATCTTTGCGTCTGTACTTCCGCCTCGACTGACATCTCTGCCCGAACTCTTTGCCTTTACAAATGTCTGCTTGTGTCTGTGTATGTGCGGATGGATATGTGTGTATGTGCGAGTGCATACCTGTCCTTTTTTCCCCTAAGGTAAGTCTTTCTGCTCCCGGGATTGGAATGACTCCTTACCCTCTCCCTTAAAACCCATGTCCTTTCCTCTTTCCCTCTCCTTCCCTCTTTCCTGACAAAACAACCGTCGGCTGCGAAAGCTTGAATTTTGTGTATATGTTTGTGTTTGTTTGTGTGTCTATCGACATGCCAGTGCTTTCATTTGGTAAGTCACATCATCTTTGTTTTTATTCCCACGTGGAATGTTTCCCTCATATAAATTGGCATGTGTCTGATTGTGCACACCTGAAATATATCTTTCATGAATGCCACAAAAAGATAGAATGTAAATAAGATACCAACTAAACAACAGTACATTCAACTAACAGAAAGTTTTTGTTTCACATATTAACGATGAGTAATATATACAAGAATCAAGATAAGTTCACTATTCCAGGGGAAATACAGAAATACTAATAAATAATTTTCAGACACCTATTCAAAAAAAATTAATTACACTATTTATTCAAGACTGGCAAGTTTAGTGATTACACACATTTTCTTTCACATATTCATCAATTGTATAAAAAGATTTCTCTATCAGGTACTCCTTGAGAGTTTTTTTGAATGCTGGCAATCTATTGTTAAGGCATTAGATGTGTGGTGGGAGAGCATTAAAGAGCTTAATATTGGAGTAGTAAGCTCCTTTTTGAATCATAGCGAGACTTTTCAATTCAATGTACAGACTGTTTTTGGTCCTTGTGCTGTAGTCATGAAATTGGCTGTTACATTTGTAGATAGAAGGGTTGTTACAGAAAAAGGTCAACAAAGAAAAGATATACTGTGAGGTGGTTGTAAGGATCCCCATCTTTCAAAACAAGTACCTACAAAAGTGTCTGTGATGGACACCACTCATTATTCTGAGGACTTTTTCCTGTGCAGTGAAAATTTTCTTTGTGAGAGGTTGGTTCCCCCAGAATATAATAGCATATGACATTAATGAATGAAAATAACCAAAGTAAGAAGCCTTAATGGTATCTACATCAGCCACTGAAGCAATAACCCATAGTGCAAATATTGCTGAGCTAAGTGTTTTGTGAAGATGAAGAATGTGTGTCGACCAATTACATTTGCTGTCTATATAAGCACCCAGGAATATCGTAACCTCAACTTTTTGTATTGCTTGATCTCTACACTTAATGTTAATTTCTTCCAGATTTCTTTGTGGAGTATGGAATCTCATACAAAGGGTTTTATCTGTATTGAGTGAGGGACCATTTGAAGAAAACCAATTTACTATATCATTGAGAACTTCGTTTGTAGTTTATTCAAGATTGTTGTCTGTAAAATCATCAATTAGAATTGTAGTGTCATCTGCAAAAAGAGTTAATTTACTCTTTGTATCAGAACAAAGTGGGAGATGATTAATGAAGATGAGAAACAGCAGTGGACCCAAAACAGAGCCTTGTGGCACACCACACTGTAGATCACTCAGATGAGGCAGCTTCTCCAGATGTGCCATTCAGCATTACAGTCTTCTTACAGTCCTTTAGGTATGACTGGAGTCATGAACCAATGGTACCACCCAAACCATAATATTCTGCTTTTTTTCAAAAGAATTAGATGGTTTACACACTGAAAGGCTTTAGAGAGGTCACAAAAAATACCTACTGGAGACATCTTTTTGTTCATGGCTTCCAGAACTTGATTGGTGAAAGAGAATATTGCTTGTTCTGTACAAAGACCTGCACGAAAACCAAACTGACTTTTGTTTAGGATATTGTGGAAGCTGAGATGAAACATGGATGATGAACAGTTCAGGTGAGAAGAGAAAGAAGCTTTCAAAACATGTTACAGAAGAATGCTGAAGACTATGTAACTAACAAGGAGCTACTGTATAGAACTGGGGAGAAAAGAAATTTCTGGAACAATCTGACTAGAAGAATGGATCAGTTGATAGGACACATTCTGAGACATCATAGGACTACCAACTTAGTACTGGTGAGAAAGGGGGACAGGGTGGGGAGGGGTGTGTGTGTGGGGGGGGGGGGAGGTAAAAGCTATAGAGGGAGAGCAACTTGACTTGTTCCCTACACCTCAAGTTTCTCCTTCTTGATGTGATCTATGGAATATGATGAATGAAGTAAGGTATCTCAAATACACTATATATCAGTCATATTACAGAGAAATTTTCAGTTAACTACAGATAACTACCAAGTAAAGGTGTAAAAAATGGAATTTAAGATACATTTTTATTTACAGAAATGCTCCATAGATATGCTGATGGGGAAACAGTAGATGACGATGATTTCAAGGTTTGTAGTCACATATTTACTCACTTTTTGGGTGCTGTACTCACATGCATGATTGCAAAATTCATGCCCAATAAATAAGTGATACTGCTTATGAACTGATTTCAGTATACAAAACAGAATGCACCTAACAAACTTTCCTTTTCTTTTTCTTTCAGTGTTACTTGAAATGTATTATGATTGAGTTTAATTCTGTAAGTATCTCAAGTCTTACAAAACAATGCTGTAAAATACCAAACACTTTTAACAGTCATGCATTATAATAAATAAACATTTGCTGTTTAAGCTCTCAGAGGATGGAGTTTTTGTTTTGGAAGAAGAATTAGAAAATATTCCTCCAGAAATAAAAGAAGAAGGCCATAGGGTTGTACACAGCTGCAAACACATAAGTAAGTAATGCTGATGTAAAGTCTGACATGAAGTTTACTAAAATAATGATATTCATTCCACGAATTGCAAATCTAAAGAACCTACAAGAATTTAATCATAGTAATTAGGAAATTTATGTTACAGATCATGATGAAGCTTGTCAAACAGCTTACCAGATACATCAGTGCTATAAACAGAGTGACCCTGAGGTGAGTGGGCTATATTATTTTGTTCTTAATATTGTTGTGGTCTTCAGTCTAAAGACTGGCTTGATACAGCTGCCCATGCTAATCTATCCTGTCCAAGCTTTTTCATCTCTGCATATCCATTGTAATCTATACCCATGAGAACCTTCTTCCTGAACCCAACATTGTTCTCTCTCTACAATTATTACCTCTTCCACTTCCCTCTATAAACATACTGGTTATTCCTTGATGTGTCCTACCAGCTGACCACTTCTTTTAGTTAGATTGTTTGATAAATTTCTCTTCTCATCAATTCAGTTCAGTAACTCATCATCAGTCTTCCATTCTACACATCTAATCTTTAGCATTCTTCTCTGTACCACATTTTAAAAGTTTATATTCACTTCATTTCTGTACTCCTTAGTGCCCATGCATTTTCACTTGCATATAGCACTACACTCTATACAAATTCATTCATAAAAGAGTTTCCAACACTTATATTTATGTAAGATATTACTATATTTCTCTTTTTTTCATATATTCTTTTTGGCTACCACAAATATGTATTTAAAATCCCCTCTGCATCAATGATCATCAGTTATTATGCACTCCGTCTTCAGGCCACAAGTGGCCCATCGGGACCATCCAACCACTGTGTCATCCTCTGTTGAGGATGCAGATAGGAGGGGCGTGTGGTCAGCACACCGCTCTCCCAGCCGTTAACGATGGTTTTCTTTGACCGGAGCCGCTACTAGTCGGTCGAGTAGCTCCTCAGTTGGCATCACGAGACTGAGTGCACCCCGAATCAGTTATTATGCTGCCCAAATAAAACAATTCAGCCACTACTTTTGGAGCCCCTTTCCTAAAGTGATTCTCTCAGCATTAGCTGATTTAATATGACTACACTCAATTAAGCACTATATTTTTACTTTTACTGATGTTCATTATATAAACTCCTTTCAAGATACTACCCATTCTATTCATCTGTTCTTACAACTCTTTTTCTATCTGTGACACAATCACAGTGTCTTCCGAAAGAATTACTGCTACTGTTTCATATCCTTTGAAACTTATAAAAGCTACATGGTTTTTACATATGTTTCTCCTTGCATTTTCTCTCTACTCCTTCAAGAATTTGAGAAAGCAATCCAGTTATTCTCAAAATATTTCTCTATGTCCACAAATGATATAACTGTGTATTTTTATGTCTACAATCTATCTTCCAAAATAATAGTAAGGATAAGTATTGCTTCGTGTGCTCCTACATTTGTCTGGAGTCCTAACCAATCATCACAGAGGTAAACTTCTATTGGTTTTCCCATTCTTATGAAAAGAATTTTTGTTAGTATTTTGCAACCATAACTTATTGAACTGGTGGTTGGGTAATGATTACAAGTGTCAGTACCTGCCTTCTTTAAATCTGGGATTATAAACTGCATTCTTCTTCAAGCCTGAGGGTATTTTTTTTCTGTTTCATATATCTTGCATAATATCTTGATTTCCTCAAGGATCTCATTGTTTATGAGGAAATGTTGGCAACCCCAGGTGCTTTGTTTCAACTCTAGGTTATTCAGTGCCCTATCAATTTTTTCTCACAGTATCATATCTCCCATCGCATTCTCATGTACTTCCTCTTACTCTTCAATAGCATTGTCTTCAATTTTGTTTCCTTTGTATAGCCCTTCTATACATTCTTTCCATTTTTCAGCTTTTTCTTTCTTGCTTAGTATTCACTTACCATTTGAGTCCTTAATGTTCATATAGTTTCTGTAGTATTCTTTACGTAGCACCTCTTTCCTGTAATCAGCACACTTTTACAGCTTTACATTTCTCCTCTGACCATTCCTGTTTAGCCATTTTGCATTGTCTATCTATCTCATTTTCTAGACAGCAGTACACTCTTTTACTCACTTCATTTGCTGGACTTTTATATTTCAACCTCTTCTCAATAAAATTCAATATCTTGTGTATTACTCGTGGATTTAAACTATATCCCAAAGGTGTCTTTCCACCTCTTATTGTATTCATTTCCCCTGTTTCAGTCAATGACTACTTAATGTTCTCTTTGAAATTCTCAAAAATCACTGGTTCTTTCAGTCTATCCTGGTCCCATGTCCTTGTCACTGGTTTCCTAAAAAACTATAGAAATTTTCAATGCAGTAAAACAATCAACCTGTTAAGAGTTGGGATCTTACAGTCACCTGGAATTATGTATTTAAGTCTATTCTAGGAATTCCAGATTTGTTTATACTTGTAGATGGAAAAATCAAGGATAAGTAGGGCAATGCCCCATCAACAATGAGGCCATTAGAGACAGAGCACAAGCTCGGCATTGAGGAAATTATATCAACTGTGTCATTTTTGAATAGGCTAACCCAACATTTCAATTAAGGAATGTATGAAACCATGAGACCTCTAAATGTGGATGGCAGACCTCAAAAATTATTATGAGTCCACTGCATATTTTCAGATACACAGAATAGTAGATAGTTGTCACCATGTGTCTCAGCCTGATTGGGTACTTTGTACCCTAATTCACAAGACCCACATTATCCCAGTCCCTGAGACTTTATGCCTTACATAGGGAGCATTTCCAACAGGACTGGTATTATTTTGTGTAAATTTGATGTCAAATCTGTTTTTCAACCTGCATTAACATTAAGATCCTTTTAGCTTTCATGGAGGATGATTCTGATTTGGGTGGGTGTCTACAATATTCCTAGCAGCTGTGGCATGTTATAAATTAGTCAGACTATCACAGCTCTGGAGGACAGGTGTACTGAGCATAAAAACCACATATGCTTACAACTGCTGAGCAAATTTGGTACTGCAGGAGATGATCTTGTCACCTGTCATCCTATGGAATACAACAATGTGGAAGTTCTGGCATGCACTTCCAGCTACTGGGATAGTATTATTAAGGAGGCAGTTAAAATTAAATTTGCAAGTAACCTTATAAATATAGATGCAGGTTTTTACTTAAATTCTGCATGGAATCCTGCTCTTTCCCTTGTTTAAAAAACAGAGGGCCAGAGTTAATGCTACCTAACTAGTTGGTTATTAATTTACCTAGAAAATGATAGGGTTTGCATCTATCAAAATATCAGTAGTTGTTAATGATGCACCTGGCTGCATTCCTGTAAGTTATTTTAAATGATATTTTGTATGTGTGGAAAAATGTTCTCAGACTGGCCTGAACACAGACTGGAAAAAAACTAGCCATCAAATGCTGTTAGTTTTCCTTGAAAATCATGGAAACTTAATACCTGTGCATTGGAATTACTCAACTGAGTGCTAAATCTGCCATTAATTTAAAGGGCACAGAAGCACATGTATAGTATTAAGAAGTTTGGGACTTGAATTAGAGCACAGTCAGCTGTAATCTACTCCTACCTCACATCATTTGTTGATTGTCACTGACTTCATAATTAACTCTTTTCATGAGCTTCAAGAGGAGTAAAATTTATGATAAACTTTTTACTTACCTTCTTTTCTCATAGTGGCTCCAGTTCTTCACATATTGGGGCTGATTCTTGAAGCTGAAATTTTGGTAATGTTGGTTCTCATGGTTCAAATTGACATAAATAATTCTGAAGTATTGCCTGAGCAGTAATTTACGTTTCTGTAATTTTTGTTCTTTCACGTTTTCCCCTATATCACACCGTCTTTACAATTTCCACTTCAACAAAACAAAAAATTACATTGTTATTGTCTAAAATAAAAACATGTCTGATCACAACAGAAGCATGTCCACTACTATTCCACTCTGCAATACTAAGAATATTTCAAAGAATTTACAATTTTCTTGACAAATGACTTTCTATTAATTTCTACACCATTATTTTATAAATGAATCCAGTAGTAAGTATAGTAAATGCCCGCCCAGTTAACCATGCGGTCTAATGCATGGCTTTCCGGATATTGGGAAGGAGCACCTGGTCCCTGGCATGAATCAACCAGGCGGCCTTAATCTTCGGTGAGTTGGCCAGTCTGTGGATAGTTTTTAGGCAGTTTTCCATCTGCCTCAGTGGATGCAAGTTGGTTCTTCTTATTCCGCCTCAGATACACTATGTCAGCTATTGCTGTGCAAACAAGTCCTCCAAATAGGCTTACACCACCATTACTCTACCACGCAAACATAGGGGTTTCACACGTCTGGTGTGAGATGGTCCCTGAAGGGGTCCACCTGGGGCCAAACTGCACAATAACCCTGAAAGAGTGGTTCGGTGTGGGGCAGCGAAGGGATGGAGTGGACTGCGGTAGTCGGTTGTGGGGTTGTGGACCACTGCAGCTGCAGTGGGGATGGAGCCTCTCCATGTAAATGTAAATTACTAGAATTACAGATTGCAAGTTTACATTCATAAAATCATGCCTTCAAAATCTTCAAAACAGAAGAGAAAAAATTGAGAGTCTAGGTGTACGACACCGGGTAGAGACCACCAAAAAATGTTTCGACACAACAAAATGAATAAAGTTCATAATCATATCAATAAGTTTGATCATATGTAAAGAGTAATTATAAGAAGCATGCAGAATCAATCAACAGTTGCATGCTCTCCTTGAGTACACACACACACACACACACACACACACACACACACACACACACACACACACACACACACAAACGCGCGCGCGCACACACAGTTGCGATGGCCATGGGTACCAAAACCAGACGTTAAGCTTGAGTTTGCCCATAACTCAAGTTCTTATGAGATACAATATTGCAGTACTGAGGATAAAAACAGGTTAACAGAGTCATAAATAGCATTTAGTGATGACATAATCAAGTAGCTTGAGGACCAAAATCAGTGTATGAAAGCAGACATGTGTACATCTTGTTGTATTGTCTATACTACCAAATGTCTTCCCCAGTATTTGCTAATTGTCCATATAAACTAACCTACATACATAAAGGCCTAGAAGATTCATTTACAATTGATAAAAAATTACTGATTTAGAGTTATATAATGTACTAGAAAGTCAATCCCCCTACTTGGAAAAACACACATTTATGTGGAATAATACTGTATTTGGTAGTCTTGGCTAACAATTTACAAAAATGTCATAACTGATGTGGTTGACAGAGGCTTGAGTACATTATGCAGCACCTATAATCTCTTGTAAGTTGACAGGTCCAGTGGGGTACACCCACACAGCAGTGCAAGGAGTGGATCTGCCAACATCTTGCAGTTACCTCCCTAGAGTTTTTGTCACACCCTCCAACAGATAGGTACTTCCTGTCTAGCATTCACATCAAATCCTGAAACATTGTTTTGTGTAATAAATATGCTGTTCAATACCTTCTTCACCTCACACAGCATACGCTCTCTCCATTTCTATTGCAAAAGCAATTATGTAGGATTTACGTCAGATAGGATTAAAAAGTGTTCAAATATGAAACTTTAATAAACAGAGCTGATTGCTATGAAAAAAACTTAAATAATAAGATGATACAAACAGATACACTAATATACTATTCCTAATTTTTACAGTATGAAAAATCACTACTAGATATTTAATGGCATTGTCCTATTTCAAAATTGTAAAAAGGTCTACTAATTTACAATCATGGCATATATGTATCAAATTCTACAGCATAAATCTACTACAAAACATCAGTATATAGTGTATCATAGAGTTAAACTCAGTCAGTAGTTAAGACAGAACTTTAAAAAGCACATTAGCTTACATAATAAATTCCTAACATTGGAAAAAGAACGAAGAAACAAAAATTTTGATGCTGATGGATCATGTCTATACGCTTTCAGTTCAGTGATATTGCATAAACCAAACAGCTTCTTAGAATTGTGATACACATGTCTGCATGCATTAGAATGTGGATTTTCAAGAATTTCGAATAGTGCATTATATATATTGAAAGATTTATTTATCTCAGATGTCAGCACTTTAGATCAGCATTTTAGATTTCTCTTTGGCTTTCACCAACACAACATCTCCTACTTAGAAAATTCTGCCTTTACCATGTCTCTGCTTTCTCCTATGCTCCTGTTCTTTTATCATCTCCCTTAAAAACTATTCTCAAAAATAAGGTTAGCTGGTCTGTGATGAAATATGATTTCAAATGCTGAAAAACCTGTTGAAGAATGTTGTAAGCTGTTCATAATATCCTCAAAATCACTGACATAATCTACCCAACTGGTATTATTCTTACTACAATATGTTCTAAACATTCATCCAATCTCCCTCATATAATTTTCTGTAGATTTACTTGAAGGATGGTACACCAAGGTTAGAATATGCCTTATTTTTGTGTGATCAACAAAAACTTTTCAAGCTTGTGATCTAAACTGAGAACCATTGTCAGATAAAATTGTTTTAGGAATACCCACAGGATGAAAATATGTGTTTTCGAACTTAGAAACGATTTGCTTACTGGTAGCTCTCTTAAGAGGAAACAGCTTTGAACTTCAAAATTACATCAACCACCACAAAAACATAACAAAATTCATTCTTAGACTTAGGCAGTGGTCTATAAACATCCACAGCCATTAGATCTAGGTTACTATTAGGCAGTATGTTCTGCATTTGGCCTTCACTTGTTTGGTTACTTATCTTCACTCTTGGACATCTGTCATAGCTGGCAATCTTCTTCCTGACTCTCCTTGCAACATTTTAAAAATAGATTTTTTCCTGAATCTTTTGTGTGCATTAGGTTGATACACAATGACCAAAACTCTCATATGTATATTTAATTAATGTATCAATGCACTGTTCCAACCAACATAGTTTCCAATCTGCTGCTGGGTCCCCTGAATAAGATACTCTTGTGTACCTTATAATACTGTTCCATCTTTTCTCCTCCTTTCTTACCCAATATGCTCTTAATCAGTTTTGAGTTTTCATCATGATTTTGATACCTGTGGATGCCTTTGCAAATTTTCAAGATCTCTTTTTCCTCTTTCACACCTCTCAAGTACATAATTTTAATCTCTTTCTCTCCTTCTCCAAAGTTGTTAGATGATTCACTCCCCAAAAGTAGCCTAGAGAAACCATCAGCAACTACACTGTCTGTGCCCTTAATGTATCTGATTTCATAACTGAATTGCTGTAAAAATAAGGCCCAACGAGTAATTCTGTTATGGTACAGTTTACACACCTGAAGATAACATAATGATAATTTTTAAACTTGTTCAATGTACAGCCAAAAGTTCTTTCTCAGTTACAGTGTATGCCTTTTCATGTTTCTGCAGTACTCTACTAGCAAATTCAAGAGATCTATGTTCAATAACACCATCAACTTCAACCTCATAAAACAGATGAGCATCCAAAACAACATCTCTACTATCTGTCATAATACAAAAAGGGAGATACAAATCTGGTCTGAACAACAACTGACTTTAACACAACTGTCCTTTGATCTCAGCAAAAGCTCCCTAACACTTCTGATTCCAACCCAAATGGTATTCTTCTTCAAAAGTTCACAGAAGCGTGGAGCATTCAAAGCTTGGCAGCTACAAAATTTTCTATAAAATCCAGTTAACCCAAAAAATGATTTAAGTAGTTTTTTGTTGTGAGGAGTAGGAACATCAGTAATAGCATCAACTTTCTCTCTATCAGGTGCAATTCCTTTCTCAGATATAACATGTCCTAAAAATTTAACTTCTTCCACACCGAATTTACACTTACTTATTTTCAGTCATACCTCCTGACTCTAATTTTGAAAACACTTCTCTTAACAGATCAAATGTTTTTCCCAAGTCTTTTCAGTGATCAAAATGTCATCAATGTACACAATTAATTTTGAATTCACTTCACTTACCAACACAGAATCCAGAGCTCTTATGAATTCAGTCACATATAAATTTGGCCCAAATGGCACCACACAGTACTCAAAACACTTACCTCCATACAAAAATACTGTATACTTTCTAGAATTAATTTCAAGTGGGATCTGGTGCAACCCATAAGTCAACTCCAAACTATTCATGTATTTTACATGATCATATTTGTGTAACAGCTCACCCATGTTTTCAGGAAGGCCATTGTCTCTGATAAGAAACTCATTAACATGTCTAGACTCCAAAATCATTCTCACTTCACCATTTCTCTTACTTACTGCAACTAAAGGATTATTGTAAAAGCTCCCACTTCTCTCAATTACACCCCACATTTCCATTTTCTGAATTTCTTTCTCTACGCCTTTCCTTTTTAAAAATGGTATATTATATGGCTTGAGAAAGAAATGTTGATGGTCTCTAAGATAAAGCAGGCACTGATAGCTTTTCACTTTCCCTGCTTTCTCACCAAACACATTTCTAAGCTCCAAATTTTTAAGTTGTTCCTTTTTTTGGTCGCTAAGAGCTGTAGCTTCCTTTACTTTAGGATCTACTACACTTTTAAAATCCTGATCCTCAGTCTCATAAAAATCTATATCATCAAGGACCTAGTTCTCACATCAATTCACAATGTTTTGCAAACAGTTGCACCTTTTCCCATAGTTTAAAATACAGAAATTAGTTTTCACATAAATATTACTTTTAGGTTCCAAACTAAACAGTTCATTAGCATTCCATCCAAAACAAGCCTCATCTTTCACTATCCAGTCCATACTAAGAATTATATTTTCTTCCAGACTGGGGATTGTTAAGCAACCATGTTCAACAGTTTTGTCTTCTATACTAAACATTAAAAGTACCTGAGGTTTTACTAATTTGCTTTGCTTACTTGTAGCTCCTCTTATCTTTATACCCACTATGGACAGTTTCACAAAATTCTTACTATACTTAATCTTGTCTCTAAGTGGTTCAGATATTCCACAAATTGGGCTACCTTTATCTATCAAACAGCTCCCGTCGCCCTGATCAGTCTTAATCTTAATGTAAGGACACCCAAAATCTGAATCATCATCTCCTTTATTAGACACTTCATGTAAAACATCACTTTCAATTTCATCAAATGCTACATCCACACTGTCTTCACAGGGTACTATCAACTTTACTGATATCTTAGCAGTACTTTGGTTACTAATTTTGTCAGGAAAAGTTTGAATACAATGAATGGATTCCATAGCACAATTGACATCACTTATTACAGAAGGAACACAAAACATACTACTGTCAAAATTACACTTCTTCTCTCACTTCATTCCACCAATCTGGAAACAAATTTTTACTAACACAGCTAACTTATTCCATAATGCACATTTATCTACATTATCATCAATCTGGCCCCAAACAAACTTCAGAAAGTTTTCACCTTTATTCTCTAGGCTTACCAATAACTCACCTTTACTGTTTGATTCATTACCCTGTATGACATTAATGAAAAACTGCTTTGACTGGACTGGTATGCCATGACTCTCACTTACACCATCAGATACGTCACTTACCTTATCTTTATTGTCAACATTATTCACAAACAACTCTGAAACTTAATTATCCTTTAACTCCCCAAATACCTGATACTATCAACATCAACATCATTATCATCATTATAATATCATTCCAAAATTACTTCACCAACAACATCATTAACAACACAAGTCTCATCTCCATCAACACCTACATTCATTTGCGATAACCTACCAGTCTCAGACTTACCAACCTCAGATATTTCACAGCTCTCTTTCGCAACTATATTAAAAATATCACCAACTTTGGATCCAAGACAGTCATAACCTTATTTACAAACATCAATAACACTGTTTTCTAACCAAGAGAAGAAATCATTAGTGCATATTACATCAAAATTCTCACTACTCTCACATTCTCATTTGTGATTAGTACCTACATCACCATAATTAAACATAGTATCCCAAAACGTTTGATCAAAACATAAATGAGAAAGCTGATATTCCTTCTGTTCAACTTCAGGTACCTGTGTCATATCATTAACACTTATTATTGCCTAATTGCAACTGTAAATTGGGGGTCCTGTGCTTGTAGTGTTTCCTCACCCCAAAACTGTGGACCTTCATTGAGGCAGACCCCCATTATTCTTATTCTGCTGATGTTCAGAATTTCTCTCTCTATCAAAATTTTGATCCTGATAGAAGTTACCATTATCTCTGTTTCTGTAGTTATTGGCTCAAATGGCTCTAAGCACTATGGGACTTAAAATGTGAGGTCATCAGTCCCCTAGATTTAGAACTACTTAAACATAAATAACCTAAGTACAGCACACACATCCATGCCCGAGGCAGGATTCGAACCTGTGGCTGTAGCAGCAGTGTGGTTCCGGACTGAAGTGCCTAGAACTGCTCAGCCACAATGGCCGGCTCTGTAGTTATTCCCATTACAATTTCTACCATTCTAATTGTTATGATAAATACTTCTTTCTACTGCCCTGTCCAGCTTGTCAACATTTCATAAAAGCTGCTCAAGACAAATGTCAGGTGCATGTACCAAAACCCCCTGCAACCTGTCTGGTAATCTCTTTTTAAGTGCATCAATCAATGTCATTCCATCAAATGGTTTGTAAAGGTGTGTTGATTTCTTAAGTCGATTCTTACAAAACACTTTCAGAGTACTGTCCCTATTCCTATAGTTAGGACCATTCAAAAATTCACTTTTAATTCTGCTCTCTTCAGCTTCCAACCAAAATTTATTTAAAATTTTTTTCCAAACTTTGATATGTTTCCCACTGATTTATAAATTTAAATTTACCTGAGGCAGAGCTTCACCTTCAAGACATCTTTTAGCAAATTTAAATTTTTGATTGTCACTCATGCCTGACACAAAACTATTTTTACAGTGGTGCAGAAAATCCATTGGATGTAAAATCCCTGAGAGAAGACTTTTGATAGGAATGATTTACCATGAAATACCATTGTTTGAATACAGATTTTTGTGATTGCATTTTTTCTGAACTGGTGAAATTTTTTTTATCAAGAACATTTACATTAGTTTGCTCATTGTTTTCAACATTTAAAATTTTTTGATCTAAACTATTGAAGTTGATCTTCTACGGACTTCTGTTCAACTCTGACATCTTTAATATTCTTGGAATGTCTTGCTGATTTGACAATGAACTCTTTTTTGAAAACAATAAATTTATATTCGCACTTTTTACCTCTCTGACAATCCATTTTTTAGTTCTAAAACTTGATTACTACGTTGGTCTATTTGTTATTGTACCCTATCCATTTTACTATTGTTTTCAGTTTTTAGGTCATTTAATTGTCCTTGTAGCGAAGTAAATTTGCTATATTACCTGTTGTTATTTCAGTTAACTGAACATTAACTCCACTAAATCTGCTATTATTATCTGTCTTCATTTCCTCTAGTTTGGCCAAAATTAACTGCAAAATATCAGTTTTTACTATTTCTTTGCTGACTACACTTTCACTTGGCTCAAACATGTCCTGACTGGAACCCACAGCTTTCACTTCTACATCACTGATACCCTCGTCTATGTTAATTTTGTTAACAAACATACAAATCCACAAACAAATTAATTTCACAAATACTTTGTACTTATCTTTCCTTTTTGATGTCTCTCGTCATAGTTGTAAAGTCATCTTTCATTTGATCCAGTCCATCATTGTTGGTAGTACATCATCACTGGTGATTCAACTTTGTTGAGAGATCTCAGTCTTATTTCTTCGAGTGATCAGATATCTGTTCATACATAAACTGCAAATTACACAAATCACTCTGCCTTCTTCTGCAACAGACAAAACTTCATTATCAGTCAACTAATCCCAGATGCCATCATCACTTGTAATCCACCCCTCCCTCATATCATTTGTTGATTGTCACTGACTTCAAAATTAACTCTTTTAACGAGCTTCAAGAGAAGTAAGATTTACAATAAACTTTTTACTTATCCTCTTTTCTAGTAGTTAGCTCCAGTTCTTCATGTCTAGGGGCTGATTCTTGAAGCTGAAATTTCTGACATTGTAGGTTCTCATGGTTCCAATTGCCATAAACAATGCTGAAGCATTGTCTGAACAATAAAATATTCCAAAGAGTTTACAAATTTTCTTGACAAATAATATTCTATTAATTTCTATACTATTATTTTATAAAGAAATCCCGAAGTCAACATAATAAATATCATCAGATTATGCAATTAATAACAGGAATTTTAAGAGTGCCAGATATTTTGCAATATCAAATTTTTAAAAATAATTTTAACTTATCAATTGTAACAACGAAAATAAAGTAATTTCTTTTTATGGATTCTAGCCTAAATACACCACATCAAGTACAAAATCATATAAAATTCTTTTACAAAAATGGCTGAGGTAATACTAACCTGTCTAAAACGTTGTAATTACTGTTGGTACCAACTACTGTTGAAGAAAAGTAATTCTAGAGGAGGGTGTCCCTTTACAAAGCCTTAAAGCTTTAATTTATCACAGGCTTCACCCGAATTGCCCCCCTCCCCCCCCCCCCCCCCTCCCCCCGCCCTCCCAATGCAGCAGGGCCTATGATCTCTCTGGAGCATGTACACTGGTTGTATTACAAATACCAAGTTAAACTTTGTTTTACAGGTTGCATTACAACATCGGTTTTCACAGAGTGACACAAAGTATCAAATCCCCATAAGTTAAGAATGCCCATAGAGAAGCTTGCATCAAACTGAAACCTTGAGTCAATCTCTGTGAAGTTTACTTGGATAACAGGACAGGCACTCCACTGTTGGTAAACAGTTTGAGTCCCAATGTGAAATAGAGCTTTAACAGAGAGTTATTGGCAAATATTCAGCCTCAGTGTTACATTATCAATTACATTTATGATTAATTCCACCTGTACTATGAATAGAAACATCTGCAGACTCTTGTTTAGAGATTTTATTTCATTTTAATAACTAGATTTTATCCTTGTTATAAATAGACTACTATTAGCAAAATTCTGTTAGCTACATTCAGTATTTTTAATACCTTTTGCAGCTGTACAGTCTGGTAGTTCGTGCATTTGATGCAACCATTGATGCCTGACAGGAAGTTGTTTCTGTCAGACAGTTAACAGTGAAAGGTAAGAGGAGTGGAAAATATTTTTCTGAGATAAATTACAGCCACTTGCATTGTTTGATTGCATCTTGTATTTGTTGCAGGACTGTCAAATTAGTCTGAGCTGTGAAATGTTATATGGGTGCTTTCCAAAATGGATTTAAGTGGACTGTGTTGCAATGTACACTGAAAATTAATATCTGTACACCACAATAATATGACCAAGTAAACAATGGCATCACAAAGTACAATTCAAAATATTCTTGTAGAAATGTTACTGAAGCCAGCTAGTGATTATTTTGCACTGAGGAATAACAGTATTTGGAATGGTCAGAAACGAAGCAACTCTTATTTGTACATATTACCAATATATGAAAACATGGAAATACAGTTTCTATCTGGCAAGAGATCTGACCAGGCACGTAACAATAATCGTGTAGTAAACTTTTATTACCTCCATGAAATACATATGCAGTTGATGCTGGTGTCTCAGTGTCATTCTGAACATATTCTGTTTGTGTATATGCTTGAGTTTTCTTGAAAATTCTTGGATAGACACTTAAGCATGTCAAAAATGGTTTGATTCCTGTATTATATCCCATAAAAACACTATGATGTCTTGGTTCCAGCTTTCTGGTGCTGTTTACATGTGCAGTGGACATTCCATGTAGACATGTATGCTGGAAGATTTATTTTGCTGTGAACACTGATTCCAGAAAAATTTTTAAGAAGTGTTTTCAGAATGAGGATACACAGACAATTTGTACAATAATTTTCCTATGAGGTGTAAACACTTAATGTTATCTCTCATGTCTTTGGAACGTTTTACAAATGCTGTTTACCAAAACAGAGGACTCCATATTGAGCTTAAAAAGAAAATGGTTTTGGAATAATTTGTCCTCCACTTATGCACATCACAGTTTACTCAAAAACTCACTTTTGTTATCAGTCACAATGCAATTAAAGAGTATATGTACCATCACAAGTGTTAATGAATGTTTGTCATTTATGCAGTATCTGCACTCTGGATGTTTGCTGGTTATGACTTTAAGCAACAATTACCTGCTTTTGCTGAACATTTATTTGTTGCTCTTTAACATCCGTGAGGCCTTTTTTCATTTCTGAGGCTAAAGTTATAATTTCTTTCCATTTATAATATTGCAGTATCAACTGTACTACATTGCCCTGTATCAAACACTTTTATTACAAAAGTTGAAATGGTAACACATTAGATGCCAGTATTGATAAACTAATACTTACTGTTGCTATTTTATCACAAATTTATATAGATTACACAAATACAAAGTTTTAAGTGACACTCCAAGATTTTTTATTTGCACCATACAAACATTTTCTTTTTTTTTCTGATTATGACTGTATGTTACATCCTTTTAGCGGTGAACTCTATTCACAGCGTCACTGAATATTGAAATTTGGGAGTTATTTGTTTGTTCAGTGTGCAGGACAAGACAGTTTTACAGAATGAGGCAAGGAGTGCATCAGCATTCTATAAGTGAATTGAAATCTTCAGTTCTGGTGTGAGAAGGTTCAACATGAAAAGCAAACCAAGTAACTACAACAAAATGATTGAAATAGATAGTAATGTCTTGGTACAGGCATTAGAAACAATAGATACATTATTTCCATATAATGACACTCATTTTATCACAATAATGACAAAACTACTTATAATCAGAGGTGATTATTGCTAATGTTGCAATAATGGACATAGTTATGCTGAACAGCAACTGAAAGGAGATGGTAGTATGTAAATAAATTCATGCCTGATTACTACTTTGGAGCTAATTTACTGGAATGTCCTTCTGCCTATTCTTAAAAACTTAAAAAAGGAGTGGAAAGATCATAAGTATAAGGAAATGTGGGGAGCACAACACAAGTAGCACATAATGCTAGATGATGTGTACTTGTTGACCTCCATATATTTTCTATTTACATCTACATCCACAGCCACATCTACATAGACACTCCTCAAGCCACTGTACGGTGCATGATGGAGGGTACTCTGTACCACTACTAGTCATTTCCTTTCCTGTTACACTCGCAAATAGAGAAAGGAAGAACAACTGCCTATATGTCTTCATATGAGCCCTAATTTCTCGTCATCTTTCTTCATGGTCCTTAAGAGCAATGTATGTTGGTGGCAGTATAATCATTTGGCAGTCACCTTCAAATGCCAGTTATCTAAATTTTCTCAACAGTATCTCTCAAAAAGAATGTCGCCTTCCCTCCAGGGATTCCTATTTGAGTTCCTGAAGCATCTCTGTAAAACTTTGGTGTTGTTCACATTTACTGGTAACAAATCTAGGAGCCCACCTCTGAACTGCTTTGATGACTTCCTTCAAAACAACCTGGTATGGATCCCAAACACTCAAGCAGTACTCAAGAATAGGCTGCAAAGTTTCCTATATACAGTCTCCTTTACATGTGAGCCACTCTTTCTTAAAATTCTCCCAATAAATCGAAGTCGACCATTTGCCTTCCTCACCACAGTTCTCAAATGCTCGTTACATCTGCTATCATTTTGCAACATTATGCCCAGATATTGACTGTGTCAAGTAGGACAATATTAATACTGTCTCTGAACTTTACAGGTTTGTTCTTCCTACTCATCTGCATTAACTTACATTTTTCCACATTTAGGACTAGCTGCCATTTATCACACCAACTAGAAATTATGTCAATGTCATCTTGTACCTTCCTACAGTCACTCAACTTCAACACCTTACTGTACACCAGCAAACAACTGAAGATTGCTAGCCACCCTGTCTGCCAGATCATTTATGTATATAGAGAACACCAGTTGTCCTATCACACTTCCCTAGGGTACTCCTGACAATACCCTTGTCTCCAATGAACATTCAACATCAAGGACAACACACTGGATTCTATTACTTAAGAAAGTCTTCCAGCAATTCACATACCTGTGAACATATTCCACATGCTCATACCTTCATTAACAGCCTGCAATGGGGCATCATGTGAAATGCTTTCAGGAAATCTAGAAGTATAGTATCTGTCTATTGCCCTTCATCCATAATTCACAGTAAATCATATGGGAAAAGGGCAAGCTGAGTTTTGCAAGAGTTTGGCAGTCAGCTCCAAATGCCAGTTCTCTAAATTTTCTGAACAGTATCTCTTGAAAAATGCTTATTCATGGACAAAAGCTTCTCAGTCTCCAGAAAGTTTATTATAATCAAACTGAGAATGTGTTCAAGTATTCTGCAGTAAACAGAAGTTAAGGATACTGGTCTGTAATTTTGCAGGTTCATAGTTCTACCTTTCTCATATACTGGAGTCACCTGTGCCATTTCTCAATCACTTGGAACTTTGTGCTTGGTGAGAGAATCATGATAAATGCAAGCTAGGTAAGTGGCTAATGTCGTAGAGTACTCTCTGTCAAATTGGACTGGGATTCCACCCAGACCTGCTGATTTATTTGGTTTCAAATCTTTTAATAGTTTATCTATGCCAGGGATGCTTATTACTATGTCGTCCATATGAGAGTCTGTCTGATGGTCAAATGATGGTATGTTTGTACGATTCTCCTGTGTGAATGGTTTCTTGAACATGAAATTTAAAACTTCGTCTTTCATTTTGATATCTTCAACTGCCATACCAGACAGCTCTGAGTGACTTCCCCTAATATTAATTTGATATGATTTTGGTCAGCTGAAACCAACTGTGGAAAAAAGACATTTGTTCATAAGTACTTGCATTTTCCTTTTTGCGTGCTTAGTCATCTTCCATGTTTCAGAGGAAGGTTATAAAACTGAAAATTATTAAAAAAATGTTATGCCATAAAATTCAGGACATTCCAATAACGAGCAGCAATAGCTATATTATATCTTCATCATAACAGTTTTTTATGAAATCTAACAATGCCCCCATGATTATTTCATAAGAAAATGTACTGTAAAATCTTCATTTCTCTCATTATTATCTTTATTGGTAACTTGTACACAAAGCAACTACAAATCTTTTCCATCCATCTTCACCTGATTCAAGGCAGTTGCCTTCTGTCCACTCTGTGAACCTTTGATTTTCTTCTCCATAATTCTCCTCCAGGTAATAAATGGTTTTCTTCTTTGTCTCTTAGATTTAGATTTCTTGTTGAATATACATTTGATGACCTCATTTTCTATTTTTTTTAAAGAGAATGTACATCAAACACCATTTGAGCTCCTTCTGTGATGGCGACAGGTCAGTTCTGAGTGACTTCCCACCACTGACATTCATTCGATATGAGTTCTGATCACTTGAAACTAACTGTGGAGCAGAGACATTTGTTCATAAGTATTTGCAGTTTCCTTTTTAAGTTAATGGTCATCTTCCATGTTTCAGAGGGAAGTTATTAAACTGAAAATTACTAAAAAAAATTGGCCAATGGATGATACTGTAAGTGTCAGAATATGCACACCAACAGATACCCAGCAGACAGCTGTTCTTTAGTTTCCATCCGACTTGCCAAACATGACTGTCTGCATGAAGGATTGCGCACTCTGGTAAAGCTCTTTTACAAGAATGGTGACTGTGCACCAGTAGCCCTGAAGAGATTCTTGACACTCAGGGATATCAAAAATGGCATTGCTCCAAAGTCTGTAAAGGGTCTGGACAAAATTATTACAAAATTAAAAAAAAAACAGTTTCTTTTGAAGTGCAGAGTGGCAGAGGGAGGAGAGCAATAGATCTGGTATCTGTTAAAGATGTGACCACAGCATTGCAAGAGGTGTTGAGTGGAGGTGTGCAAACATGCAGTGCCCAAGCAATTGCCGGAACATTGGACATACTTGCAAACATGGGGCATGATATCCTATGAAATATCCTGCACTACTATTCACACAAAATCAACCATGTTCAGAAGTTGCTCCCTGCTGACCTGCCATCAAGAAAAACATTCATCTCTGGAATTTCTCACTCACATGAAAGTTGGCTATGAATGGTTGTGGCACATTATGTGGACAGACAAAGGCCATTACCATCTCCAAGGACACCTCAATATGTAGAAATGGAGAATATGGACAATGGAAAATCCACACACACATCAACTGTAACCACTTCATTCTGCAAATGTGACTATGTGGTGAAGGCTGACAGCTGTATTTGTTTGAGAATTTGAGTCATGTGGGTCCTGTTACCTGTACAACCATTAGTAAACACTATGAGAGTTTTTCGCACACCAACATCATTCCAACCCTTCAACAATGTGAATGTGTGATTAGGATCATTTTTATGTAAGATGGCATTCCCTCACCCACTGCATGGCCAGTGAAGCAGTTGCTGCAGAGGCATTTCAGAAATGCTTGAATTATAAATTGTCATTTCTCTACAGCCTGGCCAACAGATCACCTGATCTTAATCGGTGTGACTTCTTGGTGTGAAGTTATCTGAAATATGTTGAGTTCAGCATTCCAATTACAAATGTAGCTGAAATGAAGGCAGGCATTTCACATATTGAACACATCTTGTGCTAGTCTTATGACAATTAAAAACTGATGTCATTTTGCTTTTATATTGTTTTGGACACCAGGACAATTAAAAACTTGTCCATTTGCTTTTATGCAGTTTTTGCTCCCTAGACAGTTAAAAACTGATTTTTCCCATATTGTGTGGTACAACCTTGTTGTAGTGAATGGGCTTACCTAACTAACAGCGCCACAAGAAATAAAAAGACTGGGTGTGATGGTGGAATGATGGCTGTGTAGGCTGGAATGGGAACTGGGAAGGGGCTGGATGGGTAGGGACAGCAACTAATGAAGGTTCAGGCCAGGAGGATTACAGGAACATAGGATGTATTGCAGGGAAAATTCCTGCCTGCACAATTCAGAAAAGCTGGTGTTGATGGTAGGGATCCATATGGCACAGGCTGTGAAGTATTCATTGCAATGAAGGATATCATGTTTGGCAGCATGTTCAGCAACAGGGTGTTCCACTTGTTTCTTGGCCACCGTTTATAGGTGGCCATTCATGTGGACAGACAGCTTGTTGGTTGTCATTCCCACATCTCGACTGGTTTCACAGGTAGGCCTGCCTTTGATGGGATAGGTGATGTTAGTGACAGGAATGGCATGGATGATGGTGGGAGGATGTATGGAACAGGTCTTGCATCTAGGTCTATTACAGGGGTATGAGCCATGAGGTAAGGATTTAAGGGTTTGGGAGCAGGAGTTGTGTAAGGATGGATGAGGATATTGTGTAGCTTCCTTGGAGGGCAGAATACCACTGTGGAAAGGGTGGGAAGGATAGTGGGCAGGACATTTCTCATTTCAGGACATGGGAAGAGGTAATCAAAATCCTGTTGGAGAATGTATTTCAGTTTTCCAGTTTTCCAGTCTTGGGTGGTACTGAGTTATGAGGGGAATGCTCCTCTGTGGCCGGACAGTGGGATTTTGGAAGGTGGTGGGAGACAAAAAATAAGGCATGGGATTTTTGTTTTTGAACAAGTTTGGGAGGATAATTACAGCCTAGCTGCCCATGGTCATCACATAGGCATTGATGAGCAGTCCCCCTAGAAATAAACTGAGGGTCTCTCTGAAGCCTTTGCTGACCATAATTATCCTTCCAATCTTGTACAAAAGCAAATCTCCCATGACTTATCTTTTCAGTCTCCCACCACCTCCCAAAGTTCCACCATCCAGCCACAGAGGAGCATTCCCCTCATAACTCGGTACCAACTGAATTCCATTGTCCACCAGGATTACCGCTCATGTCCTGAAATGAGAAATGTCCTGCCCACTATCCTTCCCACCCCTCCCACAGTAGTATTCCATCATCCACTGAATCTACACAATATAGTTGTCCATCCTTACACAACCACTGCTCCCAATCCCTTATCTCATGGCTCACACCCCAGTAATAGACCTAGATGCAAGACCTGTCCCACCACCACTTACTCCAGTCCGCACACTAACATCACGTACCCCATCAAAAGTTGGGCTACCTGTGAAACTAGCCACGTGATCTACAAGCTAATCTGCAACCACTGTGCTGCATTCTATGTGGACATGACAACCAATGAGCTGGCTATCCACTTAAATGGCCACCAACAAACTGTGGCCAAGAAACAAGTGGACCACACTACTGCTGAACACACTATTAAATATGATATCCTTCATTTCAATGACTGCTTCACAGCCTATGCCATATGGTCCTTCCCACCAACATTGGCTTTTCTGAATTTTGCAAGTGGAGACTTTCCCTCCACTACATCCTATGTTCCCATAATAGTCCTGGCCTGAACCTTCGTTAGTTGCTGTCCTCACCCACCCAGCCCCTTCCCTGTTCCTATTCCAGCACTACACAGCCATCATTCCATCATCACACCCAGTCTTTTTATTTCTCTCCTTTCCCACTACTTCCCCCCCCCCCTCCTGCCTCTCCCCTACCCCCATCTAACCTGCAGCATTTCACTGTCCACCACCCGCACCAAACTATTGGTCCCCCTCCCTGACCCAGCCTCCTCCTTACCCCCATCCAGTCGTCACTCCCATCATGCACTGGTACTGCTGCTTTCAGTGTAGTTTCAGTTGCTTGAGACTGCAGTTGTGTGTGTGAGTTGCATCTGCATGAGTGTGCGTTTGCGGGAGTGAGTGAGTGAGTGAGTGAGTGAGTGTGTGTGTGTGTGTGTGTGTGTGTGTGTGTGTGTGTGTGTGTGTCGTCTATTGTTGACAAAGGCCTTAATGGCCAAAAGCTTTATTTGTGACAGTCTTTTTGTTGTTCCTATCTGCGACTCAATATCTCTGCTATATGGTGAGTAGCAACTTTTCTTAATATTGTAATCTAACAACAGATTTACGACAGGATAGGCATGTGCCTCTTCTACTTGTGCTTGTTGTGTGAATACATTATCTGTAAGGGTACTTCTATCTTGAGCAACTTTAGGTATGAAAACTTAGAAGATACTAAACTACAAGAGGTTATCAGCACCTATAGATCACTTTCCCTGTAAGATTCCTTCAATAAATTCACATTAAAATCACCATAAATTAATAATCCATTCTATCTGTCAGACAGAGGACACAATACTCTATCAAGGTTTTGCACGGAATCTTCCAATTGGCTGTACACTGTAACGATTACAGTTCCTAATATTAACTCACAAACACTGGCTTCTTTTTCCTGTTCTTTATAGAATTAATTTATTTGTACATTATTGTATTTTTATTCCTTTTTTTATAAATATGGTAACTCCTCCTTTATCCATATTGTATCTACATGAATAAGTGTCTAATTTACAACCACTTCCATTAATATTTTGTCCTTGTGGTTGTGTGGTGTTCAGACAAACAAATGACATCAATTTATTTCTGACTAATAATGATCTTAGGAACAAATCAACAGGTCATTTACTTTATTTTTTGTCCCCTAATATCCTGATGCAACAAGTTGATTTCACTTTTATTTTTATTATTATAAAATGAACTACCTCTGTCACTTTAATTTCCTGTGACTGCAATGTCTGAATTCAAAATTTGACATAAATTAGGTGTCTTACTTGACTCCAAAAACTGTAGGAATCTGCCTTTGTGTGCTCGTGGGCCCCCTTATGTTTTCTAAAAATGGATTAGTTAACCCTCTCCTACTCATATGCAGGCCATGAAGAGTATGTGCCCACCTTTCTGTAGCAGCTACTGGAACAGCATCAATATGACACTTGGCATCCATGTGAAGCAGTCCCCTCAGTTCCTTGTTTATGTGCTTAACAACAGAGTGAACCCACGGCTGTTTATGGTGTCACAGAATTTTCACAGAACTCACATTTCGGTGCTCAGTAGCTGCTCCTATTTTATCCAGGTAACCCATAATACTGTATCTTTTTGCTTTTAGCCATTTATTTATTTATTTATTTATTTATTTGTCATCCTTATATGCCATCATTATGAAATGATACAGGACTTATCATAGACAATCTTACATAGATAATAGGACATGAAAGATTTACAATTATATGTTGGCTGATAAAACATCCTTATGTATAACATGAAACCATATGCATAACAACAGTCATACTATAAATAATTAGAATAATAAATGGATACCACTTATTTTTCAAATGAGCTCTACAAGTTACTTTGATGAAGGGAATAAGCTGCTCTATTTTGTATGTTGATGATTCAAGCATTCCTTGATAATACAGAAACTATTGCTAATAAGCATTTCCTTGAGTTCTTTTTTGAATGTGTAGAATTTTGATATTCTTTTAATTTCCTTTGGTAGTTCACTGAACAGTATTTTAGGATAATAAAGAGCACTTTCTTGATACATGGCTTTTGTGTGAAGTTCTCTATGAAAATCATCTCTATTTCTCATTTTGCAGTTGTGAACTTGACTGTTTAACACAGAATGTTCATGGAGAGCCTTCAGAAAACATATACTTTCATAAATATAAGTTCCTGGTAGCATCATGATATTTAGTCCCTTGAAAAAAATTTTACTTGACTCTCTATGCATCATACCTTTTATTATTCTTATTTCTCTCTTTTGGAGCATAAATACATGTTTTGCCAGACTGGTACTCTCCCAAAATATGATGCCATATCTTAACATGCTGTGTATGAGTGCAAAGTATGAACATAACACTGTATCAATACAATAGGAAGTTTGTAGCATTCTAAGACTATAACAACAATGACTTAATTTTTCATTTAATGTCTATTTCCAGCTCCACCAAAATATTAGCACTTGACCTTCTTTGTTAAAACCCTTACATATTTGTCCCACACCTCCTGTTAACTGGCTAAATTTAGTAAGTGGTTTCACAAAACTTGTGATTTTGCACTCTGCACCTAATTTTTCCTGTAGCTGTTGGCATACACCCCTTGCATGGCAGCTAACTAGTAGGAGAACTCTTCCTTTTCTGTTCTGTTGTTCACCCGACTTATCAGAGAGTTTCCTTGTGTTGCTCTGCTGCACCAAACATTCGTCTATATCAGTAAGTAATGCAGCATGCAAATAAGGAAAGCTAAATAACAAACCTATCTCATAACATGGAAAACTGCAATAAATCAAATTTGGAGATTAGGCTGGCTGAGAATGCCCTGCATCTGGAAAATGCAAACCAGTTGTTTTGAAGATGTAAGTGAGATGCAAGGAATAATTCATCTTTAATTACTCATAGCTGTCTCTGAAATATATGCACTATTACTTAAAATAATTATATATGTATAGAAATAAATATTTAGTATAAAACATTTTTAAATGAGACTAAACAATATAAAATAATTTTTCCTAACCACATAGACTCCTAACTGCTATTTTTAATAGCTATGAAATTATTTGTAAGATTTATAACAAATAATGCAGGGTGCATGAAACATATAATAGTTGGGAGGTGAGTTATTTATGCATCACTGATGTACTGCATGCACCCTACATTTTTCATCATAAATCTTACAAGTACTTTCTCAGCTGTCAAAAATTCACAATTACAAATTTTCAAAACTATTCTTATGAGTTAACAATTCTGTATGGGACTAAAAAAAAATATTTTGTACTTTCTAGTCCAATTTGCACAACATGTTGATCGCGCAGGGCAGCTGTAATGTCAAGTACTATCAACCCTTTCACCCTAGCTCCAATGAGGGCTACATAGATCAGAAACACAAAAAAGGAAGTTATGTTGCATTGTTATGTGTGCTGAGCTATGTTTAATATTTCAAGTCCCTAACTCATCAGGAAGTTATTTTAAATTTTTTGGAAAATTGATACTTAACACATAGACAGACAAAGAAGTGACCCAATAAAAATTTGTTAAGAAAGTTGGGGTTTAGCTTGTAAAATGTGAGGATTAAATGAGAATGAATAAACAATTCTAAGACTGCAGAATGTATACTCTTTCCACAAATCCTAGTAGATTAGAAAAATCTTTTATGCTGGATCTTGACTAGAAGGACCTCGCCTTGTGTGGGAAATGTTCCTATTGACTAAGTTATCCTGTCATAACAGTCAGATAGGTCAGTGAGGAAGATCATTGTCTACAAAAGACATAGTCCTGGGTTTGAGTTCCAGTCCCAGAAAGCATTAATGTCCCAGATGGTTTCAAAATAGCACACCATCCAGTACAGAGTAAAATATTTCTTTTGGAAGTAGTCTCCTGGGTATTGGCTAAGCCAGTTCTTCACAATATCCTTTCTTTCTGCTGTGCCAGGCCAGAAAGACATGCAGGAGAACTTCTCTGAAGTTGAAAAAAATCAGAGAAGAGGTAATGGCAGCAGTAAGGCTGTGTAGATGCATCATGAGTTTGCCTTGGTAACTCAGTCCGTAATAGTCCAGTCAACAAAGAAAAGTTAGAGGGAAAAATTCATATAATCAAAAATTTTTGTACTGTGGTCAGTGGGAGCATTCGGTGGTTGGGGGAGGTAGGGGAGGAAGTGTAAAAAATAACATATTAAAAAATTCTTCTCCTGGGGAATGAGTGTGGGGGTATAGTGACATGTAAAGAGCACTTTTTTTACATTTTTCTTGACTATTTTGAAAACATGGGCATACAGCAAAAATATTGCACAGTACAAAATTAAATTGTTTAAATTTCCTACAAAAAGGGCCATATTAATTTTTTTTATAGGACTAATAGTTTCTGCATTGCAGGGGATGGAAAAGTTGCAGAACATGAAAAACAATGTTTTAATGCTATAACGTGTAAAATTACTGTTTACTTTTAAATGAAGTTATCAGCAAAAATAAAAATGTGTGTGCCATGCATAAGTATAGCATAGTCACATTAATCAATAAATTGTGTTTTGATGGCATAGAAGGTTGGAAATAGGGATATGAAGGTTAGAAGTGTGGGAAAAGCTAGGTCACCGGACTGTGTTCATGCACTTCCCTCCTTCATAGGTCTGTAAACTGAAGAAGAAGCAGGTCATTGCCCATGCTACCTACGACACTGTGTCATATAAGAATCTACTGCAGTTTGTTTCACTAAGTTATACTGACTCTCAGGAGCATCCCTTATGAATCCCTGGTGATGCAGTGCATAGATATGCTCAGGTATTGTTTATTTTTTGCAAAATGCATTAACACTACACAGAATACAGATTAGAGGCACTAATAATACCAGTGCAAGAAACACAAACTGCCAGAATCTATGTAAATCTCTGCATGTTGTTCTGCATTGCTAGAAGGTAAATTGATTCTGGTCATCCCGTACAGCAGCTGTAGCACTTAAGGGTATCAAATGTATCATCCCAGTCCTCACCTCTCCCAATATGTGAAGAGGACAAGAGGTTAAATTGGCTCCAGATGTAGGTCACCTACATGTTGTTGTTGTTGTTGTATTTATTGGTCCTGTTGTCTACAAAGCAGCTTATGCATAAGACGTTGGACAAGTCAAGTTATAAATATACAGCTGAAAGCCATTTCTAGGCATACACATTTAAGGTTTCAATATTACACTTTATAAATAAGTATAACACACTTAAATACATAAATTTAAATATTCTTCAATGGAGTAAAAGCAGTGATGCTGTAAGTTACAGAACTTCAAATATTTCAATACAAGTCAAGCAATGCATTACATAAGATTTGTGTTCTAGATTTAAAAATGATCAGTCCTATTCAATCACGCAAATTGACACCTACCTTTCAAGATAAGTCGCAAGTGGATCTACTCAGTGCAAAGAGATTTATGCAGTCTACTGGTAACACAATTAATGATGAGAGGAATGCATTAACATTCTGTCTGGTCTTTAATTAATTCACCACCAACAGATTGAAACACAGTTACATGACTTTACAATATGCTTCCAATGACAGACACCAGCAAGACATCACATTTACCAATCCAACCCCTTTCCCACCAACACTATGGGCATCACTGACAAATTCACTTTTACGAATTAAGCATTTCTCAGCATTTCTTTATAGGAATATAATTTACATAAACAACTGCAAGGGAGTGTCTACTTACTGTGTCACCAGTGATTCATAGGGCGAACTGCAGAAGGGTTGGTATAATTTGTTTTTTGTGACATAGTGGATAGAGAATGCTTGCTATTCATTTTACAGATCTATGAAGAAGGAAATGAATCCGCAATCCAGTTTCCTACCATTTCCCATGCTTGTAAGCTCCACTCCTGTCTTTCTACCCTGTTACACCTCTAAGAGACAATTTACTCCTTAACATGGTTCTGCTGCACTTAGATGTGGTACACACATTTAATATTTGTTCTTAACCTACTTTGTTTAACAATACACATAAATTTTATACCATTAAAATACTGTTTTTAATACTATGTGATTTTTATGTCCACTACAAGACAGAAACTATTAGTCCTAGACAAAAAATGAATAGGATATTTTTTGTAGAAAAAAAGCTTAATTTTGAGCTGAGAAAAATTTTCACTGCATGCTGCAGTTTTACCAATGTTCAAGAAAAACCAAAAAAATGTAAAAAATGTGATGTTTACACAACCACCACACCACACCCCCATGCCTGCACCCAACTACTCAGAATTATTACTGTGTTGTTCATGATACTTCCCTTTTCCACCGTACAAAAATTTGTGTCTATACAAATATCTTTGACCAGTCAACTTTTTTGGTCTTCGTTGACTGGGCTATAAGCGCATTATCCACAAAAGGCAGGACTCTGGTTATAAGTCCACGTTTGGCACACAATTTTGATCTGCCAGGAACTATACTATGTTTACTGTCTGAATGATATGCTGAGGTTATATATTGCAAAAAGAAGTAAACAGGTGAGTTAGATAATACCAGAATGAGAGGTAAAATTACATCACTTCCCAATTAATAAATGTTGGCAAGACTTCAAAAGAGTATAAAGAAGCCCTGCATACATGTCAAAACCATATCACGAATGGTAATAAATGGCTCATGCACATAGAGAAGAGAAAAAGATGAAAACAATGTAAGAAATTCTTTTTGAAATGGTTTACTTTCCAGCACAACCACAAACTTCCAAATGAAAAATTACAATTTTCAGCTGTCACCAGCCATCTTCAGATCTAAGGATGACTGTTGACTGGTCCAAAACCAGTAATTTACATATGAAATTTTATGTGAATGTGTTTGACAATTCTAGCAAAACAATCAGTCACAGATATCTCCTTCATGTCTGAAATGGTGTTATTTTCTATATGGATCTTAAGTCATGTTTTATGCAACATCACAAAGTACTTAAGATGGCTAATTCCATCTAAAACTGTTAATTGAGTGGCTTCATAAAGTTAAAATGTGTAATTGTCTATAAGTTGAAATACATCAGATAACTGGGATGTATTTCACACTCAAAGTATACACAATAGTAAGAAGATGCTTGTACAGTTACGGAAGGGAAATGTTATGAATTTATTTTATTTATTTTGAAGCAAAAATTTGTTAATATAGACATAAAGAATTTCCCTCGGGAAACCATGAATTGGAATAACAATAATGGAATCTCCTGGATGGAACAACACGTAAAATAAAGGAAAAGCAACCATTCACCTATAGGAACTGACACTAGAGCCCAGAAACACATAACACAAAAAGGTCATCATGCTATCTTTTGAAGTCTTGTACTTCTGCTAGTAAAAGTACACATATTCACACATGCAACCACACAGACACTCATACATGCACTCATACGGCTTTGGCAAGACCAATTATTCTTAGTCTTGCTGTGGGAGTGTACGTTTGGCTGTCTATGTCTTATTGTGTTTGTGAATGTTTGTACTTTTACTAGAAAATGAGCAATAACTCGAAAGCTAGTATGAATACCATATTCTGTTATGTGTTTCTATGGTGCACATTTCAGCTTCCTGTAGGTGAGTGGTTGCCTTTCCCTTATTTTATTTATGGATTGGAATATTTTGGGGAAATATGATTTGTATTTTTATCAAACAAAATAAAAAGGAGGAAAACCTTTAACACATCTGTGTTGTGTATAGAAAGTTCTGTTATTGTTTCAATTGGGCTACAATATAGTACAGTCATTACAATCCAAACACAGAAAACTGAAAACCTCATAAATATATGAAATTATATACATGTAGTAGGAAAGTTCTCATGGAATGTGAAAATTTAGGAACAAAGGACACACACACACACACACACACACACACACACACACACACACACACATACACACACACACACACACACAGATTTATATACACATATATGCCCACCATGGTATAAATAAAAGAGACAGAAAGTTAACAGTATTTACAAATATCATCATTCCCATGGCCTGTGTATTGGAATCCATATTAAAGTTAGGGGAACAAATTGTATACTAATCTGTACTATTGACTAGTTTTATTACATGACCTAGAACTGAGTATCTATCATGTTATCTACAAGTGGTCAGTTGTTCTACATTAGCAATATGGACTTGGTGGAATGATTCATTCCATGATCTTGCCTTGTTCTCTTTTTTTTTAATCTCTGTAACAACAGCCACTTCTTAACAAAAAGGAAGGTACTTTCTCTGCAGTTAATTGGGATTTGAAATTTCACAGAGCTGCTTGCCTGTCATGGATCACAGACATAATCAGACCGGAACCATTTCTGGATAGTGTCATGCTATACAAACACAGCCAGCTGGCCATTCACTATCCAGCTAGGCATTCTTAATGCCCATCGGGCAGTTTTGTTTTTGTTTTTTTTTTTGTTTTTTTAAGCGCTCTTTGATATTTAGACACAATCAAATCAGAGAAACCCATTAGAGTGAAAATATATAACAAATTTTCCAAGTAACAGTGTTGAGATAGGTGGGGCACTATAACAAGTTCTCTATGATGGAGAACAGTCCCATAGAAGTGCCAAAGTGCAGGCCCTGCCCTATGTTCCTAAGATGTAACATTTCTGAGGATTGTGACTTTTAGTAGTCTGATCCCTGAAATGGGCATTTTGAAGAGCTTCATAGCATATTGTTCACATTAAAGCATCCACAAAGGAGGAAGGGGTAAAGGAGACGTGCAATAAATTTTGTGAGAGCCACTTTCTCTGAATTTTCATTCAGGGACAAAAATGCTTAACACATACACTATTTCAGCAACTGCTTCCAAGCTGAAATTGATGGACGGTAGTTCACTAAGCTTTTCTTTCTGTTGAGGCTACAGTTTCTTACCACAGGCACATCAGAATCTTTTACACGAGTTCCCTGAAAAAAAAAAAAAAAAAAGACACATGAACATAAAGTTGTATCAAAAGGCTCAGCTAATCCATGCAAATTGTGAACCAATTTGTGTTCTACTGAAGTACAGAAGTGATCTTACTGACAAGAGTTGTTGTTTTTGTTGTGGTCTTCAGTCCTGAAACTGGTTTGATGCAGCTTTCCATGCTACTCTATCCTGTGCAAGCTTCTTCATCTTCCAGTACCTACTGCAACCTACATCCTTCTGAATCTGCTTAGTGTAGTCATCTCTTGGTCTCCCTCTACGATTTGTACCCTCCACGCTGCCCTCCAATACTAAATTGGTGATCCCTTGATGCCTCAGAACATGTCCTACCAACCGATCCCGTCTTCTGGTCAAGTTGTGCCACAAACTTCTCTTCTCCCCAATCTGATTCAATACTTCCTCATTAGTTATGTGATCTACCCATCTAATCTTCAGCATTCTTCTGTAGCACCACATTTCGAAAGATTCTATTCTCTTCTTGTCCAAACAATTTATCGTCCATGATTCACTTCCACACTCCAAACAAATACTTTCAGAAATGACTTCCTGACACTTAAATCTATACTCGATGTTAACAAACTTCTCTTCTTCAGAAATGCTTTTCTTGCCATTGCCAGTCTACATTTTATATCCTCTCTACTTCGACCATCATCAGTTATTTTGCTCCCCAAATAGCAAAACTCCTTCACTACTTTAAGTGTCTCACTTCCTAATCTAATTCCCTCAGCATCACCCGACTTAATTTGACTACATTCCATTATCCTCGTTTTTCTTTTGTTGATGGTCATCTTATATCCTCCTTTCAAGACAGTATCCATTCCATTCAACTGCTCTTCCAAGTCCTTTGCTGTCTCTGACGGAATTACGATGTCATTGGCGAAGCTCAAAGTTTTTATTTCTTCTCCATGGACTTTAATACCTACTCCGAATTTTTCTTTTGTTTCCTTCACTGCTTGCTCAATATACAGATTGAATAACATCGGGGATAGACTACAGCCCTGTCTCACTCCCTTCCCCACCAGTGCTACCCTTTCATGTCCCTCGACTCTTATAACTGCCATCTGGTTTCTGTACAAATTGTAAATAGCCTTTTGCTCCCTGTATTTTACCCCTGCCACCTGCAGAATTTTAAAGAGAGTATTCCAGTCAACATTGTCAAAAGCTTTCTCTAAGTATACAAATGCTAGAAACATAGGTTTGCCCTTCCTTAATCTAGCTTCTAAGATAAGTCGTAGGGTCAGTATTGCCTCACGTGTTCCAACATTTCTACGGAATCCAAACTGATCTTCACCGAGGTTGGCTTCTACTAGTTCTTCCATTCGTCTGTAAAGAACTCGCATTAGTATTTTGCATCTGTGACTTATTAAACTGATAGTTCGGTAATTTTCACATCTGTCAACGCCTGCTTTCCTTGGGATTGGAATTATTATATTCTTCTTGAAGTCTGAGGGTATTTCACCAGTCTCATACATCTTGCTCACCAGATGGTAGAGTTTTGTCAGGACTGGCTCTCCCAAGGCCGTCAGTAGTTCCAATGGAATGTTGTCTACTCCAGGGGCCTTGTTTCGACTCAGGTCTTTCAGTGCTCTGTCAAACTCTTCACGCAGTATCGTATCTCCCATTTCATCTTCATCCACATCCTCTTCCATTTCCATAATATTGTCCTCAAGTACATCGCCCTTGTATAGATCCTCTATATACTCCTTCCACCTTTCTGCTTTCCCTTCTTTGGTTAGAACTGAGTTTCCATCTGAGCTCTTAATATGCATACAAGTGGTCCTCTTTTCTCCAAAGGTCTCTTTAATTTTCCTGTAGGCAGTATCTATCTTACCCCTAGTGAGATAACCCTCTACATCCTTACATTTGTCCTCTAGCCATCCCTGCTTAGCCATTTTGCACTTCCTGTCGATGTCATTTTTGAGACGTTTGTATTCCTTTTTGCCTGCTTCATTTGCTGCATTTTTATATTTTCTCCTTTCATCAATTAAATTCAATATTTCTTCTGTTACCCAAGGATTTCTACTAGCCCTCGTCTTTTTACCTACTTGATCCTCTGCTGCCCTCACTACTTCATTCCTCAAAGCTACCCATTCTTCTTCTGTTGTATTTCTTTCCCCCATTCCTGTCAATTGCTCCCTTATGCTCTCCTTGAAACTCAGTACAACCTCTGGTTCTTTTAGTTTATCCAGGTCTCATCTCCTTAAATTCCCACCTTTTTGCAGTTTCTTCAGTTTTAATCTACAGGTCATAACCAACAGATTGTGGCCAGAGTCCACATCTGCCCCTGGAAATGTCTTATAATTTAAAACCTAGTTCCTAAATCTCTGTCTTACCATTATATAATCTATCTGATACCTTTTAGTATCTCCAGGGTTCTTCCATGTATACAGCCTTCTTTTATGATTCTTAAACCAAGTGTTACCTATGATTAAGTTGTGCTCTGTGCAAAATTCTACCAGGTGGCTTCCTCTTTCATTTCTTTGCCCCAGTCCATATTCACCTACTACGTTTCCTTCTCTCCCTTTTCCTACTACTGAATTCCAGTCACCCATGACTATTAAATTTTCGTCGCCTTTCACTATCTGAATAATTTATTTTATTTGATCATACATTTCTTCAATTTCTTCGTCGTCTGCAGAGCTAGTTGGCATATAAACTTGTACTACTGTAGTAGGTGTGGGCTTCGTATCTATCTTGGCCACAATAATGCGTTCACTATGTTGTTTGTAGTAGCTTAACCGCATTTCTATTTTCCTATTCATTATTAAACCTACTCCTGCATTTCCCCTATTTGATTTTGTGTTTATAACCCTGTAGTCACCTGACCAGAAGTCTTGTTCCTCCTGCCACCGAACTTCACTAATTCCCACTATATCTAACTTTAACCTATCCATTTCCCTTTTTAAATTTTCTAACCTACCTGCCCGATTAAGGGATCTGACATTCCACGCTCCGACCCGTAGAACACCAGTTTTCTTTCTCCTGATAACGACATCCTCTTGAGTAGTCCCCGCCCGGAGATCTGAATGGGGGACTATTTTACCTCCGGAATATTTTACCCAAGAGGATGCCATCATCATTTAATCATACAGTAAAGCTGCATGACCTCGGGAAAAATTACAGCTGTAGTTTCCCCTTGCTTTCAGCCGTTCGCAGTTCCAGCACAGCAAGGCTGTTTTGGTTATTGTTACAAGGCCAGATCAGTCAATCATCCAGACTGTTGCCTCTGCAACTACTGAAAAGGCTGCTGCCCCTCTTCAGGAACCACACATTTGTCTGGCCTCTCAACAGATACCCCTCCGTTGTGGTTGCACCTACGGTACGGCTATCTGTATTGCTGAGGCACTCAAGCCTCCCCACCAGCGGCAAGGTCCATGGTTCATGGGGGGGGGGGGGGGGGGGGGGGGGGGAGGGTGACAAGAATTACTGTCACTTAATTCTCCATTTGGGTTAAGGGGTCCACAGTTTCCTCAGGAAGCCATCAGCACTTTTCATTCTGCAGTAGAGTGTGCACTAATATAAAACTTCCTGGCAGATTAAAACTGAGTGCCAGACTGGCACCCCTAAACAAGAACTTTTGCCTTTCAGGAACTAGTGTTCCTCCGAGGTCAGAAGTCTTGAAGGTAGGAGGTGAGATACTGTCAGAAGTAAAGTTGTGAGGATGGGTCAAGGGTAATGCTAAGGTAGCCCCAGTGATAGACTTCTTGAGCAAGAAACGTAAAGATCCTGGGTTTGAATCTTGATACAGCACATAATTTTAATCTGCCCAGGAGATTAATGACAACAGATATTTGATCAGATTGACTACAGATATTTGGTCAGATAACTTTGAAGTATATTTTTTATTTATCAAATCTTGCAATAGATCTCTTCTTCATATGGGATGTTGCAGCTTCTCTTCATAGGTGACCCACAGACCCACAGCTTGCATGTTTTCTGCTTCTCTGGAGAGAGAAGTGGTCTAGATGATCTGAACGGGAAATATGAAAGAGCAAGTGTTGACAGAAGCACCTTCTGGTGGTGACTCTGGCTTGTGATATTAGTTTTTTAAGGCTTCAGCAAACAAGATAACAAAATGAAGAATAAGTAGCCTTGAATTTATTTTGATCTTTTCCATTCAATAAATGGTTTTTCACTTTCATTTAATGGAATTTTCCCACTTCTGCATACACATGACAGCCCCTCCTCTAAGCTGGATGCCAGTTTGAACAACTGATGCTCACTGGCAGAGAGATCATCATTGTCATATTTTCCACAAGTAGCAAGGCCTTAGTTACCAACAATACCACCACTGTGATTCTGGCTCTGCTCTTAAAAGGTTCCAGAAGACTTATAATATATGCATGAACCTTGAAATGAATAAACCAGCCTTCATAAATCCAGATGGAGCAATAGAGTTATGACTAAAATTGCATATCACATGTAACTAAGCAACTATAACACATTCCTAACCATCTGGGTTTTTGTTGCCAATGCAGCAATAACAGTCTGATCTACATTTTGCAGCCACATTAATGTGGCCACCTGTCAAAAGCCTGAATAAACACTGTTCACTGTGTGAGTCATGCAGGAAGACAGTCAGTGAGGTTCTGGAAATTACTGACATGGATGTGGTGTTATGCTGACTCCAGTACCATGGATGGCTGTGCTAGATTTCCCAGGGGGGTTGAGGTGGTCCCACAGATTCTCAATTGGTTTAAATTGTGAAAGTCTGATGGCCAGATGAGTATGGTCAGCACATCCTGTTACTCTTTGACTCATGCATATACAATCCAAGCTGTGTGACACACTACACTGTCCTGCTGATAGATGAACCCGTACTGAGGAAAAGCAAACTGGATTTATGGATGGACATGGTCCCTATGATAGATGCATACGTCTGTTGATTCATTGTGGCTATCAGAATGACAAAATAATCCAGGCAATGCCACAAAAACATTCCCCAGACAATAATAGTTGCTCGGTGTTTGCTGTCAGATATTCCATAATGTATACACCAATGACCATCTCTCCGATAGGACGTAAAATATGATACTTCTGAAAAGGTCGCCTGTTGCCACTCAGTGGAGATCTAGTTGCAGTACTGGCATGCAAATATCAGCTTTTGTAGCCAATGAACAGCAGTCAGCTTGTGTGCATCAACCAGGTGCCTGCTGTGGAGGCTCATAACCAGCAAAATTCACTGAACGGGTATTGAGCAGGCATTGTTGTTAGCCTCTTGATTCATTTTGGTGTTCAGTTGCTCAACAGCTGCAAGTCTACTTAGCCATACACATCTCTGCCAGTGTAATTCAAACCTGTCATCTATGGCCCATGGTACGCGACAGTTGCATCGGCACTGGTACCATAGAGAGACATTTTGCCATGCACATTACTCTTTAACCATGATAGCACATGAAAAGTTTACAAATTTAGTAATTTCAGAAATGCTTCCAATCTTGGCCCAAAAACCAATGATCATGCCCTTCTGGACATCAGATAAATTGCTCCATTTCGGCATCATGATAATGACTGCACTGTTTTGTGCATCCCCCCACCCGATACACTTTATATACCTTCCACTGCTACTGATGCCACCTCAGTCTGTGAGTGATTATTGCACATTGATGTTGAACGTAAGTGGTGGTCACATTAATGTGAGTGGACCATGTAAGAAGATGTCATTTCTTAAGCTTTGTTCAGATATTCAAACACTAGCTACAAACTTCAGTACTTTTTGTAAATACAAATAGGAGAATTCTTTGAAGTTTAAACACTATAGTTTTATATTATGCCATCCACTACTAACCAAAATAGCAGTTTAACTTTAATTTTGATGTGACTGTGGACTGATGGATAAATGATAATTGGATTTGCTGCTCTGGTAGTCATTTCTAATCAGGGTGCAGCTGTTCAAGGATGTTCACACAATGATGAATAGCTCTGCAACAACCAATGCCAAGATGTTTTACACTGTTTGGCTGATAGGTTCTATTTAGACACAATATGATGCAGACACTACGTTTGTCTCACACTCTTCTAATTTTTGGTTAATCTCATCACAAGTCAGAATTTTTGGTATTGCATCACATGCTGTAACAACACACAATCCTCACCGTAATCCAATGGGTGATTATCATGGTTGACGCAAACGTGAATATACAGCACACTTAAACCTTTATAAAATACTCTCAAGAATACCATTTGTCACGGATTGGTAGTATTTTGCTGAGGATTAACCCACGCAAAGGGGACTCACCAGCCAGTAAGACACAATGCATACCTCACAGCTCCCTCCAGACTTGATAGACTCCAAACTGGAAATCTACTGACTCTATACTCGCTTAGCACTAGTGGCACTTGGCAATCAATTGTTCCTACCATTAGTCTGTGTGTGGCAAAAATGTGTCTGTTGTTGGGTAAGGGGTCACAGACCCTTTCCAAATTCTTGCCCTATTTGGATTACAACTACTCTGTCTTACATCTGCTCTTCCACTCAGTGGGGAGGGCAAGCCTCTTGAGCTCACTTACTTCAAATATAGTTAGAGTTCTGATGTTACACATGTAATGGTGCCCCTTAGAGATATGGCTGCCAAGGATGATGATGATAATGATGATGATGATGATGACTTTAGAAGCTTGGCACTCAGCGTCATGGTCATCGGTGCCCTGATAAAAAGTCATCATAACATTTTCATGGGGAAGGGGGAGGCGGTGGAAGAAGGCTGTCCTCACATGTGGAGTAGTTTATAATGCATTATAGTCCATCTCCCCTCCCCAGCACTTTGGGGAAAATGCCCAACAGTTCACAAAATTTCAAAACCTGTGTACAGTGTTGTCAGTGTCAGCAAGGATGGTGAGCCAATCTCGAGTCGAACTGAGGGCTGCCATGATGTCAGTGTATAAGGCACACATAAACAAAATATGCTGAAGTGAAAGTGGCACACCACAAACTTCACATAGCGGTGGATCCCCTGCCTGAGGAGGAAATCATGTGCAAAAGTGCTATGACTTATATGCAGTGTGGTGAACATTACTTCCATCAGTGAAGTTGCCATGAATTCTACCATGTCAATGTATCGGCAGTTTTTTTGTCACCCTCCAACCAGTCAGTTTCCCACTGACATGTGAGTCATCTGCAGGTAATGAAATGACAGTGTGTGAGGAGCTGGAACTTCAACCTACAACACCACCCAATATGCTTCTTTGGTTGTTTTATCGGCTCTGTTTGCTTCAAATAAAATAACTGCCAAACTATCTAATCTAATATGTGGCACTAGGGCTTGGGAATAAACAGGAATGTTCAACACAAGTTGCCAGCTATGATCAGTGATGAAGGAAACAATAAAAAAACATCATAAACAATATGCTGTGACATCATATCAGTGCCCTTTTCAGGAACATAATAAACAGAAACACTTCTGAGTAAGAAAATTTACCACATCACGAAACAAATATTTTGCATTACTAATATTGTAATGAATAATGTAAATAATAATTATTGGAAACAAAAAAGGATTGAATGTCGTAAAATCACAGTATCTTATAATGGACATCAGAACATACAGAGACAGTCTATTAGGCTGTCATACAGATATAGCAAGAACTGGAAAAAACTGATTATCATAAAAATGGGAACCATTTAAAAACAAACTTGAATCATATATCTCAAAGACAGATTGCAATGTGAATCAACAAATACTGTAGATGAACTTTTGACACTAAATAACTTTGAAAATGAAATAAAGTACCAAATTAAGAAATATACATTCATCTTAATGAAATCAACAGAAATTTTGGAAAATATATTCCATAGAACTAAAAAAAACATGCTATTAAATTAATGAGCTCAAAATCATCACAGAAAATATGTAAACTAGAAGCTCATTTTCCCACAGTCTGATGCTGTTAATGATGTAATAGGTAGTGGGGAGTGAGCATGGTAATTATGACAACAAATAATCACTGTCACTCCCATCACTTACTGTGAATACTTTTATTCTCACAGCATACTCACAATGCATGTAGCATAGAGTGCGTACTACAGAGAACTGAACTGGCAAAGATACAGTTGCTCTTCATGAGGTAAGACAGTGATATTATTGGGGGGTAAAGTCAGTGGTTATATGGCCCCACAGAGCCCCCCCCCCCCCCCCCTTCCCCCGCCCCTCACTAGTGTGGAGCATGGTGACTGGTGTACATCGTAATGAAGTGTCCTGCTAGCGATGTTGAGGGCTGACGTATCGTAGTCCACCAGGTGCCTGTGCAATGTTACAGAAATGTCTTCTGGGAGGTAGTCTTGCAGGTCTAGGTTTCAGGTGCTTCAGTGACACTGTTGTCATTTTTCCAGCTTGCAGGATATCAAAAGTGTTTGGTCCTTGTTTCAACACCTTGTACGAGCCGCGGTATGCAGGGTGAAGGGCGGATTTGACAGTGTCAGTCCTGAGCATCATGTGTGTACATGATTGGAGGTCCTTGTGCATGATGATGGTCAGTTTGGCATGGTGGGATGGCAGTGGGATGTAGATGTGGTCCCTGACTTGCTTTACTAGGTCTGGCAGGTTGATGTCCACTGGGTCGGAGGTTTATGGTATGAACACTACTGGGAGGGTGATTGGTTCCCCATAGAGCACCTCTGCGGCTGAGGCATCCAGATCTTCTTTGTAGGCAGCTCATATACTCAGCAGCACCCACAGGAGGGCCTCCGCCCACTCCTGCTCATGGTATATGAATGCATTCTTGAGGGTACAGTGCCACCATTCAACAAGTCCATTGGACTGAGGATGGTAGGCTGTCATGTGGAACTGGTGGCACCCACAGAGGCAGCAGTGCTTGGAGAACAGGGCCGAACTGCTGACCCTGTTCAGTTGTCAGAGACTCTGGGCAGCTGAAGTGTTCAATCCATAGTGTGATGAAAGCTCAGGTGATGGTGTCAGCCAAGATATCAGTCAGAGGTGCAAACCTCCACCCATCGAGTTGACCTGTCTATGGCTGACAAGATGTACTTGTATCCATTTGAATCTGGGAGTGGCCCAACCAGGTCTATGTGTACATGTTGGAAATGGCCCTTTGGGATGGGGATTTTCCTGAAGTGTGGTTGGGTGTGACTTCCTGTCTTGGCTTGTTGGTATTGGGTGCAGGCTCTCGTCCATGCGACACAGTCCTGTTTAATGTTAGTCCAAACAAAATATTCCATTATGGGTTTCAGTGTTGGGCATACTCCAGGGTGAGACAAGTAGTGGTGGAGGGCGAAAACTGTTTTCCTGAAGTTCTGTGGGACAGCTGGTCATTGCATACCAGGGATACGTCACACCAAACTAGATTGGTTGTGTCTGCAATGGTGCTCTGCTTGAGCTGGAGGCCCATTGTGTATCCAGATAGCAGGTTTCAAAGGTTGGTGTCAGTTGCTTGTGCCTCCACTAGATGGTTGAAGTCAAGGTGTGCTGGTAAGATGGCAAATCATGAGAGGTGATCAGCCATAATGTTTTCTGCTCTCCGTACATAATGGATGTACATAGTAAATTGTGAAATCATGTACAGTTGGTGGAATCATTGAGGGGATGCATCGCCTGGCAGGTTTTTAGTAGCATCAGTCAGAGGGCAGTGCTCACGTAGATATTAAGCGACCGGCCCTTGGTGTCATCTCAGAAGTATTGAACTGCTTTGTATATTCACCAAAAGCTCGTGGTTGAAGGTTAACCACATTTTCTGGGAGTCAGTAAGTTTGTGCAAGAAAAATTGTAGGGGTTGGGTTGCACTGGGGACTTCCTGTTATAGCACTGCCCCAATTGCCTGGTTTCCTACAGTTTCACATATTAATACCGAACATGTTTTTTATCTGCTACACATTCAAGTTAATAGATCATAAAATGATAGTTCAATTTTAATTTTGAACGCATCTCTGTAAAAGTACATATTAATTTCTAATGTATGACTCATTTCAATTTTTAGATTGTAACACAAATTTTTTATTTTCATTTTCAACTGTTTTGTGGAAACATATTGTTGCAGAAGAAGCTGAGTATAGTATAGTGGTTATTATACTAAACTGTTGTTTTGAGGGTCGTGAGTTTAAAACTCATCTGGACTGTACAATTTTAATTTCTATATCCGGTTCGAGTACATTCTAGAAGTATCCACAAATTGACAAGATCATTGTACTGGAACGTTCTGTAGCTATATATATACTGTATGTGTTCTGGCCAGAGGCAGTTCGCTCCGTGCTCTTGTATGTGCAAGTGCTCAATAAACCTTCGTTAGGTGAAGCTAGTGTTGTCAGAGACATTTGATGAACATATAAAAAGACTGAGGGCCATTCTTAAGTGTCTCCAACAAGGTGGATTGATACTTAATCCAAGAAAGTGTCTCTTTGGAGCAAAAGAAATCCAAATACTTGGGCACCTTGTGTCAAATGAAGGTGTGCGACTAGACCCAGAAAAAGTGAGATCTATAACAGAATTTCCTATTCTTAAAAGTATTAGAGATGTGAGAAGCTTCCTCAGATTATGTTCCTATTACCATCATTTTATCAAAGAGTTGTTAAAAGCTGCTGCTAAATTTATTGCTGGTGGAGCTCAACAAGTTTCTTTCAATGTGCTGCAAAAATCTCTGATGACTGACCCTGTACTTGGTCTTTATGATGAGAGAGCACCTAGAGAACTACACACAGATGTCAGTGAGTATGGGATCGGTGCTGTTCTGGCGCAAATTTTGGGTGGAAAAGAGTAGGTTAGGCATATGCTTTCTATACACCTACAAAAGCTGAGAGAAACTACTCAACTACAGAAAGAGAATGTCTTGCTGTGATCTGGGCCACATGCAGATTTCGACAGTATCTCTATGGTAGGCCATTAACAGTTGTTACAGACCATCATTCACTTTGTTGGTAGACAGGTCTTAAGGATCCAACACGACAACTCGCCAGGTGGGCACTATGTCTTCAAGAGTATGACATTGCCATGGAGCACAAACATGGAAGAAAACATCAAGATGCCGGCTGTCTTGCAAGAAACCCTGTGCAAGACCATCAAGACCTTGATGACAATAGTGACTGTCTCGCTGCACTCCATGTTCTCTCTGCTGAGCAGAAGAAGGACGCCAAGATATCTTGAATTATGCTTGCCTTCAGTCGGTCAGAAGACTTGAAACGACAATTTAAGCTAGTTAATGGATTACTTTGTAAGAAAAACTTGGATCCGTTTGGAAAGAGGTCGCTACCAGTGATTCCTAAACACATCCACTTAGATGTTCTACAGAAATTCCATGACACGCCTGAGGCTGGACGTTTAGGGTTTATTAAGACATACCATATGATCCGCAAGAGATTTTTCTGGCCAGGTTTATTTAGGAGCATCCATCATTGTGTGTCGCACTGTCGAGAGTGCCAGAGGTGAAAGGCAGTCCCTCAGAAACCACCTGGCTGGCTCATACCAATTCCACCAGCCTAAACGCCTTTCCAGCATGGTGGGATTGACCTCATTGGATGATTTCCAACGTCTGCTAGTAGCAATAGATGGATTATTGTTTGCACTGATTATCTGACAGGCTATTCCATTACAAAAGCCTTGAAAATAGACGAAGCATCTGAGGTAGCCAAACTCTCATGGAAGACACTGTATTAAAACACAGTACCCCAAGGTCATTAATTACGGATCGAGGCAAAGTTTTTCAATCGAATCTTGTGACAGAGATAAACTGTTGGTGCAACATTATTCATCACATGACGACTGCTAACTATCTGCAAACTAACGAGCTTACTGAATGCCTAAATAAGATCTTGACCAATATGCTATCAATCTTCGTCAATGTTGAGCAGAGAAACTGGGATGAGATGCTACCTTTCGTGACATTTGCCTACAACAACACCAAACAAGACACCACAGGATTTACGCCATTTTTCCTGGTGCTTGGGCGTGAGGCAACTACAAGGATAGACACTGTGTTTCTGTTACAACCTGATGATGTGGACAATGACTACATCGGCCAGGTGTTAACTAGAGCTGAGGAAGCTTGGCAGTTAGCTCAACTCCACATGCTGCAGGTTCAAGAAAACAATCGCCAAAGGTATGACGTGAGCCACTACTCTGTTGTCTACCACCCTGGTGACCTCGTCTGGATCTTCATTCCTGTTCAGAAGGTTGGTCTCTCAGAGAAGCTCCTCAGGCGCTACTTTGGACCTTATAAGGTTGTAAAGATAGTTGTCTGATGTTACTTATGAAGTTGAAGATTTCGACCCTGACACAAGATGACAAAATATCAGTGATATGGTCAATGTCCTTCAAATGAAGCCCTATAAGTATCCCGCAACCCAGCGTAAATTTGAAGCTCCAGCAACAAGCAGCAAGCAGAAAGGTGATGAAGAGCGTAACAGCAAAAGAAGTGCTTAGAAGTTCACCGCCAGGGCAAGAATCAGTCATCAGGAGTTGGAGTATGCAGGACCGATGACTTGTTCCTGGAGTAGGAGGACATAACACCAAGACACTGTTCACTTAAGGAGGGAGCAATGTCACAGAAGATGCTGAGTAGCACCATGGTGTAGTGGTAATGATACTAAACTATTGCATTGAGGGTTGTGAGTTTAAAACTCACAAGGACTGTGCAATTTTAATTTCTATACCTGGTTCGAGTACATTTTAGAAGTATCCACAAATTGACAGGATCATTGTACTGGAATGTTCTGTAGCTGTATATATACTGTATGTGTTCTGGCCAGAGGCAGTTCACTCCGTACTTTTGTATGTGCAAGTGTTGAATAAACCTTCATTAAGTGAAGTTAGTGTTTGTCATTAATCTAATTACACCTTCTTCTACATGACAATATTAAATGTGAATATATAACAGAAATCCGTTGTCTCCTACATGCTCTGCTGAATTGTTAGGCCATGAAAGAAAAGTTATTTTCCTTCTGTTTGTTTCTGTTCTCTTTCGACAGAAGAATGTGTTAACACAATGCAATTTTAAGTTTGTTTTATTCGCTGCTGTACACCAACTACAGTTCAGGAACCATATTGCAGATTGATTGAGCGTGAGTAGACCACTGACGCGTCCTTCAGGACAATTTATAGCAGAGTACAGAAACAGCTCACAGCACTCCCACCCAATATGGAAATTGTGAAGTGATCGGGTAATAGTTATTATTTAAAACATGCTTTTTTGGGAGGACTAGGGGAGCAAAATTTTTAAATCCACCACTGGCACACTGTAAATGTGAATGTGAGCTGAAAATTGCACTAAAATCATGACATTTCTCTTTGGATGCATGCTAGTATGCAAATGAAATGGACAAAAACATGTTTTGTAGTGCTCTCCCTGTGATAACTAGAAACCAGTATCAAGTGCTGAAATGATGGTCAGCTGTGCTACTATCAACTCAGAGGAGGAATGCAGCTGTATGTTTTTGACTGTGCATGCTTTGATGTTATGTCATGCAGAGATTATTTTTAACAACTCATAGCAGAAGGGTAACTGTGTTAGAGCAATTCTCCATCATTCACATAAAGTTATAAGCTGATGTAAAAACACAAAAAATGAGTAGAGCCTTACTGTGCCAAGAGTATTGCTGTATGGTACTATTTTTAAGTATCTCTTTATTGTTTAGATCACTGTTAAGAATTCCTTGTAAACATCTTTTCTTTATTAATTTTTGTACATATCACCTGAGGATATAAAACTGGTCACGACACTGAATAAAAGCATTTTACAGCCACTGTGGACCATTTCATCCAAAATGTGAAAATTTGGCTGCAGTTGCCTGCACTTTAAAATAAAATGTTTATTATAAAATTTCATTTTATTCAGACGCTTCAGTTTATGTACATAAAATTAATATATTCTATTTAGTTATGATAACTACCATTGTAAGTCACAAGGCTATAGGTGATCATAAAAAAAAGAGTATATGAGGTAATTTGGTGTGAAAATGTTTTCTTTAGATGATGTGCTAAAGTGGGACTTTTCCAGTATCTCTTTGGAGGAGAAATTGGAAGTTGAAGAGTTAGGTATATTTACTCAAAATTGAAATCTAACAACAGGAGGACATGGGCTAAAGTTCACTGATTTGTATCAAACTATATGAGTGGAAAGAGGTAGATGTCCCTTCCAAATACCTAGAATATTTAAGCTGGTTGGGCTATAGGAAAGGTAAAATACTCTTTAAAAATTTACATGCAGAGTATTAGGGCTTTATGAGCAGCTGTAGCCCAGTGGTCAAGTGCACTGACTGGCAGTTTGGTTCAAATGGTTCAAATGGCTCTGAGCACTATGGGACTTAACATCTATGGTCATCAGTCCCCTAGAACTTAGAAATACTTAAACCTAACTAACCTAAGGTCAGCACACAACACCCAGCCATCATGAGGCAGAGAAAATCCCTGACCCCATCGGGAATCGAACTCAGGCGTCGGAAGCGAGAATGCTACCGCACGACCACGAGATGCGGGCGGCAGTTTGTCAGCTCAGATTTGATTCCTGCTGCTACCATCAATTATTTGACTTTTTTTTATTCCTCAAAATGGTAAACAATTAATTAAAAATATATGTATTTATATACACAAAATTACCATATTAAATTTTTTTCTGATTATTGCCCTTGTAAGTGAAAAGGCTGCTGGACACTGCATTGTACCATATTGGTAAAATTTTGCAGGAGATGCCGCTGCTATTAGGTATTGTATATTCTGATATGGTTGTAAGGAGTGCACCTTTCCTCTGACGGACCACTGTCATTGTGTATAATGACAACAATGCCCCATTGCATCACATCTTTTGGAGCGTGCAAGGAGTCAGCGTTGAGCTCCAGCATGGAGCTGTCACATGCAGCTGTGTCAAGAATATGTAGTAAGAAGAAAATTTGCTAGAAAGTGGAAATAATAATTGAAAGGGTTACATTGGTTTGTAGAAGAAGAGTATTTTCTCAGTAATTGTCATAGAGAAACATATTGGAAGCAGATCATAGATGAAAAGGCCTTCATGATTAGTAATTACCTGTTTAGTTAATGTGAGAATGTTACATAGCAACTGCTACTTTAGTTTGAATGTAAAAAAACACAATTGTTAAATAGGCCTGGATAAGATTATGCCTTCTTAGGGAAATGTGTAACAGAGGAAAGTACTTTGACTTCTATTGTTACTATTACAAAGTGGCATTTTTCATTCTTTAACTGAGCAACTTTCATATCTGAAAAGTAAAAGAGACACACGTTCATATGAGGCACATGGTCAACTCAATTTTGAAGCATGTTCTCTATTTGAAGCTCCCATACTTGAGTCTGATAGACCAATAGCCACAAAAATAAAAGACACTAATGAGACTAGGAGCTTTACATGGTGCAGTGAGCTAATATTTTCATAGTGTACAAATGATCACCATTCTTAATAACTGAACTTAGTGAACAATAAATGTGTATGTTAGTTGCAATCTGAATTATGGTGTCATGTACATCTTTCAGCAAACACCATCCCACACTCATTTAGACTTTTTACTTCATGGTGATGGAGAGTGGTGTTATTGAGGAGATACTACAAGAATCTGATCAGCAATGCCTTTCAGGAGATTGACTCTGAAGAAAGAAAACCTACTTTGATAGCATTTTTAGATTTAGAGAAAGTTATTAACAATGTTACCTGGAACATAATCTTTGAAGTTTTGAAGGCAGTGTGTGTAAAATTCAGAGAGCAAAAAGTTATCTGCAATCTGTACAGAAACTGGGCTGCACACATGAATCAACGGACATGAAAGGGAAGTAGTAGTTGAAAAGGGATTAAGACTAGGTTGTAGCTTCTCCCCAATGTTATTTGATTGGCAACCACGGGTAGCGGTAAAGGAAATCAAGTAGATACTTTGAGGTTCACTTGAACTGACTGGGTAATATTTTGAAAAGAGACTATTAAGATGAACATCAGAAAAAGTACAATGAGGATAACAGAATGTAATTGATGCTGATAGAATTTGATTACGAAATTAGGCACTAAAAGAAGTCCATAAGTTTTGTTACTTTAGCAGCAAAGTAACAGATGACTGCCAAAGCAGAGTGGATATAATATTCAGACGGATAATAGCACTAAAAATATTTCTGAAGAAGTCAAATTTGTTAACATCAGTTATAAATTTAAATGTTGAGAGGTCTTTTCTGAACGTCCTGTAGGAGTGTAGCATTGTACAGAAGTGAAATATGGAGGATAATCACTTCAGACAAGAAGAGAATAGAAGCCTTTGAAATTTGGTGCTACATTAGGATATTGAAAATTTAATGAGTAGAGTGAATACGTAATAAGGATGTACTGAATCAAACTCTTACACTTTACAACTGAGGAGAGTGGTGAAGGATTCAACATTTATATTGGTGTTTGCCATAAGAAGCCTCTGCAGCTCTTTTGAAATTTAAGACCCCCAGGCATGTGCACAATGGTGTCAGTAGTTCATGTATCTCTTGTGGATTTTTTGGGCACATTTGCCATTCATAACTGCGATAAGTCTGTCTGTTCCATTGATGGCAAACAGATAGACTCTCTCTGGATGGAGAACCTTAATTGTTCACAAACCAGAATCTAACAAAGAAATTTGTGGTGTAAATTTGCTGAAAGATGGGATAGGTTGATAGGACATGTCCTGAGGCTTCAAGCACCAGTCACTTATGTAATGGTATGAAATGTTGCAGTAAGCATGCTCAAATGTATGCAAGCTGCGGAAGTTATGCAGAGCCAAGATGCTTACACAGAATGGATGAGCATGATGAGCTATGTTGAACCAGTCTTCAGACTGAAGACCACAATAACAACAACAACAATGTGTGTGAGGGCTGTGTTCTGAAAGTTTCATTGTAGCTTTATGTTATACCCAATTCCTTTTTGAGTTGCTGTTGTTGCTGTGGTCTTCAGTCCAGAAACTGATTTGATGCAGCCCTCCATGCTTCTCTATCCTGCACAAGATTCTTCATCTCCAAGTAGCTACTGCAACATACATCCTTCTGAATCTGCTTAGTGTAGTCATCTGTTGGTCTCCCTCTACGATTTTTACCCTCCACGCTGCCCTCCAACACTAAATTGTTGATGCCTTGATGCCTTCTAGTCAAGCTGTGCCACAAATTCCTCTTCTCCCAAATTCTTTTCAGAACCTCCTCATTCATTATTTGAACTACCCATCTAATCTTCAGTAGCACCACATTTTGAAAGCTTCTATTCTCTTCTTGTCTAAACTAGTTATCAAACATGTTTCACTTCCATACATGACTACACTCCACTTAAAAACTTTAAGAAATGTCTTTCTGACACTTCAATCTATACTCAATGTTAAAAAATTTATCTTATTCAGAAACACTTTCCTTGCCATTACCAGTCTACATTTTATATTCTCTGTACCTTGATCATCATCAGTTACTTTACTCCCCAAATAGCAAAACTCATCTATTACTTTAAGCGTCTCATTTCCTAATCTAATTCCCGCAGCATCAACTGATTTAATTTGACAACATACCATTATCCTCATTTTACTTTTGTTGATGTTCATCTCATATCCTCCTTTCAAGACACTATCCATTTTGTTCACCTGCTCTTCCAGATCCTTTGCAGTCTCTGACAGAATTACAATATCATTAGGAAACCGCAAAGTTATTATTTCTGCTCCATGGATTTTAATTCCTACTCCAAATATTTGTTTTGTTTCCTTTAGTGCTTACTCAACATACAGATTGAATAACATGGGCGATAGGCTACAACCCTATCTCACTCCCTTCCCAACCACTGCTTCCCTTTCATGCCCCCCGACTCATAACTGCCTCGGGTTTCTGTACAAATTGTACATAGCCTTTCATTCCCTGTATTTGATCCCTGCCACCTTCAAATTTGAAAGTGAGTATTCCAGTCAACATTGTCAAAACCTTTCTCTATGTCTACAGATGCTAGAAACATAGGTTTGCCTTTGCTTAATCTATCTTCTAAGATAAGTTGTAGGTGCAGTATTGCCTCACGTGTTCCAACATTTCTACAGAATCCAAACTGATTCTCCCTGCGGTCAGCTTCTACTAGCTTTTCCATTTGTCTGTGAGCAATTCCTGTTGGTATTTTGCAGCTGTGACTTATTAAACTGATAGCTCAGTAATTTTCACAACTGTCAACACCTTCCTTCTTTGGGACTGAAATTATTATATTCTTCTTGAAGTCTGAGGATATTTCTCCTGTCTCATACATCTTACTCACCAGATGGTAGAGTTTTATCAGGGCTGGCTCTCCCAAGGCTATCAGTAGTTCTGGTGGAATGTTGTCTACTCCTGGGGCCTTGTTTCCACTTAGGTCTTTCAGTGCTCTGTCAAATTCTTCTCCCAGTGTCATATCTCCCATTTCATCTTCATCTATGTCCTCCTGAAACAGCAGGCAAATATCAGTTCTGTTTGCTGGTAATTTGAGTTTTTGTAGAACCTGAAACAATGCTTACTTTATTCTTCCCACCTAGTGAAAATAAGAGTAATAACCTATTGGTCACATCCTCAGTTTTAGAGTACACAGAGTTTAAGTAAGTAGGAAACTATGAATTTTATTTCACTTATATTGTGCACATTCATAAAAGGCAATCAGAATAATTCTTCTGGACTTCTGTGACAGTGATAGTTCAGTTACAAGTAATGTGAGAGTTGCCAGTTAGGCCACTTATATACTATATAGGACACTTAAAAATTTGCAATGTCTTGTTTGTTTGCCTCAATTTTTTCTTAATTTTTTTTCAATATTGAAGAAATGTTTATTTCAAGCTGAATAGTATAATTCACTGTGACAGCATTATACCCTGTTCTATCAATGTTCTCTCTGCTTTCTTGTTTGTAAGTTACTGAAGTGCTTCTGAGTGTTTGTTAACAGAAACTGGTTACAAATGTGTATGACAATTGGAATTTAAGTCAGTCTTGGGATGTGTACTAGTGTTGCTTAGTTGTTGAAGAAAGCGAAAATCACAGGTTTGAATTCTGTGTATGCCCCAGACTCTGAATAGTTGTTCTTTTATTGTGTTTTTCAAACTCAGGTCCCACAAATGATATCATTGCTGGTTCCCAATGAATCATCATTAGATGATATCAGGATAGATGATGCATGCTTGCAGACATGATGTGGGAGTAGCAGTGTGTAGTTCGGTGGTCACATGACATGGTACACTTTCAGTGGCTATTGTGCCATTTCCTTTGCAGCAAAAAAACATCATCTGAACACTGTCTGTCATCTGTGATCCATGTTATGCTGGCTTTACAGCAGTTCAACATGCATGGTGTCAAGTCAGTGTTGCACCAACCTTGCTACATCATGCTACAGTCAGCAGCTAAGCAAACAGCCACTAAGGCACTATATTTATGTGTGGCCATCCAGATACCAGGATATCAAGCTGATGGCCACTGTAGCACAACAGCTGCATCCTCCATCTGCTCAGTTTCCTTGGGGAAACTGTTGTTCATCACCACTCTTGACTGTACATTGAGGCCTGGAGTTTAGAGCCATCTCTGCTCTACATTCCTGTCATCCTCAGTACTATGGTTGCAGCCTGTAATGCAAAGCCAAGCAGAAGGGCTATGACTCCATTGAATCAGCATCAGCTGCATCTTGCCTCATCCACCATCAAGTCTAGAGCTGCCACCCAGACTGAGTTTTGCAGTGGAGCCTTGCTTCATACAAGCTAAAAATCCATGTCTGATCATGCTCAATGTCTGAAAACCCATGGTTAATAAAATGTTCTACTCATACTCATATGTTGGTGTCTTGCTAATTAGTTCCTGTTCACAGTGACCATTATTTGCTCCCAGAGCATGTGAATAGGTCAACTTTTGTACCCAGAAAGCCTAGATAGGGAGCAGCCAAATAATTCTTACTTGAGAACAGTGGCTCGCTACTCTTCCAGCAATGGTCATACAAGGCCAGACTCCACACACTGTAATCATCATAGCACATGTTCTGTGTCAGTTTCTTCAATATGAACATAAAGTATTAGCAATATTGTTTTACATGATGAGGAAATGTACATAAGTAGAAGCATTTTGTGTGGAGGCGCCAAATAAACTTAATGTAGCATATAGATAATATTTATTATTCAGTCAATGTGCTGCTTGTATTTAGAAGAATGTACTAACTTGCATATTAATATAAATCTGTTTACATTCTTTGTCTACGAAACTGGAAGTGATTTGTTGATGAGCCATTGTCATAATTTTTCACTTAAAACCAATTGTCATAAGAATTACAAGGAAGTTTTTTCAATATATATTTATAAAGTTTAAATATTAGTTTTGGTAAAGAGTTTTGGGGGAGAAAATGCAGAATAAGGTATGACATGGGGGTAGGGGGGATTTACATGAGGGTGCTGAGACACATCACACCAATTTTGGAGAGAAATAAAATGTGACATACACAAAGTGCAACCAAAAGTAATAGGAAGTTCTGTTTTTCATTAGGAATCTTTACTTTTTCATAAACACCAATTTTGTCCCCTTCAAAGTACGCCCCCTTAGATATAACACACTTTTACCTGCACTTTTTCCAATCTTAGAAGAACTTCTGAAACTCTCTTTTCATTATGGCGTTCAGTTCCTTCAGTGATTCTGCTTTTATTTATTTATTTATTTATTCTTTGCCCATGGACTCCAGCTGAAAATCCAGCTCAGAGTATTGGGTGTGTCATACAATAGGCTATTAACATCAAACTTGATTTCATTATATATAAATGAAACAAATGATTAAACAGAAATAGTCCATAATCATACAAAGGTATTACATGTTTCACATTATATGTACACACAAATCCAAACAACATACAGAAATGATAATTTTTAAAGGTACATTTCAGTAATGATATAGCATATTAAGCACCATCTTAGTATTCACTCAAACTATATATACATTTCTCTGTGAGATATAGTTTCAAATGATTTTTAAAACATTTTAGATCTGTTTCTTTTTTAATAATTTTGAGGAGTTTATTAAAAAAACCTTTTGCCTGCTTCTTCTGGGGCAGTCATAGACAGTTTTAGATTTCTCAATTATATCTGTTGATGCTGTTTCTGTTGACTTTCCTTCTCTGAAACCATGTTGTGATGAATGCAGTATACTATACTTTATTATAAAACTTACAATTCTATTCTTTATTAATATTTCACAGATTTTAGCAAATGTTGAGATCAATGATATTGGCCTGTAATTTCCTAATTCATCCCTGTTCCCTTTCTTAAATATTGGCTTCACTTTACTTACTTTCAGTGAATCTGGAAATATACCTTCTTCCATTGCAGCATTCAGCATGTGTGTGAATGGTTTTAATAGACATTCTCTGCATTCCTTTATGAGATGTGATGTGACACCATCCAAGCCAGATGAATGTTTAATTTTAAGTTGTTTTATTAGGTTTGACACTTCTGCATCTGTTGTAGGTATGAAAACCATAGTATGAGTTGTATGTGGGGGGTTTAACAATTTACTTACTGCATTTGTTTTATCTTGACTTATTAATTTGTCTGCTACAGTAATATAATATCTGTTAAAAGTATTGGCTACTTCTAGAGGGTTTGCGTTGCTTTTCCCACTCATCAGTGAGCAGATGTCCTCCGCCCAATTTGTTACTTCATTAATGAACGACCATAAACCTATTGAGTAGTTCTTTCCCTTATCTATAGACATCCTGATGAATGATGCTTTAGTTTTTCTGATAAAACTACAGTACTCTTTCTTTTCTATTTTATACAGTGTGTTGTAGGCCTCAGTATTTTTTTGTTTGGAGAGGTCAATAATACACTCAGATTATTTCTGGCATGGATTACTTCTCCAGTCACCCAGCTTTTCTTTTTTTGTTGCTGTTTGACAAGCCTTTTACTAACAGGACATGTAACATCATAATAATAATTGAATAAAGAAAAAACTGGTTCCATTTGGTGTTTGCATCTTTAGCTGCATATATTGTTTCCAAGTTTTCTGCCTCTAACATCTTTTTTAGCAGATTTATGTTATGTGGGTAGTTCTGTCTTCTCATCTCCCATATCTTCTGCACTGAATAACTAGTCTTTATATTTATGTCTATCATGATTGCAAAATGGTCTGCTAATGTGGAGTTTATTACCTGTGTGTCACAATAGCATGTAGGAATATTTGTTATTACATGATCAATTATAGTTTCACTATGCTTTGTTACTCTGGTTGGTTTATCTATTTTTATTTTTAGATTGTACATGCACAATAAGTCCAGTAGAGTCTTAGTATTGTCTGTTTTTTTTTTTTTTTTTTTTTGCTCGTGTCTATGTTCAGATCTCCTATAATTATCAAATAAGCATATGTTTTTGAGAGGTGTTGGATTATATCTTCCAGCTGTTCAAAGAAGGTTTTAATTATACCATTTGGTGATCGATACAAACCTAATACACAACATAAATTCCCAGCAATTTTAGTTTCCAGTGCTGTAGCTTCAAAGCTCAATTCCATAGCATGTTTTGTTATATTTATGGCTTTAGTTGATTTATAGTTAGAAAAAATGGCAACCCCACCACCTTTATAGGATGTTCTGCAAAAACTGGCTACTTTCACATAATTATTCAAGTTATACATTCCTATGTGATTTTCTTTTAGCCCATGTTCTGTAATTACTAGAATGTTTGGCCTATACTCTTGTGATATTACCTCTAGTTCCTCTGTTTTATTGTTTATGCATTGAACATTTTGGTGAAGTATTCTAACAGTTGGTTTTAAATGTAATAGTTCCCCTTCCTGTAATATACTAAGCACTTGACTTGCTCTCTTTGCTTCTGGTACTACACAGTGTTTTTTTTTTTCAGTTTGTGTCATTAAACCTGCATTGCATCTTTGTCCGGTATTTGTGTTCCTCTCACTATTGTCACACTGGTATTTAAGATGGACAGTTTTACTTACATATTTTTCCATGTTCTCTTTCTGCTTACTCGGTACCATAAAAAATCCTCACTTAGTGTAGCAGGTCTCCTAGTTCTCAGGCATCTGTCTTCATTGGCAGCTGCTTCTGCTGTTGATCTCCCAGGCCTCGGGTACCTCTTCTGTGTGGTTGCTGTTGCTGGTCGCTCCTGTGCTCTTCTTTGTTAGCTGCTGCGGCTAATGACCGTTGTACGTTTTCCTCACATGCATTTTCATTGCCTTGAGGTAGTATTATGGGGTCTGCTGTTCTGGATGCTGTTGCTGATGACGACACCTCTGCTGATGATTGTGGAGATTCTGATGCTATTGGTTTATCTGACACTGCTGCTGAGAATATCTGACCCTTTGCTGCTGCTACTGGTGTTTGTTGTAGCGCTACCGCAGATAATGATGATTCCACTGTTACAGACAACTCTTGTTTTGGCGGAATTGGTATTGGAGACACTTCCATTACAGTTGACTCATTAATAAATTTAAGTATTTCGGCACTAATAATCTTTTTCCCTTTTACGTTCATGTGGAGACCATGTCTTGTGAAGTGCTCTCTGTGAACACTGTTTATCTCTACGAAAGTCGTATTTTGGAAACCCCTACATATTTTCTCAAATAGCCTGTTTGCTGTAACAATCTCGATGTTTACGCACGAGTTTTCCAGCAGATCGTATCCCCTGGGGATACTAACAATGTAGAAATGCACTCGAGGCATCCTTTTGACTGTTTCCTTTATGATTCTCGTTGCACGCCAAGTTTCATTACAGTAAACATCATTTGCGCCTCCTATTATGATGCAGCTGTTAGCGGTCGTTAATATGTTGTCACTGTTTTTCAGAATTTCGCGTAATGGCGCGCCTGGTTTGATGATACCTGTTAGATTAAGGTCTGGGTGATTTCTTCTCATAATTTCCGAAATTCCTCTCCCATGACTATCTGCAAAAATATATGTCTGTTGCTTGTGTCCTTGCTTATGCATAACGTGGTTGTTTACTTTTTTTTGTGAATATTTACCTTGTGTTTTTCTCCGTTTAATCCACTTGTATATTTTTGTGTGGATAGTTTGTTTATATTTTTATCCATAGATGCACTATTAACACTTTCTTTTCTTGCGTTTAATTCACTTGTGTCTTTTTGAGTGATCAGTTCGTTCATATATCTAGTTACAGTCGTACTGTTTACACTTTGTACATTTGGTTGTGCAGACCTACGAATTTTATGACTAGCATTAATGAGATCTTGCTGCCTTGACGATTCAGACAGTTCCCGTATGGTTAGTACCAAATTTTACATTGTTTTTATATATATTTTTTATAATGTCAAGTTCTTTTTGAAATTCGTCATGCACGCTGTCTTCTATTCCCGCGTAGCACTTTTCACTCGCGATCTCGCGGCCGTTACACTCTATGTCACATTTACACTGTATTTGTAAATCTTCTTGAGCAAAGCAGTGTGAATGGCACCATTTATGTTTAAACACGCATATTCTAATTCCATTTAGCATTGTTTCGTCACAAACAATACACTTGATTGAAATTAAGTCTCAAAAACTGCAGAGCGGTTTAAAGTTACGTGTACACTGGCCACCATCTTGTTTAACTCTAATGAATGGTGTAAAATGATGTCCTTCCATGGTTCTTTTCATCCTTCGGGATAGAAAGAAGTTGCAGGGTGCTATGTCAAGAAAGTACAATGGCTGATACAATATAACTATCTGGTTTTTGCCAACAAATCATGGACATGCTATGAGGTGTGAGCAGGAGCAGTATCATGAAGCAATTTCTATGAGATGTTTTGCCATAATTCTGATCGTTTCCTTCAGATTGCTTATGGTAACAGTGTGTAACTTCCAGGTAGTTTCCCTTTTTGATCACACAACGATAATGCAGGAACTCATGATGCACTATGGCATTGTAATCGAAGAAAACACTGAGAAGAACCTTCACATATGATCAAACTTGTCAAATATTTTCAGTCTTGACTGTTGAAGCAGTTTCCATTAAGATTTTCAGGCCTTGGTTTCGGCATTACACTCTCGTACTCATGTTTCATCACCAGTTATAATCTTCTCTAGAAGTTCTGGGTGGCTGTCCACATCATTCAGCAATATCTGAGTTATGCCCAAATGACTTTGATTTTGGTCAAAATTCAGAAATTTTAGAACAAATTTTGCTGCTACACAAAAAAATCATGGCATGAGACAAACCATATGCGAACATCATCAGAAAGCTCTGTGATGATGATTCAACAACTTTCCAGAACCATTTTCTATACTACTTCTACATTACCATCAGTAACTGAAGTGCTAGGGCATCCAGGACGATCACCATCTTCAATGTCTTCTCGACCCTCTTTGAAATGTTTATACCACTCACTTTCTTAATCATAGCAGACTTGCCAAAATCCATAGCCAACATGTCCATTGTGGTGATGCACTTTATTCCATTCGCCAAGCAAGATTTAATGCAAATTCTTTGATCCAGCTATTTCAAAAGTAAAATTTTGCCAAGCACTCAAAAATATGTACAACCATTTTGAGCAGTGACAATAAATTAAATATTTAAAACAACTGAAAATGCAAACATAAATCAGGAAAATGTTTTCAACAGAACAATTTTTTATAGGATGTATAAAGCTTGTGAATTAAAAAATTCCTATTACTTTTTGATCAGATGTCATACATCTGTAAGTGTACAGTTTCTCTGCCGCAATGGTGTTCTGTGTTATTTATACTGACACAGGATGGATAATGGTTAAAACTACTAGTAAATGCTCCTATGAGAGTTGAAGTAGAATTATATAGCATTCCAATGTATATGCGTTTCACATTCTTCTTATGTATGCACAGTGTAATTGAGATGGAAAAGCTTGTGCAGCCCAATGGTGTCTATATGAGTATGGGTAAACACCTAGAAATGATACTGAGATTTATCAAATGAACAAACTCGAAATAATGTTAATCAAGTCATAATAGCATTAACCCACACAATTTGGTGGTCTTCATATATTACTGTACAGCCACTTCTTCTTGTGAAGCAACATGTGTCACAAAAACTTAGCTGAAAATGCAAAAATTGGTAAGGCATTAATTTTGCTAAGAGAGCATGAAGGATCACTTAGTGTTTAGCATCTGTTAGTGCTTAAATTAGTGAAATGAAATATTATTAGATGTCATCTTCACTCAACATAGACGCAGAATAATATGTTCAAGAAATATGAGCAGGCTAGGGTAGGGGCGCTCAAGACAGGATTTATAGTTGGCCACACCCAAGGCCAGAAAATTTTCATTCCTCTCCCCCACCCTCTCCCCATCCCTTGTCACCACACACTTCTCATTGGCTTTTGACTTTATTTTTCATATTAATACATTGTTTGCTGTCCAACAAACTTGTTGTTGTTGTTGTTGTTGTGTTCTTCAGTCCTGAGACTGGTTTGATGCTACTCTATCCTGTGCAAGCCTCTTCATCTACCGGTACTTACTGCAACCTATGTCCTTCTGAATCTGCTTAGTGTATTCATCTCTTGGTCTCCCTCTATGATTTTTACCCTCCATACTGCCCTCCAATGCTTAATTTGTGATCCCTTGATGCCTTAGAACATGTCCAACCAACTGGTCCCTTCTTCTAGTCAAGTTGTGCCACAAATTCCTCTTCTCCCCAATTCTATTCAATACCTTCTCATTAGTTATGTGATCTATCCATCTTATCTTCAGCATTCTTCTGTAGCACCACATTTCAAAAGCTTCTATTTTCTTCTTGTCCAAACTATTCATCGTCCATGTTTCATTTCCATACATGGCCACACTCCACACAAATACTTTCAGAAACGGCTTCTTGACACTTAAATCTATACTCGATGTTAACAAATTTCTCTTCTTCAGAAACGCTTTTCTTGCCATTGACAGTCTACATTTCATATCCTCTCTGCTTTGACCATCATCAGTTATTTTGCTTCCCAAATAGCAAAACTCCTTTATTACTTTAAGTGTCTCATTTCCTAATCTAATTCCTTCAGCATCACCTGACTTGATTTGACTACATTCCATTATTCTTGTTTTGCTTTTGTTGATGTTCATCTTATATCCTCCTTTCAAGACACTGTCCATTCTACTCAACTGCTCTTCCAAGTCCTTTGCTGTCTCTGACAGAATTACAATGTCATCGATGAACCTCAAAGTTTTTATTTCTTCTCCATGGATTTTAATACCTACTCCGAATTTTTCTTTTGTTTCCTTTACTCCTTGCTCAATATATAGATTGAGGCTACAATCCTGTCTCACTCCCTTTCCAACCGCTACTTTCCTTTCATGTCCCTCGATTCTTATAACTACCTTCTGGTTTCTGTACAAATTGTAAATAGCCTTTCGCTCCCTGTATTTTACCCCTGCCACCTTTAGAATTTGAAAGAGAGTATTCAAGTCAACATTGTCAAAAGCTTTCTCTAAGTCTACAAATGCTAGAAATGTAGGTTTCCCCCAACAAACTTAGGATTCCATATTACCAATTATGGAATTAGTTAAAAAGATCATATCATGGGCTCTGCACTTGAAACTTATCTTTCCTCTTAAAGTAATCTTTCTGTTGAGAAAGGGAAAACTAAAGTAGAGCAAGAGAAGGAACAAGACTGAATTAGATGGCATCACATTTTGGATGGGAAAAGTATATGCAATATTCATTTTTATTTAGATTAACAACAAAACAATTATTCAGGATGATGCAGTTTATTGACAGGAAGAAAAGAAGTAATGTGAAATCATGAATATAGGAATTAGTCTAGAGTATTAGTATTATGCCCAGAAATCTTTTTTATTGTATCAATTTGTATTACTGTGATGAATTTTAGCTTTGTATCTGCCTTAGCTACAAAAATGCTGTTCCTCATATCTGCACAGGTGTACAATATCATGAAACCATCACTCCTGGCACAAAATATTACTGTACTAGCCGATATTGGCTCGACTACAATCCCAGAGAGTTGAGCTCAGGAAGAGGTAGCCAACACAATGTGACCAGTGAGAGTGAGTGAATAAACTAAGTACACAGAAAACAGCTTGGCATGAGGTGAATGCCAGTCTAACATAAATGTCTGCACACAATCTGCCAGGCCAAGCCTGTTGCTCCTGGCAGGTAAACACCTGGGTCACTGGTGTTACCCATACAATATTTTGTGTTTACCCTCTGTCACAGCCTTCTGTATTATTCCATTGCAAAACCTATGCCATTTCATCTGCATCCATCCCAATATCCACTGTTAGATATACTAAAGCCTCTCACCTGATAAGGCCACGTGGGGCTGAAAATGGTCAGGCTTGTGCCACAACATCAAGTGAAAAACAAGAGAGGGCTTGAAATTTCCTGGAGGTGGACTGAGTGTCAAACGAGACATCACTGACACAAGTAGCTCTGGCAGAGGGGCAGAATATTGCACAGGGGGAGATAAGAGTTGGTCCAGCAGTACCGGTGGGGCGAGGCTTCATCGACTGGCAAGCATGGGCTAGAAGAGACTGGGTCAGATTCCATGGGGTCTGCATCAGCAGTTGGGGGAGCTATCCTTACTAGTGTTCTGTTCCAAGGCCAAAAGGTGGATGGTGGCAGCAGTGGCTGAGCACTTTTCTGCAATAGGGAGTCTCTCACTAGAAAAACACTGCAACTGTTTCAGTCACCAAGCTGGCACGGAGAGAATGGTGCCAAGGTCACAGATCCAACTGGTCAGGATGATGGGTCACCTGCTCCATTGGACATTTGTCACAAACAACTGTCAACCTTTGTGTACCCCACGGCACTTGGCAATGCCCCCTGCTGCTGGCCAACACACTGGGCCCAAATGGCAGACCCACAATAAAAATGCACTTGGCTACAACAGTGCATGTGACTTGGGCTGCAAAAAGCCCCATGGCTGGCACCCATGCAAATGTTCTGCCAGACAATGGCCTTTAACTGACATCACCTGGTATGTGGCAAGAGAATAAGACAAGGTGTTGTCGCAATATGAGACAGACGTGGACTTCTTCATTTGCATTTTGAACATTTGTAGGAGTAGCTCCACATCCAAGTTAAAATCTGGGTGAGAAGAGGTAGCAGTCAGATGCTGGACACCATTACAAATACAAAAATCTGCAAACCCTCATGACATGAATTTCCAACCATTATCAGAGTGAAGGGTTTGAGGAGAGCTCTCAACAGCAGAAATGAGAGACATGCATAAATAGTGGCAGTCAACATCATACAGTTTAGCCACACACAGGAAATTTAAAAATGTGTTGACCACCAAGAACCACTTGTCTCCCAAGAAAGGGCCCACAAAGTCAATGTGCACCCTGTCCCAAGGGTGCTCCGAAACTGGTCAAGAAGTAAACTGGATTGGTGGTGCAGCCTGGTTCTATGCACAAGGCACACAAGCCTGTACACAATGGTCAATATTGTGATTGATCACTGGTTGGTAAATGTGACACTATGCCAGTGTTTCCATACCTGGTGTACTCCATTGTGACATATGCAGCAACTGGAGTATGCAATGAAGCAGTACCAGAAAGCAATCACATGACAGCTTCGCTCCTCTGTCAGCAACATGAGGACCCCCTGGAGAATGTTTAGCCAATAATGCAGCAGAAAAACTGTATGCCACTCCAAGTCCACTCCCAAAGGAGTGTGCTCACACCACCCCATCTATACTGCTGAAACACTTTCCCAGAAAACCAGGTTGGTGGCCATGAGCTCTTCCACAATCAAAGAAAAATACAGCAATGTCAGCTGCAAGATATTGCCCAGTCAACCAAATTCCAAATGTATCATACCTGAAGCAGCAACAGCACACATGCATAAGCATGCTGAGCAGTGGACAAGTAACAAATGTCGTTACAATAATGACTGAGAAAGAGGACCTGCCTCTGCTTACTGGCGGGCAGTGTAGTCTGGTAGCTTAGAGCAAGAGCCAAATAAGGAAACCAAGGGCCTGCAGTTGGCGGTGAGTATGAACTTTGCTCCACATACAAAAATGACACTTTTAAGTGCAGAAAATGATAGCTGGTATCTCCTTTTCCACATTGTGCCACAGAAAGAATAATCAATGTATAAGCAATGGGCCACTTAGTGCTGTCTAGGTTTCAATGTGACTGAACTGTACCAGTGGCCTACTGGGAGAAATCGGTGGCCATGGTTAATGGTTTACCCATTGTAATGGAAGCCAAACAGGGAGCACAAAGATTCCTTGATGGACTGAAAAGCATGTTGACTGTCTGCAGATCACATAAATTTGATGCCCTTTAGGCAAATCTGGTTAAGGGGACAGCAGATGTGCATGGCCGGGGAATCAAATTAGCATAATAAGAAAGCTTGCCCGAAAAGGACTGAAGGATTGGAACTCCTTCAGGTTCTTTGGCATGCTGATAATGGCTTTGTTGTGATTGCCACAGGGATGAAGACATCTTAATCCAAAAATATTTTTATCCAACAGTGAATTAACCACTAACAATGAAGTTGCTGTTCCACATTCTTATAACATGAAGAGATGGAGAATTGCCCCTCAAAAGAATACTCTGCTTACTATAAGACCCAACGTGATGTAGTGTCATTGCAATGCAGGGCAGCCCATGAGCCGCATAGTTAATCAGCCACCTATCCACTACCAATATATACAGAATATACTAGGCTCATGCTTGTGGCATGTCAGAGACATCCTAAGAGTTGAGGAAAACACCAAGGCCTCAGATGACAGTCCAGTGGCTTGCTTACTATCAGAAACCATTGAAAAGTGGCCCAACTTGTGGTATACCCCCACATGGCCTCTACACACAGGCACTCCCATTGAATATGCACAAAGTCACAACTGGAGCAGGACTATCTACTTGTCCACTCAGCAGAAACAGATGTGGAAGGAGAGCAACATCAAAGAGCCTAAAAGCAATGCAGATGGAGATAATGACACTGTGATTGGCTCAAAACTGCTTATCCCAACACTAGTGACAGCAAACAGTGCTGTGATGTCGTTCTACTCAAATCATCAATGGCATCAACACACAGGCGACCTGGCTCACTACGTGGAGCACTGGGATCTGTTCTATGTATGTCTAACTTTCCACCTGCCAATATCCTGACAGTACAACCATTGCCACTGCTGGAAGTTCACGAGATCTGAAATCTTAGCAACTTTGGCTAAGGAAGGGTCAGAAATGCTAATGCCCTAGTTTGCATTTCAGGGTCAGGTGTTAACCAGATGATCATGTCCCTAATTAGCATGTCTGCATATGAGGTAGCACATACACTCAGAACAACAGAGACCTTGAAGGTCAGCAATCCATTCCACATGCCCTATATGACTAATTGTGCCTCTACCACATGAGTTTGATCACCGGAATACTGTATGAACAACTGACACAGATCTTCAATGTTTAGGTTCTTAGGCTTGGTAGATTGCCTAAGTACTGCACTATTTCGTATAGTCCCAAACTGCAGGACAATAACAAGACAGCCTAGTCTGGCTGCACAGTAAGAATTGGTACAGATGATTCTCTTGTCTTTCCATAGATTTGTCGAAGCCAGAAAATGGCATCAGGGATGCAAAGAAGAATACTTTCCTGCAGCTGCCTGGCTCACCAAGAGCACAACATGCGTATGTAGCTATTTTTCATTCTGTTTGAGAACTTCTTGTGTCTTCTCAGGCTACAGCCTTTTTGCTGCTCCTTGATGGGCACTGCTCCTATCAGTATTGCAAAAATGTTAGGTTCATGGCAGCCATAATTTAATACAAATGAAAAAGAAAAGCATCACACCCATATAAATGTCCTGTGTCACCACTTTTTGTATCTGTACAGGAGTGACAATGCCGCAAAACTACCACTGTCAGCACAAAATATTACTATATTAGCTGATGATGGCTCGACAACAAGCTCAGCAAGCAGAACCCAGGAAGAAGGGATGAAATTAGAGGTGTGACTCAATCTAAGGGGAAGTAGAAAGTCTGAACACCCCATAGAGATGGGGATGGAGCAAACATAGTGTGAGCAGTGCAAGAGACTGAATAAACTAAGCACACAGAAAACATCCCAGGCCAAGGCAAAGAACAGGTCTGAGGTAAGAAATGCTGGGCCACACCTATTGCTGATGGCTGGTAAACACCAATGTCAGTGGCTCTGTCAATGCAATGCTTCACGCATGCCCTCTGTGACAGCACTCAGCACTATTCTACTGGGGTACTTAAGCCAGCTCATATGTTAAACTGTTAATTTCTAATTTATTATTAATTATTAAACCTATGCCTGCATTACCACTATTTAATTTTGCAAATAATTTAGGAATAAAGGGTCTCCTCACTGAATAGTGAATAGCAGAAGCATGAAGTCATCAATATGTACACACAAAAGAGAACAAAAACTTCGGTAGTTTCTGGAAAAACTCCTTTGAACTAGAACAAACAAACACACACACACACACACACACACACACACACACACACACACACACACACACACGCTAACCTATACTGGGGGACTGTATATCCAGCTGACACAATGTAAGTGCAAAGGTGTGTGTGTGTGTGTGTGTGTGTGTGTGTGTGTGTGTGTGTGTGTGTGTGTGTGTGTGTAAGTGTGCGTGAGAGAGAGAGAGAGAGAGAGAGAGAGAGAGAGAGAGAGAGAGAGAGAGAGAGAGAGAGAGATTTCTTTTGAAAGCTAGCAAAGTTTTCCTTCTCTTTTGTGCGTGCCAATTGAGAACTCAACACTACTGCTGTATAGTGAGTGGTCCCCTTTACTTCCAACTTTTTTACATTATACAAGAAGTTTCCTTACTAAAATATTTGATTTCATGCTGATAACCCAGTACTCACCTGACCATAAGCCCTGTTCTTCTTACCATGAAACTTCACTACTTCCTATTATATGGTAACTTCAGTCTACCAATTTTATTTTCATAGTCTCTAACCAACCTACTTGATTAATGGACCTAACATTCAACTCCAACTCATGAAATGCCAGTGCTGTTTTTCCTGGCGTTAGCTTCCTGCTTAGTAGTCACCACCCAGTGATCCCAGTGGGGCACTATTTTACCTCTGGAATATTCTATCCAAGAGGATATCATCTTTAAACCATATCATTGACCATGTATTCAAAGGTTGTCATCCACATGTGGGTTAATGGGATATATATTCAATCACATTTCATGTTTCAAAAGGGCCATTCTACTAAAATGACTGTTCAAACATGTTGTTGTTGTGGTCTTCAGTCCTGAGACTGGTTTGATGCAGCTCTCCATGCTACTCTATCCTGTGCAAGCTTCTTCATCTCCCACTTTAAACGTACACTGAGGGATTAATGAAATTTTTTATTCATAAAATAACTCAGGATTTTCTGCAATTTATGAAAAGCATTTACTAGTAGTCTGATCTAAAGGTGTATTAGAGAAATTATGTTTTTATGGAATACATGACCTGGTACAAGGTGGTACAGTTAAAAATAGGCTGCCTTCCCTTTGAATGTGAATTCAAGATTTTGATATCTGAAATAGTGTAAACAGGAACAACAATAGACAGTCATATGCAGTAATCAACTGATGGCATTCCTTTGTCAGCATTTCAGTTTATTTCATCAGTGATGTTAGACATTTCTCTTTGCAGTCTGCAAAATGTCTTTTTTGATAGAAGAAAGAATTGAAACTGTGGAAACACAGACAACAGGTTTGATTAAGGAAACTCGCAAAATTTTGGGAGTTGAGTACCCAGACAAAGGACTACCAGTAAAGACAGAAATGCAGAGTGTATAAAAATTGATGTATCTACCAATCTGTCAAAATGTAAAATGACAAAGAATTTCTTCGGTTCATGCACCAGAAGTTATCATAGACATTCGCCGAAGAATTATTCAGAGTCCAATGAAGTCTACATGTAATCTGGCCCAACAGACACATGTCAGTAGGACCACTCGGCCACTCCGGTCAGCTGGTCAGAACAAACTTATCATGAGAGGGTAACAGATTTGCAAGGTATGACAAGGAAATCGAAATTTAAATGTTCTTACGGTGCTTTATATTCAATGTTATGTTGCATGATGCAGTTGTGTACATTGTGCCTGATGTCAAAATCAGAGAACACTCTGATCCATAATTTCAGTAGGTAGTGCAAATTCTAGATCATTATGATTCCAGTGCCTTGTCGCCTGATGCATTTGAGCAGCCAGATATTTGTCGGGTTGAGTCCCTTGCTTGTGCTCGCCCCATTCCGCACCGGTGGCTTGCACTAGCCAAGTTGCGTAAACAACACCTGTTCACACCACATAAGCAGTTCACTAAACAGGCGAACAGTATTAAGTCTTGCTCTTGCTGTCATACATGGCACAAACGCCAAGACTGCCCCCCCCTCCCCCACAAGCTCAGTGTTATGCTTTTGGTAGAAAGCACATGTACAATCCGTATGTTTCCAATTGAAGAAACCTAAGAATTCAGCTCACTCACAAAAAATCTCTTCGCAAGGCCCATGTCTTAAATGCAGTATATTCTAAGTATTCAACTAGTAAGCGTGCAGTTTCGCCAGTCATACGTCACTCAAACAAACGTTTTGTTCATTTACTTATTTGTGGGAAATGTGTGAAATTTCAATTGGACACGGGTGCCTCTGCCACATTCCTACACCGTCACACATACTAACTGTTAGGCTCTCCATGCCTGTCTCACACTAGCACGCAACTGACGGCTTATAATGAACAAGACATTCCCATTCTCGGAACATGTAGTTTGCATGCTACGTATCGCTCACATACATGAACAGTGACTTTTAAAGTGCTATAATCATGTGAGTATGAGAACATATTTCATCTTGATTCTTTTTATTTGTTTGGTTTTAATATTCAGGACAATGCGTTGTCCGTATCTGCATTCAATGCTAAAATAGTGTAACTAGCTTGCTAAAGGATTTCCCGGTACTCTTTTCTGAAGGTTTAGCAAAAGCCAACAATTCTGATGCACGTATTATGCCGAAAGACAATACTCAACCCCACTTTTGCAGGGCCAGAACTGTTCCCATTGCATTACGGGACAAAGTCACTGCTGAGCTAAAAGAATTGCAAGATATAATTATCGTGCCCATTTCAGCTAGTCAATGGGCAAATCCACTGGTTTTGCTCCCCAAACCTACAAGTCACATTTGCCTCTTTGTTGATTTTAAGTCTACAGTCAACCCACAAACTGTCATTGATACTTATCCATTGCCACGCCCAGAGGATGTCACGGGCAAACTAGACGCTGGACGCTACTTTTCAAAAATTGATTTCCGCGATGCGTATCTTCAGATACTGCTTGAGGAAGAATCTCAAAAATTGTGTTTAGTAAATACTCATTTTCGTTTGCCTTTTGCAGTGCTTCCGCACCCTCCATTTTTCGACGGTATTTGGAACAACTGACTGCAGAAGTGCCAAACTGTTCAAACTATTTGGACGATACTGTAGTAGCAGGTCATATAACTGAAGAACATATTGCAAATTTACTTTCTTTTTTTCGCGCGTTATCCGAAGCACAACTAAAGTGCCACTGGACAAGTATGATTTTTGTAGACCTGAGGTGCAATATCGTGGCCATGTCATAAACAGTCAAGGTGTACATTCTCTGCAGTTGCATTTGTTAGCCATATGAGATTTGCCAGTTTCTCACAACATCAAAGCACTGCAGTCAGTTTTAGGGGAAACGAACTATTACATTCAGTTCACAGCGAACGCTGCACAAATAGCAGCTCCATTGCATGGCAAGATTGTTCCCAAGGGGATTCTTAGTTCACTTTGATCTTGACAAACCTGTTATAGTGCAAGTTGATGCTTCCTCTTACGGAATCGGTGCAGTGCTTTCACACAGGATTGGTGCTAACACAGACCTATTGCTTTTGTATCAAAAGTGTCGTGCAAAACGCAGTGTAACAATCCACAAATTCTGAAAGAGGCTTTGGTTATTGTGCGTGGTGTCACCAAACTCACCAATATTTGTATGGCAGAAAATTCTGCTTACTAACAGATCATAAGCCTTTGAAGTCCTTGTTTCATGCAACATACCGGTTCCTGTACGAATGGCTCAAAAATTGGAAAGATGGGTTTTGTTGTTTTCTCAACACCAGTAAGAGATTGTGTATTCTCCGACAGCTCAACGTGGTAATACAGACACACTTTCACGTCTTCCGATTGGCCACTAGATCGCGTGTTGGATGGCTCTATTTTGTTGAAATATAAGCCAAGGATGAATTGCCGTGAAGGGTAACAAAACGGAAGGTGGAGGAGAGAATATCGTTGAAGTACTGCTGTGCTGGAAGGGCACCCAAGACAATCGCTCCTTGTTGTCCGGCCATATGGCAGGCGACAGTCAGGGCTGGTATCCCATCTCTGGTTTGGGCGTGTCCAGGCACTTCTACACTGGTCATAATGGGTCATACCGAAGCGGAACTCATCACTGAAGACAACTATATTCCAGTCAGTGAATTTACAGGCTGAAAACGTGTCTTGAGACGCCCCAGACAGCGGGGAAACCACCCTGCCAACTCATCGCCCGACAACCAGACGTAATGGTCTGTGGTGCCACTCCTTGTAGATGATATTGTATCCCATCCCCCCCCCCCCCCCCCCCCCCAGTTCCCGTCCCTTGTTTTGTTACGGCAAACCATGCTGAGCTTACACTTCAGCAAGATAATGCTCACCCACACATGGCGACAGTTTCTGCTGCTTGTTTCGTGCTTGACAAACCATACCTTGGCCAGCAAGGTAGGCAGATATTCCAAAAATTGAGAACATTTGGAGGATTGTTAGCAAGGTCCTCTAACCATCTACGGATTTTGACGATCTGAGGCGCCAATTGGGCAGAATTGGGCACGGCATCCCTCAGAAGGACATCCAACAACTGTATTAATCAATGCCAAGCCGAATGACTGTTTGCATAAGGGCCAGAGATAGACAAACGCGTTATTGACTTTCTCACTTTGTGCATGTACATAACATCTACCGTTTTCCGTTCCATTCGGATACTTCCTTCATGGTGAATCTTTTTTTTTCTTTCTTTTTTTGTCTTAGCGTGTGTTTTCAACAGTGGCTGAAACGCAGCATTCAGCATTGCTACACCAAGAAGAAATGCAGATGATAAACAGGTATTCATTGGACAAATATATTATACTAGAACTGACATGTGATTACATTTTCACGCAATTTCGGTGCATAGATCCTGAGAAATCAGTGTCCAGAACAACCACCTCTGGCCGTAATAACGGCCTTGATACGCCTAGGCATTGGGTCAAACAGAGCTTGGATGGTGTGTACAGGTACAGCTAGCTCACCATGCAGCTTCAACACGATACCACAGTTCATCAAGAGTAGTGACTGGCGTATTGGGACGAGCCAGTTGCTCGGCCACCATTGACCAGACGTTTTCAATTGGTGAGAGATCTGGAGAATGCGCTGGCCAGGACAGTAGTCGAACATTTTCTATATCCAGAAAGACCCGTACAGGGCGTGCAACATGCAGTCGTGCATTATTCTGCTGAAATGTAGGGTTTCGCAGGAATCGAATGAAGGGTAGAGCCACGGGTCGTAACACATCTGAAATGTAACGTTCACTGCTCAAAGTGCCGTCAATGCGAACAAGAGGTGACCGAGACGTGTAACCAATGGCACCCAATACCATAACGCCGGGTGATACGCGAGTATAGCGATGACGAATACACGCTTTCAATGTGCGTTTACCGCTATGGCGCCGAACACGGATGCGTCCATCATGATGCTGTAAACAGAACCTGGATTCATCCGAAAAAATGACGTTTTGCCATTAGTGCACCCAGGTTCGTCGTTGAGTACACAATCGCAGGCGCTCCTGTCTGTGGTGCAGTGTCAAGGGTAACCGCAGCCATGGTCTCCGAGTTGATAGTCCATGCTGCTGCAAACGTCGTCGAACTGTTCGTGCAGATGGTTGTTGTCTTGCAAACGTCCCGAACTGTTGACTCAGGGATCGAGACATGGCTGCACGATCCGTTATAGCCATGGGGATAAGATGTTTGTCATCTCCACTGCTAGTGTTACGAGGCCGTTGGCATTCAACACGGCGTTCCGTATTACCCTCCTGAACCCACCGATTCCATATTCTGCCAACAGTCATTGGATCTCGACCAACGCGAGCAGCACTGTCGCGATACGATAAACCGCAATCGTGATATGCTACAATCCGACATTTACCGAAGTCGGAAACGTGATGGTAAGCATTTCTCCTCCTTATACGAGGCATCACAGCAACGTTTTACCAGGCAACGGCGGTTAACTGCTGTTTGCGTATGAGAAATCGGTTGGAAACTTTCCTCATGTCAGCACGTAGTAGGTGTCGCCACCGGCGCCAACCTTCTTTGAATGCTCTGAAAAGTTAATCATTTGCATATCACAGTATCTTCTTGCTGTCGGTTAAATTTCGCGTCTGTAGCACGTCATTTTCGTGGTGTAGCGATTTTAATTGCCAGTGGTGTAGCTATGGCAGCTGCGTTGATTCTAGTCATCAATGGGCGATTCCAGCTGGATGTGACGTATCTGAGGGGACTTGTTGGCCCTCATACGCTGCAGATTGGAACTGTTATAATGGTTAGAGGCAGCGTTGCACGGTATTAACGTCATGAAACCTGGGGATGGCCAATATCTGACCGTTGTAGTTATCATTGTAGAGTATATATATGTGTGGATGTTGTTTCGAAACCAGAAAGATGGTAACACTTGTCGACAACACTCACCTTGAGGGCCAAGCATGACGCGAGAGTGCTTGCTATCGCAGACGTCTAGACGGTTCCCATAACAAGCAACTCGTTCTGCCCGCCAGTGAAATCGGCCGTTAAACGATAAGCAACCATCGGAGAGCGGCGCTATGGAGACAGGTGACCAGAAACAGCTCGCTCATTACGCAGTGCACAACAAACCTTTAGTTTGACTTTACGGTCACAGCAGACTACAGCTTTCTTGAAATATCTATCCACGCGAACTGGCTGCCATGGCAGTTGTTAAACTTCCGAGTTTAATGTCTCAAAAACAGTTTCGAAAAGTGGTTTGGACAATATGTTCTTTCATTATTCACGAAAAATGAAAAGAAAATTTATGATCCAGTACTCATCGTCGGGACCGCAAACGGTGTGCTACTTCTGCTGGTGTAGGGAAGGTATCGGCAATGGACTCTTGACGGAAGCAGCGAACGCTGAAATCAGATTGGTGTGCTCGCAGTTACCCCACGCTTCACGAATCCTGGTCCACAATGTTAAAACCATTGACCACACTCGCACGATGCCTTATCGCCGAGCACTTTTCAGGGCATATCACACTAAAACGGTGACCATTGTTGTCAGTTTAGTAGGTATTGCCGATGGATAGTGGTCTCCGAGGATGCAGAATTATTTCGCAAATAAAAGCATGCGTGGATGCGTATATATTTGCGGACATCTACAATAATAATTAGTTTTTGGATAAATTTTAAAGTACGATCTTAGTATTGCAGTACGATTTTCGCTTACTTAAATTACATGTAGTCAAGGTATGCGATTAAATGAAGCAACAACGTACATCGATAGGCTGTATTCGAACGTCGGTCTTCACGTTCACATTTTAAGAAATGTAAATCGCGCGCCGCCTACGCAAATCGTACAACAGCGAGTAAGGAATAATAAAAAGATACAACAAATATATTGTATGCGGCTGTTGGACGCAGTAAGAAACGAGCTGTAATTCGATGAGATTAGACATACCGATGCTCTCTTGCTCTCCCTCTGCCGGCTGGTGTGACCGAGCGGTTCTAGGTGCTTCAGTGTGCAACCGCGCGACCGCTACTGTTGTAGGTTCGAATACTGCCTCGGGCATGGATGTGTGTGATGTCCTTAGGTTATTTAGGTTTAAGTAGTTCTAAGTTCTAGGGAACTGATGACCTCAGCTGTTAAGTCCCATAGTGCTCAGAACCATTTTGCTCTCACACTCTCTCTCCTTCTTAGCGCCTACCCCGTGATAAGGAGCCCACTACTTTCGAGATTTTGCAGATTTATTTTGTTTTAACTTTTGTGGATGGATATCGTTCCTGCCACCACAGTCGGCAGTCAGTCTAAGCCAAGGAAACGATCCAATCCGATATGTCGAAATCTGCCCAGAAATTTTTTATACAGGTGAATACACAGAAAGTCATAAAATTTCAGAATTTTAGCTGCTAAGATACACTGCAAGTATTAATAAAAAAGTTGAAAATTGCCAAATTCGTTGCTCGTCAGACAGTTGGAGAAGTGTACAGCTTTACGGTAGTTGTAGCAGACGGCGAATGCGCAACCCGGCAGGTCCTTGGTTGTCAGCGCAACGGTAAACAGATAACACGGCATGACGCGATCGTAATTTGTAGAGTTTCAATTTTCGTTGATAGTTTGTCGCAGTTGTTCACAGTTACTATTCACCAGAATTCACAACTCATTTAATATCCATAAGCATTAGCAGTTCCCTTTGTGGTATCGCTACTAATTGTTAAAAATTGAAATGAAACTGAATTAATGTTCTTTATGTTTTCCTCGTATATGCTTTCTAATGACATCTGTCTCTGTGCGGGTGCCATAGTAACGTGGAATCCAGTAACGTTTTAAAGCCGGCAATGATGACGTATGAAGAACATAGTATGCAGTCGAAATCACCTACTTCTTCTGAAACCTATATATGTGGAATCCAGTAACGTTTTAAACCTGGCAAAGATGAAGTATGAAGAACGTGGTATGCCATGGAGGTATCTTACCTCCATGTGGTATGCAATCGAAATCACCTACTTCCTCTGAAACCTACATATGTGTTATTTGTTAGTTAGTTTCTTGGAAGTTGATCCACATTTCGTTAGGAATTGTGTAAACATTTGAAGATACAGGAAGAACTCTTAATAATTCGGTGAATTGTTGTTGCTGTGCCAGTTAAAGTCCATAACTGAAAATCCAATGTTTTCAAAGCCCAGAGAAGACTGTAGCTTTCACTGACAAAGGAAACGCTGGAATTTTTTTATGAAACGAAAGAGGGAAAGCACTTTAAGTGTGCGAAGCCGGTTTTGTTTGGTAAAAGCTGAACGTAAATTGTATAAATGGAAAAAAGATATAAACGAAGTACAGAATATGCACCGAAAGGAAACTCGCAAAAGCGTGAAGGAAAAACTACACGAAAGATTCAGAACTGGTTGTGACAGCCAGTGCACCATTAGAGATCTACGGGACTGTGCCCTCTGGTAACACAGATTCACGAAATTATATGGAAAAGGAAGTCGCAAAATTATGAAGTTTACTTAAGGTAAACGTGTAGAGATGTCATTAATAGGTAATACTATAGACAAATTGTTAGCTGAAATGTGGACGAAGTTTCTTGTTATCACTATAAATGCTATGTATAAAGACAGTTAGGTTTCGTGTAAGATCTACATGCAAACCGCGTTTTATCATTTCGAGCGAAAAAAATTCTTGTCACATGTGCCGCCGATGACTCCTATGACACATTTCTTATACAACAGTGCCAGTGACAAGTATCACTGGATTAATGTTTCCGCAGTTTTATATCTGTCTTCATGATCTTCAAGGCAAATTAGGGACAAAATTTGAAAAAAGATCTGTTAATTGCAAAAATTTAGTAATATATGGAAAAACGGGAGAGAATAATTTTCAATAACGTCTTCTTACCAGTTTCAAAAATTATTTCATTACCTTTGTTGGACTCTTGGCCTGGAAATAACGACACCTCTGTCTGTAGGAGGTGGACCAAAAGACTGTTAATATAACTCGTATTCTACTCGGAACAAATAGTCTGATTCTGTCCCTACATAAAGAAATGTTTCCACTGTGTAAATGAACGTTTTCCTCTGTGCGACGATTGTTTAACCATTCTCACTGAACTATTAAACGTTGAACGATAATCGTTGGTTACCATTTTGCTCGGAACGTCTGCGGTTTGTTGATTTTTCATTAGTGTTGTGTTTCCATTTGTAGTTATCGTTATAGCGAAGATTGACAAAATCAGTTTAAAGTTCAGTAAGCGTAAAAGATGTTACTTAAAGTCTTCTGATTCATGAGACGGAAGACGACGAAATACTTTTTCAGATGTCGGAACGAAAAGAATGAAAATAAACCGTATATTTGAGCTACAAAATGAAGAAGGACTGTATCGAGCATAAATCATCACCAATCTGTATGAGGACAACAGAAAGTTCTCCGAATTTTTCCGTCCGATAGGAGGTTTGACTTCGCTCAAAGACTCATCAAAGACGATATCTACAAAGAATCATGCAGTAGAAATGTGTACTCAGTAACACCGAAAGAAAAACATGCGATTGGGGGGAAGTGCTGCTGTTATTTACACTCTGAAATTTCACTGTCTTGAAATTTCAAAACTTCCACATATTCGACAAAAAACATGCATAATAAAAAACAATGTATATCGAAAAAATTTATTGAAAGAGAAAGTTCCACATACACAAGTTGAAGGAAGCAAAAATTACTACATTCATTAGTTCAAGTAAGAGGTAAATATCCTATGGCTAAACTATTTTGAAGTTCAGAAGCGATGTTAGGTTGAAAGAAATGATGTCTGTTAGTGTAGAGCTTCGATCTGAATAATGTCCTTCAGAATTTGACTAGAATGATTGAGGTACAACCTTAGTTGAAGTGCTAGTATAAAAGCTCTGGCTACTGGAAACACAGCAGGAACCATACTGTAATGAGTCCCTTACTTCAGTTTTCAGCCTCTTTATTACTTGTAACGTTCCAGATTTTGCTCGCTGGTGTAGAGCAGGTGTCAATTTTTTTCGGAGTTGACCAAACTTTTTAAAAAGAGGCCAACGTAATTCTCACTGCCTTTTACAAGCAATGTCCACATAATTTCATTTCGCTCAGATTGCCTTTTTTCTAGATCTTCTGCAATATTTTTCTCAATTTTTTGATCTTTTACCGCTGTGTGTTGTATTACTAGCAGACAGAATCGGCATTGTTGTTTGCGTCGTTGTTCAGGTTTGAGTCGTCACATTTAGCGACGGTGTTGAGGTTCGCATCTGTGAAATTCGCTCATCACCTGGAGCATGTGAATTTACTGCCTTTTCTTTGACTGTTCATATTGGAGAAGCTCCTGAAAGGACATTATATACAACAAATGTCGTCTATGATAGTTTTAGGATTTATTTACTTTGTAAAAACTGTTACATGCCAACGATGTTCCTGAGATGTTGTTAGAAATAATTGAAACGACCCCTTAGAACAATTTATACACGACTGTGCTTAATCTGACACACAATATTTTTAGCGCAACGCAATCTGACTTTCAATAATCCCTACAAAAGAATGGCCCTGACTAACATTAACCTATACCTTTCACAAATCACTTACCTCACAAAAAATCTTCGTTACTCGAACTACTGCAATACAGCGAGCACCACTACTGCCAGCTAAATAAAAGATTCTAACTACGGAAGGCACTAACTACTGATAGGTATAGTTAGCAAATGAAAGATTTTAATAGAGAACAAACAGTGTATTTACCTTAATAGTCAAAATATATATGATAGTTCATGACATCCAGTCTTACAAATTACAAAACTCCGCCATCTCTCTCCCCACGTCCACCACTGCTGGCGGCTCACCTCCAACTGCGCAATGCTACGCGCTGTTAGCATCCAGCTGCCGCTGCCCAACACTACAATGGCGAGTATTACAACAATGCCAAACCAGCCACAGACTGCACACGGCACAGCCAGTGATTTTCATACAGAGTGCTACGTGGCGGCGGAGTTACCAATAAAAAATCCTTATCAGCCTACTTACATAATAACTTTTTCCCCAGAGCCCATTTGTATCTTTTTCCACTGGAGTAATTGTCTGCACTCAGTTCTTTTTTTTTCTGTCATAGATATATTTTACGTTTCACCAGCCTTTTTGGCACAGAACAACTGCAAAGAAATTTATTGTAAGTAAACCAACATAATCCGTAATTTAGAATGTGATAACCAATAATAACTTAATAAGTAATAATGATTTGTTCGCTCTTATTTTAAAAGTATTCGGCAACTGGTGCATCCTGCCATTCGCTCCAATTTCAATTCCCATTAAGTGTGAGCGAAATTAGGAAAAATCATAAAACACACATTAGCGGCACTCGAGAAGACTTTAGTGTCACGACTGACTGAAGAAGCGTTAAAAAGAAGGGTAAAGGAATTTAAGTTGAAATGGGTTTTTCCCCAACTTTCCAGGAGCTATTATATGGAAAACATATTAGAATTGTACGCCCGTAACTGCAAAGGATTTTTTCAGTAGTACTTCTGGCTGTTCTGATACAAACTGTGAATTCATTTACATAAACGAGGGATCCCATGGAAAAGAAGATGATCCAGGCATTTTCTAATGGTCTGCTCTGGGAAGAATGTTCCATAATGGAGCGCTGCTTCCACTTCCAAGTAAGGTTCGTGTTCGTCCTTGATATACTTATCGCTTGCATCAAATCATGTTGAAACCATACTCCAGAGAATGTGCGATCAGAGGCAATTCGAAAGCTGTATTTAATTATAGATTCTGTCATGCTCGCCAAATTTCTGAAAATGCGTTTGGATTGCTAGCCCAAACTTTTCGCATTTCCTATGCCCAATTAAATTTACTCCCCGAAACTGTCGACGATGCTGTAATAGTTTCCTGCTGCTTACATAGCATATTGAGAGATGCCTATATAGCAGAAACTAAATCATCTTATCATGAACCAGACCCTTCGCAAAATTCACCCAGAGACAATTTGATTAGTTTGCCAGGGGCTCGTGAGTATGCTAATGTTGAAGGATTTAAAGTAGGAGGTTTATTTGGTGCATATTTCTGCAGTGATGGGAGGCTGCGCTGGCAGTATCAGCAAGTTAACAGAACAGACCAAAATTAATTACGGTAATATTACTTTCTTCCAAGTAGTACTGCTGTCTGAAAACCCTTACTCCATTGATCTGTTACGGACTAAAGTCATGATTTTAAAATAATTTTTGTCTTATTATTAACAGTGTGATTATCATAATAATTTTTATCAACTGTGTACACGAATTGCACAACATTAGACACTACAGTTGTTCGTTATGTGATGCTTTTCCTCAACAAATCTTATATTGCAAGTTATGACACTAATTATTAAAAGTAAATACAAGTATTCTGTGATTTTTGATACTGTGATTATTGTAAAAAAGACACACAAACAGTTGACCATAGACTTTTACTCACTTCATGTCTTAGCTCTGAACGAAGCAAGACATATGTCATGTTCAAGAAATGATTTGCACACTAAACTATATGTAATGAATTCTAATGTTTGATAACTCACTTCCACAAGTTTAAATATTTATACGAGAAAATGGCAAAGTTGTTTTTTGTGATAGTTGACAATACATTGTGATTATTTCAAAAGTAGAGTCATTGAAATTCCTATAACCAGTGACAGTCTTCGGAGAAGTTTCGGAAGATCGAGCTAGCTGGTTATCCAGAGAAGAAGATCAGCTAGACTCATCAAGTAAGTCAACGGATGAGAGGGAGGTGTGAAGTTTGAACGCAATCCAGTTTCGCACCGCTTCTCATGTCGTCAAAATGTTAGAATATTTTGACAAATTTCCCTTAAAGTTTCATACATTTTATTGCCACTGCCAACATTATTATAATAATCACAAGCTACCTGCAATATTTCGTTACTGAGTAAATCATTTCTCTTTCATCATCAGAACAAGTAGACACAGTGTTACTGACATCAACTGGCAAGAGCAAATTATTATGTACTTGAAACTTCCTGGCAGATTAAAACTGTGTGCCCGAACGAGACTCGAACTCGGGACCTTTGCCTTTCGCGGGCAAGTGCTCTACCATCTGAGCTACCGAAGCACGACTCACGCCCGGTACTCACAGCTTTACTTCTGCCAGTATCTCGTCTCCTACCTTCCAAACTTTACAGAAGCTCTCCTGCGAACCTTGCAGAACTAACACTCCTGAAAGAAAGGATATTGCGGAGACATGGCTTAGCCACAGCCTGGGGGATGTTTCCAGAATGAGATTTTCACTCTGCAGCGGAGTGTGCGCTGATATGAAACTTCCTGGCAGATTAAAACTGTGTGCCCGACCGAGACTCGAACTCGGGACCTTTGCCTTTCGCGGGCATGTGCTCTACCATCTGAGCTACCGAAGCACGGCTCACGCCCGGTACTCACAGCTTTACTTCTGCCAGTATCGCGTCTCCTACCTTCCAAACTGTACAGAAGCTCTCCTGCGAACCTTGCAGAACTAGCACTCCTGAAAGAAAGGATACTGCGAGGACATGGCTTAGCCACAGCCTGGGGGATGTTTCCAGAATGAGATTTTCACTCTGCAGCGGAGTGTGCGCTGATATGAAACTTCCTGGCAGATTAAAGCTGTGTGCCCGACCGAGACTCGCACTCGGGACCTTTGCCTTTCGCGGGCAAGTGCTCTACCATCTGAGCTACCGAAGCACGACTCACGCCCGGTACCACAGCTACTACGAGTACTATGGACCGGCTTGTGGTCCTTCACGAGATGTGCGGCATCCAACAACGGTCGCGGGCCCTAGCACGCATAGTGCGCCCTCAGGGCCGACTCAGATACCGGTGCGCGGTGCAGTCGGACGAAGTGACTGGCGCATGGGCGCACGAAGATGAAATGTACCGGCCGGCGCGGCTCCTGGCACGTTTGCCCTGCAGTCAGTGAAAAGGCGCGCTCGGAAAACTTTTAACAGTGTAATTACGTTATGTTGATGCTGATTTCATGACGGTATGCCTCGCACGAATGGAAAATGTGATCTACTTAATTGCTTCTTTTCCATGTGTTTTACAAGACCTGCAACTACCAAAACAGCAGAGAATGATGAGCTTTTCCTGCAAAATAAAATGGAGATCCAGCATCTGCGAACCGAATTTTAGAATTAAACTATATGTAATTGGCATTGATTTGAAACTGGCGTAGTGAGATCCTTCGTCTCTAGCACAGACTGGAATTTTTTTATCGCCAGTTTCCTGGTGGGGGAGAAGAAGGGGGCGGGATTACCATAGTTTTTTTATCCATTTAATCAATTAGTCAATTAATTTGATAGCTAATGTATGTTTGTATCGGTGAGGGGATTTCCCAGAGGGTGGGGGAGGCGGAGGGAGAGGGGGAGGTGTGTGTGTGCAGGGGGGGGGGGGGTTAATCAGAAGGATAGCTTACCGCCACGGGGTCATAAATCAGTTAACAGAACAACAGGTTTAGGAGAGGGGGAGGTGTTACATGAAAAAACACTTAGCAGAACAAGAGGTCAAGGTCGTAAATCAGTCAGCTATAACAATTTAATTAACTTGCATATAAATTTTATATCAAAAGTGCGCTCATACCAGCTGTAGATTACTGCTACTACTGACAAGTTATTCGTAAATTTGACTCTCTCTTGTACTCACCACAGTAATATCACAGACCCTCTCAACCCTTGAAGCTCCATTTCATTTCCTCTTCCTCTTCTGGATGCTTCACCTTTTCTGTCAGACAGTGCATATCACCAACAAGTTGATCAACAGTTGTACATTCAGTTGAATGAAAACGTGAAGAACAAATCGACAGATGTATGTATCGTCTGCACTAGTGTGCATTTTTCATTTTGACTGTCTCCTCTCTCTTTTGCTCCCACTTTTTCTATCTGCACCCATCTCCGTTTCTCTGTGTCTCTGATCATCAGAATCTCCTCTCTCTGGCTAACACTCATACTGTGTTCATCTGTCTCTCTTTCTCCTTTACATCCCCTTATCTTTTCATCATGGTCTCCTCTCTCTTTCTCTCCCAGTGTCCACCTGCTTAGCTGAGTGGTAACGGTCTTGTCTACCAGCGGGCCTGGGTTCGATTTCCGGTCGGGTTGGAGATTCTCTCCGCCTGTGACTGGGTGTTGTGTTGCCCAGTGTAGCGTCACCTGAAATAAGACTTGCTCCTGGCGGTCGAACTTCCCCAGACAGGGCCTCCTGGCCATCAATGCCACAAGATCATTTAATTTTTTTCTCTCCTTGTGGCACTGTCTCCTTCTCTCTTCCACCGTAAATGTCTCTCTGTTATACTCTTTCAGCACAAAAAGCGCAAATATGTTCGCTTGTCAAAAATTTTGGTGAGAAAGGCGGAATGGGGTTTTAGGTAGTTTGTTCCCCGGTTTCCTGTACAGCTTTGAGAGTTAATTTATATACTTCGATACATAGAAACACATAGAACCAAGAAATAAGCACATTTAATATAATGTTAACACAAAATCGTTTGCTTCACATATCTTGTGGATACTTTGCTCATCAATTGTGGCTAACGAAACACGCCCGGCTTATCACTTGTGCTCTTGTAAAAGAGTAATGTTATTAGGGTTATTTTACTTAATTTTCGCTCTTTCCAGTTCGACATAATTTTTGCCATTCATTTAAGGTTCGTTTCAGGTATGTTAAGGCCCTTTTTAGCCCATTTTTTTCACTGCACTGGCACTTTGGGCGTATTTGTACAGGCGTGAAGTGTCCATTATAGAGAGATAACGCGTATAAAGTTTTATTGCTGAAAAAATTCTGACTAAAACCACCATTTTGTTACCTCAGAACCCTTGTGATGATTCTAGAACCCTTGCCATATGTTCACGATGTCCAGTTAAAATTTCATTTATTCCTCAGACCGGATATTACGTGCATAAGTACGGTAAATTTGAAACTCTGTATCTGGATAACGCATAATGATATCGAAAAATGTTTCACGGTTCCCCGAGAAGATTATCTTAACACCATATGATAAAAATTTCGAAGAGTTGCCACGTACAGACGTTACGGTGGAGGCCAACACCGCAACTGGTATTTTTGCTACCCAAAAATAATGTTTCTTCGGATGTGACCTGAGAACGGATATAGACTTTGGAAAACGGGAAAATGGCGTTTCTAGATGAATGTTTTAAGATTGTACAGCTATAATTTGAGGCATATGATATGGTTCGTTATTTAGATAATTGTTACCCACAATGCAAAAACGTCTACAAACTGGTTTTTGCGGTTTACTGGGTAAGTACGGTAGCTTTGAACCTCTGTGTCTCGGTAACAGATAACGACATCGAAAAAAGTTTCGACGTTCCCTGAGAATATCATCTTGATAACATATGGTAAAAATGTCGACATTCTGCCATAAATAGACATTATGGAAGTGCTATCCCCACAACTGGTACATCTCGTATTCAAAATTCATCGTTTTTCGGGGTTTTCTCAGGAAACACTGATGGACAAATGATGCTTCTATAAGCCGCCTAAGGTCCCACCTAGACCAGATCCAATGCAAAAGAACCAACAGATTTGCTTCATTTGGCTGGGTTGGAGAAAGTGTATAATGTTTAAATTTTTATCCTTTGGTGCAGGATAGCTACAGTATGTCCGTTCTTCCAGTAGGTACGCAAGTGGTCTCCACTCTAAATGCAGCCCGAAACACTGGACCCCTGATCTCTGATCAATATAACTCGAGATATGACCCCTGTAAAATCGTATTTTTGTGTGTGGCTTTTTGGAACCTCAAGGACTCATAGATATTGTATATGAGGGATGATGATATTCTCTGTGTTGTTGAATAATTTGGATGACGAAACAACATGTTTAAGCAAGATATTCCAATCCGAAACCCTTTCTGCTCTTCTATCAGAAATATTTCTGTGAGTATCGTAGACTGTTTGAATAAGTTTCAGATGTGTCTTGTGTTCAGAATTCAGAATACCTCAGTACCTGTCACGCACACTGCAGTCCCTTTTATTAAATATCGGGATAACAACTACAGTTTACTAATCTTCTTGTATATTACTGTACTTATATAATTTAACGGCTTTAAGAGAAATGATTCCAAAACATTTTAAAATAATTCCTCAGTGAGATTGCCTTCCAGTGTATACTTTCTGTTTTTGGATGTCTTTAACTCAACCATTAGTGCATCCCTTGATATAACGCCCACTAACTGGAGTATTCAGTTTCCCTCATCACTTGCCCAGAAACTTTGGGGAATAATCCAGCCACTCACTTTATGACATGGGGCAAATTTGAATCATATCTTTTTCATCTTTATTAAGTTGTTTCTGCATCTTACATGGTTTAATTTGTTTTCTCTGTACCTTATGCACCATTTCATTCAGAAAATTTTCCCTTCTTCATTATTTTATTTTCCTTGTCTCTCTTCTGACAGGTGCTGTGTGGCGCTAATGCTCTATGTAGTCTTCTTGTATGCTTGATTGTAGACATTTCAGGCAGGCTCGTTTCTTATATTTTATATTGTCTGCTAGTTCTTTGTTGCAGATTGGGAATCTCCTTTGGCTTTGACATTTATATTGCATTTTTTTACCTAAAGGTTCTTCAGCAACTATTTGTATGATTCTTACTACTTCTTTCCACTCTTCATCAACGTTCTGTTTTTTCTTGTATGTCTTTTAGTATTTCATCTCAGATTTTTCTGTATAACCACCCAATGTTTAGGTCTTACAGAAAATGCATTCTACAAACTTCCCCTTGTGTTTGTTTTTTGTCCATGCTTTACTGCAGTACAGTGAGATTCTTAGTTTTGATATTACCATAAAATCGTCTGTTGCAATATCATATCCTCTTGCCTTCTATTAATGGAGTGGCTTTCCAATGTGTAATAATGTAGACTGTTGCAGATCTAGTACTCCTAGCACTGCTTGTAAATTTGTGAATAGCATTGTGGGGGAACTCTATTTGTTGTGCTTAAGAGGTTGCAAGCAGAAAAAATTTCTTAAGTGGTCTCCATTACAGGATTTATAATGCTCTCCATGTGATTCCACTATTCCTTTAATGTTCAATTTATCTAGCCTTGCATTGAAATTTTCAGCAGTGATTAAATATTCGCTTCAGCATTGCATAAATCGTTGTCTGCATGCATTCATAGATTTCATATGCTTCTTCTCATTTTCTTTCTTTGGCACTTATGAAACTAAAGCTAAACTGCGTCCGAACTGGCCTCGTAATACTATAACGGTACTGACCGGCCGCCATGTAATCCTCAGCCTTTAGGCGTCACTGGATGCAGGTGTGGAGGTACGTGTGGTCAACACATAGCTCTCCCGGCCGTTATCAGTTTTCGTGACCGGAGATACTGCTTCTCTCAGTCACGTAGCTCCTAATTTGGCCTCACAAGGGCTAAGTGCACCTCGCTTGACAAAAGCGTTCTGCACAGCGAAAGATGGCCCATCCTAGTGCTAGTCAATCCCGACAGCACTCAACTTCGGTGATCTGACAGGAACCGGTGTTAGCACTGTGGCAGGACCGTTGGCCTCTGACACGTCTACACCAATTATATTCACTAGCTCTTTCAATATCTTTAAACTTACATCTATCAGTCTTTCGTTTACAAACTTATATGATTGCAACCATTTTCTACGGGCACTTTTGATTGCAAATGTAAATCCAGCTCTTGACTGTTCAGTTCTACGTAGTCCATTGTCTACCATACCATAACCATTAATTTATTGTGAAGCTTGTAGTTTCTTCATTGTTTCTGATGTTACACCTACATCAATTTTTGCAGCATTTAATTCTTTTCATAGTTGTTTTTCTTTACAGCCCATTCCTCTAACATTCCATGTGGCGATTTTCAAAAATTTCTCCAGTATTTTTGTTCTTACCTTTCTACCGGCCTTTAGTCATCATCTAAAGATCAATCCGTTTTACTTCTTGATTTTAGATTAATGGTATAATTCGCTAAATAAAGGGTACTGACCCGTAGCCAGGGTAGCTGGATGGTGGGTCCGCCACGTTACAGAATCCCGGAATACACGTTTATTTTTCGGGAGTCATCTGCCTTAGATGTTTGCGTTCATTATGTCTGAGGATCCAACTCTCCAGTTTTTGTAGCGTATCCATCCCTGTTATCTCTGCGAGGAGGGTCTGGTGTCGCGTCCCAAGCGTGGGCCCCTACACAGGGCTTTTTTGTCTCTTTATAGCTTGGCTTCCTAATCACACGCAGCTCTCCAGCAGCTTGGACTTCCGCCTCGGCTATCCAGCTGCGTCCTGTCCTTTGTGACTTCTCTGCCACGCCCAGCGTCCAGCTTTACATTTTAACTCACCTACTGTTTGCGTAGTATTTCATTCAAGCTGGTTGAGAAAGACTTTATTTAGACTTGGCTTTTTTCCTGTGGTTGCAACACTGGTTCCCTACGCCTAAGAGCCAGTCCCCTCGTCAACCCTGACCTCCCCCACCCCCTCCTCGCCCCCGCCAAGCCCTCACCAGCTTGTGGCACCCTGCATCGTGGTCTGCTCTTCGTCTGAGTGCTGGCTGGCTAGGGTGGCCCTGCCAGGAGCCTAAGCTTCCGCCAGCAAGGCTCTCAGGGTTACAGCAGAGTGCGCAAGCCTTCTTGCGACAGTAGGGCCGCAGCGCTCGATGAAGGCTGTAAATTACCAACAGTTAAATAAAAAATAATACAGCAGTGATAAACGTGCCAGCTATAGGAGCTTGTCGGAATACACCTGGAAATACATCTTTGTCAGCAGTTAAATAATTAATCAAGAAATTACATTCACAAGCAGATTCCGCATAAAACCGAGTTAATTCATTTTTAGTTTCATTTCAACCGATTAATGTGTTCACTATCAAAATCAAATTTTTTATGATAACTCTGTTAAATACAATGTGTAAAAACGTTACATTGGTGTTACATTGTCATCAGTCTTTTCTCAGTATACTTAGTGGTCGAGTTCTGCTTTCACGCATCACTAAATGGTATTTAGGGCATGGTTTGTTGCATAGTTTATAGATGCACGCCTCCATGAGATCGTGTTATGACCTCTTCTGGCGTATCTTCCCGTGAAAGCCATGAGCGGCAATACGTGTGTACAGGCGGCGGAAAAGAAAATTCTGCACTTTCCAGGCATCTGAGTTCATCGCTCCCGGTTACATTGTTTCATTTCAGTATCACCCTGGCTTTGTTCTGTCTGTCCTCCACGACGATACTGTATGCTTGCGGCCCTGGACGATGGCAGCAAACTTAATACCTTATATGAAGAAATATACCTGTGTTAAAATGAGCGTGTAGCTATTTCTTGTGAATTTTTAGACTAATAGAGCTCTTTTTAGGAATTTGCCTTTACATTCTCTGTTTTCTTGATGTTTTTCACCGCCAGATAGGTCCACATTTGTTCAACTCCGTATGTGGGAGCTGGTATAACTTTGAGCTCGAGCAGCATTATCGGAGTTAACAGGGGTAAATTTTGCAACTTAGGGAGTCACAAAATGGCTTTTCTTATGGCTGTCGTTTGCTCTTGTACACAGAGTATTTTGAGCGTACGACAAAACACTGTAACAGTAGAACGAGCAGCTGATTTTACACAAAGATGACATTATAAACAATGATTCTTTGGAACTTTTAATTATTTAATGGAAGGTTACAAATACTAACCGCAGCCCTGTCAGAAGGTGTACAAACGGCGATACGGCTGGCAAAATCGCGTGAGGGCTTGTACGCAAACACGCCGATTTGATGCCAGTGACCCACTGCCTCTTGCGCTGTGAATTTGCATGTGCGATACTATTCTCTCACAACTAGATGTGGGCGAAATTACACGAATGACGAATAACGAATACAGATATAAACTATTCTGCGTTATTTGTGAATAACACATACACCACTGACCATTAAAACTGCTACACCAAGAAGAAATGCACATGCTAAATAGGTATTCTTTGGACAAATATATTACACTAGAACTGACATGTGATTACATTTTCACGCAATTTGGGTGAGAAATCAGTACCCAGAACAACCACCTCTGGCCATAATAACGGCCTTGATACGCATGGGCATTGAGCCAAACAGAGCTTGGATGGCGTGTACAGGTACAGCTGCCCATGCAGCTTCAACACGATACCACAGTTAATCTAGAGTAGTGACTGGCGTATTGTGACAAACCAATTGCTCTGCCACCATTGACCAGACGTTTTCAATTGGTGAGAGATCTGGAGAATGTGCTGGCCAGGGCACCAGTCGAACACTTTCTGTATCCAGAAAGGCTCGTACAGAACCTGCAACATGCGGTCGTGCATTTCCTGCTGAAAAGTAGGGTTTCGAAGGGATTGAATGAAGGGCAGAGCCTCGGGTCGTAACACATCTGAAACGTAACGTCCACTGTTCAAAGTACCGTCAATGCGAACAAGAAGTGACCGAGACGTGTAACCAATGGCACCCAATACCATAACGCCGGGTGATACGCCAGTATGGCGATGACGAATACACGTTTCCAATGTGTGTTCACCGCGATGTCGCCAAACACGGATGCGACCATCATGATGCTGTAAACAGAACCTGTATTCATCCGAAAAAATGACGTTTTGCCATTCGTGCACCCAGGTCCGTCGTTGAGCACACCATCGCAGGCTCTCCTGTCTGTGATGCAGCGTCAAGGGTAACCGCAGACATGGTCACCGAGCTGATAGTCCATGCTGCTGCAAACGTCGTCGAACTGTTCGTGCAGATGGTTGTTGTATTGCAAACGTCCCCATCTGCTGACTCAAGGATCGAGACGTGGCTGCGCGATCCGTTACAGCCATACGAATAAGTTGCCTGTCATCTCGACTGCTAGTGATACGAGGCCGTTGGGATCCAGCACGGCGTTCCGTATTACCCTCCTGAACCCACCGATTGCATATTCTGCCAACAGTCATTGGATCTCGACCAACGCGAGCAGCAATGTCGCGATACGATAAACCGCAATCGCGATAGGCTACAATCCGACCTATATCAATGTCGGAAACGTGAAGGACCCTGTTATCTTCCGTTCTGAGGCTGGCAATAAAATTTCTTCTTCTGTTTTCTGTGTGTTGTATCAAGTGGTAGATGGAGGTGTTTTCTGCCTGCACCGTCGTTCTAGTGTGTGATTTGATTTGTAGTCCCTCCTAATGAACCCTCTTGATACTTATCAATTTGGGTTTAACATTTTTAATATTGATAAAGACGTCTTGAGACACTGGTTGGTCGTAAAGGTTTCTTAAGGAAGAGTAGCAAAACTCCATTGTGTGTCTTGACTATATTGCCCTTTCTTTGGCGTTAGATATCAGCGCTGCTTATATCTTTTTCTTAGCGGCCATAGTCCACCATTCAATAGTTGTTCTATATTTAGTACGCATCCTTAAAACAGACTGCCAAGTTTCTTGCATCTTTAAAGCTAGAGCGTTTTCAGAGAGGGTATTGATATTTAATTTCCATAGTGGGCGACCCCAATGTGTCTTTTGCCTGGTTAATTTGATGCTGCACCTCACTCCGAGATGGGCAGAGAAGGCAGCTGGTATCACCTCGACACTACTGACTTTGGTGGCTAAAGTGGGGGTGACCTATAGTCTTTCGATTCTACTCTGTGTAGCACCAGTGATATATGCGAAGAGAAGCAGCATTGGATATTTTGTTTTCCACGCGTCAAACCACTTCATGTTGGTGACCAACGCCTGCAGTTCTTGGGAGAAGTTAGTATTTGGTCGCTGATACTTTTGATTTAAAACGCAATTAAAATCTGAACCATTGACATTTTCTGCAGGGTTTTCTTGTAGTAGAAATAAAATGTCACTTTTAAAAAAGGCTGCCCTCTTTCGTCTCGCATTGTTGCCTGATGGTGCGTAAAGGTTTATAAAAGTGATGTTAAAAATTTTGCAGCTAATTACCCTCCCCGACTCTAAAAGGCTCACGTTTGTCATCTCGATCCCTTCTTTAGCAAGGATGGCTGTTCCACACGCGTTTTCTGGAGCCACGTTCAACACCTCTTTGTACCATTGAAACATACAATTCTTTGACATTAATTTCCTGCAGGAAGGCGATATCAGTATTTGATTGATACAGAAAGTCCTTCAGTGCAGCTACCTTTGCTTGGCTATGAATTTTGTTTATGTTTAGGGTGGTCACGTTATATGTATGATCCACTGTGAGACGCTACAGGACAGTAAATAGAGGACACGTAAAATAACTTCAGGTTAGATATATATAGTGTTATTTTATTTTACTTTTATTCCATTGAATGTTTTCCTTCTTTTTTCTTTTTTTTCTTTCCTCTTAGAGTTCAGTGTGACAATTTTTAATAAAAAAATTCTTCCTCAAAAGCCCCTTCCACGTCCATTGCATCGTTCTGATCCTCCTAGTCCGCCCAGTTGAATCGTGGCTCGGTGATGTCGTGTCCATGTCCTTGTCAAAGTCTGATTTCATTGTCCATATCTGACGTCGTATTGTCATGGGGTTCAAATGTTCCGTGTGTTTCGTGTCAGCCCATTCTTGTTCCTTGATCCGATCCGAAGACTCGCCGACCGCTTCCTTTTGTGTATCTTCGTCCTTCATTTCGGTCTCCTGTATCTTTTTGAGCCGGTCTCTTAAAGGAGGGGCCAAGTTCTCTGCAGCTTGATGTGCTCTTCGGCTCTTTTTATTTTTTGATGATTTCGGTGAAATCGTCGGTGAAAGCTTTGGTGAACTTACTGGCGACTCCTTGGAAGGTCGAGGAGAAGTCACCTGACCCGCCTTCGTGGCGGAAGATTTTTTAGCTCCGTTAATTTCGGAGTCGGCCGTTGCTGCTGTTTCTACGAGACGTGAGATGGGTGGTGTCATTGGTTCGTCTTCTTGCGCCCCTCCTTTTCCTCTGACGTTTCCTGAACCTGTCTGTGGTGTCCTGTCACCTGTGTCGTTGTCAGTTTTTTGTTGTATCATTTCCTCTTTATGTCCATCCACTTTAGTTCCCTCTGGGATGATGCCCTTTCGTGTATAACTACCGCTTCGTACTCTGCCATGTCTACATCAGGTATTATCGATGAAGCTTGTCGCTCACTCGAAGAATTGTCAGACGCAGAGGGCAAGCGCAGTGCACCCTCAGTGACGCCATTGCTGGCAAGTTTCTGATTGTCATCGTTAGTCAACTCCGCGGTGCTTCCCGTTTCCGTGCGCGTGTCGGAAGGTCGCGCCTGCTCGGTCATATTCTGTTGATAGGAGGCCCGGCTAGCTGCCGCGGCAGGTACGTCACTTGCATGCTAACAACTTGTCCTGGGACAGCCGCCTCGTTAGTCGGTAACTGAGGAACACGCCTTCTACTGCACTCACTTCTGGCGTGCCCTGTGGCTTTACATAACGCACGAGTCCGTGGCTGCCCATCATAAATTATGAGAGCGCGATGGCCACAGATATTCGAGTAAGAAGGGATATGTCGTAAGAGCTCAGTCTTAATCTCTCTAACTCCATTCAAAATCGGAAACTTATATCGCTCCGACCATTTTTCTGCAATATTAGATATAACCCTACTATAGGGCTGAAGGGCAGCATTGATTGCTCCGGCAGGAACCTCGAAGGGCAGTTCGTAAACTCTCACTGTTCGAATGGCTAGCCCAGCATGGGAAACAAGAATGTCACTAACGGTTCCGTCTGCATGATTAAATTTCATCTTGCCACCAAAAAAATAAAAAAAAATAAAAAAAGGTTGAAATGGCTCTGAGCACTATGGGACTCAACATCTTATGTCATAAGTCCCCTATAACTTAGAACTACTTAAACCTAACTAACCTAAGGACATCACACACACCCATGCCCGAGGCAGGATTCGAACCTGCGACCGTAGCAGCCCCGCGGTTCCGGACTGCAGCGCCAGAACCGCACGGCCACCGCGGCCGGCTCTTGCCACCACACTTGTCAACTATAGAGGAGCACAAATCAGAGGAAATCAATTTCAAAAATACGGAATTGGAAACAAAAGAAAGATGAACGCCAATAATTTCGTCTCCTGTGATCTTAACTGTTTCTGAAAGCCACCTTTTGATCTCAAAAGCCTTCGGTCCTTTGCAGGTCCAATCAAAAGTGAATCTAACCGTATCTCTATTTTCACAATTATTTTCGTTTATTTTGACATTTTAAATCACTGAAAGACGCAAAGTAAACAAAGCGCCCTACTGACCTTCGTAACAGCCACACAGCCGCTGTTTACGCCAGCCCTCCTAGCGCAGCCGCCACACGTCCGTCCGGCTCGGCGGCCGAGCAGACAATGCCGCCACTCAGCAAACAGGGTCGGAATTTCTGCTTCCTGTTCTAGAGGTATCACTTAAACCACTCATATGCTGTTCTGTGTATACCATAGAATTTCTGTAACATAATGTCGCGGAAAATTTCTATTGGTGACGTTTTACTCTTTAAACATTCTATTATATGGGCAGTGAAATTGTATATTGCTGTCTTAGTGCAACAGCGTTTTTGAAATGCAAACTCTGATTTACTGAATATCCTATTACTGCTGAGATGGCTAACCACTCTTGAGAACATTATTTCTCGACACTTTTTGAAAATGCTGTGAGGAAGGATACTGGCCGGTAATGGCACGGCTCTGAGCACTTACTTCTGAGGTCATCACTCTCCTAGAACTTAGAACTTCTTAAACCTAACTAACCTAAGGACATCACACACATCCATGCCCGAAGCAGGATTCGAACCTGCGACCGTAGCCCTTTTTTGGAGAGGGACTTGACAATGGCATATTTTATCCTGTCTGGGAAAATACCTTGAGTTTGTGAGGCATTACAGATGTGACTCAGAACATGCGTTGTAACTGCTCCACATTGTTTTAATATCTTGTTAGAGTGTGGTGTAATAAGGCTGTAACGTACTTGGCAGCCTGTCTGCGAGAGACAGGCTGCGCCAGTCAATAAAAAATGATGGTGCATTGTAGCTTCCGCTCTGGGCAGCTGAGATTTCCCAGCTGCGACAGTAGAACAAGTCGGACTACAGGGCAGCCAGCCGGCTCTGAACAGCCAGTTGTGAGCAGGCTATCTCGTGCAGAAAGCACAGTATGTGGCTGCCTTCAGCTTCCGTACACTTGTCGAAGCAGGCAGACTGCTAGCATCCTGCAACAAAATTCACGATGACTTTCGAAAGCTTGTAGTTCCTGGGGGGGAATGTCCACGTGTGAAGGGACATACAGTATGTCTTCAAATTGATAGCTATTCCTGTGTGGTACATAATTACGTAAAACACTGTCTGCTTTTATTATGGTAGTTGAAAATTCTTCTCTCACCTCCATTGGACGATGAAAAGTATTCCACTCATTTGCCAGTATGTTAAACGTGCATTCTATAAACCGCCTAGTCCGAGACAGTCGTTAGTTAAAGATTCTGTTGCTGTTCGTTAAATTCCTTCCTCCATAACGATGCATTAAGTTTTCAGACACTCCAAATGCTTTGTCTCTGTCAATGACGTCCAGCATCGGTACTCCACTGTTGATATGCGGCTTTTCTCCGATATTCGTATATTATTGTTAAACTATTTTTTAAAGCAAAATTGCTTGCTTGAAAATAGATCAGTTATTATATTTTCATTATGCTCCAACATCTACTGTACGTAAGTGAATTTATAATTTGCATCGCATAAAGCAAATTAAACGAAGGAAAAGACATTTTCATAATTATAGTAAAGTGAACTTGAAGAACGTGGCTTTGCGTCTGTCACGAGATAAAAGGTCTTTAACTGTTAAGGCCACCTGCCTGTGAGTATTTTTACGTTTCATTTGTTACCCTGTAAATCAAGTAAACCATGCTCAGTTCGAAGAGTGGTTTGAACACTACAGTGGTTTAGTATGAACAGTGGTGTGCCCTTGATTTCCTCCCACATTCGAACAGACTTAGCGAATTAGAGAGGGACCTACATTTAAACACCTACTCCGAAATACAGTACAACTTGACTTGGAATTATTATCATTGCTATAGGCGAAAGAAGCGATAAGTAACAACGGAAATCGTAGGACCAACCGGGGATTGAAACCTAAAATTTTAGCCTTGTAGTGGAATTCAATCCACTGAGCCACAAAGATACATTTCTAGACAGACCATTTATCAAATAGAAACTTCACTGAGCCAAGAGAACAAACACTAATTCGGTACAGGAAGTAAACAAGAAATTACGGTCACATTTACAACCGCTCTTTTAATTTAGAACAATATTATAAGGTTTATTCTCATATAAGGGAGAGGTGATCGATAATATCGGAAATACTTAATAGCATTGAAAAAAATTTTAATTAGAATTTTCGATATATAATCTCTCATCAGAATAACGCCCGCACCAATGTAGAGCCTCAGGGAAATCAAAGTGAGTTCAACGCGGCTACTTTTGTTTCTACGAGTAAATTCTACCGTATAAACCAGGAGCGGGTATTCTTAGTTCTCCTGTGTTTCTGCGCTCTGAGTAAGTCTACGTAGCAGCGGCGTGCGGTATAGCTGGCATTCCCGTGTGATATGCTAGTGAAGGCATCAGGGCACTTTTGTTTAAATGCAAGGAAAGTGACTATAGTTAATTTATACAGGACAAACTTTTGCCGTAAGGTCATGGACTAAGAATATTTGAGGAAATGTGTGGGCGAGACAAAGTCCCACTTAGTATTAAACTCTATTACATGCCAAATGACCGATAATAGGATCCGTGGACTATACGAGGGGACGTTAAATTGAATATAAGAACGGAATTGGACACTTAGCTTTTTGAAAGTAAAGGCGTACGAAGTTTGAATGACTGTATCGAAGTATAGTAATTGACCACAGTCCTTGCTATAATATCTTTGAGTGACGAACTATACAAATCACAGACATTTTAGTTGCCGTAATTGCTGATAGTATGTGTAGGATGAACCCTCCTTTCTCTATATACAAAACGCACTCGTCCATGACCATTTAATTATTATTAAATGTTGCTAAGTAAACTAAAGTGATTTCCATAATAGCGTGTATATTATTCAACGATAATCATAGGCAAGCTGCAAACTGTATCTATAGATGACGGAAGGTTCGATTATGAAATATTACGAAGCGTAAATTGTGACTTAAAAGCTATTAAACATTTCATTTCCAATCGCACAGAAATAATACAAAATCAGAAACAGTGCGGATAAGTAGTAGCGTCGGAAATAGGAAGCTGAAATAATAATTAACATCCCAAGACGTTATTAACTATCTTGTCTTCGGCAATGCAGCAACAAATAGAAGGTGATCGACTGTGCAAAAAGTCGACATTAATTATTATTATGAAAACCCGAAATGTAGTCGCCGTTACAGTGAATATGTTTGTGTGTGCTCCATTTGATGTGTAGATATAACGAAAAGTCGAGCATATGCAGTAGGTAACAGCATCAATATCTTAGTCAAGGAAGTCGACGACAGCAGATCGATGGAGGGCGGCTACACATTATATGTTATTCGTTATTAAAGTTACAAATAATTTATAGGCGAATAAATGTGTTTGAATAATCTATTTATCGTTATTAAAGTTACAAATAATTTATAGGCGAATAAATGTGTTTGAATAATCTACTTATTCGAATAATTATCCAGATATAAATTTGTTAGAATGATACCTGTCTCTTCTCACCACTACACCCTACGCTTCCTTTCTCTTTCCATTCATATTATCAACTGTAACGAGTCTAATTAGTTTATTTGTTCGATTTACTCACGATGAAGCTTTTTTGTTATTCACAGAGTAAACGATTATAGTTCTATGCGCTACAGTCTGGAACTGAGCGACCGCTACGGTCGCAAGTTCGAATCCTGCCTCGGGCATGGATGTGTGTGATGTCCTTAGGTTAGTTAGGTTTAATTGGTTCTAGGCGACTGATGACCTCAGAAGTTAAGTCGCATAGTGCTCAGAGCCATTTGAACCATTTGAACGATTATAGTTTGTTGCCATGCTCTTCTGTTCAAAATATGTCTCGATGTCAGTGCAGTTTTAGAAGCTGACTGAAAGTGAGCATTATTTCATCAGCTATTCTTTCACGCAAATACAAAGACCCGCAGATAGAAATGTGAGATTCAACAACATTAAATATTCGATTATCAATTTAATTTTCGTAATACTGAGGTCACACTTGGTGAATCTCAGGTATACAGCACACACTTTCTCCATGAAATGTAATAAAATGACATTGTTGGCCGGGAGGCCCCGTTCGGGGGAGTTAGGCTGCCGTATTGCAAGTCCTTTTTAGGTGACGCCACATCGGCGACTTGCGAGTCAATGATTATGAAAATGATGATGGAGGACACACAACACCAAGTCCCCTGCCAGGAATCGAACCAGGGCTCCCTGCGTGGTAGGCGGTAACGCTACCGCTTCGCTACAGAGGCGGACACACTTTCTGCATAGAAAACATGGAAAACCGGCAGCTAAAAATAAATTCTAATTCTAAATGCATTCGCTCGCTTGCCGGTCCCTTTAGTGCCGCTACGTTGTGACCACGTGGCTGTTGCCCACCACTCAGTGAGTGCCACGTCCGCCGCCGGTAGCTGAGTGGTCAGCGCGACAGACTGTCAATCCAAAGGGCCCGGGTTCGATTCCCGGCTGGGTCGGAGATTTTCTCCGCTCAGGGACTGGGTGTTGTGTTGTCCTAATCATCATCATTTCAACGCCATCATCGCGCAAGTCGCCGAAGTGGCGTCAAATCGAAAGACTTGCACCAGGCGAACGGTCGGGAGGCCCTCGTCACACGACATTTCATTTCAATGAGTGCCACGTGACACCGAGTGAGCTGCCAGCCGTGTGAATCCGAGTGCCCGTGGATAGCGAGCAACATAAACGAACGCCACTCACGCGGATTCGCCGCGCAGATACAGTGCTCTATTGCTCACCACATCTTTCACGCTACACCCAATGTTGATGGAGAATGTCGGTTTCTTTCCTGTTACGAACAAAATGATTTTTAAAAGGAATTTTACATGTCCATTCGATGTAGTGGTCCTAAATTAGTGTACTGCGATATTCGTTTTATCGATGTGTGTTAACAGGGACTTTAAAAGACTAAGAATAGCCAGTGCTCCAACGGTGACAGCACTGCCGAAGGCCGCGCTGACTGCTACTACCATGCAGGAGCGCTGTTCAGTCACTGCTGGAGTACCCGTTATTCTTCGTGTTTTACTGTTTCTGTTAACAGATCATCGATAAAACGAATATCACACTAGATTAATTTAGGACCACTACATCGAATGGATATGTAAAATTCCGCTTTAAAAAACGTTATGTTTGAAACCGGAAACAAACAGACTCTTTTAGTCGATGCTCTGCACCACATGAAATATCTGATGAGCTGTATTTGGTTGCGCTAAGTCCAGCAACACATTGCAAAAAAGAAATTGCGGGTACCTGCTTAAACACCAGAGAAAAGGAGAGACACAGAGTTTGGGTATGACCTGTGTCTCTTTAGCCGACTGTATGCCCGTGTGTATGAAGTTGAACATAGAGTCTTACATGTGCGTGGCCTCGTTATTTCTAATTTTTTTTAAATTTTACTTATAATCCGTCTTGATTGCAAAAGTTTTTTGTTCATATGAGCGGTATCGGTTCATTCAGAACCATCTTCAGATCTGATATTTCAGTTACAGGAGTAACCCGTCCAAATCCAGCAACTTTCACATGTGACGCAGCATGTGAAAGTTGTTGCATTTGGACGGGTTACTCCTGTAACTCAAATATTAGATCTGAAGATGGTTCTGAATGAACCGAAACCGGTCATATGAATAAAAAATTTTGCAATCAAGACGGATTATAAGTAACATTATACAATCACCGATTGCTGCTATCCCATCAGACATTTTGTATGTTTTTGATAAAATGTAAATTTCTTGTTGTTGAGACGCAGTTCAGAGTCTCAAATTGTTTCGTAGTTTCCGTGAGTGCGGTTACGGCAGCTTTTATTGTTTTACAGAACTGAGTACTGGACAGAGCTTGGTGTGGGCATCTGTTTTAGTGAACTCTGATTTATTTCGAGCTACAGCACGAAGGATGTAATATTACGGTGGTAGCTACGTTGTATGGTGGCTCTCAAGTCGATCTATAGATTATAACTTTTGTTAAATACACAGTGTGCTGAGCTTTAATAATAGTGGGGTAATGGATTAAGCTTACGCTTATTTTATGTATCAGAATCTTTTTCTTTACATAAAATTCAGTGATAGTAACAAAAACGAGTCAAATAGTGATGCCACCTCAACAGTTTATGACAACGACGAATTCGTTTACTTTGTTTATCGATCCGGAATGCGTTGCGAAAACATGAAATACATCTGCCATGAAGTGGACGCCATATCGTAAAAAGACTGCAAGAACATTTTTATTGAATAGGTCCAACTAAAAAGTGAGTTGTGAGGATACATATTTTATGAAAACGATAATGTTCCTGCATGTATAGTTGACGTTTAGTTTACTTTAGATATTTGAACTTCGCGTTGCTCACATACGCGACATCTCATGATTGTGCGGAACATATCAACAGTCTCTCTAATACAATAAATGACCTCAACGAAAATATAACCACATGCTAACAGTTTATGTACTATCTTTTACGTGAATCTAAACCTATAAATAAATTCAGCAACTGAAAATCACATTTACTTTCGATCCAGAAATTTATTTGCAGCGTAGAAGAAGTCGTCAATCACAAATGATTTCATTTTGTCTTGAAAGATGTTTTGATGTCTGTTGATCTCTTTAATTAACAAAAGATGTAGTCAATTCTTTCTTCAGATAAAACTAGTATTGTAATTAGTCCAAGTATACATGTAAAAACAGAAGAAATGGTAAACCAAGTTCTTAAAAGCGTCGTTGACTAGTTTTCTGCGGATGATGTCACCTTCAATTTTAAAAAGACACAAGATAGTCAGTTCTGCATATCTAGGGGTACTACGTTAATGATAAGTGTAACATATAGTGTTGAAGTAATAAACAAGTTGGAAACTTCAAAATTCTTATATGAGAATACTGAAGCGAATTTAAATTGGAAAAATGATATTTTGGAGCACCTGAAGCAACTTAGTTCAGCCACATTTTCTCTTAGAGTCATTGCATATCTGGGGGAGAGATTTATTCAATAATGTCATATGGAATAATGTTCTGGGATGACACTTCTTTAAGAAACAAAGTCTTCATTGTGTAAAACCGTGATATAAGAATAATGTGTTGTGCTCACCAACGATCATCTTGTAGATATCTGTTTAAGGGACGAGCATTCTGACTACTGCTTCGCAGTGCATTTATTCCCTCATCAAGTTTGTTGCAAATAATCCAGTGGAGTTCAAAAGGAGGAAACATGTACATAATTACATGAGAACGACAGTGCCATTATTTACTCTACATTAGTCTTTAGCACAAACAGGGGTGCGCAACGCTGCAATGAAAATTTTTAATCACTTACCCAGTGACATAAAATGACTGACAGGCAGCAAAGTAAAGTTTGAAAACAAACTGAGAAAGTTGTCTCCTTGACAACTCTTTCGATTCCATAGAAATGTGTAAAAGGTGGTGGATAGGACTTACTAATTTACAACATCTGCATATCTTCTTTTCTTTTTGAAACAAATTAGAAATGTTCAGAATGTAACCATATGTACAAATTAATTTGCAAAGTGAATGTGAAATGACTGATTCGATATCATTACGAACTAACGTGCAAAATGTTCCATGGACTGCGACTGCTACCTGTCTGGTCTAGTGTACTTGGTCGCTGTCAACTGCTATCCTCATAACAACAGATGAGAAGACTTCGAGACCTCTACATCTACATCTACACGGATACTCTGCAAATCACATTTAAGTGCCCGGCAGAGGGTTCATCGAACCACCTCCACAATTCTCTATTGTTCCAATCTCGTATAGCGCGCGGAAATAATGAACACCTACATCTTTCCGTACGAGCTCTGATTTCCCTTATTTTATCGTGGTGATCGTTCGTCCCTATGTAGGTCGGTGTCAACAAAATATTTTCGCATTCACAGGAGAAAGTTGGTGATTGGAATTTAGTGAGAAGATTCTGTCGCAACTAAAAACGCTTTTCTTTAAATGATGTCCAGCCCAAATCCTGTATCATTTATGTGACACTCTCTCCCATATTTCGTGATAACACAAAACGTGCTGCCTTTCTTTAAACTTTTATGATGTACTCCGTCAGTCCTATCCGGTTAGGATCCCATACCGCGCAATAGTATTCTAAAAGAGGACGGACAAGCGTAGTGTAGGCAATCTCCTTAGTAGGTCTGTTACATTTTCTAAGCGTCTTGCCAATAAAACGCAACCTTTGGTAAGTCTTCCCAACAACATTGTCTATGAAACTTCCTGGCAGATTAAAACTGTGTGCCCGACAGAGACTCGAACTCGGGACCTTTGCCTTTCGCGGGCAAGTGCTCTACCAACTGAGCTACCGAAGCACGACTAACGCCCGGTACTCACAGCTTTACTTCTGCCAGTATACGTCTCCTACCTTCCAAACTTTACAGAAGCTCTTCTGCGAACCTTGCTTCTGTAAAGTTTGGAAGGTAGGAGACGGATACTGGCAGAAGTAAAGCTGTGAGTACCGGGCGTGAGTCGTGCCTCGGTACCTCAGTTGGTAGAGCACTTGCCCGCGAAAGGTAAAGGTCCCGAGTTCGAGTCTCGTTCGGGCACACAGTTTTAATCTGCCAGGAAGTTTCATATCAGCGCACACTCCGCTGCAGAGTGAAAATCTCATTCTGGGAACATTTTCTATGTTGTTGTTGTTGTTATTGTCTTCAGTCCTGAGACTGGTCTGATGCAGCTCTCCATGCTACTCTATCCTGTGCAAGCTGCTTCATCTCCCAGTACCTACTGCAACCTACATCCTTCTGAATCTGCTTAGTGTATTCATGTCTTGGTCTCCCTCTACGATTTTTACCCTCCACGCTGCCCTCCAATGCTAAATTTGTGATCCCTTGATGCCTCAAAACATGTCCTACCAACCGATCCCTTCTTCTAGTCACGTTCTGCCACAAACTTCTCTTCTCCCCAATTCTATTCAATACCTCCTCATTAGTTACGTGATCTACCCATCTAATCTTCATCATTCTTCTGTAGCACCACATTTCGAAAGCTTCTATTCTCTTCTTGTCCAAACTAGTTATCGTCCATGTTTCACTTCCATACATGGCTACACTCGATACAAATACTTTCATAAACGACTTCCTGATACATAAATCTATATTCGATGTTAACAAATTTCTCTTCTTGAGAAACGCTTTCCTTGCCATTGCCAGTCTACATTTTATATCCTCTCTACTTCGACCATCATCAGTTATTTTACTTCCTAAATAGCAAAACTCCTTTACTACTTTAAGTGTCTCATTTCCTAATCTAATTTCCTCAGCATCACCCGATTTAATTTGACTACATTCCATTATCCTCGTTTTGCTTTTGTTGATGTTCATCTTATATCCTCTTTTCAAGACACTGTCCATTCCGTTCAACTGCTCTTCCAAGTCCTTTGCCGTCTCTGACAGAATTACAATGTCATCGGCGAACCTCAAAGTTTTTATTTCTTCTCCATGGACTTTAACACCTACTCCGAATATTTCTTTTGTTTCCTTCACTGCTTGCTCAATATACAGATTGAATAACATCGGAGAGAGGTTAGAACCCTGTCTCACTCCTTTTCCAACCACTGCTTCCCTTTCATGCCCCTCGACTCTTATGACTGCCATCCGGTTTCTGTACAAATTGTAAGTAGCCTTTCGCTCCCTGTATTTTACCCCTGCCACCTTCAGAATTTGAAAGAGAGTATTCCAGTCAACATTGTCAAAAGCTTTCTCTATGTCTACAAATGCTAGAAACGTAGGTTTGCCTTTTCTTAATCTTTCTTCTAAGATAAGTCGTAAGGTCAGTATTGCCTCATGTGTTCCAACATTCCTTTTCTCTATGTCTACAAATGCTAGAAACGTAGGTTTGCCTTTTCTTAATCTTTCTTCTAAGATAAGTCGTAAGGTCAGTATTGCCTCACGTGTTCCAACATTCCTACGGAATCCAAACTGATCCTCCCCGATGTCCGCATCTACCAGTTTTTCCATTCGTCTGTAAAGAATTCGCGTTAGTATTTTGCAGCTGTGACTTATTAAACTGATAGTTCGGTAATTTTCACATCTGTCAGCACCTGCTTTCTTTGGGATTGGAATTATTATATTCTTCTTGAAGTCTGAGGGTATTTCACCTGTCTCATACATCTTGCTCACCAGCTGGTAGAGTTTTGTCATGACTGGCTCTCCCAAGGCCGTCAGTAGTTCTAATGGAATGTTGTCTACTCCGGGGGCCTTGTTTCGACTCAGTTATTTCAGTGCTCGGTCAAACTCTTCACGCAGTATCTTACCTCCCATTTCGTCTTCATCTACATCCTCTTCCATTTCCATAATATTGTACTCAAGTACATCGCCCTTGTATAAACCTTCTATATACTCCTTCCACCTTTCTGCCTTCCCTTCTTTGCTTAGAACTGGGTTGCCATCTGAGCTCTTGATATTCATACACGTGGTTCTCTTCTCTCCAAAGGTCTCTTTAATTTTCCTGTAGGCAGTATCTATCTTACCCCTAGTGAGATAAGCTTCTACATCCTTACATTTGTCCTCTAGCCAACCCTGCTTAGCCATTTTGCACTTCCTGTCGATCTCAGTTTTGAGACGTTTGTATTCATTTTTGCCTGCTTCATTTACTGCATTTTTATATTTTCTCCTTTCATCAATTAAATTCAATATTTCTTCTGTTACCCAAGGATTTCTAGCAGCCCTCGTCTTTTTACCTACTTTATCCTCTGCTGCCTTCACTACTTCATCCCTCAGAGCTACCCATTTTTCTTCAACTGTGTTTCTTTCCCCCATTGCTGTCAATTGTTCCCTTATGCTCTCCTTGAAACTCTGTACAACCTCTGGTTCTTTCAGCTTATCCAGATCCCATGTCCTTAAATTCCCACCTTTTTGCAGTTTCTTCAGTTTTAACCTACAGGTCATAACCAATAGATTGTGGTCAGAATCCACATCTGCCCCTGGAAATGTCCTACAATTTAAAACCTGATTCCTAAATCTCTGTCTTACCATTATATAATCTATCTGATACCTTTTAGTATCTCCAGGATTCTTCCATGTATACAAACTTCTTTTATGATTCTTGAACCAAGTGTTAGCTATGATTAAGTTATGATCTGTGCAAAATTCTACCAGACGGCTTCCTCTTTCATTTCTTAGCCCCAATCCATAATCACCTACTATGTTTCCTTCTCTCCCTTGTCCTACTGACGAATTCCAGTCACCCATGACTATTAAATTTTCGTCTCCCTTCAGTACCTGAATAATTTCTTTTATCTCATCATACATTTCATCAATTTCTTCATCATCTGCAGAGCTAGTTGGCATATAAACTTGTACTACTGTAGTAGGCATGGGCTTTGTGTCTATCTTGGCCACAATAATGCGTTCACTATGCTGTTTGTAGTAGCTTACCCGCATTCCTATTTTACTATTCATTATTAAACCTACTCCTGCATTACCCCTATTTGATTTTGTGTTTATAACCCTGTATTCACCTGACCAAAAGTCTTGTTCGTCCTGCCACCGAACTTCACCAATTCCCACTATATCTAACTTTAACCTATCCATTTCCCTTTTCAAATTTTCTAACCTACCTGCCCGATTAAGGGATCTGACATTCCACGCTCCGATCCTTAGAATGCCAGTTTTCTTTCTCCTGATAACGACGTCCTCCTGAGTAGTCCCCGCCCGGAGATCCGAATGGGGGACTATTTTACCTCCGGAATATTTTACCCAAGAGGACGTCATCATCATTTAATCATACAGTAAAGCTGCATGTCCTCGGGATAAATTACGGCTGTAGTATCCCCTTGCTTTCAGCCGTTCGCAGTACCAGCACAGCAAGGCCGTTTTGGTTATTGTTACAAGGCCAGATCAGTCAATCATCCAGACTGTTGTCCCTGCAACTACTGAAAAGGCTGCTGCCCCTCTTCAGGAACCACATGTTTGTCTGGCCTCTCAACAGATACCCCTCCGTTGTGGTTGCACCTACGGTACGGCCATCTGTATCGCTGAGGCACGCAAGCCTCCCCACCAACGGCAAGGTCCATGGTTCATGGGGGGGGGGGGGGATTTTCTATGTGTTCTTTCCAATTTAAGTTGTTGGTAATTGTAAAACCTAGGCATTTAGTTTAATTTATGGCTTTTAGATTAGACTGATTTATCGTGTAACCGAAGTTTAACGAGTTCCTTTTAGCACTCATGTGGATGACCTCACATTTTTCGTTATTTACAGTCAACTGCCACTGTTCACACCACTCAGATATTTCTTCTAAATCGTTTTGCAGTTTGTTTTGATCTTCTGATGACTTTATTAGTCGATAAACGACAGTGTCATCTGCAAACAACCGAAGACGGCTGCTCAGATTGTCCCCAAAATCGTTTATATAGATAAGGAACAGGAAAGGACCTATAACACTACCTTGGCGAGCGCCTGAAATCACTTCTGTTTTACTCGCTGACTTTCAGTCAGTTCCTACGAATTGTGATCTCTCTGACAGGAAATCGCAAATCCAGTCACATAACTGAGACGATAAACTATAAACACGCAATTTCACTACGAGCCGCTTGTGTGCTACAGTGTCAAAAGCCTTCAGGAAATGCAGGAATACGGAATCGATCTGAAATCCCTTTTCAGTAGCACTTAGCACTTCATGTGAATAAAGAGCTAGTTGTGTTTCACAGGAACGATGTTTTCTAAACCCATGTTGACTGTGTCAATAGACCGTTTCCTTCGAGGTAATTCATAATGTTCGAACACAATATATGTTGTAAAATGCTGCTGCATATCGACGTTAACGATACTGGCCTCTAATTTAGTGGATTATTCTTACTACTTTTCTTGAATATTCGTGTGACCTTTGTAACTTTCCAGTCTTTGGGTACGGATGTTTCGTCGAGCGAACGGTTGTATATGATTGTTAAGTAAGGAGCTAATGCGTCAGCATACTCCGAAAGGAACCTAAGTGGTATGCAGTCTGGATCCGAAGACTTGCTTTTATTAGGTGATTTAAGTTACTTCACTACTCCGAGGATATTTACTTCTACGTTACTCATGTTGGCAGCTGTTCTCGATTCGAATTCTGGAATATTTACATCATCTTCTTTTGTGAAGGAATTTCGGAAGGCTGTGTTTAGTAACTCTGCTTTGGCAGCACTGTCTTCGATAGTATCTCCATTGTTATCACGCGGAGAAGGCATTGATTGTTTCTTGCCGCTAACATACTTCACATACGACCAGAATCTCTTTGGATTTTCTGCCGGGTTTCGTGACAAAGTTTCGTTGTCCAAACTGTTATAAGCGTCTCGCATTGAACTCCGCGCTAAATTTCGGCTTCTGTAAAGGACCGCCAATCTTGGGGATTTTGCATCTGCTTAAATTTGGCACGTTTGTTTCGTTGTTTCTGCAACACAGTTCTAACCCGTGTTGTGTACCAAGGAGGATCAGCTCCGTTTGGTATAAATCTCTCAATTGCTGCCGATAATATTTCTTCGAATTTTAGCCACATCTGGTCTCCACTTATATTACTAATTTGGAATGAGTGGAGATTGTCTCTCAGGATGGCGTCAAGTGAATTTTTATCTGCTTATTTGAATAAGTATATTTTTCGCTTATTTTTCGACGATTTGGGAATCACAATATTCAATCTCGCTATGACAACCCTGTTTTCACTAATTCCTAAATCGGTTTTGATGTTCTACCAACTGCTTGCTGAGCTGAGCTGATGGTGTTCGGTTCGCAATCCACATGTCACAGTATCCGGGACTGATGCTAACCGCTGTTGCCTCTAGTACCTGAAAGCAGTCATCGAAATCCCCGGCCTTCCTTGGTGGAAGGACTACGCTGTTGTTCATCTCACACCGAGCAGAGCTGCTGAGAGATTACCCAAGCTGGTCCCTTCGTTGTCCATAAGGGCGCTCTAGTAATATGCAGTCCGTGTTCCGAGCAGCAATGCCTGCCGTACGGGCTACGCCGACCGCCAGCGAGGACCGCAACCTGCCTGAAACAGTGTTTAAGTGAACTAGATGCCATCCGTCAATGTCTTCCAGAAATTGCTTACACAGCTTCAGCACGTTCCTGGCCAGAGCTCTGGACTGCTGCTGATCCGTGCGCCGACGTAAGATAAAAATACACGACTGGAAACTTTAATCTAATAAATTCTTGTTCCACTATCATTACCACCTAGCGCGCCGACCGACCTGCTCCACTACGCTCCACACTCCGTCATTCCAACAGCAGTAGGGCTCTCAACCCAGGCCACTACAGTACTCCATATTAGATGTAAAAGAGAACATGCTTTTGTTGTTGTGCTCTTCAGTCCTGAGACTGGTTTGATGCAGCTCTCCACGCTACTCTATCCTGTGCAAGTTTCTTCATCTCCCAGTACCTACTGCAACCTACATCCTTCTGAATCTGCTTAGTGTATTCATCTCTTGGTCTCCCTCTACGATTTTTACCCTCAACGCTGCCCTCCAGTACCAAATTGGTGATCCCTTGATGCCTCAGAACATTTCCTACCAACCGATCCCTTCTTCTAGGGAAGTTGTGCCACAAACTCCTCTTCTCCCCAATTCTATTCAAAACCTCCTCATTAGTTATGTGATCTACCCATCTAATCTTCAGCATTCTTCTGTAGCACCACATTTCGGAAGCTTCTATTCTCTTCTTGTCTAAACTATTTATCGTCCATGTTTCACTTCCATACATGGCTACACTCCACACAAATACTTTCAGAAACGACTTCCTGACACTTAAATCAATACTCGATGTTAACAAATTTCTCTTCTTCAGAAACGCTTTCCTTGCCATTACCAGTTTACATTTTATATCCTCTCTACTTCGACTACCATCAGCTATTTTGCTCCTCAAATAGCAAAACTCCTTTACTACTTTAAGTGTCTCATGTCCTAATCTAATTCCCTCAGCATCACCTTATTTAATTCTACTACATTCCATTATCGTCGTTTTGCTTTTGTTGGTGTTCATCTTATACCCTCCTTTGGAGACACTGTCCATTCCGTTCAACTGCTCTTCCAAGTCCTTTGCTGACTCTGACAGAATTACAATGTCATCGACGAACCTCAAAGTTTTTATTTCTTCTCCATGGATTTTAATACCTACTCCAAATTTTCCATTTGTTTCCTTTACTGCTTGCTCAATATACAGATTGAATAACATCGGGGAGAGGTTAGAACCCTGTCTCACTCCCTTCCCAACCACTGCTTCCCTTTCATGTCCCTCGACTAAACTGCCATCTGGTTTCTGCAAAAATTGTAAATAGCCTTTCGCTCTCTGTATTTTACCCCTGCCACCTTTAGAATTTGAAAGAGAGTATTCCAGTCAACATATTCAAAAGCCTTCTCTAAGTCTAAAAATGCTAGAAATGTAGGTTTGCCTTTCCTTAATCTTTCTTCTAAGATAAGTCGTAAGGTCAGTATTGCCTCACGTGTTCCAACATTTCTGCTGAATCCAACTGATCTTACCCCAGGTCAGCTTCTACCTGCTTTTCCATTCGTCTGTAAAGAATTCGCGTTAGTATTTTGCAGATCATGCTTACAATAATGAAAGTCTTGTAGAACTTGTAGAATACCTGGTCAGTTGTAAGAGGGGGTCTGACGGCCTTAAAATTGTCAGAATCGATAAATAAATAAATAACCCAGATCGATCACCTTCCGTCAACTGCATATAAATCATGAAGTTTTCTTACACTTTATGTAATGGGTCCAAGATCCCTTACCCCGCGATAAATATATTTACTGCCTCATACAGGTCAGTGGTAGCCTAAATCGTCTGGTAAGCGCTGCTATCGTTATGTGAGTGAAGTGTCAATCAGACTATTCTGGGAGTCCATCGAGTCTGATCCTCGAGCCAGCGAGCAACACGTTGTGTCATACCGGCTGTGTGTGTCCGCACTGCCGTAGGTTGACCCTCAGTAAAACACTACCGACTCGTGACAATTGATGTTACTAACAGGTGTTTTAAAAGTTTACAGTGTGCGGAATATTTGAGTTCGCGCCAACCGTGCCGATCACACATAGGATTGCAGCGAGGAGTGTGTGTGCTGACCATTGTTACAATGTGTGACTTAATACCAACAATACTTACTGGTGATGATATTAACCTTAATTAGAAGTGTTTGACGAAAGTAGTGTCGGCCTCGTGATGTGTCTAAACAGGATATATCAGTCCAACGGTGTAAAACATCCAGGAATTTTTTACTGCAAAACCCTTCACCACTGTGTTGAACATTGTTGAACAGCCGCATTCTGATCAGAAACGATTCCAGAAACTGTTAAATTTGATTAGCACAAATCTGTCAGGTCACAGTCACATCAAAATTAAAGCTAGACTGCTATTTCAGTTAAAAACAGTTGATTTAATATCAATCAGGAGAGTTTCAATTGTAACACTATGTTGACCGATACTTGATGCCTGGAAGCTTGTCTTACACGGGCGATGCTATTCACTGCTCACTTATCCATGTACTATTCGTGTCACTCCTCACAAGTGCAATCTCACAGAGTCTGCCACAAACCGTTTGAGGCAACGCAGTTGTTACAGCACTGAACTGATTCTCTGAAGGGACGAAGCTAATATCCTTTTTCAACCACCCTGGTTGACATTTCTCATAGTTTACCTAAACTACTTAGCCGACTTCTTCCTCAGCCTTGTCCTACCCGGGCTCGTCCTACGACTGCACCCACGGTTTAATAGTCCTCTCTTGGTGTGGGCTTGCTTCATTGTCGGAGAGATCGGTCTTGCATTAGTGCTATAAAGCCAATGCGTTAACAAGCGGAATCATTTCAGACGGTTCTGCGACCGTGTAGGCTGCAGATTCCTCGACTTGCGCCATAGTGTGATGGTATTTCGTGATCCGTATAACGGGTCAGGAGTCCATTACACGTAGGTAGCCTCTGCTACACTGGTAGCAGGGGCTGTGTGGCGTGGACTGGGTGGATTTTTAGGTTAGAGGGTCTCGGAGAAACACAAAAGGACTTCAGTCTCAAAGGGTGCAGGCTGAACACAGGTCGAACGTAGAAACCATCGATATAACAGTTGTAAGCTGTTGTAGCTTAAATAGTTATAGGCACTGAAAACTGGCTGAAGCCGGAGGTACGTTCAGCCGAAAGAACCTAACGGTGTTCAGAAAGAATAAGCTAAATACAGTTGGCCGTGGCATATTTGTTGCTGTTAGAAGCAGTTTCTCTTCTAGCGAAATGATGTAGGCGTGATTGGGTAGAGGTCATTGTTGGAATGAAATCTATCTGAATGAAATAATAATTGGAATGAAATAATAATTGGAATGAAATAATAATTGGATCCTTTTACCGACTTCCCAACTCAGATGACACAACTGCTGAAAGATTTGAAGAAAACTCGAGTCTAATTTCAAACACGTAGCCGCCTCATAAGATTATACTTGGTGGCGAGTTTAATTTTCCCTCAATATGTTGGCGAAAATACATGTTTAAATCCGAAGGTACGCATAAAACATCATCCGAAATTGTGTTGAACGCATTCTCTGCAAATTATTTCTAGTAATTCGTTCTTGAACCCAATCGAATAGCAAACGGCTGTGAAAACACGCTTCACCTCTTAGCAATAAATAGTCATGGTCTAATAACAATGATCAAAACAGATAACGGATAAGAGATCAGTGAACATAGGATTGTCGTAGCGGGACACAATAACGTAACTCTCAAATCCTCCTAAAATAAACGAAAAATATACCTGTTCGAAAAAACAGGTAGAAAACCGCTTGACTCTTTCCTGAGAGACAATCTCCACGCCTCCCAAATTAACATTGTAAGTGAAGGTTAGATGTTGTTTGAGTTCAGATAAATACTATCGACAGAAATTGAGAAATTTATACCAAATAAATTAACAAACGACGGAAATGATCCCCCTTGGTACACAAACCATGTCAGAACACTGTAATAGAAACAAGGAAAAAGCGTGCCAGATTTAAACGAACAAAAAATCCCCAAGACTGGCGATCTTCTACAGATGCCCGAAATTCATCACGGACTTCAATGCGAGACGCTTATAATGGTTTCTATTACACAACCGTGTCTCGAAACCTGGCAGAAAATCCAAAGAGATTGTGGTCGTATGTAAAGCATGCAGCGGCAAGACACAGTCAATGAGTTCTCTGCACGAGAGATGGAAATACTATTGACGACAGTGTTGCTAAAGTAGAGTTACTAAACACAGCCTTCCGAAATTCCTTCCCCAAAGAAGATGAGGTAAATACTCCAGACTTCGAATCAAAAACAACTGACAACATGATGTAACTTTAAGTGGATATCTTCGGAGTAGTGAAGCGTCTTAAATCCGACCCAGACTCTATATTAGTTACGTTCCTTTCAGAGTATGTGGATGCAATAGCTCCATACTTAACAATCATATGCAACCGCTCGCTCGACGAAAAATCCGCACCCGAAAACTTGAAAGTTGCACAGGCCATACCAATATTCAAGAAAGGCAATAGGAGTAATCCACTAAATTACAGACCAATATCATTAACGTCAATTTGCAGCAAGATTTTGTAACATGTATATTGTATTCGAACATTATGAATTAGATCGAAGTGAACGAGCTATTGGCACACAGTCAACACGGATTTAGGAAACATCGTTCTTATGAGACCCAACTATCTCTTTATTCACACGAAGTATTGAGTCCTTTTGACAAAGGATTTAAAGTTGATTCCGTAATATTTGCGATTTCCTGTCAGAGAGGTCACAGTTCGTAGTAATTGACGAAAGTCAACGAGTAAAACAGAAGTGATTTCTGACGTTCCCCAAGGTAGTGTTACAGGGCCTTTGCTGTTCCTTATCTACATAAACGATTTAGGAGACTATCTGAGCAGGTCTTAGGTTGTTTGCAGATGATGCTGTCGCTTATCGTCTAGTAAAGTCATCAGAAGATCAAAACCAGTTCCAAAACGATTTAGATATCTGTATGTTATGAAAATTAGCATTTGACCCTAAATAATGGAAAGTGTCAGGTGATCCACATCAGTGGTAAAAGGAATCCGTTAAACAGCAGTTACACGATAAATCAGTCTAATGTAAAGACCGTAAATTCAACTAAATACCTACGGATTACAATTAAAAACAACTTTAATTGCAAAGAATACACAGAAAATGCTGTGGGGAAGGCGAACTAAAGACTCCGATTTGTTGGCAGAACACTTACAAGATGCAACAGATCTACTAAAGAGAGAGCCTATACTCTGCTAGTCCGTCCTTTTTTTGGAGTAGTGTTGTGCGGTGTGCAATGATTACCCCATAGGATTATCGGAGCACGTCGAGAAAGTTCAAAGAACAGCGGCATCTTTTGCGCTATCGAGAAATAGGGGAGAGTGTTACGGACATGGTACAGAATTTGGAGTTGACATCATTAAAACAAAGGCGCTTGTCACGAAATTCCAATCACCAACTTTCGCCTCCGAATGCGAAAATACTTTGTTGAATCTGACCTATGTAGGGAGAAACGATCATCATAATAAAATAAGGGAAATCAGAGCTCGCGTGGGATGTACAAGTGTTCGCTTTTCAGCCGGCCGCAGTGGCCATGGTGTTCTAGGCGATGCAGTCTGAAAACGCGCTACCGCTACGGTCGCAGGTTCGAATCCTGCCTCGTGCATGGATGTGTGTGGTGTCCTTAGGTTAGTTAGATTTAATTAGTTCTAAGTTCTAGGGAACTGATGACCTCAGATGTTAAGTCACATAGTGCTCAGAGCCATTTGAACCATTTTGTCGCTTTTTCCGCGCGCTGTTCGAGAGTAGAATAACAGAGAATTATTGTGAAGGCGGTTGATGAACCCTCTGCCAGGCACTTAAGCGTGTTTGCCGAGTATTCCTGTAGATGTAGATAAATTGCAGTGACAAATTCAGTGAGGGTAATAATAACTATTTTTTGAACTCAAAATTTGTATTGTAAATTATTGACACATTTGCAAATTGTGTTCTTACACAGCAGTGGATTCAAATGAAAACAACAACTAATCTAATGCAGCAGAGTAATTTAAATGAAACACGTGTGTGTCAAGTTCGTTAATAACGAAATTCTACAGGAAATGTTCAAAGTCTGACAATAAAATTTGTCACTACTAATCAAAGCATAAATCTAAAATCCATTATTCTAAATAATCACTGCGGGAACAAGCAAGAAGTTTATCACAAATGGGTCTCACCCTGAAATGCAGCAAAACAGATATAATGTTCTCAGCTGCCTGAAGACCTAAAAAAAAAAAAAATTGATATGGGCACTCAAACGAGATTACAGAAAACCATTAGGTATTTATCTAGCGCGACCTCTTCGCCAACCAGACTTCCTCGACTCCTGGCAAGCCCATTCGCCGGTACAGTATCCCTTGCGCAAGATGAAAACCTCGAACAAAGACGAACTACCTATAAAGGTGGAGTGCGAGTTGTGGACGATGACGCGAGGAGCGCTATGTAGGCGGACGCGGCTTCGGTCGCGCACATACGCGGCACGGTCCGTAACGCAGCGAGGGTGGTGGGCGAAGGCTTGTTCCGTAAACAAAGTAGCACACGCTTTAAATGCAGGGGAGAGGTCAATGACGAACCCTGGCTGTTTTCCGGTGGTACCGGCCCTCTGCACCGTCAGGATGAGCGAAAACTGCGTCGCGGAGGAGACACCTGTCTAGCACGCGAATGGCGCAGTTACTAACTGCACTGGCGCTTCAGAGGCTTCTGCGACCAAAGCTGTGGTCAGTGACAGTCAGGCTGGGAAAAGGCAGAGACGCAGGTGGATGCGACCGCAACCTCTATGAAGTTCCCTGCGGCGTCTTCTGAGGAAATCTCCTCTAAGGAGCCTGCTGCACTCAAAAAGCAAGGCACCTAAGGTGCGTACAAAGTCGAAGTCCTCTGCAATGGGCACGAAGCCGTCAAGGGCGACCTCACCTCCGAGGACGGTTTCCAAGTGCCGAACAAGAAGCACACTGCCAGGGCAGCTGCCAAGTGCCGAACAAGAAGCACACTGCCAGGGCAGCTGCCCTCACACAGCCGTTAGGCCGTGTCCTACGTGAGCGACAGAAGCGAGTGACGGAGAGCGACTTCTGGATACGCAACACTCCAGCGACAAGGGGCAACATCAGGGACAACCTTGGGTGTAGTGCGTGCGAGCGACCATGTCGTGCTACAAGATGGCTGCTTAGAGCCAGACAAGTTCTTTGAATACACGTGAATGAGCAGAGGAGCATTCAACTATCTCATCAATAAATTAAATACAAATGTTTTTTTACATAATCAATAACTTTTAACAGCCACTAAATGCAGAAGAATGACTATTACATGACTGACTACGCTAAATGCCAACATGAACACACAGATTGATACAACTCAACAATCGTCAGCTGTGGTGCAGGGTTAGTGTATGCAGTTCATAGTTATATCTGAGGAATAGGTCTTGGTTTCGATTCCTGCCGGTTCTTATATTTTTACTGACTCAGTTACGATTCTGTGTACTTTTATGTATACTGTGTACACTGCATAGCTAAGTATATTTTTAAGGTCTTACCAAAGAACTTGATCTTCACACCTATCCCAGTATACCACACACATTTAATTCCTAATAAATTACTATGAACCATGAAATTTAACAGATATTTGATGTGTTAAGGCCAAGCGTTTCAGTTACTCTAAATGGTCTGTAAAAATAAAGCTTACAAAATTTTTGAAAAGAAAGTCAAATGTTTTGTGTAATGATTCGTCTAAAAGCATGAAAAAAAATATTAGGGAAACGTTTGGCGCACCTAATTTTCTGTTCATGATTTCGAGCATCATTCAAAGGTACATAGAATGTTTCTCTAATCTACTTATTTCTTCACACAAATCATTTCATAAAATGTATGACTGAATTCTTCCATTTTTGAATTTCAGATTTTATTCAGAGAGCGTGATCTTACTGACTGTTCGTTTGCCTTCCTAATGTACTTGATTTGAAGGAAATCTTTTTGACATTTAAATATCACGCCAATGTATCTTTTTATATACAAAATAGCTAGGTCTCGAATAGATGAAATTTTGGATACTTCATTTACATATCTTGACAGCAGATTTTCGTGAAATATTTCAATTTTTCCTCAGTATATTAATTAAGTTTTGGTTAATTACCCTGATTACTTTCAAGCAGTTAAATATTTTCATGCCAAACTAGACTTCATGCTGGTCACTTTGATACCTCGTTTACCTGTTTCTCTCCCTTTGTTTGGGTATGAAAATTTGGACAAAACCTCATGGTGTAAGTTATAGGGAGTCTTGTTTTCGCTCTGCTCACGCGTTTACAAAAACGTATCGAGTGTTAATCATATGATAAAATAGTCCTGCGTGTTGTCATTTCCAATATTCGCGTTTCGATGTCTTGAACCTTTTATGAGACATGACGATTTTTACGACCACTTGATTCCCGAAACGCAGGAAAGCTTCGGACGCGCTGCGAGCGACCCGTCCACCGATATAACAACCAATATCTCAAGAATGAAAAGAAATATCATTCTGGTCTCAACTGTATATACAATTTAGATATATTGGTGACACAATAACGTATGGCCTTAAATGAACTATACAGAAAGTCTACACAATATAATTTTACCTTTGTAGATTCTTAAAAATTTCGTGCAGCCATGTACTCAATTTCGTGCAGCACATTAACTATGACGAATAACGAAAATAAATTCTGACCTCAATATTTAAGGATATCAAGCTATAGGTTTCGGAAGAATCAAATTTTTTTACCGAATAGTTTTCTTGAAATCGGAAGTTAAGTAATTCACAGCAGCCGTCGCGTCCGCTCCACTGCTTTGCCCAGAATACACGTGTGGCTGTCTTTTTGTGTCGTGCGTGCTGCAGCAACAAGATTCAAACACGTTTGAATTCAAACGTCGTCAGTTGCAGTGGGAGACAGGCAGCGACACAGATGTCGCTCACTTAGGACATTTCCGTAACTACACCTGTGGTTGTGTTTCGTCACCTGAAGCTGTTGCGCGCTGTCGCTCGCTTCTGTCGCTCATGTAGGACTCGGCCTTTCTGGCTGCAAACCTGTATGCCACTTCATGGACGCGCCAACTAATGACAACAACGCACTACCTAGCAGACTGAAGACAGCCGCACCTCCTCCGATTGTTCTACAATGGTCGAGCGATTTTAAGAGCTTTCACAATTCTTAAATAGTGGGGTCCAGTAGAAAGCTTGCGTCGTGATCAGAACAGCAGACTGTGATACTTTTAAGGCCACCGTGAAATCGCGAGATGATTACGACGCGATTATGGGTGTGGCTACAGCCCAAGGTCTGTGTCATGTACATAGTTCCACGTATTGAGCGTGTACACAACTTTCCCACTAGAGCGCGCCCCGCTAAGCACAACAGTGCAGGCGCAGCGCTCGTCTATCTTTGCACTACAAGATGGCGCTGCCTTAGAGACGGACCAAATTCTGCTTGCGCCGATCTGCGTCTTAAAATGTAATGCAGCCAATGAGATTGCTGCTAAGATAGAACCTTTTCTCCGCGTGGATTACACTCGCACAGTGATACCTGAACACGCGAGGTATTATAACGAGTGTACAGACCTCCGATTACTCAGCCTGCATTTGTCTGCACCAGTCTGTACCAGTCTGCATTAGTCTGTACGAGTCTGCATTAGTCTGTACCAGTCTATCGTTAAGTTTCAGTCTGCACCTAAGAAGATTATCATATTCCTGTACATAGCCATGAAGATAAATGAATAGACACTTTGTCAAGTATCAGAGATATGTGAGAATAAGATTAACGTACCAAGACCAAAAGGAACTTCAGACTGACAATTGTAAACAGCATCCAGAATCAAGTTATGTAATGTCTACGCTTTTTATTATTTTAATAAATGTGTGTGAAAATTAATCAAGTTCTGTTTAAAGTTGGTCACCGTCAATCCGCTACTCTAAGTGTGCAAGTGGCATTTCTATCGTCTGACCTAACGGCAGAAGATAAGCACGCCATGATAAGACCACGAGACATATTGCTGACACTCGCCTACTTCGTTAGAGCGACAAGTCAAATAATCTGATGGTGTGTGTACCGAAGGTCTTACAGTATGCACACCACAGTCCGCCATACTATACCCACTCAAACTGCTCAAGGCAGTGTTCCACAAACTACCTTTTCAAATGGACCCAGCCCACCTCAAACAGGAGCTGGAAGAATTAGATTTCCGAGTCAGAGTGATCTCCCGCAAGAAAATATCGCACACAAACGAACGGACTCCGCTGTTTATGGTTATCTTGATTGATAATAAAGAAAACAGGAAAGTATTCCAGCTGAAAAACATCGCGAACATCACTGGAATACAGTTTGAAAAGTTACGCGGCAAGGGCCAGAGGGCACAATGTTTTCCGTGCCAAGGCCTATATCATGTAGCAGAGTTTTGCACTATGCCGCCCAAATGCGTGAAATACGCTGGGCCGCATCAAAGTCGTGAGTGCAAAGCAAAGCGAGGGGAAACGCCCCAGTGCTGCAACTGCGCTCTAAAGCACGCGGTAGTGACACTTTCCGAATGGCCGACGCCAAACAGCACGCCAGTAACACTGTGGCCAGATGAGTCACTCCTGGCCTAGTTTTAGCAATGTCACGAGGGGAAAGGATGCTGCACTCACCCTCCCTCGCCCCTCATGCTGTACCGGCACAGCCACCCGTTGGAAAAGCATGCAATGGTCATGGCTCGCTCACCGACGTGGCCACGCCGGCCAGCGGGCTGGAATGAATGCCGCACACTCTCATTTATTCACTCACTTTGACTCTGGGTCTCGTTTCTTATGTAGTTCTGGCACTTGTAGTGCCTTGCCTCCTTAACTTCTATATTCGTTATGTTTTTTAATTCTTCTAATTTTGATGTGTCTACTCAAGGTGTCATTGTTGTTTTATTACGCTATGACTCTTATTACGCCCTTTATTGACGCAATGGGTCCGTCCATCTCCTGGTCGGGCGTCAATGTATCTGGTTGCCCAGACTGGATATATAGGGTTTTCTGACTGCTTCGCCTCTTCATAAAATTGGCGGCCGGTCTGTTTGATGCAGTCCTTTAACATTGGAACTCCAGCCTGCTCGTGAAGCTCCATAATGGGGAACCGCCTGGGTAGGTGCAGATCAAGGCGTAGAGCTTTGTTCTGCACTCTCTGTAGTTTTTCAGTGTGGATGTAGGCAGCACGCTACGCTAATTCACGGAGCTTCATGCTCCGGTGAGTTGTAGGGTGAGCAGACCACGCCTTTCCTACTTCTTTCTTGGGGTGTTGGGTGTTGCCTTCTTGGTGGAATCGTCCACACGGTTGCGTTGCTGCTATAGTGTCTTCTTGCTATTGTTGCGGCGTTCCTTTACACCAGCAACAGGTCTGGCCACCTTGTGGTCGGGCGGCAGTGCACCTGGTTGCCTAGGTTGCGGACGAGTTCGTTCTCCGACGTCCGCGCGGCCGCATAAAATCGATGTGCCGCTTCCCGGAATCGGTGAGTAAGCAGCGGGACTCCCGCTTTTCTGTGGAGTGCTCCGGTGCTGAAATCTCGTGGCAGGTGAAGCGCTAGCCTAAGCGCCTCGTTCTGGACCACCTGCAGCTTTAGGATTGACGAGTCGGCCGCGTTGCCCCACACCACAGCAGCCTACTTCAACAACGCCTAGGTAGCGTCTGGTGTGTGGATATAGGCAGCACTGTCACTGTCACTGCCACTTATCCATAAGAGTCTGCCCTGACTCGTGATGGGAGCAGGCTAAGCATATACTACTATTCCTGCATAATCCTATCCTCACGGTCAGAATTGGCCTGAGGTGGTTTCTGCGGGGAGTTGTCCTTTCTCTGTCGCGAGATATTATTGTCGTAACAGGTCAGGCCAACGCATGGTTGGCCTGTGGTGAATAGGATGGCCCAAGTCCCTAATGAGGCTATTGTCGGACCGTACGGCCTGCTCGTAGAAGACCCGCGCCGATTGTTTAAATCGGTGGCGGAGGAAGGGGATGCCGGTTTGCCGGTGTAGCCGAGCGGTCGAATAGAGCCTCGGTAGGCGCAGAGCGAGCTTGAGCGCCCTGTTCTGCACCCTCTGCAGTTTGTTGATGTGTGTGTCGGTCGCGTTGCCCCACACCACGGCCACATATTCCAGCACTGGACGAACCAGCGCCAGGTACAGCGTGATGCCGTGGTATGGAGGCAAGGCGGACGACGGGTTGAGCAGAGGGTACAGAACGCGTAGGCGCCCGATTGCTCTGCCCCTGACGTCCTCGTTAGCTTCTGATCGAGAATGACTCCCAGGTAGCGGCCAGTCTTGCTCCATGGGATGGGGCTTCCCATGATGGTGGCTGGCGGAGGATCTGGTGGCAGTGGTCTTCGCGTGAACACCACTGCCTGGCTCTTCGCCGCATTCTGCTTCAGGCGCCACTTTGTCGACCACGCACCAAGGGCCTCACATCCACGCTGGAGCAGGCGGCGCATCTCGACTGCCTTCATACTCCGCACGAATAGCGCCGTGTCGTCAGCGTAGAGTGCCAACTTCACCGGCGCAACGCGCGGTGCGTCGGCAGTGAATAAGGAGTAGAGCAGTGGGCTGAGAACGGACCCCTGCGGCACTCCAACACGGATGGGCCGGTGCGTGGACGTCCCCTCGTCCAGGCGGACGTGGAAAGTCCTGTCGGCCAGATACGATCGGAGTAGGACCCCTTGCGACGTTGGGACCCCGTGCACAAATACGATACCGTCGTGCCACACAGAGTCGAATGCTCTGGAGACGTCGAGGAACACCACCCCAAGGTATTCCCGAGTCTCCAGGGCGCGCATGGCCTCTTCCACCAGCCGCATCAGCTGATGGACCGTGTAGTGTCCTCTCTGGAAAAAGAACTGCTCGTCCAGTATCACTCCTTCTGCTGTCAGGTGGCGAAGCAGGCGCTCGAACACACTGGAGAGGGCCGGTAGCAGACTGATGGGTCTGTAATTGGCGGCGTCACGCGGGTCCTTGTTCGCTTTGGGGATGGCCACCACCTCTGCATGTTTCCACACAGAGGCGTAGACACCCGAGCGAAGACCTGGTTGAAGATACCCGCCAGCAGCGGATGGGCCCCTGCTGCAAGGTTCTTCAGCAGGTGGTTGGTGACCCCATCAGCGCCTCCGACCTTCCTAGTATTGAGCGCCTTCAGCTGTGCGGCCACCTCCGCCTCGGAGATGGCTTCGATTACGTCCCCGTCGTCCCTGTATAGGCAGCACACCTCCGCTAAGGAAGTCGTTCGCGGGCACGGGCCAATAGGGAACGCCCGGCGTGGACCGAACAGGGAACGTCCGCCTGCCCAACTAGCCGTGGTAGACGTTCACGGGAACGGACTCGAGACGAAATATCCACGGACCGTAAACACCTCCGCAAAGGAGGAAACTGGTGCATACCACGACGATTTGAGAGATGAGCTCCGCTCGCTCCTAAACACCGTCAAAGAGTTGCTCCAGACTCTTTTCACCGTCCTTGTGACGGCAGTGCAGACGGCCCTTGCGGCCAACCACCATCAGGCAACACAGGAGCACCATTCCTAATACGGCTCACGGCCTAACAGTATGCACAAAGATTGCATACAGCATATGTCTCCAGGTAGGAGAGTTCCGGCAGTTCCTTCGTCAATTGCTATCTGTCCCGTCCAGGAAACCTTCCTAAAACGTGGTACCCATGCGCGGGTGGAAACTTTCATTTGTCACCGCACTGATAGGCTTATAGCGGGGAGTGGTACTGCCGTTCTCTTTCAGACCTCTCTTAAACACCATATTGTGCAACTCCCACAACTGGCGACAATTGCTGTTACGATAGAAACAATTCAGGCCGGATTACATTCACCTCAGTTTATCGACCACTTGGAGGACCACTAGAACACAAAGATTTTGGAGCGCTACTGTATCTTCGCGGTAAACTTTTTATTGCGGGAGACTTCAATGCAAAACATGCTGAGTGGCATTTCAGGACAACAAACTATAATGGTCTCCGTCTACTACGCATGGTTCGGCAGCACAGCAGTGTACTTTTAGGGTCACACGACCCGACGCACTACCCAAACAATTCACGCAGCAACCCCGAAGTATTCGAAATCGCGGTGGTGAGGGGAGTCGGACACCTCACTGCTATCACAAGTCGAGTGGGTCTCTTGTCGGACCATCTGTCGCTTATTTTCAACGTACACATTGAAGGTGTGGAGCCACCAAAACGAGGTCGGCAACTATGGAGGGTAAATTAGGAATAGTATAGAAAGGACCTACAAGACTCTTGCTGCATTTCCAGATGGGATATCGTCGACGCAAACGAGACAATGCGGTGGCTTACAGTGGACTCACTGGATTGTAGACGCTGCCACACTCATGGGTACACAAAGGCCTCCTGACACATCGCGTCAGCTCCTGCCTGAAATATTGTACGCCGCTTCAGATAAGAAAAGGCTTTTCCGCGAATGGCAAGCTACACGCCATCCGACCACCAAACTTCTAAACTGGCTGCGCCGCGAAATAAAGTTGGCCGTGGAAAACGACCGAAATCACGACCGTGCAGGCAAAGTAACCGTACTTCGCGTTCAAGATGACTCTGCCTGACGACTAATAAAACAGTTTTTGGGCAAAGGGTACCGTCTTCATCCTCTGCAAGTCGACTGAGAAGTTGTCTGCGAGCCTGACGCCAAGGCCAATGTCTTGGCTAATGGCTTTGCGGCAATCCCACTCCGATAGAGGATGATATAGACGAAGAGGATACACAAACCGTACAACAACGGCTTCCAGTTTTTCTTGCAGACGACGCAGGCCATGCCATCGAACCCGTCGCTGAGGAGGAAGTTGGAGCCCAACTTCGCTCCCCAAATATCAGGAAGGCCCGTGGCTGTGACCAGGTGGAAGTTCTTATGCTGAAACAACTCCCACATGTGCACTGCGGCCTATCAGAAATGCCTTAAATTATGTTCTGTGGACTGGCAACTACCTCTCTGCGTGGAAACACGCAGAGGTGGTTTCGATCCTCAAACAAGGCAAAGACGCGAGTCTTTCCCAGAATTATCGGCTGTTAAGTCTACTCTCTGTTCTATCTAAATTATTCGAAAGGAATTATATCAAACGGCTCACGGAGTATGTGAACAGCGACAGACTGTTTCCCGTAGAGCAGTTCGGTTTCCGGCACGGCCGCAGCACGCAGCGCCAACTACTGCGTGTTGTCAAGGCCGCGATGGGATTCCTGGAGCGTCGAGAGCCTTTGACTGCGTGTTGCTCGAGAGCCTCCTCTACAAACTTTTTGTACTGGGGGTTTCGAGGCTGAACATCCGACTCATCGCGTCATATCTGCGTGACCGGACTTTTCACGTTCTTACCGAAGGCGGCATCTCAACCAATAGACATATACGTGCGAAAGTGTCGCAGCGGTCGGTTCTCGGCCCCCTGTTGTACTCCCTGTATACATCCGATGTACTACATATAGACAGGGTTTCCCTTGCGCTATATGCGGATGCCAGCGCGCTCTACGCGCGTTCCCGAAGGGTCGCGTCTTTCCCCGCCGCTTACAGGAGGCATGCGATGTCCTCGGAGCCTGGGCTACGAAATGACCTCTAGACTTCTATATCACTAAAAGCCAGGTTGTCTTAATAACGCGACGTAGTGTGCCCATGGACCTTCAGCCATTGCGAATCATGGGTGGCCCCATCCCCCGCTCTCACATGTCTAATTATCTAGGCATAACTTTCGATAGGCACCTCACCTGGAAATCACATTTCCGTGAGGTCTGGGGAAAGCGCATGTACGTTTGAAGCCACTTTGTCCCCGATTAAAACCAGCATTAACGCTTTCTGCACACTGCGGAATTACGCTATACCTCTGCGTCTGCAGTGTGAGGGAATGCAGCCGATATACACATTAGTCGGCTTCAAAGGGTGCATCTCGCCTTGCACTTACCGGGAGACTACTCGACCAAGATCTTGCATGAGGAATCAGGCATCCCCATGATAAGGAATCGCATAAAACAGACAGCCTGACGGTTCAGTGAAGCGTCGCAGCAGTATGTCAATCGGCTACTTTCAAGTCTGGGAAACCAGCAGTACAGAGGATGGACCACCAGGTGTCCCGACCTGCATCGGCAGTGAGCTAAGCAAACTACACGCTCGTCAATGCTCACGACGCAAAGAGGACAAACACAACAGTTAGGTGGAAAAAATAAGCACTCAGAGGGAATACAGGAACAGTTTCACGAGAGTTAGCCTGTACAAAATCAGACAGTTACAGCTGTCTTTAGGAAAGGAGCAGACTACCTACAAAAGACTCCGTGCCTGCTGCTGCTGCTCTCCCTTATATGCTTTCCATGACGTCACTCACTACAAAATCCATGTTAAGTATTGAAACAGTGTCCACCATACTAAATTAATATGTACATATGTACATACTGTTATAATAACTCGCACTTATAACGACCACTTTACAACTTGTCAATATTAAAACGATGCAGCTCTACAGAAGCTATTAATGAAATTCCTAAACATGTTTACATGTGGTTCTATGACAAAATAATTACGTATAAGTTAAAAAATAGATATGACCGGCTTGAAGAAAGTGTGTCTTTATCAATGTAGATACGCGTTCTTGACGCAGATGTTTTACTGTCTATTATTCACATTTCCATTCCTACACCAAATTTTCCTTGGTTTACTTTATCGCTTGCTCAGTGTACTGATTTAATACCGTCAGTTATAGGCTACATCGCTGTCTAAAACCCTTGTCAACCACTGCTTCCCCTTCACACCCCTCGACTATTATGATGTTGTTGTTGTGGTCTTCAGTCCTGGGACTGGTTTGATGCAGCTCTCCATGCTACTCTATCCTGTGCAAGCTTCTTCATCTCCCAGTACCTACTGCAACCTACATCCTTCTGAATCTGCTTAGTGTACTCATCTCTCGGTCTCCCTCTACGATTTTTACCCTCCACACTGCCCTCCAACGCTAAATTTGTGATCCCTTGATGCCTCAAAACATGTCCTACCAACCGATCCCTTCTTCTAGTCAAGTTGTGCCACAAACTTCTCTTCTCCCCAATCCTATTCAATACCTCCTCATTAGTTACGTGATCTATCCACCTTATCTTCAGTATTCTTCTGTAGCACCACATTTCGAAAGCTTCTATTCTCTTCTTGTCCAAACTAGTTATCGTCCATGTTTCACTTCCATACATGGCTACACTCCAAACAAATATTTTCAGAAATGACTTCCTGACACTTAAATCTATATTCGATGTTAACAAATTTCTCTTCTTCAGAAACGCTTTCCTTGCCATTGCCAGTCTACATTTTATATCCTCTCTACTTCGACCATCATCAGTTATTTTACTTCCTAAATAGCAAAACTCCTTTACTACTTTAAGTGTCTCATTTCCTAATCTAATTCCCTCAGCATCACCCGATTTAATTGGACTACATTCCATTATCCTCGTTTTGCTTTTGTTGATGTTCATCTTATATCCTCCTTTCAAGACACTGTCCATTCCGTTCAACTGCTCTTCCAAGTCCTTTGCCGTCTCTGACAGAATTACAATGTCATCGGCGAACCTCAAAGTTTTTACTTCGTCTCCATGAATTTTAATACCTACTCCAAATTTTTCTTTTGTTTCCTTTACTGCTTGCTCAATATACAGATTGAATAACATCGGGGAGAGGCTACAACCCTGTCTCACTCCTTTCCCAACCACTGCTTCCCTTTCATGCCCCTCGACTCTTATGACTGCCATCTGGTTTCTGTACAAATTGTAAATAGCCTTTCGCTCCCTGTATTTTACCCCTGCCACCTTTAGAATTTGAAAAAGAGTATTCCAGTCAACATTGTCAAAAGCTTTCTCTAAGTCTACAAATGCTAGAAACGTAGGTTTCCCTTTTCTTAATCTTTCTTCTAAGATAAGTCGTAAGGTCAGTATTGCCTCACGTGTTCCAACATTTCGACGGAATCCAAACTGATCCTCCCCGAGGTCCGCATCTACCAGTTTTTCCATTCGTCTGTAAAGAATTCGCGTTAGTATTTTGCAGCTGTGACTTATTAAACTTATTGTTCGGTAATTTTCACATCTGTCAGCACCTGCTTTCTTTGGGATTGGAATTATTATATTCTTCTTGAAGTCTGAGGGTATTTCGCCTGTCTCATACATCTTGCTCACCAGCTGGCAGAGTTTTGTCATGACTGGCTCTCCCAAGGCCGTCAGTAGTTCTAATGGAATGTTGTCTACTCCGGGGGCCTTGTTTCGACTCAGGTCTTTCAGTGCTCTGTCAAACTCTTCACGCAGTATCGTATCACCCATTTCGTCTTCATCTACATCCTCTTCCATTTCCATAATATTGTCCTCAAGTACATCACCCTTGTATAAACCTTCTATATACTCCTTCCACCTTTCTGCCTTCCCTTCTTTGCTTAGAACTGGGTTGCCATCTGAGCTCTTGATATTCATACACGTGGTTCTCTTCTCTCCAAAGGTCTCTTTAATTTTCCTGTAGGCAGTATCTATCTTACCCCTAGTGAGATAAGCCTCTACATCCTTACATTTGTCCTCTAGCCATCCCTGTTTAGCCATTTTGCACTTCCTGTCGATCTCATTTTTGAGACGTTTGTATTCCTTTCTGCCTGCTTCATTTACTGCATTTTTATATTTTCTCCTTTCATCAATTAAATTCAATATTTCTTCTGTTACCCAAGGATTTCTAGCAGCCCTCGTCTTTTTACCTACTTTATCCTCTGCTGCCTTCACTACTTCATCCCTCAGAGCTACCCATTCTTCTTCTACTGTATTTCTTTCCCCTATTCCTGTCAATTGTTCCCTTATGCTCTCCCTGAAACTCTGTACAACCTCTGGTTCTTTCAGTTTATCCAGGTCCCATCTCCTTAATTTCCCACATTTTTGCAGTTTCTTCAGTTTTAATCTACAGGTCATAACCAATAGATTGTGGTCAGAGTCCACATCTGCCCCTGGAAATGTCTTACAACTTAAAACCTGGTTCCTAAATCTCTGTCTTACCATTATATAATCTATCTGATACCTTTTAGTATCTCCAGGGTTCTTCCACGTATACAACCTTCTTTCATGATTCTTAAACCAAGTGTTACCTATGACTAAGTTGTGCTCTGTACAAAATTCTACTAGGCGGCTTCCTCTTTCATTTCTTAGCCCCAATCCATATTCACCTACTATGTTTCCTTCTCTCCCTTTTCCTACACTCGAATTCCAGTCACCCATTACTATTAAATTTTCGTCTCCCTTCAGTATCTGAATAATTTCTTTTATTTCATCGTACATTTCTTCAATTTCTTTGTCATCTGCAGAGCTAGTTGGCATATAAACTTGTACTACTGTAATAGGTGTGGGCTTCGTATCTATCTTGGCCACAATAATGCGTTCACTATGCTGTTTGTAGTAGCTTACCCGCATTCCTATTTTCCTATTCATTATTAAACCTACTCCTGCATTACCCCTATTTGATTTTGTGTTTATAACCCTGTAATCACCTGACCAGAAGTCTTGTTCCTCCTGCCACCGAACTTCACTAATTCCCACTATATCTAACTTTAACCTATCCATTTCCCTTTTTAAATTTTCTAACCTACCTACCCGATTAAGGGATCTGACATTCCACGCTCCGATCCGTAGAACGCCAGTTTTCTTTCTCCTGATAACGACATCCTCCTGAGTAGTCCCCGCCCGGAGATCCGAATGGGGGACTATTTTACCTCCGGAATATTTTACCCAAGAGGATGCCATCATCATTTAATCATACAGTAAAGCTGCATGTCCTCGGGAAAAATTACGGCTGTAGTTTCCCCTTGCTTTCAGCCGTTCGCAGTACCAGCACAGCAACGCCGTTTTGGTTAATGTTGCAAGGCCAGATCAGTCAATCATCCAGACTGTTGCCCCTGCAACTACTGAAAAGGCTGCTGCCCCTCTTCAGGAACCACACGTTTGTCTGACCTCTCAACAGATACCCCTCCGTTGTGGTTGCACCTACGGTACGGCCATCTGTATCGCTGAGGCACGCAAGCCTCCCCACCAACGGCAAGGTCCATGGTTCATGGGGGGGACTATTATGATTGCCGTGTAATTTCTGTACAAGTTGGAAATAGCCTTTCGCTCCCTGTATTTTACGCGTGCTACATTCAGTATTTCAAAGGGAGTATTCCAGTCAACATTCTCAAAAATTGTCTCTAAGTAACTAAATTTTAATAAATTTAATAAATCTAATAAATTTTAATAAATTTTAATAATAAATAAATTTTCTCTAAATAATGCAATAAACGGCGGTCTGTCTTTCCTTAACCCACCTTCTAAGAGAAGCCGAAGACTTAGTATTGCATCTCGTGTTCCCGCATTTCTCTGGAATCCAAACTGATTTTCATCATAGTCTGCTTCTACCAGTTTTCCATTATTCTGTAAGGGATTCGTGTTAGTATTTTGCAAAGATGACTGATTAAACTTGTAGTTCGAGAATATCCATACTGTGAGCACCTGATTTCTTTGGAATTGTAATCATTACATACTTCTTGAAGTCTGAGGATACTTCGCCAGTCAAATACATCTTGTTCACCAGATGAAGTAGTTTTGTCATGGAGATCAGTAGTTCTGACTGGCTGTCGTCAATGCCAGGGGCCTTGTTTTGACGTAAGTCTTTCAGTGCTCAGTCAAATTCTTCTCGCAGTATCATACTTACCATCTCATTTTCAGCTATGTCCTCTACCCTTTTCAAAATATTGTCTTTAAATTCATCTTATTTTTATAGACTCTCTGTGTACTCCTTCCACCTTTTAGCTTTCTCTTCTTTGCTTAGTACTCATTTTACATTGAGCTCTTGATATTCATTCAACTGCTTCTCTTTCTCTTTTTAATTTTCGTGCAGTCGGTGTCTATCTTTCCCCTGGTGAAATATGATTTTTTTTTTTTTTTGGACTGCTGAGGTCATCTAAGCTAACACACTACTTAATCTAACTTAAATTAACTTACGCTAAGGACAACACACACACCAATGCCCGAGGGAGGACTCGAACATCCAACGGGAGGGAGCCGCGCGAACAGTAACAAGGCGCCCAAGACCGCGCGGCTACCCCGTACCGCCCTTCCATTTGTCCTGTAGCCATTCCTGCTTAACTATTTTGAACTTCTTGGCAATTTCATTTCTTAGACTTTTGTATTCCGTTTCACGTGCTTCATTTGCTCCTTTCGTCAGTTAAATTCAACAAATCCTGTGATATCCAAGAATTTCTACTAGGTATTGTGTTTTTACCTATTGGCTCCTGTGCTGCCTTCACCTTTTTTCATCTCTCAAAGGTACTCATTCGTTTTCTGTTATATTCAATTACCCTGTTCTAGTCAATCGTTGCCTAATGCTCGCTCTAAAACTCTCAATAACTTCTCGTTCTTCCTAATGATCCACGTCCCATCTCGTAGTTTCTTATCTTTTCGCAATTTGTTCAGTTTTAATCTACAATTCATAACCAACAAATCGTGATGGGAGTCCACATCTGCCCCTGAAAATGTATTACAATTTAAAATATGGTTCCTTCACCTCTGTATTAGCATCATACATTCAGTCTGAAACCTTCCAGTGTCTCCATATCTCTTGCACTATTCAACCCTCTTTCATGATTCTTAAATCAAGTGTTAGCGAGGATTAAATTATTCTCTGTGCAAAATTGTATCAGAAGGCTTCTTCTTTCATTAATTTTCCCAGTCCATACTCACCTAATATTTTTCCTTCTCTTCCTTTTCCTACTATCGTATTCCAGTCGCACATCACAACTAAATTTTCATCTCCCTTAACTATCTGAACACTTTATTTTACCTCAGAACACTTTCTTTACCTCATCATACATTTCTTCAGTCTCTTTACCATCTGCGGAGCTAGTTGGCGTACCAACTTGGACGTGTGCTTAGTGTCTATCCTGTATCAACACAGGAAACTGTCCTCGTTGTTGGAAGTAGGTAACTTTGGTCTGTCTAACAACCAGTATTTAAAATCCAACCGTTACATTCCCTTACAACTTCACAGCTCAGCTGCGGCAGTACGCATGTTATCGAGCGAATTGCCTCGGACTTCTAAGATGGTCTCTCACAGCGGTGATATTTGCAATCATCTTCGCTTGTTTGTATGAGTACTGGTGCGAGTTGGAACTATGTAATTAAGACAGCATTAAAATATCCACCTTGATGCTACGGCAGACTCAATATTTAGGACAAAGGTATCATATGCGAAAATGCGATCCTCTGTCGACCATTGCTGCTGAAGTATTGGACCGTCCCAATGTGAGTGACGGATCTGACATCTCCCTCCCAACACTGACAGCGGTGCTTTAGCCAATATATAAAAAAAAAGTCTGTTTCCCATAAATCACGCTCTACATATCCGTGGATGGTGAATGACAGTGCAAAACCTTTAAATTAGTACACTACTGGCCATTAAAATTGCTACATCACGAAGATGACGTGCTACACACGGGAAATTTAACCGACAGGAAGAAGATGCTGTGATATGCAAATGATTAGCTTTCCAGAGTATTCACACAAGGTTGGCGGCACCTATAACGTGCTGACATGAGTTTATCATACACAAATAGCAGTTGACAGGCGTTTCTTGGTGAAACGTTGTTGTGATGCCTCGTGTAAGGAGGAGAAATGCGTACCATCACGTTTCCGACTTTGATAAAGGTCGGATTGTAGCCTATCGCGATTGCGGTTTATCGTATCGCGACATTGCTGCTCGCGTTGGTCGAGATCCAATGACTATTAGCAGAATATGGAATCGGTGGGTTCAGGAGGGTAAAACGGAACGCCGTGCTGGATCCCAACGGCCTCATATCACTAGCAGTCGAGATGACAGGCATCTTATTCGTATGGCAGTAACGGATCATGCAGCCACGTCTCGATCCCTGAGTCTACAGACGGGGACGTTTGCAAGACAACAACCATCTGCACGAACAGTTCGACGACGTTTGCAGCAGCATGGACTATCAGCTCGGAGCACGGCTGCGGTTACCCTTGACGCTGCATCACAGACAGGAGCGCCTGCGATGGTGCACTCAACGACGAACCTGAGTGCACGAACGGCAAAACGTCATTTTTTCGGATGAATCCAAGTTCTGTTTACAGTAACATGATGGTCCCATCCGTGTTTGGCGACATCGCGGTGAATGCAATTGGAAGGTTGTATTCGTCATAGCCATACTGGCGTATCACCCGGCGTGATGGTATTGGGTGGCATTGGTTACACGTCTCGGTCACCTCTTGTTCGCATTGACGGCACGTTCAACAGTGGACGTTACATTTCAAATGTGTTACGACCCCTGGCTCTACCCTTCATACGATCCCTGCTAAACCCTACATTTCAGCAGGATCATGCACGACCGCATGTTGCAGGTCCTGAACGGGCCTCTCTGGATACAGAAAATGTTGGACTGCTGCCCTGGCCAGAACATTCTCCAGATCTCTCACCAATTGAAAACGTCTGGTGAATAGTGGCAGAGCAACTGGCTCATCACAATACGCCAGTCACTACTCTTGATGAACTGTGGTATCGTGTTGAAGATACATGGAAAGCTGTACCTGTACATGTCATCCAAGCTCTGTTTGATCAATGCCCAGGCTTATCAAGGCCGTTATTAAGGCCCTAGGTGGTTGTTCTGGGTACTGATTTCCCGTGATCTATGCACCCAAATTGCGTGAAAATGTAATCACATATGAGTTCTAGTATAATATATTTGTCCAATGAGTACCCATTTATCATCTGCATTTCTTCTTGGTGCAGCAATTCTAATGGCCAGTAGTGTATGTTTTTCACGACTGTGGAAATGGCGAGACTATAGGGGGCAAAATAGAAAATATATCTATGGTTGATAGTTACTGTCCTCTCTCGGGTATCCTGTATGAATTCGCACATAGTCTTCTTCATTAGTATTAACCTGTTCTCGAAATATGGAAAGAACGTTGTAGCAGTCAGGCAGAGAGACGGAGTAGGCTTTGACGTGTGTGGCTGTAGCGTCAGTCGGCTCATTACATGACAGCTGTTTGTTGAGAACACTGCCATTGTGGAGACGATAACTATCTCGAGCTTTGACGCACAACTTCAACGTTAACTGACGAGGAAAGGAGAATGGCGCAAAAACAATTCCAGAGAAATAATTTAGTGTGTGGAATATATGAGCATAAATTTGAACTACTCTTTAAGACATTTGTATCTGTTTATTATAGATATGTCAAGAGCTTTTCTATCAATGGCACTAACGCAAACATACACAACTGTTGATTATATTTAAGCGTCACGAACAGGGGCTGGACAAAAATAAGGAAACACCTCGAGCAGCGCGTACTTTAACAGACAAAATGGCTCTGAGCACTACGGGGCTTGACATCTGAGGTCATTAGTCCACTAGAACTTAGAAATACTTAAACCTAACTAACCTAAGGATATTACACACATCCATGCCCGGGGCAGGATTAGAACCTGCGACCGTAGCGCCATCGCGTGAGCGCCAGTCAGGAGAGATCCGCAAACATATCAGCAGCTGCCCTCCCATCCCCTAGCATCCATATAGCACCGTCGAGCTCTCAGAGATTGGAGAGACTGTCACTAAGCAAACACTCATCATATTGAATCTTCTCACGCCACATACACGTCGCTTCTGTCGCCACTCACCCACCCAGGCGCCGGAGATTGCTGCGTTGCAAGTTGCAGACACCAAGAGAAGCAGCGCCGTAGTATAGTTCGCAAACTTAGTTTAGGGGGGAGTGCGCGGTTCATGAATTAAAGCCACCACGGCCGCATTAACCCTTTCGCTGCTACAGAGACGTGCTCCTCGCATTCCGCGCTGTGCGCGATTTTGTCATCACTGCACTGCTCGCCTGTGCAGACACATGGCGTTTCGACTGCTTTGTCACAATTTACCATTCGATTAAAAAAAAAAAGCTGTTAATATCAGATTCATACTGCATATCACTGTATCAGCTTCATGTCAGGAGGCGCCCATGTTACAGGGTAGGTTCGGGATAAGATCGAGATAGAGAATGTGGGTGGATCCACAAGGCGTTACTTTAGCCACCACGGCCGCATTAACCCTTTCGCTGCTACAGAGACGTGCTCCTCGCATTCCGCGCTGTGCGCGATTTTGTCATCACTGCACTGCTCGCCTGTGCAGACACATGGCGTTTCGACTGCTTTGTCACAATTTACCATTCGATTTAAAAAAAAGCTGTTAATATCAGATTCATACTGCATATCACTGTATCAGCTTCATGTCAGGAGGCGCCCATGTTACAGGGTAGGTTCGGGATAAGATCGAGATAGAGAATGTGGGTGGATCCACAAGGCGTTACTTTAGGTATAGGTTTCAGCGGTGGATCCACCATGCATTATGGTTGGGAGAGCGTTAGAAGATGGATCCACCATGCGTTATGGCTGGGATAGGGTTCAGAGTGGACCCATCACGCATTATGGCTGGGATAGTCTTCGAAAGTGGATCCACCATGCATTATAGGTGGAATATTGTTCAAAGGTGGATCCACCAGGATACGATTTGATTATGAATCTACTTGCTATATGTCTGGAGCAGTGTCTGAAGTGGAGTCATTGACAGTAGGTTTGGAGTATGGTCTGGGGGGCATCCTGTATGAAACCAATACATGTACACAGACAAACAGCACAGTTGTGCTAGGTGTTGACTACTATACTACATTTGCAAGTAATTTTAAAATGTGTGACGAGAAGTGATGTCCATGAGCAAAAGTGACATAAAATCGGTACAATTTCGAAATTGATGGGAAATAGTATAATCTGAGGGAAAATACTCCAAAATGTGGGGGAACTGAGGGAGAAGAAGGGAGTTATTACGTGTTTGCTTGGCGAAGGAAAATCTTTTACTTGCGAATGAGTTTGTGACAGCAAGAAGAATACATGAAAAAGTTGACACAGTAGCTCCGAGAACTAGGGAAACAGTTATTTTCTGTGGACAACAATAAGACAGCTGGAACACATTGTTTGACATGAGTGACCATCAGATGTAGAGTAATAAATTTATATCTTTCAGATCACAAGTCCATGTGTGTTACCACGTTCTAGATTTTTATAAAGTGTGCCTGGCTAAAGAGAATTGTATCACAAGCTTGGGGACAGCAATATACAACTGTAGAATGGATCGCAAATTTAACGTTTTGCAAGACTGTTTAGATGTTTTAAACTCTAACAAACAGTATGTAAGTATTTACAGTGTGCTTCTCGGTACTCTCTACCAAAGACAATCATGCTCTGTCAGTTAACGAGTACCTTATAGCAGAGTTTCTGCATGGTTTTTAACAACATTCTGCTATATGTCTTTTGAGGTAAGAGGATACACACAAGTTGGCTGCTGTCTTTGATTCTTTACTTCAAAAGGAACCATCTGCCTCTAAACTGACATGGCTCTGAGTTGAAGGATCGTAGAAAGTAGTTGGGGTAATCTGTTGAGGGGGGTTTAAACGCAGTATGATTTAATGGTAGACTGATAATTCATTACAGACAGAGGGAGATGTTGCGGCAGGTCATTTTTCATACATTTAACCATTTTTTTCCGTTTCTCACTCAGGGTGTATCAGCTGTTTTATATAACCTGCATTTGACTTATATACAATTGTGTGTTCTATGTATGACTTAGAGCGCTATCTACTTGCAATCATTAACAGCAAACCTCTCCATACCACAGTCAGCAGAGGACTTCTAGGGCATGTGTGATGAATTATGTCCACGAAACCCATCGAAAGCCTATTTTAGCACACTCCTCTAGGCGAACGAAGATGTACGTGAAGAACTTCATTTTACTGTTACATCTTTGACCTAAATCAAGTCTTTAGTTTCATAGTTGCACTGGTTCTAAGTTAGTGATGGGGGTTTGTGAGGTACTGCAATCCATGTATATAAGTTTGCTTGTCAAATGTTGTGTATGGAACATATTGTGTTCTGTTCGCAGAGTTAGTGCAGCATGACATGTAATTTCACATGTCAATTTCCTCAAAAGATGTCGTTGTTTCATGCATTTTCCACTGCTGCCAATCATTGTAGAGGGCTGTTGCAAGCATAGCATAATTACTGAATCGTAATCACTCGTGAACAGTGGGCGCTATATACTTGCAGAAAGCTATATAGTGCATAAATCACAGGGGATCTATGATTGTTTTTCCTTTGGTGTAGAAGGTAGTTACAGTTTCTCATCATAGTAGGATGGAAAACTTGCAGGGTGAATGTCTGTCAGGTGTTGGAAATATATTTCCTGTATTAGAGTATTAACAGCGTTCCACTCATCATGACTAATATAGTTGAAAACCAGACTGATTTAACATTATAGCATGCTCAACTGCAGGACTATGCAGCCTTAGGAGTGTGTGTTTGCGTTCTACAATCCCTTCTCTCTTTCCAGCATCTTCTTGGTGTGGAACCCAAACACTATCACAATACTACAGAATTAATGGCACACGTAATGTATGTAGAATGTTTCGCACTCCATGCACATTGAGCTCCATCATTCATAAATCTACATTTCGTTTTCTTCTTAGGGTACTTACATGCTCACCTAGGTGTATGAAAATCATTACATTTCTCCACCGGTGCGACTGACAACAGGTGGTCCATACTATCTGTGAACTGTGGGTTTAAGTCCTGCAGAACACCCTTTATTCCATGTGCAGTTATGCAATTTAAGATTTGGTTGTCATGATGACGACCACTTAGGACAATGAAACAATGATCATATACCTGGGTGGGATATGACCTGGCAATATGAGGAATCCGTGCTGTTGGTCTCTTCGAAAATGGAACACCAAGGCATCTGCTACCTTGCCACTGTGCAACGTCAGTTTAAATATAGAGGTCATCATCTTTGGAGAGCTGTTTGGAGACCCTCTACAATACTGTAAACTCTTCCAGTTTCCGTATGCTGTGAGGTCTTCCACGTTTTTGTCAATAAGAAATACACCTCTGTCTTTTATTTCAATCATCCCATGTGTTGTAGGAGTAGCTTAAATTACACTATGTGTTGATCAGCTTACTGTGAGAGCCAGCGGATCAAAATGCGTTATTCTGATTTAGCATTTGACACATACCTCAAAGTCACAGTAGAAAAACAGTGTATGGCGATGTACAAAGCTGTAGTCATACACTGCTTGAATCAAACTGCTTATGAAATAATAACTCAGGAACACTCAATTGTGACTGCCTGTCTGTGGGGTATGGTCCTCCTACAGTACGAGTGACAAAACTTTACACAGGTATGTGTAAGCATCTTCAAACACTGGCTACCTGCTCCAGTGAATTAGTATGTGTATATTTATTATGCTTGATGTTAACACACAGGCGATGTTTGTTTTTGATATATCGGAAGAGAGAGAGAGAGCTCTCTACCAGCTGATGTTAGCGAAGTTTTTATAGTTCACAGTTTTACTCCATTGAATGTTACGAAAATAACGAGAGAAGAGAGGGAGAGGTGGGGGAGAGAGGGAGACTGTGGATTTCAGCGAAGTCTCGGGCACCATCAGTATGATGTATTTATAATGCATTAATCATAGGAATATGATAAAGGAGATCAGGACATGTAAAGGGTGATATTTATGGACCTTCATTCGATATCGATGGATTATACATGTTATGCTTCTGGATTTCTTTGCGCAGTCCTCGTATACTCTGTATGGTAGTGAATTTCCTCCTATACTTTAGTATGCTATTTTCCTTATTGTGATAGCCCTCTACCTAGTCAGTGATAGATGGAGGAATAGACAATTAATGGAGCAGTGCTGTCAGAACATGGTGGACTTTTGAGAAAATTAGCAGGTGTCTGTGACTTGGCGGCTGACATCTCTTACTAATGGAAATCATGTAGATTCATATTATATATATCGAAGGTCGGAAGATTTGTGACAATATTGAGGTAAGCGATACACTGACGAAAGAGGAGTTGAGATTGAGTTCTATAGCGCTTATTTTAAGGGCTGTGGGCAGACATATTACAACCTGTCAGACCTTTCGCTCGGTGTGACTGCAACGTGAAAATTAGGAGCTAATACAAAGATTTTCACTGAGAGACAATTAGCAGTGGAAGTTTCCTATTTTGTTTTCTTGATTAATAAGAGATGACTTTTTCCCATGAAGTTTGTGTGCCTACAAATAGATGAAATGGCATCTTAAAATAGGTAGACTAAATTTACATTTATGTCTATATGCTTACTTTGTAAGCCATCATACAGTGCGTGACGGAACATACCCTGTACCACTAGTAGTCATTCCTTTTCCTGTTCCACTCACAAGCACAGTAACAGAAAAAGACTACCTACTGCATATCCATCCTAATGGGCACTGATTTCTTGTAACTTATATTCCCAATCCTTATGCAAAATTATGTTGGTGGTCGTAGAATCCTTCAGCAGTCAGCTTCAAATGCTAGTTATCAATAGAGTTCCTCAAAAGAAACATCGTCTCCCCTCCCAGTATTCCCCTTTGATAAAAATCAAATAAAAACAATCTCAATCACGTTTTCAGATTTTTATTTGCTAGCAGCAGGTTTTGGCCATTTCCTTACACCATCTTCAGGCTTCCCCCACCACCAGCAGGCATAATGGCGGGGAAAAGCTTGAAGATGATCTAAGGAGAAGTTTGAAACTTGTTCCTAATGAATAAAAACACAATCGAGAATGTTTTTATTAGTCTTTTAGCATTTAATACTAATTGCTGCTTTACTCAATTTACAGAATGCTTCCTAAAATTTTAAATTTTCATTTGAGCTACCGTACATGGTGAGTGTAATCTGGCTGCCAGAAAAAATTACTTGCCATGCAAAATGACTCTCGTGACTAATTTAATTAATAAGCCCATCAATTTGATACTGACATGCAGCCTGGTGGGTGAGAGTGAGGGCTGGAATACCATGGGTACGATTTGGGAGTTGGAGCAATAATCAGTTGTGGCAAGGTCTTTTAACAGAATTTCAGTCTCTCACCTTCACAGGGAGAGATGACGATCATAATCCAATCAGGTAGATAACGGAATTAATAAAGTGATATATAGTATAATTCTGATATTTACAACTACTTTGTGCTTTTACCTTAAGAGACATCATATCTGACAAAGCATTGGTTACTTTACGACAGTTTGAAAGTGAGGAAGAATCCTGTGCAGAGGTAGATCTTAGAACACTGTCATGAGCCAAAAATGAATTTCATATCCTAGCCATGTAATGCAGATATTAAGCTGATTATTTAACAGACATTTTTTCCTGAAGACAGAATACCTAGAGAAAACAGCTTACGCCATACTGTTACAGGATTTTCACAAGAAGTAACGATACTGTATCGATGTGAAAACCTGTGTATGCTCCAATTTCTTCTTTCCTGGAAAATAACTCCTATAAAGGGGAAAAATATACAGCTTGCATGAGTAATTCAAGATATATGGTCCGCAACATCCCTGTGTTGATCTGGGTAAAGCCGATTTTTTAAACTGGGGGAGTCTGCATCAGGATGAAATTGAAATTGGAACTACACATCCAAGCTGCACCTGCTTGTCTCACAGTGCGCTGCAGCTTGCGGCAAGAATGGTCATTGGCTTTGGTCGACCGGAAGTCGTGGATTAGATTCACCTGTGACAAGCTGTTAATTACGAAGCATGCTTCCACATGTCGGCTCTTCCCTGGGGCTGTGGCGCAAGTCCTGGCGGTGGCGCTCTCTTGATAATTGACTAGCAAAGTGAACACTATGTTGGTTGACCAGCGACAAAAGTGGACATGTGTCTTGCATGATAAGATTCAATATGATAAGTATTTGCACTGGACGATTATTTCCCCCCCACGTAATCTAACTGGTCGACTGCTTGGTGACAGTCTTTCTGAACTCTTGGCATTCTATAGGGACAGCATGTGGATGGCGGGGGATGGGCGTGTTGCTGCTGATGCACGTGCAGGTCACCCCTGGCTGGCGCCAGCATGACGACGCATCGTCCTGGCCGGCGGCACGCCCATGACTCTCTCAGCACTCTTCGCAATCTCGGGTGTGTGCGATTGGCAAGATTTTTTCACCAGACATGCTTTGTGAAAGTTTTGTGGACGAGGAGGGTACTTATCTGGTCACACATTGCTGCATACAAGACCTCAGATGTATTTAGCTCTGTGATCTATTTGAGGTGGAACTCTAACTATTTCATTTGCAATCTTTTTGTGTGTGATTCTCTGACACTGAATATATGTTTTTATTTCAAAGAAGTATCATCATATGGTGATAGTATGTGTTTTAAGCTGTCTGCTGAAATCCTGTAAATTATCAAACAATTGCTTTGATAGGGTAGTGGAAATGGATTATTTCCCTCTATTTTTGATATCAAAATTGGGTCAGCTCTTCCTCTGGCGCCAGCATTAGCCAATAGGAGAGATGAAAACCTCCATCTGCCTGTTCTGAGAAGTTGGTTCATTCACACAAACAGGAAGTAACCTCTTCAGAGAGACAGAGTCAGAAAGCGAACTGGGAATATAGCAATCAATAGAAAGCTCCCACTTGATGCTTTTTTTGGGGCCAAGAAATATAGTATGGCGACACCCAATCTGTCGTCGGCAGTACTTAGCATTGGGATCTGTAATTAGAACTTGTGGCAGTTTTTTACCTCACTGGCGGCGCCTGGACGAAAGACTCGGGACACCAATCTGTGGATACTACACTACACTTCATTCCATTTCTCGATGTTTAGAGTTGTTACGTCGTGGGAATGGGGGTATAGACGTCTGCCAGATACTGATTTTAAAAAAATACATCAATATATTACTGATATTGATTTGAATTTTTGTAATGTAATCCTTCCTCTCCAGCACAGACTGAGTCTTTTTCCTGTGAACTTTTTCTGGGAGGAGTGGTTAGAGAGGGGGTTGCAGGTTGGGGATTGGGACCTACTCTGGTAATGTCGATCTCTGCATATCAAGGTGAGCTCAAACACAAATATTTTTCAAGACAACACTTCTGTTCTCCATCATTGTAATTGTGTGATTAGTATATGTAGTTGCTCTACAAGGTAATACTTACACCTTCCACACCAACAGCTCAGCACAGATTGAGCGATTTTCCCACCACTTTTTTCTAGGTGAGAAGGGGGGGGGGGGTTGTGGATGGGAAGGAAGGGCTGGGAGCTCTTCCACCAGTTTCCAGATAGGGAAGGGAGGAGAGGAAGTGTTAGAGGGTAGGGGACAACTGGGGGTTTTTACAGGAACAGGATGAGGGAATTAATTGATTAATTTAATTAACGAGTCAATTAATTTGATGTGATAAGTATACTTTTATTGGCAATGGGGCAGGTGGAGGGTTGGGGATTTCCCAAAGGGGTTTGGGAGGGGGAGGGCAGACATAGGGTGGGTTTTCTCAGAAAGGTGGATTATCTCCAAGGAGACATAAATCATTCCCCATGAGGTCATAGCATAACAATAGGTTAAGAGTAGGGGAGTGTGTCATAAATCAATAAAGTCTGCCCCTGAATGTATGCAACTCACATTAAAAAAATGACCTCATGCCCCCATTAGCCAATAGGTTAACAGGAGGGGAGGGGGTCGAAAATCAATCAAGTATGCCCCTGAATGTATGCATGCCCCTGAATGTATGCAATGTGCACTAACAAATGCGTTTGTACCTCCATTACCCTACTACTTCCACAGTTACTGTGCAAGGTTGCATTAATGTGAAGATTATGCGACCATTTTAGCTGATCAAGTCCTTCCTATGACACAATGTTTGTTGCCCAATGGTGATACTGTTTCCCAAGACAAGAGACGCCCAGTTCACACAGCTCACTTCGTCCAGAATTGGCTCTGTGAGTATGAGGATGACTGTCACTTGTGACCAGGCCACCACAGTCGCCAGGTCTCAATATTATTGAACGTTTGCTTTGGAGACAAGGGTGTGTGATCGCTACCCACCTCTGTAATCATTATCTGTATTCTGCAGTATTTTGCTGGATGAATGATGTAAGAAATGGTTCAAATGGGTTCAAATGGCTCTGAGCACTATGGGACTTAACATCTATGGTCATCAGTCCCCTAGAACTTAGAAATACTTAAACCTAATTAACCTAAGGACATCACACAACACCCAGCATCACGAGGCAGAGAAAATCCCTTACCCCGCCGGGAATCGAACCCGGGAAATGATGTAAGATTTCGTTTTAAACCATACATGGACTTTTATTTATTCGTTCCGAGACTAGTGGAAGTTGTTTCGAATGCCAGCTGCTGTACTCCATCGAATTAGGAATGGTAATGTGTTGTTTGATTTTGGTATTTCAATATCTCTGACTGCTTTGTTTGTCAGTCAAACAACTCAACGACTCTGCATACTGCCATATAAGGTAAGAAGCTAGCATCTGGGTTTGATTTGCGGATCTATAAAATGTACACTCCTGGAAATAGAAAAAAGAACACATTGACACCGGTGTGTCAGACCCACCATACTTGCTCGGGACACTGCGAGAGGGCTGTACAAGCAATGATCACCCGCACGGCACAGCGGACACACCAGGAACCGCGGTGTTGGCCGTCGAACGGCGCTAGCTGTGCAGCATTTGTGCACCGCCGCCGTCAGTGTCAGCCAGTTTGCCGTGGCATACGGAGCTCCATCGCAGTCTTTAACACTGGTAGCATGCCGCGACAGCGTGGACGTGAACCGTATGTGCAGATGACGGACTTTGAGCGAAGGCGTATAGTGGGCATGCGGGAGGCCGGGTGGACGTACCGCCGAATTTCTCAACACGTGGGGCGTGAGGTCTCCACAGTACATCGATGTTGTCGCCAGTGGTCGGCGGAAGGTGCACTTGCCCGCCGACCTGGGACCGGACCGCAGGCGTGAATGGAGGGACGAATGGAGACGTGTCGTCTTCAGCGATGCGAGTCGCTTCTGCCTTGGTGCCAATGATGGTCGTATGCGTGTTTGGCGCCGTGCAGGTGAGCGCCACAATCAGGACTGCATACGACCGAGGCACACAAGGCCAACACCCGGCATCATGGTGTGGGGAGCGATCTCCTACACTGGCCGTACACCTCTGGTGATCGTCGAGGGGACACTGAATAGTGCACGGTACATACAAACCGTCATCGAACCCATCGTTCTACTATTCCTAGACCGGCAAGGGAACTTGCTGTTCCAACAGGACAATGCACGTCCGCATGTATCCCGTGCCACCCAACGTGTTCTAGAAGGTGTAAGTCAACTACCCTGGCCAGCAAGTCTCCGGATCTGTCCCCCATTGAGCATGTTTGGGACTGGATGAAGCGTCGTCTCACGCGGTCTGCACGTCCAGCACGAACGCTGGTCCAACTGAGGCGCCAGCTGGAAATGACATGGCAAGCCGTTCCACAGGACTACATCCAGCATCTCTACGATCGTCTCCATGGGAGAACAGCAGCCTGCATTGCTGCGAAAGGTTGGATATACACTGTACTAGTGCCGACATTGTGCATGCTCTGTTGCCTGTGTCTATGTGCCTGTGGTTCTGTCAGTGTGATCATGTGATGTATCTGACCCCAGGAATGTGTCAATAAAGTTTCCCCTTCCTGGGACAATGAATTCACGGTGTTCTTATTTCAATTTCCAGGAGTGTATTAGACACTTAAAATAGGCCGCTCGGATTAGCTGAGGGGTCTAAGGCGCTGCAGTCATGGACTGTGCGACTGGTCCCGACGGAGGTTCGAGTCCTCCCTTGGGCATGGGTGTGTGTGTTTGCCCTTAGGATAATTTAGGTTAAGTAGTGTGTAAGCTTAGGGACTGATGACCTTAGGAGGTAAGTCCCATAAGATTTCACACACATTTGAGCAATTAAAATAGGCCGGCCGATGTGGCCAAGCGGTTCTAGATGAATAGGAAAATGAATCCTGTAATTTTAAAATACTCCATTAGTAGTGTAGCGCTTGGCACAGTCACGTCGATTAAATATTTGGGTGTCACAATGCAGAACGATGTGAAGAGGGACAAGCATTTAATGGCAGTTGTGGAGAAGGCGGATAGTCGTCTTCGGTTCATTGGCAGAATTTTGGGAAGATGTGGTTCATCTGTAAAGGAGACCGCTTATAAAGCACTAATGCGACCTATTCTTGAGTACTGCTCGAGCGTTTGGGATCCCTATCAGGTCGGATTGAGGGAGGACATAGAAGCAACTCAGAGGCGGCTGCTAGATTTGTTACTGGTAGGTTTTATCATCAGGCGAGTGTTACGGAAATGCTTCAGGAACTCGGGTGGGAATCTCTGGAGGAAAGGAGGCGTTCTTTTCTTGAATCGCTACTGAGGAAATTTAGAGAACCAGCATTTGAGGCTGACTGCAGTACAATTTTACTGCCGCCAACTTATATTTCGTGGAAAGACCACAAAGATAAGGTAAGAGAGATTAGGCCTCATACAGAGGCATATAGGCAGTCATTTTTCCCTCGTTCTGTTTGGAAGTAGGACAGGGAGAGAAGATGCTAGTTGTGGTACGAGGTGCCCTCCACCACGCACCGTATGGTGGATTGCGGAGTATGTATGTAGATGTAGATGTAGGCGCTTCAGTCCGGAAACACGCTGCTGCTACGGTCGCAGGTTTGAATCCTGCCTCGGCCATAGATGTGTGTGATGTTCGGTCAGTTAGGTTTAAGTAGTTGTAAGTTCTAGGGGACTGATGACCTCACATCTGAAGTCCCATAGTGCTCAGAGCCATATGAACCATTTTTTGAATTAAAATAGTACAGGATATTTGGAATTCTCCGAAAAATAGATACAAGCTAGAGGCCCATTACTCAACCTATGTATCAAAGTGAAATTACGATGTAAGGTATAAGGATGTCAGTGATAAGATTCGCCGTGGTATTTCTACCTTCAGTGAAAGTGAGGAAGAATTACAAAATCTGTTGCACTGAAGGAACAGTATAATGAGCACAATAGGGCTGAGTTTAAGCCAAAGAGGGTAGAAAGTAACGAGGATGAACAGAGATAAGTGTTATGATAAAATTAACATCGAAATTGTTGACCACAAAGTACAGAGAGTGAAGGAATGCTGCTACATTAGAAACAAAGTAATACGTAATGGACAAAGCAAGGAGGCTATAAGAAGCAAACCAGGACAGGTGAGGAGCTCATTCCTCGCTAAACGAAATGTGCTGGCATCAGACATAGGCCTTAATTTGAGGAAGTAATTTCTACATGTTTGGAGCTCAGCGTTGCGTGGAAATGAACCAGGACTAGTGAACAAACGGGAAGAGGGTCAAAGTGTTTGAGTTATGTTGTTGAAGAATGATGTCGAAAGTTAGGTGGGCGGATAAGATACGGAGATTCCGCACAGCAATAAGACGAGGAGATTCCACATAGCATCGGAAACGTAAGTCTATGTAGATATCACTGATTAGAAGAAGGTGTGGGATAATGGAACACGTACTAAGACATCAGGTAATAGATGCCATGGTACAAGACAGAGCCGCAGAGAAACAGAGGCAGACAGAGACTGGAATACACTATCTGATCAAAAGTATCCGGACACCTACCTATTGACAGACATTGATAAGGGTCGTGTCTGAATCTCCATGGGGAAATATTAGCTCATTCCTTCTCAAGAACCGAATCCAAAGAAGGTAGTGATGTTGGACGCTAGGTTCTGGGGCGAAGTCAAAGTTCTAACTTATCCCAAAGGTGTCCCACCACGTCCAGGTTCGGAATCTGGGCAGTTTAGTCCATTTCACAAGCGTTATTGTCCGCAAGCCATTATCTCACATTTGCTGCATTATAGCATAATGCATTATCATGCTAATACAAACAGCCATCGCCCCAGAACAGTTTCACTGTAAATAAAGTTGTAAAATGTGTTCATATGCTTCCACTATTAGCGACTTCTTAAGAGCAATAAGACAACCACATTCTGTCCACGAAAAGCATCTCCATACTGTAACATCACCTTCTCCGCACTTCACTGTTGGCGCTACACGTCATGGCAGGTACCATTCTACTGATTTTCACCAACCAAAGCCTTCTCAGAGAAGTGCCACAGGGTACAGCGTGAATCATCTCTCCATATCACTTGTTTCCAGGCAGCCACATCGCTTTATACATCACCTTAAGCATCACTAATCACTGACTACAGAAATGTGTCTTATGAGAAGGTGCTCGACCACCGTACTTCATTCCTTTTATTACATACGCACAATCACTATGTTAGCAGTATTCCTGGTAGCACTTCGAAACTCACCATTCCTTCCGCTGATTACAGCCGATTTTTCGCAGAAACCCTCCACAGTGTTCGACAGTCACTGTTCGTCAGTACACGAGGTCAGCTTTGTCTTGGTTTAACTGTGGTTGTTACTTCACGTTGCTGCTTCATGATCACACCACCTGCAGTCGATTTGAACAGCTTCAGAATAGTTGAAACGTCTGGATCGATTTTTACTCAGGTGATTATCACGGATAAGTGTGTATATGGATATGTGTTTTGGGCGCACTTTATCACGGTATAATTTTATATTTTTGTTTTTATAATTAAATATTTTATGATTTTGGTTTGGAGTGGCTTTAAATACTGTGGGCTAGCATGAGACTTTTAATTAAGTTATACCGCCATAACACTCGTACGGACATTGGCTGCCCTGATGTACGTACGATATAATATATTTTAAACACAGCGCGCGACTCAACGCCTTCTAATAAATAGTTTGCGTGAGCGCTGCTATTTACGCAAACTGTAATTATTAATATGGGGCTCAGGGGCTACTGGTTATTTATGTACCAAGTTACATAAAGATTAACTGAGATTTCTTGTTCATTATTTGCGAGGCAAAACTAGAGAGAATCTCGTCTGCCGTTAGGCGGCCAAAATGAAAAATTACATTTAATAACATGAATCATCAGGGTAATGGCCGACTAAATCCTACTAGGGGAGTTGAGCTCCCTGCACTACGAAGTTCTGCAAAAGTTTTGTTAATTATAAATAATGGTTGCGATCATGAGAGGTGACAACTAAGTCAATAATACACACTTTCTAATAACAATTTCTATTGTATTTTTCAAAAATACTGATAAAACTTACGTTAATTATCAGACAGCACTACAATGGCGGCCTACCGCTAGACGAAACAAAAACAGGAGAGCCAGTTCAATCAAAGCATTGTCTCTGATCTTCACGGCCTATGTTACACAGAGATTGTACAAAAAAACTGTGTTTTGTTAAGTACATCGATGTTTGTGTTTTGATAATAATAACTTACATTCTTTACTACTTGTTATACATCGCGCACACGTACACAGTCTTGAAATAATTTATAATTCATATGTCTCATAACAAAAACTTCCTTCCCCTTTCTCTAATTGTCCATTTATGTGACTTAACGTCACATGATCCCAATGACTAATCCACATTCAAAGTCACTGAGCTCTTCTGACTGGGTCATTTTCTGCTACTGTTTCTCTGTTGTTGATACAATACTACCCACCTCCTTTTATAGAAGATGGTCCGCATAGCATGGCATCTATTGGTCAATTCCTCATTACACAGGGATGACTGGATATTTTTGATCGGATTATGTGTCGCACGGGATTAGCGATCCTATTCGCTGCTCGGCCGCCGAGCCGGACGGACGTGTGGCGGCTGCGCTAGGAGGGCTGGCGTAAACAGCGGCTGTGTGGCTGTTACGAAGGTCAGTAGAGCGCTCTGTTTACTTTGCAACTTTCAATGATTTAAAATGACAAAATGAACGAAATTAACTGTGAAAGAAGAGATACGGTTGGATTCACTTTTGACTGCACCTGCAAAAGACCAAAGGCTTTTGAGATCAAAAGGTGGCTTTCAGAAACAGTTAAGATCACAGGAGACGAAATTATTGGCGTTCATCTTTCTTTTGTTTCCAATTCTGTATTTTTGAAATTGGTTTCCTCTGATTTGTGCTCCTCCATAGTTGACAAGTATGGTGGCAAAATGAAATTTAATCATTCAGACGGAACCGTTAGTGACGTCCTTGTTTCCCATGCAGGGCTAGGCATCCGAACAGTGAGAGTTTCCGAACTGCCATTCGAGGTCCCTGCCGGAGCAATCAATGCTGCTCTTCAGCCCTACGGTAGGGTTATATCTAATATTGCAGAAAAATCGTCGGAGCAACATATGTTTCCGGTTTTGAATGGAGTTAGACAGATTAAGACTGAGCTCTCACGACATATCCCTTCTTACTGAATATCTGTGGCCATCGCGCTTTCATAATTTATGATGGGCAGCCACGGACTCGTGCGTTATGTAAAGCCACAGGGCACGCCAGAAGTGAGTACAGTAGAAGGCGTGCTCCTCAGTTACCGACTAACGAGGCGGCTGTCCCAGGACATGTTAGCAAGCAAGAGACGTACGCTGCCGCGGCAGCTAGCCGGGCCCCCTGTCAACAGAATATGGCCGAGCAGGCGCAACCTTCCGACACGCGCACGGAAACGGGAAGCACCGCGCAGTTGACTAACGATGACAATCAGAATCTTGCCAGCAATGGCGTCACTGAGGGCGCACTGCGCTTGCCCTCTGCGTCTGACAACTCTTCCAACGAGCGACAAGCGTCATCGATAATACCTGATGTAGACATGGTACAGTACGAAGCGGTAGTTACACACGAAAGGGCCAACATCCTAGAGGGAACTACAGTGGATGGACATAAAGGGGAAGTGATGCAACAAATAACTGAGAACCACACAGATGACAGAACACCACAGACAGGTTCAGGAAACGTCAGAGGAAGAGGGGAGGGGTGGGGGTGCAAGAAGAGGAACCAATGACACCAACCATCTCACGTGTCGGCGCTTAAAAATATTCCACCACGAAGGCAGGACAGGTGACTTCTCCTCAATCTTCCATGGAGTCGCCAGGAAGTTCACCAAAGGTTTCACCGACGATTTCACCGAAATCATCAAAAAATGCATCAAGCTGCAGATAACTTGGCCCCTCCTTTAAGAGAGCGGCTCAGGAAGATACAGGAGACGAAGATACACAAAGGGAAGCGGTCGGCGAGTCTTCGGATCGGAACAAGAAACAAGAACGGGCTGACACGCCACACGGAACATTTGCACCCTTGCATGACAATACGACGTCAGATATGGACAATGAAACCCGACTTAGACAAGGACATGGACACAACATCACCGCGCCACGATGTAACTGGGCAGACGAAGAGGAGGATCAGACCTATGCAATGGGCGCGAAAGGGGCTTTTGAGGAAGAATTTTTTTATTAAAAATTGTCACACTGAACTCTAAGAAGAAAGAAAAAAAGAAGGAAAATCGTAAATGAAATAAAAATAAAATAAAATAACACTATGTATATCTAAACAGAAGTTATTGTATGCGGCTCCAATAACTTGTCCTCTATGTAGTCTTGTAGCGTCTCACAGTGGACCATACATATAACGTGACCACCCTAAGCATAAACAAAATTCAAATCCAAGCAAAGGTAGGTGCACTGAAGGACTTTCTGTATCAGTCAGATACAGATATCGCCTTCCTGCAGGAAATTAATGTCAAAGAATTGTATGTTTCAGAGTACAAAGAGATGATGAACGTGGCTCCAGAAAACGCGTGTAGAACAACCATCCTTGCTAAAGAAGGGATAGAGATGACAAACGTGTGCCTTTTAGAGTCGGGGAGGGGAATTAGGTGCAAAATTTTTAACACCACTTGCATAAACCCTTACGCACCATCAGGAAACAATGCGAGACGAGAGAGAGCAGCCTTTTTAAAAAATGATATTTTATTTCTACTCCAAGAAAACCCTGCAGAGAATGTCAATGGTTCAGATTTTAATTGCGTTTTAAATAAAAGGTATCAGCGACCAAATAGTAACTTCTCCCAAGAACTGCAGGCGTTGGTCACCAACATGAAGTGGTTTGACGTGTGGGAAACAAAATATCCGACTCTGGTTCGCTTCACATATATCACTGGTGCTACACAGAGTAGAATCGAAAGACTATAGGTCACCCCCACTTTAGCCACCAAAGTCAGTAGTATCGAGGTGATACCAGCTGCCTTCTCTGCCCATCTCGGAGTGAGGTGCAGCATCAAATTAACCAGGCAAAAGACATTGGGGTCGCCCCTATGGAAATTAAATATCAATACCCTCTCTGAAAACGATCTAGCTTTAAAGATGCAAAAATCTCGGCAGTCTGTTTTAAGGATGCGTACTAAATACAGAACAACTATTGAATGGTGGACTATGGCCGCTAAGAAAAAGATAAAAGCAGCGCTGATATCTTACGCCAAAGAAAGGGCAATGTGGTCAAGACACACATTGGAGTTTTACTACTCTTGCTTAAGAGACCTTTAAGACCAACCAATGTCTCAAGACGTCTTTATCAACATTAAAAACGTTAAATCCAAAATGGTAAGTATCAAGAGGGTACATTTGGAGGGACTACAAATCAAATCACACACTAGAATTTATTTATTTATTTATTTATGCATTTAGTTTACCTGGCAAGATTAGGACCTTCAGGCCCTCTCTTACACCTAACCAGGCATACTCAGATTGAACGAGTTACAGTTTCTACATAACATTAAGGACATATAACGTATTATGCAGTATTGATGTTAAAGAAAAAAATAGAGATTATAACAGTAGTACAATGATAATTATAACAATAAAAATAATTATAACAATCAATAATAATAATAATAATAATAATAATAGTAATAATAATGACTTTGTATATGAAAGTAAACATACTTTTCATTCGGAATGTCAGTCTCATTGTTAGTTGGGAATTTTCTCGTTATGTTCTTGCAGGTTGTGAGTTATTCTCATCGAGCAGAGACATAAGACGATAGAATGGGATGAAACAGATCCATAAGACGTAGATAGGTTAGAGGAAGAGAAATATAATGGTAAAATTCGAAGCTGTGATGGAGAGGAGAAAGAAAGAGATGGGAGGGGCACAACAGTGGTTGCTATACCGTCCCTAATATGTAAGTTTTGAGTTCCCTCTTGAATGTTGAGTTGTTCTGGATAAGAGGCAGATCACAGGGGAGCGCGTTCCATAGTCGTATGGCTCAGATGGAGAATGACACGGACAAAGATTTTGTGTTATGTAAAGGTACAGCCAAGATGCTAGGCGTATACGATCTGGTATTGCGATTGTGGAATGATTACAGGTGTTTAATGTGAGAACGATGGTGGAGGCAGAAAACACCTCCATCTACCACTTGATACAACACACAAAAAACAGAAGAAGCAATTTTATTCCCAGCCTCAAAACGGAAGATAACAGAGTCCTGACTGAACAAAGGGATATCTTAAATGAAGCACATCGATTTTTTCAGCAATTATATTCTGGAAATGCTACTGACGACAACTGAGTACAAGAGTTTTTACAGAACTCCGGAATAGAGGCAGTTGTCACAGAGGAGGAGAAGAGAGGTTTAACGTTAGTAATTGTGAATGACGAGGTTTTTGATATACTCAAATCTTCACCTTCACGCAAGTCTCCAGGCCCAGACGGCCTACCTGTGGAGTTTTATAGGAACTTGTGGCACCTATTAGGTTCCCAATTCACTGAAGTAGTTAATAACGTCTTGAGGGGAGAGGAAATTCCTGCTGCTTTCAAGGAAAGTGTAACTGTACTACTTCCAAACGGAAGGGATACGGACACGAAAGATATTACTAAAATGAGGCCCATTAGTCTAATGAACTCAGATTACAAGACAGTTGCACGTGTAATTAAAGAACGAATGGGACCGATTTTAGAAAAAGTCATTGGATGTCACCAGATGTGTCTCCCTTGACGTACCATTTTTAAGACTGTATGTGAATATCGAAACATTATTTCTATTTTCTCATCATCGTCAGCGAATGGAGGCAATGCCTTCATTGATTTTGCTGAAGCGTTTGACAGAGTCAACTACGGATATCTGTTCAGAACCTTGAAACACATAGGTTTCAATGATGGCAACTTAGCAGTTTTAATGAACATCGTCAGAGGCATACGAACCAAAATCTCGATCAATGGACAATATACTAATGAAGTATTGATATCTAGTGGAGTTCCTCAGGGAAGTCCCCTGTCCATGTGTTTTATGTGGTTTCTCGAAACTCTTTTACGGTTTTTGAACACAACCTTAGAAGGCATAACAGTAGCTGGGCTGAAGACTGTTACAAATGCATACGCTGACGATGTGGGAGTTCTAGTAAGGAGCGCTGATGACTGTGCCCAGCTAACGGACAAGTTATTGCTTTATAGCAGGGTAACTGGTGCGAGGATAAATGAAACGAAAAGTTCCTTTTTAAATTTACAGCGTCTTGAAAATTTACAGCCACGTCGGGCAAATAGGGTGGACCGTCACACTGCTTTGGGCATAACTTTTTACAGTTGCCCATTAACAACAATGGCTGCTAATTGGAAACAGGTGTTAGGAAAAATCAGAGGCAGCTGAATACTTCAATCTCGCTCAGATTTTACAAACACCTCCAGACATAGCGAAATCTATAATGAGCACAATCTGTCGATACGTATGGAAAGGCCATATTTTTAGAGTAGCAGTGGGGACGACTACATCGAGACCCGAAAACGGAGGCCTAGGGCTGACAGACCTTCGGAGGAAAAACACTGCCCTCTTCATTAAAAAAACGCTAAAACTTATAGAGACGCAGCGGAACAGCATAACTGCCGCTCTATTTGACCTTCTCGAGCCTGGAAGCATGCAGCCGCCAGTAGATGTTCACAACATACATTACAACCTAAAGCATATTAAGGATTTATGTGTAGAATTAAGCTACTTGACATGCATTTTAACAGACAAAAATAAGAGGACAAGTAAATATATTGTAGCGAAGTTACAATCACGCGAAAACCAAAATAAAATGGAGCTGAAGTATCCCAACAACGACTGTGAAAAAATATGGACTAATATAAATAACAAAACACTGATTACGTCATGGTACAGAGTTGTAAACAACATTATTAGTACCAATGAAAAACCCTATTTAATAGGACTACATGCAACCAATGTGTGCCAAAAATGTCACAATTGGGACTCCTTAAAGCATCGCTTCATATGTAATGTATACAAGAATATTTGGAATGATATTGTATTGCAAGTCGCTTTTCTCAAACGGACCGATGGAAGAGAGATCACACTACACGATATACTCTTCCCAGAAGACATTTCCTTAGCACCACAAAAAACAATGTCATCTTGTGGCTATTCTGAAATTTTGTCAGTTATGTTGTCAACAACAAAGGCAATGACAATCTACAAGGATATCGAGAATACATGAAAGATGAATACTTCAAAGTATACCGGAACAAAGACCATAAAAAGAAGTTCGGGAATATGATGCAAATTTTGTTTTAGAAACAAGGCATCGGTTAATACCTAAATAATGTGAAATCGACGGAACAAGACAGACTGCCAAAGTAGGGGATTGATGTTGAGGGTGAAGTACGGTGAGGACTTCGTGTGCTCCGGGGCCGATACGGTAGCCATGAAGGCATCAACAGAACCCTGAAAAAGCATGTTTTCCCAAAAAGTAACGGGAGTCATGCCACAGCACAAGAATAGTAGGGAAAAACTATTCTAATGCAAAAGACGTGCATCACTGAAGAAGTATAATTTCCTCTCTTAATTTTTACTTTTGCTTCTCTCTCATTTTGGTTTAAATTCTAATGGAAGATTACTTTGTGTTCCGTTAATTCAGTCAACAGTTTAATAGAGAGAGTTATTTTCACGGTAATCTATTCGGATTACAATTTTCTAACATTGTCTTCAAGATGCAATTCAGTTTCATAACACATAAAGCAAAAGTGGGGCATTGAAGGTCGCCGAAGAAGGAGCATGAAGGATAGTGAATGGAAGGGCTAGAAGGCGGTCTAAGGCGCTGAAAAAAGAAAAAAAGCGGTCTTAGGCGCTGCAGTCATGGACTGTGCGGCTGGTCCCGGCGGAGGTTCGAGTCCTCCCTCGGGCATGGGTGTGTGGATTTGTCCTTAGGATATTTTAGGTTAAGGTAGCGTGTAAGCTTAGGGACTAATGGCCTTAGCAGTTAAGTCCCATAAGATTTCACACACATTTGAACATTTTTCAGTTTGTATGTATCCGAGAAATGATCGAGGACGCTTCAAATGACTGCCACAAAGGCACCATCAACTGAGCTACCGGTGAGACCATAGTCCAATTATATTAATCCTCTATCTCTTACCTAGAAATCCGTGACACTTTGATCTTCGTAATTTTTTCTCAGTATCCAAATACGTTTTGCCTGTTCATAAATTATAAAACTCAGCCTTAAGGAGACGAGACTAGTTACAAGAAAGTCAAGGCTATCTAGTCATGCATTGAAGATATTACTTATGTCAATGTTTAACTGCGAACATTTCATCTGGATAGGAAATATTTCAGTGAATTTTATTCATTTTGAATATTGAATTGTTTAAAATTGCTATTGGCGCAAATACTCTTTGAAATTCTGACATAATCAGACAAAGTACACGGAGCGAAAAGTCATCTTCACCTTGTACAGAAGCAAGACCAGTTACAAGAGCTGAAGAAACATGGAAGGGAGGCAGTAACTGAGAACGGAGACAGGATTTACTTATATGTCACTTATTATTTACTTATATATTACTTATGTTATTCAGATTGCATAGCCAATGGCCTTGTCACAGTGGAAACACAGGTTCGCCTTAGGTCTCTGCTATTAGGTTTGGCTAGAACTTGGATAGGTGACTGTCCAGGTCAGCTGAGAGCTTTTGGCAAGAGAGTTGCACTCAGTCCTCATTAGGACAATTGAGGAGCTATTTAATTGAGAAGTAGTGATTCTGGTCATAAAAACTGAAAATGGCTGGGAAAATGGTGAGCTGACTAGATGCCCCGCCATATCCGCATCCAGTGACATCTATCGGCTGAAGATGACTCGGCGACCAATAGGTATCGTTGGACCCTCTTAGGCCTGTTCAAACGGAGATCAGTTTTACTTTCATACTTTATACTAAAACAGTTAAAGGAAACTAAGGAGAGAATTTGGAAGGGAATAATGTGCGAGGGAAAGAAATTAAAATTTAAGATTATCTGACGATTTCCTAATTCTGTAAAAGACTGAAAATAGTTGAAAGATCAGTTGAAGGGAACGGATAGTGCCTTGAAAGACCTTATAAAATGAATAAGTAACACAAGAGTAATGTGTGTAGTTGAATTAAATCAGGAGATGCAAAGGGAATTAAGTTAGGAAATCAGACACTAAAAGTAGAAGACGAATTTTACTGTTTGGGCAGCAAAATAATGATAGCGGAATTAAATAGGATATAAAATGCTGTATGACAAGTGCAAGAAAATTTTTCTCGAAAAATTTAAGCGATAAGAGGTATTTCCAGGAAGGTTTACCTTGAGCGCAGTTTCCTAAGGAAAGAAGTGTGACGTGAACGACAACCAGTAGAGATAAGAGGAGAGTAGAAGCTATTGACACTACAGTTACAAAGAGAAGAGAAGCTTTAGACAACAGAGACTATAAGAGTACTGAAGCTGTTAAACCGTGTTGTTACAGGGGAATAATGAAGAATAGAAGGGTAGACCGAGTAAACAATGACGACGTACTGAACTGGGAAGTAGAGAGATTTTAAGCGCCAATTAACTCAAAGGAGGAGTAGGTCGATAGAACACATCTTGAGCCATCAAGAAACAGTAAACTTGGTAGTGAAAGGAAATATGGGGATTAAGTGGTGTAGAAGCAGACGAATGGTTGACTATAGTAAACAGGTACAGGTGAATAAAGATGGCAGTAGTTACGAAGTAGTCATCTGGTAGCTGCGTGGTGTAGACTGACGCAATACGGCGAAATGTAATCGTTCTTTGGGCTGAAGAACACAACGACAACGTCAACGAGGCAGAATTAACTTCTCGTTCGTACATTTTGGTCCAAATTAAAGGATGCAGACTACTTGAGATGTGCTTATTTCTCCCCAAAGTTACAGAAAAATCGATTGTTTTATCTGACAGTGAAAGCGCCTATTTTGCTCGCAGAAACTACTAGTTTAAAAGCTGCCAAAACTTGTTTTCCGGACCTTGTGTAATATTCTACGGATCTCTTAGCGCTCTGGAATCTACATCTTCTGTGAAACGGAGCAAGAGGAAAAATACAGTGTATTTGATACACCTTACAAATCCATGAACCCTGCTGTTAATATTTTAAACGAAGTCAATTGTCTTTTTCATTGATCAACTTAATTTGTTAGAAGTGAACCCCGCAACGCTTCCAATTTCTAAATATGTACAGGAATCGGTATACGTCCTACTCTCCTCTCCCCTCTCTGTGTCCATTACCTCCTTCCTCCTCCTCAACCTCTCTGTCAATTTACACTTCTCCCTCTCTCTGACCTTGAGGCTTTTGATTGTTACTGACAACGAAATATTGATTGCGAGCTAAATTCACTTTGAAGTACGCACGATAATCGATTCACTGCAATACAGGATGTGAGATTAATCTGCAAACGGGTACTATTTTAATTATAAGTAGATACCGCAGTTAAAAGGGACTGCGAGAAAGAAAATTTTCATAGCACAGTGTAGCACAGCAATTTCTTTTTCGCAGTCGGTGTTAACGGAAAACATGTAAATTGTTGTTTAAAAAACTTTATAGCCTATGACACGTAAATGTGTATAATGTAAAAATTTTGAAAAAATCGTTCAAAAACTAATGTAAGTAGCCTATGTCTGTTAGAAGGTTTATTTGGGTATAGTTTAAAAATTTGAAGCACATCGATCGAGGACTTTTCGGGAGTTTTAGCAACAACGTTAAACAACGACCTGTCTTTATCTACTATGTGTCGTACGGATTTGATCATCTAATGACAGCAAAATTATACGAGAGTTCTGTGTCAGACACTGTGTTCTTTATACTTCAGTGGCAATTGGTTTTTTCTGTAAGCCATCTTTGCTAAATCATTTAAATTATATGTAACGTTTAAAATATACACCATTAAGCTGCGTCCATATTATTTATTAACTGACTGGTGTTCAGTACTAGCTCATCATTAGGAACCTGAGAGAGAATTTAATACACAAAATTAGATGGTTTTAACTTATAATGGTCGTCATGTCAGACAATAAAAGTAAACACACCATAGGCTGGTACTTTTCATATCCAAGTTGCCAAAAAGTATAATTCCTGACAATAATAAACGGTGTTTTTTTTCAGGGGGGAAACTGAAACAACGTACATTGACACGAAAAATGTAAAATATTGAATAAAAATTCTTACGACAGTCACCGCCTGACACGTGTTAGTAAACTTTAATTTGAAAATATAACCTGCATACATGGCAACCTGTTAAAACACAAGGTAGAAGCAAAAAGCTATTGGTGGTTTCATTAGACTCGTTACCGCTGCCGCGATCACTTGGTCAACACTCCCTTCGACTGAACCACCAGCACATGACGAACATAGTAGTGCCTTCCGGTGGACACAGGAGCCAAAGTGTTTAAAGATATTTTGAAAAACATGATATTACCCAAAGCCGTTAAAATGATATATATTAAATCTATTGTATAGTACTATCAAATTTATGTAACTAAGAGCCATCCTTCCTCATAACGACTGTATAGAATATTTTTATTATGTCAATACAAATTTCTCATACAGATACATTATATCGCTGATGCTAGGCGTGTGAAGCCTTAAACATAAAACACATAGTTATCAATGATTAACAATTTACCATAGACGACTTTTTCAACTCACAGGATTTATTATTATTTCTGTTTTATAGAGATTTCTGTATCACTATCGACTGAACAACATTCTTCGTAATTATAATAATGTGTACTTCACGCAAGGACAGACAAAGAAGCGGTGTCACATTTAGATACTTGCCATTTGTTTCGTCAGAAAAAGCGAGCGACTGAAATTCTTTTGGATCAAAATTATGCAAATGACTACCTGGCTGAATATAAATCTCAATGATAAGTCGTAAATTCTACTGCTGCTGAACGAGAATGTGTATGAGATGCTACAGGGCTACTGACATTGGCAGCAATCTATCGGTATGGTATCACTGTTGGCTCTCTCTTATGTTTGATTGCTCTTCCGCACCACTTTATCTATTACTTTTCTCTTACTTTCATGATTAAACCAGTTTTTCGAGTAACTCTAAAAGCAGATTAAATCAGGTATTTCCATTATTCTTTCAGATTCTGATGTTCTGCTTTTCGAACTGATTAAAGCGAGACCCTAACGTAGTTACATTCATATACTTTAAACAATATTCTTGTGTCAAAATTTACAACTTTTCAAACTGAGACTGCACATTCATTCTACCGCACAATGATAAATTACATTACATTTAAATAAGTCTTCCAGAAAAATAAGAATAGGGAAAAGGGTTTTCTTAGGCTTCTACATTCTTTCCTTTTTCCAATACAAAATTTTGTCGTTGCAACTATTTATTTCCTGATGATTTTCTTGACATCAGGAACAGCGTAAAGCATTGCCCTGCACGTCCGCAAACACACGTATCAGGAGTATCATGACCCTCACGTCCTTCTCCAGAATACACCTGTGTTTGCAAACCACTGATCGCTTTTCTTAGCTTATGACCAAATGCGGTGACGGTTCATAGTCATAAGCAGTATGAAGCGACAACTCCACAAGTTATCACGTCGCCGATTTCGACATAGTTGACATCAGAAGGTAACTGATAGAAATACGCAATTAGACGAACAGAAATGGAGCCGTTATTCAAAGATAACAGTGTTGTGGCATCAGACGCCAAATGTGGCCTATTGACACAAAATGTAGTGGGTGGTTGCCAGGAGGCGCCGTATTAAAACTCGGCTTTCCAAATGATTTATTCATTTCCACTACAGAGCTTCGTTCACCTCCATCCGCGTCACAGGCCCCGCAGTCCTGAGGAAGTACCCCAGCGGCCTGTGCAATGCAACGCTGTGTCGTACCGGCCTTGTTTGCCAGCTGTAGAGTTCCGATGATGTCAGGATGGTTGCCCCAGCAGCCGACTCAGCGGCCACCATCCCCACTGACTCCGCACTGCTCTGCTGCGAGCCATAGGGTGACCCCACTTCTTCCTTGGCTGGCGTAGCTGGGAATGCGGCGGCAATGACCACACGCGATCCGGTGTCCGAATCTGCAGCCCTCGCCACGAAAGTCTCCGGCGTGTGTCGGGAGCCGAGACGACTGTCAGCGGTAACGAGCCGAAGAGTGGCCCACCCTGGCTGGCTGTGAACCCCACGTCAGCCTCCGAGGGTCGAACCGAGGACCCGCCGTGGACTGGGACGCTGTCGCCCCATCTGTTGCTGCTTGTAGCCAGGCGGAGTGACACGCCCCGCCGTCCAGGAGAGCTGCCACACTTGAATGAATCTCATTAGAAAACAACCTCGTCCCGTCTGTCCCCATATCGGTCTGCCGCTGTGGTTGCCCCGGTTGCTGCCCGCAGTGGGATTGAGCCCTCGCCTGTGGTTGATTGGGAGGTCGTTCCAAGGCGTGGCAGGCAGCGAAAGACCTCCCCAGAGGCTGATCAGAAAGCCTCCCCGGTGCGTCTGACAAACAGGTTTCAGGCACTGTCTCTGGCTGAGCCAGATGCAGTTGCCTGCCCTGTTTCAGAGGATGATTCTCAGCCTTCAAGGTCCGAGCAGTCACAGAGGGTGGGCTTATTGGTAGTTGGGAGCTCCAATGTCACGCTCGTAATGGGGCCCCTTAGGGATATGGTGGCTAAGGAGGGGAAGAAATCCAGTGTGCACTCCGGGTGGAGTCATTACTGATGTGGAAAGGGTCCTTCAGGATGCCATGAAGAGCACAGGGTGCAGCCAGCAGCAGGTGGTGGCACATGTCGGCACTAATGACGTGTATCGCTTTGGATCTGAGGAAATTCTCTCTGGATTCCAGCGGATATCTGATTTGGTGAAGGCTGCCGGTCTTGCTTACGAGACGAAGGCAGAGCTCACCATCTGCAGCATCGTTGACAGAACCGACTGCGGACCTTTGGTGCAGAGTCGGGTGGAGGGTCTGAATCAGAGGCTCAGACGGTTTTGCAACCGTGTTGGCTGCAGATTCCTTGACTTGCGCCACAGGGTGGTGGGGTTTCGGGTTCCGCTGAATAGGTCAGGAGTTCACTACACTCAACTGGCGGCTACACGGGTAGCGGAAGCTGTGTGGCGTGGAATGGGCGGTTTTTTTGTTAGAAGGCCTCAGGAAAGTACGGGGTGGGCTGCAATCTCAAAGGGTGCATTGCAAATACAGGACGTGCTTGGATCAAGGAACAGTCAGAATTGTAGTTGTAAATTGTTGTAGTGGTGCTGGGAAAGTCCCTGATCTTCAAGCTCTAATAGAAAGCACAGAAGCTGAAATCGTTATAGGTACAGAAAGCTGGCTAAAGCCTGAAATACCTCCTGCAGAAATTTTTACGAAGTCTCAGACGGTGTTCAGGAAAGATAGTTTAGCCAGAATTGGTGGTGGAGTGTTTGTGTCTGTCAGTAGTGGTTTATCTTGTAGTGAAGTCGAAGTAGATACTCCGTGCGAATTGGTATGGGTGGAGGTTATACTTAACAGCCGAACTAAGTTAATAATTGGCTCCTTCTACCGACCCCCAGACTCCGATGATATAGTTGCTGAACAGAGAAAATTTGAGTCTCGTAACAAATAAACACCCCACTCATACCGTTATAGTTGGTAGGGACTTCAACCTTCCCTCGATATGTTGGCCAAAATACTTGTTCAAAACCGGTGGTAGGCAGAAAACTTCTTCCGAGATTGTCCTAAATGCTTTCTCCGAAAATTATTTCGAGCAGTTAGTCCACGAACCCACGCGAATTGTAAATGGTTGCGAAAACACACTTGACCTCTTAGCCACAAACAATCCAGAGCTAATAGAGAGCATCATGACTGATACAGGGATTAGTGATCACAAGGTCGTTGTAGCTAGGCTCAATACCATTTCTTCCAAATCCACCAGAAACAAACGCAAAATAATTTTATTTAAAAAAGCGGATAAATTGCCACTAGAAGCCTTCCTAAGAGACAATCTCCATTCCTTCCGAACTGACTATGCAAATGTAGACGAGATGTGGCTCAAATTCAAAGATATAGTAGCAACAGCAATTGAGAGATTCATACCTCATAAATTGGTAAGAGATGGAATTGATTCCCTATGGTACACAAAACAGGTCCGAACACTGTTGCAGAGGCAACGGAAAAAGCATGCGAAGTTCAGAAGAACGCGAAATCCCGAAGATTGGCTAAAATTTACAAACCCGTGAAATTTGGCAAGGACTTCAATGCGAGATACCTTTAACAGGTTCCACAACGAAACGTTGATTCGAAATTTGGTAGAAAATCCGAAGAAATTCAGGTCGTATGTAAAGTACACAAGCGGCAAGGCGCAGTCAATACCTTCGCTGCGCAGTGCCGATGGTACTGTTACCGACGACTGTGCCGCTAAAGCGGAGTTATTGAACGCAGTTTTCCGAAATTCCTTCACCAGGGAAGACGAATGGAATATTCCAGAATTTGAAACACGAAGTTTCTTAGAAGTAGATAGCTTAGGGGTTGTGAAGCAACTCAAATCGCTTGATACGGGCAATCTTCAGGTCCAGATTTAATACCGATTAGGTTCCTTTCAGATTACGCTGATACAATAGCTCCCTACTTAGTAATCATATACAACCGCTCGCTCACCGATAGATCTGTACCTACAGATTGGAAAATTGTGCAGGTCGCACCAGTGTTTAATAAGGGTAGTAGGAGTAATCCATCGAACTACAGACCAGTATCATTGACGTCGGTATGCAGTAGGGTTTTGGAGCATATAATGTATTCAAACATTATGAATCACCTCGAAAGGAGCGATCTATTGATACGTAATCAGCATGGTTTCAGAAAACATAGTTCTTGTGCAACGCAGCTAGCTCTTTATTCGCACGAAGTAATGGCCGCTAGCGACAGGGGATCTTAAGTTGATTCCGCATTTCTAGATTTCCACAAAGCTTTTGACACCGTTCCCCACAAGCGACTTCTAATCAAGCTGCGGGCCTATGGGGTATCGTCTCAGTTGTGCGACCGGATTCGTGATTTCCTGTCAGGAAGGTCGCAGTTCGTAGTAATAGACGGAAAATCACCGAGAATAACTGAAGTGATATCAGGTGTTCCCCAGGGAAGCGTCCTGGGACCTCTGGTGTTCCTGATCTATATAAATGACCTGAGTGGCAATCTGAGCAGTTCTCTTAGGTTGTTCGCAGATGATGCTGTAATTTACCGTCTAGTAAGGTCATCCGAAGACCAGTATCAGTTGCAAAGTGATTTAGAAAAGATTGCTGTATAGTGTAGCAGGTGGCAGTTGACGTTAAATAACGAAAAGTGTGAGGTGATCCACATGAGTTCCACAAGAAATCCGTTGGAATTCGATTACTCAATAAATAGTACAATTCTCAAGGCTGTCAATTCAACTAAGTACCTGGGTTTTGAAATTATGAACAACTTCAGTTGGAAAGACCACATAGATAATATAGTGAGGAAGGCGAGCCAAAGGTTGCGTTTCATTGGCAGGACACGTAGAAGATGCAACAAGTCCACTAAAGAGACAGCTTACACTACACTCGTTCGTCCTCTATTAGAATATTGCTGCGCGGCGTGGGATCCTTACCAGGTGGGATTGACGAAGGACATCGAAAGGGTGCAAAAAAGGACAGCTCGTTTTGTATTATCACGTAATAGGGGAGAGAGTGTGGCAGATATGATACGCGAGTTGGGATGGAAGTCATTAAAGCAAAGACGTTTTTTCGTCGCCGCGAGATCTATTTACGAAATTTCAGTCACCAGCTTTATCTTCCGAATGTGAAAATATTTTGTTCAGCCCAACCTACATTGGTAGGAATGATCATCAAAATAAAATAAGAGAAATGAGCGCTCGAACAGAAGTGTTTAGGTGTTCGTTTTTCCCGCGCGCTGTTTGGGAGTGGAATGGTAGAGAGATAGTATGATTGTGGTTCGATGAACCCTCTGCCGAGCACTTAAATATGAATTGCAGAGTAATCATGTAGATGTAGATGTAGAACATCTATTTATACTCGGCTGCGCGCCTGTGTTTCGCTAATGCATCGATCCGAGTCATGTACAAAAGTGGTTCAAATGGCTCTGAGCACTATGGGACTTAACATCTATGGTCATCAGTCCCCTAGAACTTAGATCTACTTAAACCTAACTAAGCTAAGGACATCACACAACACCCAGTCATCACGAGGCAGAGGAAGTCACGTAAGCCCCACACGCCGGTTGCGCTAGTGGGCCCCTCCTTCCTATAGCTTGCGACATGCAAACCGGTGCATTTACGCTTTTCAGGTGTTCGATGGCCCCTGTGTCCTCCATTCCTCTTCGCAACCGCTGGCCAGAGTAACGTACTGCAATCCAGCCCGCACCTGGCTGCTCAGAGTATCGCACAAAACTAACTTTCCCTATCCTAAACGGTGGTGCCGCTACAACAATTACACCAATGCCACAGCAATTAATGGTGGTTCCCAGGTCATCACAAAAGACGGGACATGGCTCTTAATAGTGTGTCTGATCTCCATGGACAGCAACACATGCTGTGCAACTTAATCCCGCTAGCCACGATGTTGGTAATGAGTTCTTGTGGTAGGGCGTTCCATTCCTTCACTAGTACGGCTGGCAACTGCTGGATGGCCCTCCAGTACGTCTCCCCATCGCATCTTACACATACTCGATGGTATTTAAGTCGGCGGAACGGGCAGGCCAGTCCATTCGTCAGATATCCTCTTGTTTCAAGAGTTCCCCCACCGGCCCTGTACGATGCGGTCGCGCATTGTCATCCGTAACAATGAAATTAGGGCCAAACGCACTCGTAAAAACACAGCACGTGGGGAAGAAGTAGTGGCATAATAACGTAATCGGTGAGTGTAACGTTTTGAAAGATTCGGAGGCCAGTAGCCTCCCAACACCACAAGACGTGGACCATCTAAACGATCATGTGCGACAGTGCTGGTCCTGTCGTCATGTGGCGAGAGGTGGGAACACGAAAAGCCTAGTTTACACGATGACATTGGGTTGCGCAACTCGTGCATGGAATGAGATGCACGCAAATGGTTTCATATTTCACTGTAGACACGGTGAAACCAGTATATACTTCAGTTTCGTCGTTTTGTGGGTTCCTAAGTCGTGTTTGAGATGAAAGTTTTGGTAGTTGCACGTCGCACGAGTTGTGATGGAGTCAAAAGCTTGTTGCGTAGAATCGCTGAAAAAGAAAAGAAAAAGAAAACGTGTTTGGATTCGTGACTGGATGAGGAAAATACGTCAGATCGGTTGCTCAGCATCCTTTGTAATGGAAGACCCAAGAAGTTCTTTCAATTATGTTAGAATGTCACCAGAACTGTTAACATTTCTTCTAAATAATCATGCGATAAGGAATAAAGGGAATAAAGATATTGTAATGCATGAACCACTGTCGCCAGAACTGAAATTACATACCACTTTGTACGCATTACAGTCGAGAACACTCGGCAAGCTATAAGATGCGGTTTTAGTTGGTGATGACTTTTTTCATTAACACCAATAATTATTAACAGTAACAATTATTAACATTAACAGCAGTAATTATTCGAAACAGGCAGCATTAAGTAGAGAATGGTTTGCAAATTACTCTCTTGAAGATACATCTGTGCAGTGGCAATATTTCAAAATTCGAACATTTGTGAATGGGAAGCACTGCTGCGACGTTTTGAATAGATGAATATTGAATAAAGAATGTAGCTTCTTGATATGCGTAGCATTCCCTCCTGTCAACAATATTACTTAAGAAAAAGAGTGGGCCATCTAGAACGATGGAATTTTAGTCTCGTAGACAAGAGCATTTCTACAGCTAGAATTACATTTGCTTGTATTTTTCTTAATTCAGTTGTATATATGCTCCTAATTCAAAAAAAAATTGCCCTGCAACTCAGATACTGTTAAACTATCTATGTTCTGATCGCACATGACGGTCTCAGGAGCAGCAATATGTTGCTTATTTTTGTAATCAGCATCACTGGGATCCCACACACAACTATCCAAAACGCGAACATTATTCTCTGTTGCCCACTTCATATTTCAGTTTGTGTACACTCTGCGAACACACATTAACATCATGCAACGAGTGTCGCCAAAGTTGGAACACGCCGAAACTGTTTATTTCACCAACGAGTTGCGCAAACGAGCGGCGCGCATGCGCTATAGCCGGTAGCGCAGTTGCCTGCAACCTAGTGTCGTCGTGTAAACTAGGCTTAATGTACACACTAACATCGTCAAATATCTCCAAACACACAAACACGACAGTCTATAACTGTGTTTTCATAAGGCTCATAGACTTATTTTGAACAGAAAGGGAGACATTAAAGACAGCGAAATGAGGGAACGAAATGTAGTGAAGAAAATTTTAGATGTGAAAATATAGTGAAGAAGAAGCAATAGAGCTAGAGCAAATAAGGTAATACAAAAGTATAACATTACTTTTGGATATAAGAAAATGCAGCCTAATATTGTATGTGCGTGGTAAGAGATTGGAATGTAAGATGCTACCAGGTGTAGAAGTATGAAACCGGAATTTGGTTGCAATAATTACACCTCTGTTGTTTGAAATTGATAAACAGTGTTTTATTCAAAATAATCTCCATTTCTATTTATACATTTCTTCCACCTCTCCGGCAGGCCATGAATGCCACGCCTAATACACAGTTCTTCTTTTGATGCGAATCAGTCAGCGAGTCATTTTCGTACATTTTCAGACGAATTGAAGCGTTGTTCAGCGAGATCGTGTCCCAGTGATGCAAAACTGATGATAATCGGAAAGAGTCAAGTCTGGAGAATAAGCCGCACGTCCTAGAATTTCCCAACTGGACGCCTCTATCGTTTCCCTGACCCGTTTTGGTGTGTGTGATGGGGCGTTATCATGGAGCAGTACGACGATGTAAATCGATCATTTGCTGTTGGTAGCGATCAGTGTTAACGGTTTCACCAGAGTTTATCATCTCATAATGGATGACACCCTTCTGATCCCACCAAACACAGAGCTTTGTTTTCGTTCCAAAGCGACTTGGTCTGGTAGTGGATGTCGATGGTTTGCTTAGATTCACCCATGATTTACGACGCTTGTGACTCTCAAACATATCCATTTTTCATCACCTGCCACTATTCGATAGAGAAACGTTTTTCTTTTGTATCTGACGAGCAGCTTTTGGCAAGTGGTCTTTCGAAATGCTTGCAGTACCGTCCTCTGTGGCCGAGCGGTTCTAGGCGCTTCAGTCTGGAACCGCGCGACCGTTACGGTCGCAGGTTCGAATCCTGCCTCGGGCATGGATGTGTGTGATGTCCTTAGGTTAGTTAGGTTTCAGTAGTTCTAAATTCTAGGGGACTGATGACCTCAGATGTTAAGTCCCATAGTACTCAGAACCATTTGAACAATGGTTTGCTTGCTGTGCTTCAGTCAGCTCACGCGGAACCCATTCTCCCACTTTCTGCACCTTCCCCATAGCTTTCAACGGAAGGGAAACGGCTTTCTGCGTCACTTTTGAGTATCATCTTATCCAATAAGGCCTGCAATTCGTTGTCTTCGAACGTTTTCGGTGGTTTTTCCGCGCTCGTCGTTTCTCGTATCAAAATCACCACTTTTGAATTTTTGGAACCACTTGAAACACTGTGTTTTCCAAGACCTTGCTCTCCGAAAGCTTCGACAAGCATTCGATGCTATTTTGCAGCATATTTCTTCAAATGACAACAGCAAACAAATGCTGAGCGCAAATCGTAGTTCGTGGGCACAGAACTAGACATGTTTACGGGTTTGAAACAGATACCGATGTATGGAACTTGGGTTACTGTGTGTTGATATTTGTCGTCAGCCGTTAAAGAAGCAGAAGGCGCTGAAGACGCGAGCTCAAGGACGCTACACTGACGGCTAGCATCATCTATAGAGAAATTCCAGTTTCATACTTCAGACAAGTTTGCAAGTTCCTTGAAACTTGCAGAAAAGCTTGAGACATTAAAATCGACAGAATCGTTAAAAGAAAATTTCAGAGAGGTAGGTGTAACACAACAGGAAATACCAGATAAGGAAAAAAATTGACAGAGGATTAACACCTGGTCAATAAGAACACAAGTATCACTTGGTATGAGGATAAAAGGAGTACCCTTTGGAATCGCGTCACCAAGAAAGACTAAAGAAAATTCTGAAGCACCCGTTGTTGTACATCATCTGATCCAATAGGTTACAAACGTGTATAATAACAATAGTATGAGAAGATGCTAGTGAGCATCTACAAGAATTTGAAACATCCACAGCATCAGAAAATAGCGACTGGCGAAACAGTGCATGTTATGTTTACAAGCTAATTTAGCCGCCGGGTTCAGTCCCTCATTTTTATATCCAGTGTAGCAAACTACGAGCTCTGTACACGCCGCACAAAGCCACTGAGACTGACACCACATTGTGACGAAGCTACGGATCTTGTTATCATCATATGAGATAGCGACTACGACCGTGGATTGCAGGGTATGACTTCATGAACAGTGATGTAGCATTCCTTTGTTCAAAAACAAGGACACAGACGAGTGCGGTGATTCTGAGATTCCTCAGGAGGAGGTTTTTAGTATCAAACAGAGACCTCAGAAACGGAATAACTATTTCGTAGTCATAACCTGCGTTGGTGTACGTCTGAACCACCGATAGAATGCTGTAAAATAAATTCTTAAGAAACTGCAAGCGAAACACGTTGAGTGAAACTCACAGTCAATTTCAAATAGGAATATGTCACGTTACTAGACGAGACGACGGTTGGCTGCCGATTGGAGACGTCTTGTGGGGTAAACGGTAACTGCTTATTATGGTAGTTTTTCCAGGCAAAACTTTTACAGCATAATCGAGTAATTTTGTGCATAGTTGAGTTACCTCAGTATGTGGATGGGGATTATAGCCGACCGCCTCGTGACAGCAGTCATACTTTCACAATTCCTCTGGTGCGAAACATATCTGCACTTTCTGCAGCTGCTTCTGCCTCGCTAGCTGGAAGAAGCGTCAATGGTGGTAGGGCAGGGTACCGAGGCTATTACGTGATGGTTCTCTAGCTCACATTTATGGGCAGTTGCAAAAACGGAACAGAAGAGAATCGAAGCCTTTGAGATGTGGTGCTACAGACGAATGTTGAAAATGAGTTGGACCGATAAGGTAAGGAATGTGGAGATCCTGTGCAGAGTCGGAGATGAAAGGAATATGTGGAAAACACTGAAAAAGAGAAGGGACAGGATGATAGGACATCTGTTAAGACATCAGGGAATGACTTCCGAGGTACTAGAGGGAGCTGTAGAGGGCAAAAGCTGTAGAGGAAGAAAGAGATTCGAATAGTTCCAGTAAATAATTGAGGACGTTGTGTAAGTAGGCTGTTAAGGTTTTTATGTTGGTAACGCCACGTAGAGCTCTATATGAAAATCACTGACTGTGCTGTGTGAAGTCTGTGGCTGGTTTGCATTGTTGGAATATTTGCTATTGTAGTGTTGGGCAGTTGGATGTGAATAGCGCGTAGCGTTGCGCAGTTGGAGGTGAGCCGCCAGCAGTGGTGGATGTGGGGAGAGAGATGGCGGAGTTTTGAGAGCGGATGATATGGACGTGTGTCCATCAGAAAGAGTAAATTTGTAATACTGGATGTCATGAATATATATAATGACTTTTGAACATTATTAAGGTAAATACATTGCTTGTTCTCTATCAAAATCTTTCATTAGCGAACTATGCCTATCAGTAGTTAGTGCCTTCAGTAGTTAAAATCTTTTATTTAGCTGGCAGTATTGGCGCTCGCTGTATTGTAGTAGTTCGAGTAACGAAGATTTTTGTGAGGTAAGTGATTTGTGAAAGGTATAGGTTATTGTTAGTCAGGGCCATTTTTTGTAGGGATTATTGAAAGTCAGACTGCATTGCGCTAAAAAATATTGTGTGCCAGTTTAGTGTTGATCAGAATAAGTAAAGAGAAAAATATCTGAGTACGTTCAGTTTTGCTCAGATGTTTGAAAATCACATAACCTAAGGGGTTTATCAGCACAGTAATTCATAAAAGTTCCTAAGGGGACGTGTCAGTAGGTTGCAAGCGCTACTCTGAGATGAAGAGGTTGCGATAGGAGAGGAATTCGCGGTGGGCCGCATCAAAGCAGTCAGAAGACTGATGAACCGTTGTACACAACAACAAATTACAAACTATGTGTAAACACACATGTAACCTGTCCCAGTGAACGGAAAAACAAATCGAAAGACTAAACAGGAGTTGTGCGACAAAAACGAAAGTTGCTAAGCATATTTCTACATCTGAAAGATGATGTCTATTCAAATTTCGTGACAGTTCATAAATGTGGCGCTCGTCGTTCGCTTTAAATACGCGCTGTAATTGCCATGACCGTTAGTTACCTTTGCGATTAGACGCGGTCAGTTGATATTAGTTAAGAAAGTCTCTAAGGCGACAAAGAAGCAGTATCAACACATCACTGACTTTGAACGACGTCGTGTCACAGGGCTACGAGAAGCTAGATGTTCCTTCTACGATACTGCTGAGAAACTTGGCAGGAATGTAGTGCACTGTACGTGATGACTGGCAGCGGTTGTCACGAGAATGTTTGGTCGCAAGAAGACCGCGATGACGGTCGCATGGCGCTAACGAGAGGGAAGACCATCGTGTTCGGAGTAAGGCTGTGGCGCATCATAACTGCTTTTGCAGCAGCAATAAGAGCAGCAGTTGGCACCACAGTGACACAACAAAATGTTATAAATCGGTTGCTTCAAGAACAGCTTCGAGTGAGACGCCCTGTAGCGTAGATTCCACTGACCACAAACCACTGTCATTTGTCACTTCAACTGTGTCAAGCGAGAGCTCAAAGGAAGGCAGGGTGGAGTTCTGCTGTGTTTTCCGATGAAAGATGGCATACTACACACATTGAACCTGCACCTGGAGTAATGATATGGGGTGCGATTTCGTATGGCAGCAGGCGAACTCTCCTGATTATCCCAAACAGACTTCCAATTTGTACGTCAAATGGTGATTCTACCTGATGTGCTGCCATTCATGAACTGCATTCTAGGGGGTTGTTTTCCAACAAGATAACGCTCGTCTACTCACCGACGTTGTAACCCAACATGCTCTACAGAGGATCGGCATGTTGCTCTGTCCTGCTCGATCACCAGATTTGTCTCCAATTCAGCATATAGGCTATCTTCGCAGTGGCACCGATAACGGTCGTCAGACGCCATCGCCAAAGATCGCGCGATAACATCGGGTGACAGCTTGTCACGGTACGTTCGATCTCATTCGTTATTTTTTTGTGGGGTCGAGCAGGTTAGCTTTGGTTAGAATGTAGACTATATGGAGTGGGTAAAATTTTGAGCCCCTGGGGTGGGTTCGATACCATGACGCCTCTTCTATTTTTGGAGACGAGTGCTGCAATGCGGCGTTTGTTATTAAAGAGATGCCAAATTAACCATATCTGCCTTCGAAAGAACGTTTCGGGTACTGTACACTCTGTCTTTAGTTATTGGAATTACCAGAGAAGTTTTACGAAACATGTATGTGTTACGAAAATACGTACTTTCAATGATACACAGCATTAAGGATCTCCTCAAAACACGTTGTTCAGAGTATGGTTCAGTAGCGACTTCGTTGTGTAAAGGTTTTTCTGATGAATTTGTGGGTGCATAATGGTAAATTTACGTGATGAAGGAAGATGCTTCTCTTATATGACGAATGGATAAAATTTGTGAGTAAGTAAGCAAATATGTAACTAACGAAATGTAGATTTGTGGTTTCATAGCACCTCACTTTTTTCCTAAAACGTTGAATATTAAAGCAATACTGGCAGTAGGTATATTCAGATATCAGATTCTAGTACTGGAAACTTCACTGCTCTCTGAACACTTACCCAGTGGATTTGAGAAATGACGTAACAAGATTTCTGGTGGAAATATTGTTTCAGATTTAGTGTAGCTTGTAATAAAGAAAATCATCCATATCACAGCGTGTTTTAGGTCATTTGCACAAAGCGTAACTACAAACATCGGTTTAGAATAATATAAAATTTTTGTAGTATTTGAGGTGCAAGAGTGAAAATATTAGCCTTCAAATTAGTATTCAGTGCATCGTAAACAGCATCCAGTACATCGCACAAAAACACAAAAGTGTCACTTCTAGTTTTACTTGAGTCAGAATAACCAGCCTGCTGACGTAAAAACACCAGTAACAGTAATTTGTAGACAGTTAATGTCCACATACCAAAATCCAAAAATATCCACTACAGTAACTTTAATCATAAGATTACCATTCTTGTCACTAGAACAAATTACTTTTCGAGGTTATAATCCAGATTTAAATTTCTGATAAAGATTATGACTACTTGTTGTTTTCAATAAACCTGCGATTTCATTCCATTGTTTTCAAACTATATCCCGATTATGATATTTTCATCCTCAGGTTGACACAAACTACTCCTTCGACTAAACTTAACCAGTTTCTCACAGTCCACGTTTCTTGTCGTGTCTTTCATTACGACCGAAAAAAACAAAGTGATCTGAACTTCACCGACTGTCGTCCGAAATTTGTACGATCGGGAGACGAGATCGGCTGCATTGTGACCTCGCACGTAGTAGCGCACTGATTTGAAAAGACTGACCGTCTTCGGACGATGTCGGTCGTCGGCGAAATCCACCGATTTCGGTGCACTGTGACCGCACCCATACAGGTTATCATCGGACGACAACTGCAACGTCATCCACAACCAGCATTACTGTTCCTAGTGTTGATCGACCTGTGTGAAACTCCATCCTACAAACTGATATCAGGTACCTGTCCAGCACAATGCACGCACGTTTGCATTCTTGCAGTTGACATTCTGGCAGTTGAAACTGTTATTAATGTACCAGCATTTCACATTTATAATCGCTTATCTCGCACTTACATTAGCCTGTAATCTTGCAATATGTTACCTAGACAAATGTATTCCAGAAATTTCATTCTCGTACATTAATTATTTTTGCGTGCTGCAATTTTTCCATCACTGTAGTCAGGAAATTTTAGACCAAAAGCTGGGCACATCTAGCAGATTTCAGATAGCTTTCACAAGCTCCAAACAGAGCAGTTGCTTTGCCGTAGTTCACGCTTCATGAGGTGGACAGTAATCTGCCTTTTTTTTTTTTTTTTTTTTTTTTTTTTTTTTTTTTTTCGAGGAATGTTCGTACTTGAGTCATCAGTCTTCTCAAACCAGAGGCACGACTGATGCTCCCTCACAGCACTACGATATCGTGAACCACCACGCACTTGTGCCCCCTTCTCACTACGTTTCTGCATTGAAAACCCGGAGATATAGCAGCGGTACAAAGAAGAAAGGAAGAAGAGGAAATATCAGCGAAAGAAACGTAGCAAAGAGAGAAGGGGTGGTCACATTTGGCACCCAACGATTCGGCCCGAGGACGTTGCAAAGCAGGAGACATCTGGCCGCAACGTCTAACTTTGCACGGACCGACTGAATAAGTACTCGCTATTGAAATGCTAGACTTGCAGGTATGAGTAGAGCAGTGAATTAAAACTTGTTATTGTATTCTTTTGTGTGTGTCGTAACGACGTCAGTTGCAGCAGTGTGTTGGGAGATTTAATTTGTGAAATTGCATACTCGAAGAAAAAGAGATTTTAATAAGAGTAGGAAAAATATGGACGCAGGGAGTAGTGATAAGGAAACAGAACCCGAGCCTCAGGGTGAGGCGTTTCAGGAATTAAATGTGGGACAGACATTGCACAGGCTAAGGGAGGAGAGCCATGACGCGCCACATGTGAGAGAGATAGAATCAATCACAAACACCAGGTTTGTGTGAAAGTGATGTGCATGAAAGTGAAACAGATAGGGAGACAGGTGCCACAGCTGGCGGCCCAAGTGAGGTAGAAATGTCCAATAGTGTGATAACGGACAGGGATGCCAAGAATTGGATTTGTTGACGGCATTAAACACAAACGTGCGTTCACTGAACACAGATATGAGTTCATTGAAAACGGACATGCATTCACTGAACACAAACATGGGTTCATTGAAAACGGAAATGGGTCCCTAAATGAGAAATTTGAGAAATTACAACTTAACTGGGAAGAACAATTAAATGATAAGTTCAAAAAAAAAAAAATGAAACAAAAGTATAATTTACATTTAAAGCTTAAAGTAAAAATAAATGAAGTAGAAAGTAAATGCGATATTATTTCACAAGGGCATGCCGATTTATCAAACGGAGTCAGTAGTTGCGAAAGTAGAGTTGAAAACCGGTGTGCAGATCGAGGATCTGTCCGCAAAAATGACAGATTTCGAAAAGGATACGTGTAAGGATAATGATAAGTATTTAAAGGAACAAACTTCAAAATTGAAGGAAGATTTTAAAGAATGGATTGAGGTTAAGGATAAGGAGGTTGAGGAGAAATTTAATAACGCTCTAGAAGTGAAACAATCCGAACTTATCGAAAGGAACAGTCGGAACACGACGAACTTGTCAAATTGTTTACTGATGAATTTCGGGCAATTAAAGGAAGGATAATTGAAGAACTGCCGAAGGGCGAAGGGACGCGAATTTTAAAATGTCTGATTTAGGTTGGAGGTCATCACAAAATGTTTTGAGTGACGATAATCATTCAATGGACAAATCGAAAAACTGTAGTGAGAGTAAATGTAACTACGGTACCACGGAACCTGATGCATTTGATGACCGTTACGAGAATGACCATGATCCGTTTGTACAGGGAGGGTATCTATCGGCTCTAAAAGTTCAAACTAGCATATTTAAAAGCAGACAATTTACATCATTTTCGTCAAAGAAGGACAACATCCATCCCAAAATTTTCATAAATAACTTCAAGCGTATTTTTACACATAGTTGGTTGGAACAAGATAAGCTTCAGTTTATCGTATCCAAAATTAAAGGAGAAGCAGCACTATGGGCTGCAGAAGCAAGCGAGAACTGTAGTACTTGTGCGGAACTTGAGCAGCTTTTTCTGTCAAAATACTGGTCTAAGAGCAAACAGGAATGATTGCGTAAGGAAGTGTACTAACCAGAATATTATAACAGGAAGCGAAGTTCACTGCGACAGCATTTCGAAAAATACGTTAACAAAACGAGTTACTGGAGCAAGCCCATCTCACATCTGGAAGTAATACGCATTCTACAGGGAAGACTGCCAATTCATATTCGCGAAAAACTGATAAATGTACCTGATTGTGATGTGGGACAGTTTTTGTCTGTAGTTGATTCTATTGATCTGTCTATGGAAGAGGCCAGAATTTTGAATAATAATCAATGGTCTACTACACAGCGTAATGATGCGGGTATTAATAATCGTGGTGGTGGTTGTAATGACGACAACAGAGATATGAATGTTAAACATACACTAACAGAAGGAAAGCAAACGACGCACTATGACTATCATATAACTAACAATGAGATCAATATAACAATGAGATCAAAGAGATCAATATAAACGCGATGCTTATTATACTAAGAAAACCTATGGGAATAATGGTAATCGCGTAAATTATGTCAACACGGGAAAGCCTAATCGTAAACGTGGACATGATAGATATCCTGAAGAAGACCCTGATAGGATACAACCGTCGGTAGATTATCCGCAAGGTAACGCCCCAGCACCAAAACTGCAAAGACCGATACCTCTGAGTGACAAACCAATACCGAACTCTGAACACAATATTCGTATAGTGGAAGTTCATGAACCACCGATGAAGACATCCACCGAAAGGTTATACTAAAAACGGGCTCCAAAAGCCTTCCTAGGATGACCGGGGATGGAAAGGAGGGCAGGCGTCATTTTTCAGTAGTGTATTGAGATATAATAATGATTTGGACTTAAGGGAAGAGTTGAGTGAAGAAGTGCCAAATATTTTCAATAAATTTGGACAAATTTTACAAGCTGTCGAGCAAGCAGTAGTAAATGGTATGGATATTGAGATCTTGATCGACACAGGCGCAAACATTAGCGTAATGACGCAAGATTGTTATAAACAGATCAGTATAGGAGGGAGAGTATTGACGTTTCCTGTTACTGGATGAACTGTATCCGGTGCATTTGATGCGAAAGCACAGAGAATCTCAAAACATGCACGAGTCGACATTATAGTGCGGGGACCTGCTATAGACAGTACCTTCCACATTGTTTCGAAAATGGCCGTACCCTGTGTTTGGGGTCTTGATTTTTTTGTGTAGAGCCGGAGCAGTAATTAATTTGAAAGAAGAGACGTGTACTTTGAACTCCGGAAGCGACGCCGTGACAGTTCCTATGATGAAGGGCCAAGTAGTCCCAGAGCAATGTTGTATAAAGCTAATGGTTAGCAATATTGGTTTTAAGTGCGATTCCCCAAATGAAATTTATTTTATCGAATCTTCTGAAAAAGAGATAGATCAAGACACAATACGAGACAAAGTCTTTGAATCCGAATATCTGACGTAACACCATAGCTCTTATGCTCTACTGATTTATTTTGCCTTTTGTTTTATGTAATGTTACATCGCTGAGTTTCTGTAAATGTTGTTTGTTTGATCGATAACACAAAATTGTATACTCATTCCTTTGTAAAAACCTTGATGTCATGGTTTGATTCTATGCAATGTAGTATATTTGTCGTTTAAATTCTTTGTCTCATTTGGAGGGAACAAAACTTAATGTATATAATTGGAATTTTGTTTAAATTTTTTTTTTGTAGAAATGTCAATATATGCAAATGTTCCGTTTTATTTAAAATGTTTGTTTGCTATTATGTAAACTGCTGACCTTCACTTAGGGTTCTTAGTTATTTTGTATGTAAAAGGGTGGGGTGGCTCCCCTCAGGAATGGAACTGTGTAGCGCGCGCAAATTGTGGTTGGCCTAGGTAGAAAAGGTGGAACCAACAGTCAGTCTGGGACGAGCTAACAAACTATCAACTGCTGATGTAAAAGTTGTGTATTGTATTGGTTCCCAGAGAGGCTTTTCCTGACGCTCTCCAATACTTGGGATGGATGGATAAAGTGCTGGAATTATTCTGGTATCTATCATCGCCACCAAGAAATGCCAGGGTCCAGCAATTCTACCTGAAAATCCATCTACCAACATGGAATCGCCACCATATTGCGATATCACTGTAATGGAACACTTCAGTAATGTACAGTGAAGAATCAGATCATTGGATGTTTTAGTCTGCCCAAATATAAGGTAAAATTTGACTGAACTCTTGTACCTACCGTGATTTATCCTTAGTCGCATATCCACTTAGAGTCCCTCAAAAGCTAAAGTGTTTGCCGAGAGTCCTTTATTGAAGGCATATTAAAATTAATATGGCAATAGAGTGTGCTAAAATTAATATTGTTTGTTGAAAGGATCTTACAAATATCTCAAATTTGTGTTTCACTGCAGTAAAAGTTCAGAACTGCAACTGTTGAGAGTTATATGTTCATGCTTGCTAAGTACCCGTTTCTCTAGTGTACTGAAAGTGTGTTTAGTTTGTTCTGCTACAGTGGTGAAGATTAAGGGCCTCCCTCCATTGAAAGTAGTTCAAATGCGCCAAGTTACTTAATTGTAGGAAGTTTTAATTACTCTTGCTATTCAAGTCAAATTGCGTACAATATTGGGTTCCTCTTGTGTATTAAAAGTGCATATTAATGTTGTAACAGGATCCACAGTTTGTCTATTGTGCTCATGGTACATAACGATTAATAGAAAGACAACTATCTATGAAAACTTCTTTATTCAAAAGACAGTGAGAAGTAGTCTGTTAGTGAATTCCATTTAATTTTCATCCTAAGTAGAAAGGTGTTTAGTAGTGAAAGACTTAATCTATGCAAAGTAACTAAATTTGCTGCGGACCATATCCATATTTCATGCAAGATAGGAATTTGTTTGTAATGTAATATTAAACATGTGTCCAATTTACGGTTCTACAGTGAATATTAATAGTAACGTTAATGAGACCATTCAGTTTGACTGAGCCCTAAAGGTTCTATTATACTTATGCAAATAGTTTGTTTTGATCTGTTAGCTCCAACCTTAACATGCACATACTGTATTCAGGTGCCAACGTTCATTGCACTCGAGTGTGGCTAAGTATATGTTGTGTTTGTCCGTTAAAGTTACTCATACTAAATTTTCTTGAACATGAATGCCAATCATTCTCTTGCCTAATTAGGCTGGCGACCGTTTTCTTTATCCTTTGAACAGTGTTGGTAGGTGAAATATTGTTTATTACTGTTGGTATCTATCATCGCCACCAAGAAATGTCAGAGTCCTGCAAATCCATTTGGCTTCTGACTTTCACTTCCGATAAGCCACCTCCGTTAGGTACAACACGGTCAACACAACTAAAATCCTTTCAGAGGATAACACTGCTCTGCTTCATCATACTATAATTACTTGAATAAAAATAATTTAACTATACGAACTGCCTCATGCTTTGAGACTGTGGTATAGCAGTAGCGGACGGTTGTGTTGTACGTAGCTTTTCCGTGACAGGACTATTTGTTCTGTTGAGGCATAGTAGGTAATAAACCAAATTTGGTATTTGACTGCACAAGCTACGTAAATGCACTGACAGTTTTATAAGGTATGTGTGGATTCTCATAATATTTCGTTAGTAGCAACGCAACCTCTGAAGGTATTGATTATAATATCACACTTTTGTAATTTTTATTGTTGTAGCCTCTTTTTCCTGTTCCAACTAGACGTGAAGATGATGGCCAGCGCAGGTTGAAACAGGCGGTCGGTGACAAAGAAAAGTGATCCAGACTTTTTTTATGGCTTGCTACACCACCCAGTTGTATATAGACTTATAGGAATTTGCTGTTTGCCCATTTTGTGACCAAGCATTTTACTGTTCGTTTATTTTTCTGATTCTTATCGATCCCCGTTAGTCATTTGGTGGCCTTCGTAGCTTCACGCAGAGAGCTGCAGTACTGTTCTATTTATGCAACATAATTCTCGAAAACATCCTAGCAGAAACAACTTTGTACATGCACGCTATTTTGTTTACAACTGCGTGTGCATTCCAATTCTATATTTCCCCGCATCTCCTCCGCAAATAGTAGGTGCCCATAAGAGGCAAAGTGGGGCGTCGGCACGCAAATAGTTGGCTATGCTGTGCTCACGTGAGGTACGCCCTGTTAAAAAAACAAGGCAAAGTGTAGGAAGGCGCGGTGCAACTTAGGCTGTCCCATTCCAACAAAAAAGAGAGTATAGTCGGTCGTTCCACAAAGTAACACGCAGAGATACGTTATCTGAGGGCACTTTATTGGTATTCAGTGTTCCGACAGTTCGCAACGAGCTTAACATTTGCTAAACGTAAACAACTCTACATTTCCAGGGACACTTGTAAAATACAAAACTATCAATGCTAGTTCACTTCGGCCCGTATCTTCTTCTTTTATCACACCGAGCTCAGTATTGCAGCTGTGAATTGTTAATGGACGTTTTCTTCTCAACTAGCGAGAACCAATAATTTTTATGATTCTCCCTGGCGTGATTTTAGCTCTTTTCATTTTAGAATCTGAACTCCAGTACAAGTGCGACGCAATGGTGAAACAAATCCACAATTGACTCGTTGCTTACTTACTTTCCTTGTCCGGGCAAGAACATCTAAACTGTCTTCCTCCGAAACTCTGCAGTTTTCACGGCCTTGTCATTGTACAAAAATAGATCTTCCGCTTTGCATTAACGCCACTTAACCATGTTTACTTTCCATTTTGTGACTCCTTAATCTATTCAGTGCTGTCCTTGTGCTATACTGCATTTTCTCCCCTTGCATGATTTCCCTTTTTGGGGTGCAGGTATGTGTTTTGCAGATTTTGATGATGAGGTCCCACATTCCGAGTAGCGTAGGGGACGATGCGGGAGACCCGCACCGCTGTACTAAGCAAGGTCCTAGTGGAGGTGGTTTGACATTGCCTTCCTCCGACCATAATGGGGATGAATGACGATGATGAAGACAACACACGACCCCGCCGGGATTCGAACCCGGGACCCCATGCGCGGGAAGCGAGAACGCTACCGCACGACCACGAGCTGCGGACTTCCGCAGAGTCCAACTATAGATAGAGGCGGCGGGTCTCAGGTCGGCCTTCTAGCGGTACTATCCGTTGGATAAAGCTCTTCCTTGACTTAAGACAAGTTGGAGCGATTTGCTGCTTTTTCCTCTCTATTTCACTGACCACTTTGCGTTTCATATTTGATGGTGGTGTGGCCGCAAGTGAATAAATTTTGTGGGCATGTGTACGCCACAGGTATCCGGTGACAATCCTGACAGTCTCTACCTGTTTGGAGTGGCTACACACCTCCCATACTGGTGTCACATACTCCCCGGTTGCACAGAAGAGTACCAGTGACTTCAGGTGCTCCCCATGTTGAAGAAGACGGTTTACGTATAATGTTGTTTCTTGCACATATTGTTTTCTAAATGACAGTGCACGGCCTAGGGTGGCCCCCAAGTATTTTGTTTTGGAGCAGTCTTGTAGTCTAACCACTCTCCATTCTATTTCATCTGTCTTGTGTTTTCTCTATTACACACGTGGAATGCATTTACCTGTGTTTTTATCTGAATTGGGTCACAGGTCTCAGTTCGCCAATATTCGCAAAGCCTCTGTCAGTTTTCTTTCAATCTCTTCAAATGTTCTTCCTTGAGCAGTAATAGCAGAGTCGTCTACAAATATGAATCTGTTTAATTCCGACTGGGGCGGCTGGTCACTTGTGTTCATTTTGTACAAAATAGGGGAAAGAACACTCGCTTGTGGTAACCATGGCTTGGCTTTCTTCATTTGCTTTTCCTTCGTTGGAGGGTTACGCAAATTTTCAATTCTGCAACATGCCTCTTAACATATAATTCAGTCAAATGTCCACTGGGAAAAATCAGTAATGAAATAAAGCACGTTGTGCGTTGTTGAAAAGGTGGGTCCGTTATCCTGTCCCTTCTTCTTGCCTGGATTTTCTATGTATTCCTTTCCTCTCCGATTCTGCACAGAACCTATTCCTCATCTTAGCAGTCCATCTAATTTTTAACATTCGTCTGTAGCACCACGTCTCAAATGCTTCGATTCTCTTCTGTTCCGGTTTTCCCCACAGTCCATGTTTCACTACGACTCAATGCTGCGCTCCAAATCTACATTCTTAGAACTTTCTTCGTCAAATTAAGACCTAAGTTTGATACTAGTAGACATTTCTTGGCCACGAATTCCCATTTTTGCTAGTGCAAGTCTGCTTTTGATGCCCTGCTTGCTCCGCCCATGAGAAGGTTACGAATGGATCATTCGTCGTTCGGAAACGCATGGCATAAAAACCACAAAAAATTTCAGAATCGGAAAATCCTAAATGACGACGAAGAAGATATGGATAGCAATGCCCAGTGCAATTGTTCCCCAGAAATGCAAAAATATGGGAAAGACAACAGGGAAGGCAGGAATGGCAAAAAAAAACTATGTTCTGGCTTACGGCAGGTCTTGTCATGGGGGAAGCCTCGTCACAGAGGTCCACCGCATGAGCGTCTAGGAAATGATTCCAGTGTTGATTTCCCGTTGCCATACACTGATGATGATGGTATGATAATGAAGACATCACAACATCTAGTCCCCAGAAATTCTCCTACCCAGCCGGGAATCGAAGCCTGGCCCCTTGGCGTGACAGTCCGCCACGCTGACCACTCAGCTATCGGGGCGGACAGGAATCGTAAAGGCGCCCTTTATTTAGTTGTAATTACTAGTAGGCGTTAGTACAGCACTTTCTACACGGACGTGACTACTCTACAGTTCCCACTTGGGCTATGAGTCTGACAGAGGGTTATTCGAACCACCTTCAGACTATTTCTCCACCGTTCCAGACTCTAAAAGCGCGTGGGAAAAAATGAACACTAAAACCTTTTGTACGAGATGTGATTTCTCTTATTTTACTACGATGATCATTTCTCCCGATGTAGGTTGGCGACAGTAAAATACTTTTCATATTCAGCGGAAATGACATGATCGTACAGCATTGGTGGCCGGGAGAACCCATGCGGCCGCCGAAATTGCAAGTCCTTTTTAGTTGACACCGCTTCGGCGACTTGCGAGTCAATGATGATGAGAGACACACAACACCCAGTCCTCTCGAGGTAGAGAAAATCCCTCACCCCGCCGGGAATCGAACCCGGCACCCCGTGCGCGGGATGCGAGAACGCTACCGGAAGACCACGAGCTGCCGACATATTCAGAGGAGAAAGCTGGTAACAGAGATTTTGTGCAGATATTTCGCCACAACGAAAACCCCCTTTGTTTCAATGTTTGCCATTCCAGCTTACTTATCATACGCGACTTTCCACCCCCCCCCCCTCCCCCCTCTATTTCGCGAAAATACAAAACGAACTTCAGCTTTGTTTCCATCAGGAACAGTGTGTTCCTCTACGGTATTAATGAGATCCAAGAGAGGAGGAAGGTTTAGCATCGGTCCTACATTTTTAATCTGTTTATTGCAGATCGATTTCAGCTACTGTGTACCTATCTTCAGCGCTATGTGGGTAAAAGAATATAATGAGAATTAGACATTAAAATACAAATTAAAACCAGATCATAATTACGTCATCTTGTGAGACATAAAAGTACATACCAATTATATCAAAGCCATAATGACTGATATTAAATAAAATCGTACATGGAGATAACAAACCATTAAATTGAGCTTGCTGCTTACATTTCCATGCAGTTAACAACGGTTTGTGACGTTAATTGTAACTAGCGCCCTCTTTATTATTATAAGTTGTATAACAAACGTTATTAGTATATCAATTTACGCCATCTGTATGTGGATTACTCCTTCCGGTTTTAACATAATGGTACAATGTATTTTAATATTCAAGGACGCCATTGTAATTTTTTGTAGTGGTTAGCTGCATGAGAATGTAAGTAGCAAGCTCAGTTTAGCTGTTTGTTATTTGCAATGACAACGAGTCATCATGACTTAGATCTAATTGGTACGTAAATTTATGTTTTACAAGATGATTTATTTGTGATCTGATTTTAATTTATATTTTTGGTCCTCATTTTCTTTTATACTCGTACTGGGTGACTGTTATTGAACTATACGAAAAAAAACGTAAATTAGTTACGAACTACAGCATGCACATACTTTAGTCAGCATGTAAACGTCACTACAGATATTCGGATTTAGGTTATGACATGTTCAACATGCATGCCGTCATTGGTGATGATGTAGCGCAGACGAATAGCAAAAGTCTGCATGACCCGCTGAAGAGTCGTAACATCGGTGCTGTCGGTGACATCCTGAATGGCAGTTTTCAGCTCAGTGATGGTTTTGATGTTATCGCTATACACCTTGTCTTTAATAAAGCCCCATAAAAAAGAGTCGCATGAGTTCATGTCCGGAGAATATGGCGGCCTCTCGAGGTCTCTGGGTCCTCAGAGCCAGAAAGCGATTCCCAAGGTGCTGCTCCAGGACATCAAACACTCTCCTGCTTCGTCGGGGCCAAGCTCCGTCTTGCATGAACCACATATTGGCGAAATCAGGGTCAATTGGGATAAAGGGGATGAAAGCATCTTCCAAAATCTTCACGTACCGTTGTATAGTGACCGTGCCGTCAAGGAATATAGCACTGGTTATTCCGTGACTGGACATTCCACACCACATGACCACCCGTTGAGGAGGAAGAGACAATGCGGATTCTCAGTCCCCCAAATATGTCAGTTTTGCTTTTAGACGAACGAATCCAAATGAAACTAGGCTTCGTCGCTGAACCAAACCGTATTCACATCAAAGTCCTGTTCGTCAATTCTGTGGATAATAGTGTTGGCGGAACAAAACCGATGTTGCATGGCCCTGGCGCTTAGTGGCTGATGGATTTGAATTTTGTATAGGAAGAGATGCAGGCCTTTCAACAACAATTTGTGGCAGTGTCTCCCGGTTGATTCCTACCTTTTGTGCAGTCTTTCTGATCGATTTCCTAAGGGCTAGTTTGAAACACAGCGCGTGTTTTCTCAATGTTTTCAGGCGTTTTCACTTTTTTTTTTGGACGATCGACTTTACCGACACTGTCATCACGAACACTACCCGTTCTCTCAAACTTACGAATCAGATTCTTGACGTCGGTCGGTGTGCCCGAGCGGTTCTAGGCGCTTCAGTCTGGAACCGCGTGACCGCTGCGGTCGCAGGTTCGAATCCTGCCTCGGGCATGGATGTGTGTGATGTCCTTAGGTTAGTTAGGTTTAAGTAGTTCTAAGTTCTAGGGGGCTGATGACCTCAGATGTTAAGTCCCATAGTGCTGAGAGCCATTTGAAACATTATATTTTTGACCGTTAGCACACTTGGACCGGTTGTCTTCAGCTTGAACTGGGCCGCCAACTTCCTTTGAGCTGCAGCTGGGCTGTTGCTGCTCGTACAGTAGGCCTTCACAAGTGCCATATGCTCAGGCACGCTGTACAGAGACATTTTCACATGCAAATGGCCGACAACAACGAGGCGCGTTCGATGCGAATACTAATTCCCATCATGCCCCGCGACCAACCGAGCAGAAAGTATGGCGATTTTATGTCGTATACTTCAAAAACTGTCACCCTGTAGCAGTAGCTGAAATGGCCCTACAATAAAAGATTTAAAATTTCCGAACGATGCTGCGCTTCCTGCTATCTTGGACCAAACGAGCTGCCGTTATTTGGACTTTTTCGATGTCCTCCGTCAGTTCTACCTGGCAAGCATCCCATACCGCACAGCAATACTCTAGCAGAGGACGAACAAGCGTAGTGTAGGCAGTCTCTTCACTAACCTTTAGTAAAGTCTGTTCATGATCTAAAACGTTGGAATATTAAATAATTCTTCTATCCCTTACCTTATTGCTTGGTTACATCTTTTAACTCACTCACTGATTAGCCATGAAAGGGAAATGTGTAGTGCGGAACAGAGGTGCTCTAGAGCGTACATCAGGAGAGCGACGCAGTAGTGCCACTTGACCTGACTCGTACGTCATCACTTGTCACCATGCGCAAGCAGGACGCTCTCTCGAGTCGGACGCAGACGGCAGAGTTTACTCTCTTTCCGGTGATGTAATAAAACTTTCTGTCATCCTTAAGGTGTCTGGTGTAAATGCTAGTGAAGGTGTTTTGTGGGGCGGGGAGTGTAGGCGCAAGTCTACGTGTAGGCAGCGTCTAATGCACTAGGCATAGTAGTGTAATAAAATGTCTGTAGAGCCTACAGATGCTCTAAAATGTGGCAGGACCGAAGTTCTACCTAACGGATTGGCTGATAAAAAATTAGTACACTGGTTCTGTACTTGTCAAAATTTTCTCTTCTGCGTACACCGGGCTGCGCACACTACATCCTAGTACGCTGACCTGCTAGCCTATTCCGCGCTTAAAGTTCCCGATGTAGAGGCTCCTGGGTGCTGTTCACGAGAGAGCCCAGCTGTAAACTGGAGGTTAACGGACTTAAGGGAAAGATGCCCTGCAAATGAAAGTTGACAAAGTGTGTTACCGAATAAACTCTCCTAGGTTAACAAGTACTGCCACTTCGAAAACGACACTCAGGCTTTCGATGGCTATCTCTAGCATCGTCGTCAGAAGTGATAAATCACCAGGTCTACCATAGTGTTCCGCTTATATAGAGACAACTGTAGCTTTTGGAACCAACCAGTGAGAGCCGAAGTTGCACAACTCACAGCAGATTAGGTCCATCGCGGCACCAGTGATCTCAAGTTCGAAACTGCCAGTCTCTCCACCATACAAGTGTCAAACATCCGTCTTTGCTTTCATTCAAATGGCGCTAAGCACTATGGGACTTAACTTTTGTCCCTAGAACTTAGAACTACTTAAACCTAGCTAACCTAAGAACAGCACACACATCCATGCCCGAGGCAGTATCCTAACCTGCGACCATAGCTGGCGCGCAGTTCCTGACTGTAGCGCCTAGAACCGCTCGGCCACTCCAGCCGGCTTTGCTTTCGTCTGATATCCAAGGCTGACCCCCCATGACCTACTGTGCTCGCCTGGTATCTGTTAAAATTGTTGCTGTTTAATCTAATCTCGGCTACCTCGTTTGTAATGGATGCCCCATATGATGACACATGAGCCAGACTCATTGTATTTACGTCCGTTTCCCAATCGGTGATCAGCTATAGCCGACTTCACAAGTTCCGTACGGCGCTCCGCAATAGTGCGAACTGTTTGACCTACGAATAGACTCGCAGATGCTGCTACAATCTCCGAGGACACCATACACACGGAGCATTCGAAGAGCTATGGCGTCTTTAACGGGATGTAATATAGTCGTATGCTACGGCTGGGCTGAGGCACTGGTCTCAGACCACGTCTTGTCAGCACAAGCCGTAACTTGCTGCCCGTTGACCCACAGTATGCCAGGAAAGCCTCTTCTGATGATTCACAAGGCACCCTTCGTCAGTTTCTCGTGAAATCGTCTTTATTGCCTCCCTTGTTGTAAGTATTCACCTTCAACACACGTCTCAAATGCCGCAAATCCTATTGTAAGCGGCCATCGTCAAAAATAATCTTTGCTCTCTGTATTAATGTTTTCAGAACTTCTTTCTTGCGTAGAGGGTGGAGAAAACTACTGTAGAACACTACATCAGTGTTTTGTGTTTTCTCATTCAAAATGTATAAAATATTCTACCATGAACCGACGGAAGAGTCATCAATGAAAACTATTGACATTCCAGTACCGAGCTCGGTTTCTGTACACTGAATGAGCTAACCAGCTTCCTGCCCTCCGCTCAACTACAACATCCAACAAGGTAGCTTGCCATCCTTCTCCATTTTGAGAGCAAATCTTGTATTGGGGTGGGTGTTTATTTGATCAACGAACCGCTAACGTGCCTTTTAACCATGAGAACATATCAGGAAGGTATGTAAGGAGTACAGCTATGGTTGATGTCATATCATATCGACACTGCACTTCTTACTTACCGTTGAGTTCTAGAAGTTTCTGAGTCACGCGCACCTGTTGTATGAGGGAGCATTGTCTTGCTGTATAATGAAAACAAAGCCTTAGCGCCAGCCGGCCGCGGTGGTCTCGCGGTTCTAGGCGCGCAGTCCGGAACCGTGCGACTGCTACGGTCGCAGGTTCGAATCCTGCCTCGGGCATGGATGTGTGTGATGTCCTTAGGTTAGTTAGGTTTAAGCAGTTCTAAGTTCTAGGGGACTGATGACCACAGCAGTTGAGTCACATAGTGCTCAGAGCCATTTGAACCATTTGAACCTTAGCGCCAGCGGTCACTCGCCCTCTTTGCGCGTGCAATGTCGTGTCTGGGAAACCAGTAATTGTCGTGGAGAAATATGTTCATAGTAGAAACTAACTGAAAACGCTTACAGGATCGGTGATTACCTATTTAATTAATGTGTAAACGTAACGTAGCAATGGCTGCTTCAGTGTGAATGTGAAACCAAAATAACTGTTAAACGAAACCGAATGCCCGTTGCCTTGTTAGGGAAGTGTCTTAACTACACACGGAATAGTAAACCAAAGTAATTTGACTTGTACTGTTATCATGTCAACGTTACATATTTGTATTAGGCACGTCGTCAGGTTTACTTCGTAACAAAGCGTGTACCCTCAGGAAAGCCACCAAACTCGAGTGCCAGTCTGATAGACGGAAAATATATGTTATCAAAGCTAAACAGACAGGGTCAGTAAATTTACATCCGTCTCCGCCACAGGACGCAGTTCACATACTATCACCGTAACAACAGGAAAAAAGAGTAGGTTTACAGGTGTCAGGAACGTACCGTAGGAAGCAAGACGGACACAGCGTCGCAGAATTCAGAGCCTGCTTCTCAAAGTGCTTCATGGAGAATGCACGACTGTCGGAGACTGTGGTGACCGCATTGCTGTGCTTGACTAGGGTTGCCAGGTGTCCCGGATTTCCGGGACAGTTCCGGTTTCAGAATAAGGAAATCGGTGTTCCGAGAAATACTTTCGGGACGACAGTTTGTCCCAGCATTCATTTAAATATTCTCATACCATCTATTATTCTCCAAATTCTTGAGTGGATCTTTACTTCAAGCCCAGCTGTCAAGTTATATAACGAAGTGTTTATTATCGCTGCTAACGCGCTTAAGCGTAAGTTTAAGCTTTGGTTTAAGCTTTGGTTTAAGCTTTGTCTGAGTCTTATCGTGGTTAATTTGTTACTGAAGGGTTTGATTGTTTCATGTGAACTCAAAATGCCAAAGGGGAAGTGTTCATTCGAATAAAAATATTCATAAGAATGGTTATTGATAAAACGAAGGAGACAAAAAATGGCTCTGAGCACTACGGGACGTAACAGCTGAGGCCATCAGTCCCCTAGAACTTAGAACCACTTAAACCTAACTAACCTAAGGACATCACACACATCCATGCCCTAGGCAGGATTCGAACCTGCGAACGTAGAAGCAGCGCGGTTCCGGACTCAAGCGCCTAGAATCACTCGGCCACCGTGGCCGGCGAAGGAGACATAACTATATATAAGTAAGGTTCGCAATATGTAAGTGTTATGTTTCCATTGCACATAGGGGAAGGGCAGATGTTAAGGATCATTTAACTAGCGTAATGCATTAATGAAACTTATACTGTTCAAGTGCTTCAAAAAAATGGATAGATTCCATTACCCGTGCTTTCGCAATTATTCTCTGTGCAGTTCGAAATGAAACACTACAGGCCTATGCTGTAACAGTCTGCCTGCAGTGCCAGTAAGATTTCGCCTCTTCTGGTATTGTCTTTGAGGTCGCGAAGAAATTCTAAAAAGGTATTTTGCTTACGGCTCGCTTTGTTTGGTTCCTCGAGTGTTGAAACAGTCATCTTAACTAACAGACAAAAATAGCAGCTCTATCTGACGAACTTCACTGCTCTCTACGCAAACGTACCGTACATATCCATTCAGCGAACACGTGAGTGAATGATGGATAATGGATAGTAACAAAGTTGCAAAGCCGTGACAGCAGCAGGATGTATGAAGTACACCGAATGGAGCTGACCGGCAAAACAGTAAATGTAAAAACGTATCTTTGCTTTAAATCTTTTATTCTGCTACATCACGCATCACGTAGAGCATCCGAAAATTTCTTCTCCCCTCTTCCTCTTCCTCTTTGATACGACTACAGCCGCAATAGCACCTACTTCTTCCCCGTCGAATATAGTGTAACTCAGTGACCGAAGGACAGCTGTTATTTGAGGTGCCTGGGCAGGGGACCTGCTCATGTGAGCCACTTCTCGATTACCGTGAGCGGCTCGCTATAGCGTTTCGCAATCTCCTGACCAGAACAGAAATTTTTTTAGGCTTAAGAGATGTGTCCCGGTTACTGCTTCTCAAACTACATTAACTTTATATTCAGTTTAAGAGAAATGTTCCGATCTGTCAGACAGAAATTATGGCAACCCTATGGTTGACTAACGAGGTGTGGTCTCTCAGACCGCGCAAGAATTTTCGGACTCGCTCTCCAAGGTAATTTCTGGCTGAGACGCGGAGTGCTACTATTCTTCACTACCTTCCTCAATTCGTCAACTCTATAATGTTTACATTCTGTTGCCTTCTTAATTTGTTGCTGACACTTGTTGGGAGCTCCTAGACCGCACCTTGTAAACTACGTACCTGTTTTCTTAGTATGGAACAAAATGTGATCACAGGAATATGTCAATTGGAACGATCGTAAATTTGATGAAGTTACTGCTCGGTGAGTAAAGGAACATGTCAGTGATATAGATCAGAAATAGAAGAAAAAAACGACGATTTTTCTACAGCCAATGATCACAACCCTGCTGGCAAGCAAGAGTATCATTCAGAGGAAGAACTTCAGGACAATGGTGTTGGACACCTTCCTGTTTTTTCAATAAAATATTTAGTGTCAGTTAACATCAAATATGTTCTGAGTGATGATACAGAAAAATGTAGATCCCAGAAGTGAATGTCAGTTTTGCAGACTTTATTTTTCCTACTGAGGGCGATTTTTATGTACAAGTTTAAACCCTGGAATTTAGTCTTATTATTATTTAGTAAAAATTTGCCTGCTACAGAGATATTATAAATTTTCAGAATAGAAAACTCAGTTCTCTGACATTTTGTTTATGTGTGCTGTTTAAAAAAGCCGCAAGAAAGCCAGTGATTTTGAGTGACAGAAAGGAAAATTCTGCAGGCTTTATTTACTTCAATAAAATCAAAATAAATTATGAATAATCCGCCTCGATTGCGAAAATTCCCGGTGTTTACCCAGGTTTCAACGTGGATAACCACGCCTTCTTCAGATCAAAATAAAAAGCAGGTTGCCTAAATGGGCATGGTCAATTTCTAAAATGAACACCCACAACGGCAGGTCCCCATAACATTTATTAACATTACACGGTACATCCGTGCATAACTGGATTGAAAAAAAAAAAAACTGTTTGTCAACGAAGCAAAGATGCATCTCTTGCTGACATAGTTTCTCTGAAAACGTTTTATGTCTTGTATAATACAATTAAAAGTAACACCGATTTTGAATTCGTAGGTTTTTTCGTTTTCAGACGATTCCAGGGGAAACTATTTGGTCAAAATATACCATTCTTTCGCATCACAGCTTGACCATGAAGTGGCCATCTTTTCATTATTTGTCATATTTGTTATGAGTCTTCCAAGTTAAGTAACTTATTACCTGTTGTTCAAAGAATTTGCAGTGCATTGCGAATGCCAAGTTTAACATTTTAATGTTCGGATAATAAGTTACCGTCTCTTTAATCTAAAAATAGATGATCAATACAGCTAGCAGCTATCTCTGTGTAATGTCTTGTCTGTGTAGATGTGTATCTCTTGTCTTTAAGATCCCTTCACCTTCACAAATAAGTCTATACAGTAAAGTAAGGCCCTTCCAGTTCTTGGCTGATCCGTGATAAGACAGGCGAAAAATTATACTAATGGAGGATTATTAGTATTATCTCTATTTTCATTCGCTCTATCTCTTTCTCTCCTTTATCTTTGTATAGTTTTTAATATAAGATTTCTTACGTGATATAGTGATAAAAAGAATCAGCCAAACAGAATCTTTGGTGGAGTCCTTCGTCTTGGTATCAGCGGCTGGCTTGCTGTAAGAGATCTTTACATTTATTATTACTGTTAGACACTGCAGTCAGTCACTCGGGAGTATCAATCGTTTGGACAATTTGTTCCTTTTACGAAAGATTGCGAATTCCAGATGTGTACGAAGCCTTTTTGGACGATTTAACACAGCCTCAGAGATTTCAGGCTCTCTTCGACACAGCTGAAACTTCCCTACTAATTAGAGGGTCAACGTGATGATTCAGAAAAAACTCATTCGTTCATTCACTGTAGAACAAAAAAGTCACAAACGTTATTTATGGACGAAATCGTGTATTAAATCCATCTCCATTACATGTCCAGATCTCCGGTGATTCCACTGCTTAATTATTTTCGTTTTACCATCCCTTTCTCTTCAATACAAACCGCTAGCGGCACAAATGTTAATTGGCTCGCTTTAGCGAGAAGAAAAGCAGAATATGTATCTCTCAAAAACACGTCAATCCCTCAACAGATACTCCAGAAGCTGTCCTAGTTACCACTCCAACAACCATGTTATTTCAAAGAATAAATGTATTAGAAAATGATTTGGCGTCGACGAGGTGTCGCCGCATATATTTGCGAGAAAATCAGATCAGATAATATTTCCTAAGTGAATGAATGTGGATGGTTTGATTGAAAGTGATTAATTGGTGCGTGGTAGAGCGTATTTGCTGTGGGGACATTACACAAGTACGTTTTGATACTCTGTGGGAAGCAGGAATTGGCCTCTGAAATTGTTGTATTTTTTCGAAACGTGTTCCCTAACAATCTCTTGAAGTCTTTCGAAATTTTCTATAGTCTCCCACAAGAAATTTCTGAATCCCATTCCGTCCTCTATTTTCAACGCGTCAAGAAAACATTGCCATTCTCTATTTCCTTCTGTAAGACGCCCAGAGTGCACCATTGTTTATGAGCAGTAGGCTAGTTTGCGGTTGGTGCATTTTAGGTTATACATTACTGCGTATAAAATGTAGCTAACATATCGAAATACTTTTCCGTGATTACCAAAAAACCTGTATCTACTTCTCACCAGTGGAGACGTGTTTACCAGTGTTATGTACAACTTGGAAGTGTCCAAAGAAATAATATCTGAATATGTTTAAGGCGCGTCCAAATTGAGTGTGTCTTGCCAAACATGTCCTGCCTGTTGTCGGTACATCCAAGGAAGCGGAGTGTTTGCACATCCATAGTTCGAGCAGGTTTGCACCATACCACCAAGAGCTGTGCATAGGTGCCCCGTATTACGCATAATGGTACTCCAGTTGGAGCGCATGAAGGGTCGCAGGAGAAGCGAGCCAGGATTTCAAGGTTTTGAGTGGTACATTTATTGTGCTGTACCGTCATTTAAGAAAATAGTTTAAAATCCGTCTGCAGTGTTAAAAAGTAAGGGAATGCACGGCGGAAACTATCTTTCCAGTGAACTGCTTGCTGGTAGAAATGGGTAGTTCGAAATTGTTTATCGAATTTCGTGCCAGGACTTTGAACATTTATTGTATCTGAATCACAAATGACGGACCCTAATGTGGCTCTTTCTGGCAACTGGAGATTCACTTGAGAGTTATTCAAGGTATCCAAAGTAGCAATGATTATCATCGTGGTTTGTGTATTTTCTTCGCTTTATTGGTTTTGCAGACAGCATCCTTCTCGAACCATTAATCGCCATTTTGTTTTTGTTTTTATGTGAGAATTATTGCCCTTAGGGTACTACAGTAACAGCTCTTTCTCTATAAAGATCTATAAGTTGTTCAGTTTCCTTGTGGTTCCAGTCCATGCTTTACGAGCACACACTGTGGAAATGCGAATACAGTCACGGGGTCACCGCAGCTGCGAACAGAAAGCCATTTATGAAACACGTGGAGTGTGACATGTCATGCCGTATTCTGCGTGACAATGCTGAGTTATATTCACTTGTCGCGTATCACTGACTCACATCAGCACTTGCGAAGTTCTGCATCATTACGGGTATGTTTCAAAACACATGCGAGCACTAGTTGCAAGATGCAATGTCGCGAACTCAACACAACGTCACGAACGCGAGACAATGAGTTGCAATCCAGACGCAGCCCTGCCGTAGTGAGTTGCAGTTCTGAAATCAGATCGTATTGGGCTTAAGGCTACTGCAGCGTACGATTTTATTATCTCCGTCTCTCTCTTTCTCGGATGTAAAGACGGTGCTGCTACCCTGGACAGGTCTTTGCTTTGCCAGGTAATATATAGCCAGTGTTAACTTCCGTGTTAAGCTTGCCACGAACGAAGAAGAGCAATAATACTACATTGATGATTCTGAAATTGCGTCCATGTGCAGCTAAATAAATGTCATGAACAGCACTTAAATGTGTTTATAGTTCAGGTTACTGAAAGTGCTTCATAATGAGGCTAAACGTGTAAGGCAAAATATAAGCTGCATTAATTCAGTTGCAAATAGACGTAACCACGAACTCATCAATACAGCAGACATCAGTTGCCGTATATTGTTATATTTTCGCGATCCTTTCTTTAAAACTGCATATTAGTGTGTTCATTGTTCTTAAGACCTCGTACTTCGACAATTTTTCCTTCTTTCAGGAGCCAAGCCAACTGAAAAAAAGGTCACACAAACCAGCTCCTTGTGACGAACACGCATGACAAGTAAGAACACTCGTTGCTGTATGTTCTTTACAAATGGAATTGGAACAATTCATGTGGTCTGATATGCTAAGAATTTGCATACGTTTAATCATATGTGCTTTTGTAAGTACCATAGTTGTGTTAGGAATCTTCTCCTTGGCATTAAGTCATTCGTCTTCATCTTGTATATTATTTGTGCATTTATCGCCCCTATGGTCAGCAAGGTGAAAACAGCATAAGGGGCCAGAGTATTCCGATTTCAGATGGTCGAGAAGATCTACGCCGCCTTTTGTAAGATTTTAGAATGTAATCACTTCAGGTTTATTTGACTCGCCACTGTCCGCATCTATACTATCGTCTCTATGCATGGCAGATATCCTTAGTGCAATCTTTTTCTTCACTTTTGCCCTATGATGATATGGTTGGAGACCGTGGCTGTTATTTGAAGACAAGTGTTGATGGTGTTAATGATACAATCTTGCTTTTTGATGGTACAAATAATGAAATTGATACATTAGCAGCAGATCTAAGTAAAATGAACAAAAAATATTAAATTCACAGTTGAACATGAAACTAATTAAATGTTAACTTTCTGGACCTGAAGATTTGTAATAGTAACCATAAACATCAATTTAGTATTTATAGAAAACCTACCACCACAGATGTCAGTATTGACAACTCATCTTGCCATCCCCACCAACAAAAAATGGCATATTCCAGAGCCATGGTACATCGGATTAAAAAAGTACCAATAAGTGACACAGACTAAAAAAATGAAATCAATATAGATAAAACAGTTGCTCATAATAACGAATATAAACCCATAATAATAGAAACATCCCACAACAAAATGCAAACAAAAACCACAGCTCCACTTAACAGCAATCCACGCAACATGCACTCCAAACCACACTGTGCCACAAAAGCAAAACCTAAATATGCTTCTCTCCCATACATAGACCTACTGTCATACCAAATAGCAAACTTATTTAAAAAGAAAAATATCACAATAGCTTTTCCACAAATAATAAATTATAACAAAAACTCCTCCAAGAGCCCCTACAGGAAATGAGAAATGTACACGCTCAAATATGATACATTACCAAAATTCTACATTGAAGCGACAGCCCCAATTTTTGAAGTGAGATACAAAGAACACATTGATGCTTTAAAGCTTGGCAACTTGAACAAATCTGCATTTGCAGCCCATATTGCTGAAGAAAACCAGTCAGTAAGAAACACTGAGAACAACTTAAAAATTTAACATCTAGCAGGAAACGGATACACTATGAATATACTGAAAGAAACAGAAATACACACACACACACACACACACACACACACACACACACACACACACACACACACACGCACGCACGCACACACGCACAAACACACAAACAGCACCCCAGACTATATCCTTAACGAACAAACTGAGTTGGCTAACACCCCTTTCCTGAAAAATTTCCAAAAATTATTTTCCACCTTCCAAAGCAAATAGTATTCCTACACCTATCTGCAGATCAAGGAGCTAATTTGTATGTTACTACAATTCTCATGATGCTAAATTTAAATAAATAATGTACAGCTTTACCCATGTATATGATAAAATCTTTGACATGGAACATCTTTATAATTAGTGTAGCTGTATTCGCTCTAATATTCACAGAATCGATGTCTGTCTGTACTAGTGTAAAAGGCGTTTCAGTTCCATAAGTGAATATATGATCTAGTTCCAAACATGGGGCATCTTTATAATTTTACGATATATCATAGCATCTTTGACACTCATACGTTTGTAAACACTTTGTGTCTATCAAAACATGCGGTGCATGTTAAAAGTCTGTTCTGTGACATATCTGAAGTGTTCGGTGATACAAATTTACGTGTGCAATGGTAGAAATGTGGTGGAAATGTATTCACTGACAAATCTGAAGCACTCTATTATACAAGATTATGTGTGCAATCATGGGAATGTGGCGAAAACTACGAACGTCGTCTGGTGGACAAAAGCTATGAAAAGAAGTACTCCAAACCGACATTTCACGTGAGTCACATCCCATTGCAAATGTGTAACACAACCATGTGTCTGACGTGCTTATAATTATGTATTATTTATGTTTTAGGACAACTAATCAATAAAAAACGAACCACATGTTATAATGAAAATGTGGAAGCCGTCTGAAGATGAATTGTAATGATTCGAAACTGTTAACGCTATCTTCTGAATAAAGGAACTTAAATTTGTGGCTGCTTGCTATCTCAACACCATCAACGTCAATATTTTCCTGTTTCTTGTTCGGAACATATTAGCAAAGGAGACAATGATTGTTACTTGTCTTCTCTCCAAACGCGAAAATGCTGCTGTTTATTGATCTACCCTTCACAGACAGAAGTTCAGACAAAGGAAAGCAAAACATTGTTTGTGGGGATGTCAACGTAGATTTTCTGAAAGAGTCAGATAGAAAACTTGACCATGAAGTATTGCTTGGTTCTTTCAATTTGACATCAGTTATTGATTTTCCTACTCGGGTGGTACAGGAAAGCAGCACACTGATAGATAACGTTGTCATAGACCAAGATAAATTTAACCAATTAAAAACTTTTCCTGTTAAGATTGATCTGTCTGATCATGATGCACAGTTAGTTACAGTATATGATATAGCTCCATACAGTAATGCAAAACTAAATAAACTTGAACAGAAATGACAGAATCCGTAAAAATTGGTATTTTGGAACGTTCTATCATCATATTGTAATAATTATCTTAGCAGTTTAATCCCGGTATCCATAGACAAGCAGTCAAGCCTAAAGTATATGTGGGTTCGATGTTCATCTTGAATTGTTACTTTAGGCTTGACTGTTTGTGCTTTCGTTGTAGAATTCACGGTATCCGGATACTGATGGCTACAGTACGCTAATATTGATTGTTTGTACATGTAGTCCATAAGCGGCTTGAATATGGCTTACTGAAAACCCGAAACTGGCTGCCAAAATGAAATAAAATAACTTCTCAACAAGTACGGCTGTTCGGCGATTTTCGTTGTTAAACATTTGACCAGCCGCTGTCCCGCGTCCACAGTGGACCAACAGAGACTAAGAGGTTTGATCTTACATAAAATCCGTAAGCGGTTCGAAATCACCTATTCAGTCAAAACGGAAAATAGCAGAAAGAACGCCGCAATACTGAATTCGGTCTTCCGAAATTGTTCCTCTGCGGAAGATCATAAGTATCTCCGTTCAATCGTCGTACGAAGTTTGGAGTGGAAGATGTTGAGATAACCGGTTGCGGAATAGAAAAACAACTTCAATCCCTTTCTAGCGGAAAGACATCAGGGCCAGATGAGATACCTGTTAACATTCTACAGAGATTATGCAAAAGAGCTTGCTCCCCTTCTAGCAGCAATTTATGGTAGGTCGCTGGAGCAAAGAAGGATACCTAGAGACCGGAAGGAAGCTGTGATCATCCTGGTTTTCAAGAAGTGTCGTAGGAGAGATGCTCATTATTATACGCCTACATCGTTGACGTCAGTCTGTTGCGGAATTACGGAAAATGTTTCATGATCATGTATTTTGACGGTTTTGGAGAAGGAAAATTTCCACCATAAAAAACATCAACGAGAGAGCCTGCGAAACTCAGTTCGCTCTGTTCCTCCATGGAATCCGCAGAGCTGTAGACATCGGTGCTCAGTTTGATGCTCTGCACCTCAACTTCAGGAAGACATTTCACACTACCCCGCAACACCTTTTCGTGAAAAAAATACAAGCTTTCCGAGTATTGGGTCAGATTTACGACTTACTTGCAGATACAAATCGACGGGTTACTCTTAACGTAACAAAACAGACAAATGTAAAGGTAATTTCGTGAGTACGCTAAGGAAGTGTGACCATTACCGATTACAACGTATATAAATGATATAGCAGAATGCATGAGAACCTCTTTATGGCGGTTCGCAGATGAAGCAGTTATCTGTACGAAGATAGTAACGGCAAAAGACAGTTGCAGTTTGCAGAAGGACCCACAGAGGATTTATGAATAGTGCAGTGACTGGCAGTCGACCCTTAACTTAAATAAATGTAACATTGCGTACACGTAGGACCAGTAATTTACCACTGCAAAACTAGAAGACACCAAGCCCTTATTGGCTTTTCCTTTTGCACTTTTTTTCCATTTTTGCTATTCACTCGACATGATCTCGGTGTGAGTGGGCTAAATAGGGTCATGGAGTAACATGTGATCGAGTACTGACAGCACTAGCTTCATTTACTCTAATTATATTGGGTGCCGGCTCTGGTCTAGTTTCTACAATATTCTAGTGAATCTACACTCCTGGAAATGGAAAAAAGAATACATTGACACCGGTGTGTCAGACCCACCATACTTGCTCCGGACACTGCGAGAGGGCTGTACAAGCAATGATCACACGCACGGCACAGCGGACACACCACGAACCGCGGTGTTGGCCGTCGAATGGCGCTAGCTGCGCAGCATTTGTGCACCGCCGCCGTCAGTGTCAGCCAGTTTGCCGTGGCATACTGAGCTCCATCGCAGTCTTTAACACTGGTAGCATGCCGCTACAGCGTGGACGTGAACCGTATGTGCAGCTGACGGACTTTGAGCGAGGGCGTATAGTGGGCATGGGGGAGGCTGGGTGGACGTACCGCCGAATTGCTCAACACGTGGGGCGTGAGGTCTCCACAGTACATCGATGTTGTCGCCAGTGGTCGGCGGAAGGTGCACGTGCCCGTCGACCTGGGACCGGACCGCAGCGACGCACGGATGCACGCCAATACCGTAGGATCCAACGCAGTGCTGTAGGAGACCGCACCGCCACTTCCCAGCAAATTAGGGACACTGTTGCTCCTGGGGTATTGGCGAGGACCATTCGCAACCGTCTCCATGAAGCTGGGCTACGGTCCAGCACACCTTTAGGCCGTCTTCCGCTCACGCCCCAACATCGTGCAGCCCACCTCCAGTGGTGTCGCGACAGGCGTGAATGGAGGGACGAATGGAGACGTGTCGTCTTCAGCGATGAGAGTCGCTTCTGCCTTGGTGCCAATGATGGTCGTATGCGTGTTTGACGCCGTGCAGGTGAGCGCCACAATCAGGACTGCATACGACCGAGGCACACAGGGCCAACACCCGGCATCATGGTGTGGGGAGCGATCTCCTACACTGGCCGTACACCTCTGGTGATCGTCGAGGGGACACTGAATAGTGCACGGTACATCCAAACCGTCATCGAACCGATCGTTCCACCATTCCTACACCGTCAAGGGAACTTGCTGTTCCAACAGGACAATGCACGTCTGCATGTATCCCGTGCCACCCAACGTTCTCTAGAAGGTGCAAGTCAACTACCCTGGCCAGCAAGATCTCCGGATCTGTCCCCCATTGAGCATGTTTGGGACTGGATGAAGCGCCGTCTCACGCGGTCTGCACGTCCAGCACGAAGGCTGGTCCAACTGAGGCGCCAGGTGGAAATGGCATGGCAAGCCGTTCCACAGGACTACATCCAGCATCTCTACGATCGTCTCCATGGGAGAATAGCAGCCTGCATTGCTGCGAAAGGTGGATGTACACTGTACTAGTGCCGACATTGTGCATGGTTTGTTGCCTGTGTCTATGTGCCTGTGGTTCTGTCAGTGTGATCATGTGATGTATCTGACCCCAGGAATGTGTCAATAAAGTTTCCCCTTGCTGGGACAATGAATTCACGGTGTTCTTATTTCAATTTCCAGGAGTGTATGTGCGTGGCCGCTCTGCGAGGAGTGGAGCACGTTGGAGAGTCATCTGTGGTCAGGCCAAAGCGTGCCAGAAGGCGGCCTCTCGTTGACAATAGTTAGATGCGGACAGAGGCGACCCCTGGGGAATGGTCTGTAGTACGCCTCTTTCATCCGGTGCGTAGAGGCTATCAGCTGGTAGAAGTTTGGAGCGACTGGATGGCGCCTTGTGAAATAACTTTACTGCTGAGGACGGCGTGCCGTCTCAGCACCAGGTATGTGCACTGCGAGGTTGGCGTTCTCAGAACTTGATATCCGACACCAAGAAGTGTCTGATAGGCGTCACACACAGACGCTGTTTTGCAGTTCTTGGGTGCAGTTTCTGACACCTCTGTCCTCTCGCCCGTGGGTAAAAAGGAGCGAGATGATTGGAGGACTGCAGATAGTTTGTGACGCCATAGAGCGCCGCTCAAATTTGGGGGCAAGTCTCTTCTCTGGAGCTGGATTTTGGGTGGTGTTTTTGGAGGCGTTTTACGCAGCGTACGGTATCGAAATGATTGGCACAGAATCCGGTCCAGAGCCAACATTGGAAGTATACGAGCGTGGAGGGGCCAAGGCGCGTTAACTTTCCATAGTTGGTGCACAGAGTGGAGTTGTTCATGCAATCTCATCTGGGCCGCCAGAGAAAGAGGTCGTGGCGTCTCTTCTGGACCAAGAGAGAGATAGTGTTTCAACACGGATTAGAAGACCAAATTCGTGGTCGAGAGATTACCGTCACTGTAGCCTGGACAGAGTTCTGCAGATCCCATTCGAAATTGTCTGTTGGAATAAATGCTCTTCCGTGACTTGTCGGTAAATTATCCGTGGTCTCAGCTCGTAACCGAGGTCGGCAATCCTGTCTGCTGTCTACACAGCATCCCAGTGCTGATGGCTGTCTACCCACAACGCAACTTCACAATCTGTTAAAAGTATTCGCAGCATCGACAACGTAGGGATTAGTTTATTCATGCTGATGCTCTCAGCTACGTGCACCATCGCAATGTGGCATCATCAGGCATTATTTGCATGTGTGAAACTATAGACGAGTAATATTACTCGACGACTGTACCATATGGTAGTCCACAATTCATCCTCAGATGCCTTCTTTTTGGCATTTATATTAAGAATCATCGGGTTTTATCTTGAATTATCACTGTGTCCTAAGATAATAAAGGTCCTAGTGATACCAAATCTGATTATCATTTCAATAGTTAAGGTACGACATTTAATATCATTTTCTTGTGCTATACATTTCTGGGGCATAGGAATTAATGAAGTTATCACTAAAATAAATTATGATCCATGTGTCAACTCTTGATCTGTCCATGTGGAAGCCCAAAAAATTTCTGTACCGTTAATTACTGTCCATTATGAAAGAGTAAAACTGCCAGCTCAAGGGTGGGGGGATAGATTTCACTTTTCTTTCAGGTAAAAAAAAAGTATCGTATGAGTAGGGCCTCCCGTCGGGTAGACCGTTCGCCGGGTGCAAGTCTTTCGATTTGACGCCACTTCGGCGACTTGCGCGTCGATGGGGATGAAATAACGATGATCAGGACAACACAACACCCAGTCCCTGAGCGGAGAAAACCTCCAACCCAGCCAGGAATCGAATCCGGGCCCTTAATATTGACATTCTGTCGCGCTGACCACGCGGCTACCGCTGACGGACTCCTTTCAGGTACAGATTCATATGAAATCAGATAAATATCCCACCTCTCCAACTCAACAACTCATTAACTATGCTATCGACAGCAGATCGGTGGGAACAACAACTACCGTGAAATTTCGTGGAGTTTCTATCCAGAGCGGCCTTCAACGGAATGACACATCAAACAAACAGAAGGAGAATCAGATGCCAGACTGAGATTCATACGAACAATCTTAGCGAAATATATTTCATCCACCAAAGAAGTGGCTTACAAGGCCCTTGTTCGACCGATTCTTGTATATTGTCCAACAAACTGGGGCCCTTATCAGATGGGATTGGCATACGAGATAGAGGAAATCCAAAAAACAGAACGTTACAGAGATTCTCAACACACTCCTATGATACACATTAAATGTATTACCAATTGCGAATAATGACAACCATCAGCTGTAGAATGGAATGACGACATTGCAAACATGTGCCGGATCGGGACTCGAACCCGGATTTCCAACTTGCCGCGAGCGATCGCCTTGCTATTTGGCTATCTGTGCGCGACTCACGGCCACATCCAAATGTGTTGTCAACCGTATGTCTACAGTCTGTGCTCGTACATCCATTGTGTGTATTCCCGTACAGGTCAGACATTGTACTTGAAAGTCGCTTGTCCGGTATCGCCAGAGAAATACGATAGTGCAGTGCCTGTGTTATTCTGATCTCGATGCAGCATGCATGCATGTTCAAAGGAACTTTGTCTCTTAATCAGAACAGTACAGGCACTGCAATGTCGCATCCAATGACACATGTTGCTAGAGAGGCGTTGTGCATCACGGAGAGGCTTAATGTTCAAATTTAGAGACAGTACTTTCCGGAAAGAGTGGGACAACATATTTCTTCCCCTCACATACCTCTCGCGAATGACCCAACGAGCCGCGCGGAGTGGCCGCGCGGTTCGAGGCGTCATGTCACGGAATATGGGGCCACTCCCGACGGAGGTTCGAGTCCTACCTCGGGCATCGGTGTGTGTGTATTGTTATTAGCATAAGTTAGTTTAAGTATTGTGTATGTCTAGGGACCGATGACCTAAGCAGGTTGGTACCTTAGGAATTCAAACACATTTGAACATTTTTTACCGAACGACAAAATTCGAGATTAGAACTACACTCCTGGAAATGGATAAAAGAACACATTGACACCGGTGTGTCAGATCCACCATACTTGCTCCGGACACTGCGAGAGGGCTGTACAAGCAATGATCACACGCACGGCACAGCGGACACACCAGGAACCGCGGTGTTGGCCGTCGAATGGCGCTAGCTGCGCAGCATTTGTGCACCGCCGCCGTCAGTGTCAGCCAGTTTGCCGTGGCATACGGAGTTCCATCGCAGTCTTTAACACTGGTAGCATGCCGCGACAGCGTGGACGTGAACCGTATGTGCAGTTGACGGACTTTGAGCGAGGGCGTATAGTGGGCATGCGGGAGGCCAAGTGGACGTACCGCCGAATTGCTCAACACGTAGGGCGTGAGGTCTCCACAGTACATCGATGTTGTCGCCAGCGGTCGGCGGAAGGTGCACGTGCCCGTCGACCTGGGACCGGACCGCAGCGACGCACGGATGCACGCCAAGACCGTAGGATCCTACGCAGTGCCGTAGGGGCCCGCACCGCCACTTCCCAGCAAATTAGGGACACTGTTGCTCCTGGGGTATCGGCGAGAACCATTCGCAACCGTCTCCATGAAGCTGGGCTACGGTCCCGCACACCGTTAGGCCGTCTTCCGCTCACGCCCCAACATCGTGCAGCCCGCCTCCAGTGGTGTCGCGACAGGCGTGAATGGAGGGACGAATGGAGACATGTCGTCTTCAGCGATGAGAGCCGCTTCTGCCTTGGTGCCAATGATGGTCGTATGCGTGTTTGGCGCCGTGCAGGTGAGCGACACAATCAGGACTGCATACGACCGAGGCACACAGGGCCAACACCCGGCATCATGGTGTGGGGAGCGATCTCCTACACTGGCCGTACACCTCTGGTGATCGTCGTGAGGACACTGAATAGTGCACGGTACATCCAAACCGTCATCGAACCCGTCGTTCTACCATTCCTAGACCGGCAAGGGAACTTGCTGTTCCAACAGGACAATGCACGTCCGCATGTATCCCGTGCCATCCAACGTGCTCTAGAAGGTGTAAGTCAACTACCGTGGCCAGCAAGATCTCCCGATCTGTCCCCCATTGAGCATGTTTGGGACTGGATGAAGCGTCGTCTCACGCGGTCTGCACGTCCAGCACGAACGCTGGTCCAACTGAGGCGCCAGGTGGAAATGGCAAGGCAAGCCGTTCCACAGGACTACATGCAGCATCTCTACGATCGTCTCCATGGGAGAATAGCAGACTGCATTGCTGCGAAAGGTAGATATACACTGTACTAGTGCCGACATTGTGCATGCTCTGTTGCCTGTGTCTACGTGCCTGTGGTTCTGTCAGTGATCATGTGATGTATCTGACCCCAGGAATGTGTCAATAAAGTTTCCCCTTTCTGGGACAATGAATTCACGGTGTTCTTATTTCAACTTCCAGGAGTGTAGTAAACAAGCTTACTGGCAACCATTCTTTGGGAAGAACATCCGTCATTGGAAATATGGAAGGGATGAACACCAAAAGTGCCGTCCATCACTGCCGTAAGATGGCATGCGGAATATTGATGTGGATGTAATAATAATTTAAAGGACGCGGATTTCCTTCAACGTCAATTTCAGCACCGGGTAACCACATCACATACCGCAACTGCGTCCCTAATTCGTGCGTTGTTTTCTGCACAAATGCCGCGTAAAAACGTCTGTGTAGCCTTAGCGTTACAGCCCCTCTTACTCCACAACTATGTAAGCGAACCGAGCTACGTACTTTCATACCTTCGGTTTTCGTTCTGCATGGCTTCGCGGCAAGTAGACCGGCATCGCCGTGAGCTTCCCTCTGCTTCAAGGGCACACAGGCCTTGTCTTTTCTCAAACGGCCATAAATAAGGGCTTCTGACCGACGCCTATGGCCTGAATGGCCGCTTTCTACGACAACATGGGGACGCTTACTCAGGGCACTTGGCCCGGCCCGCAGCTTCTTTGCTTCGATTACAAAAGACCGCCTGCTGAACTTGCACGCGGGTATTATAGTGAGCGACACAAAACTCTTGGGAATCTTGCGAAAGTCAGCGCTTTTTCACATGGGAACGCAATCAACATTTTAGCGGCCTAAACCCACAGGGCATTTCGTTGATTCACCGATATATCAATTCACACCCGTGCTACAAATGACACAACTCAAAATTCTTCATTTCCGAGTTTTTAATGTGACAGAGTTGGAGAAACGATACCTGACCAGTTAGCAAAACTGTGTTTCTTTGTTATGTTTAAGTAGTTCTAAGTTCTAGAGGACTGATTACCTTAGATGTAAGTTCCATAGTGCTCAGAGCCATTGGAGCCATTTGTGGATAGTTGTGTCATTTTTATTGTTTAGAGTGGGATCATAATAATAAGAAGAGAATTGCATTGTTAGTTGAGTCACAGTCGTTAGTCAAGACGTTCCGTCTTGGTTATGTTACCACAGCGTTAGCAGCGCGAAAAGCGGCCAGCATGCAACACTTCTGAATAGGACACCGCATGAGTGCCAATAATAACGTTTATATTGACGTGTAACATAATTTTAACAATAGAAAGTGTATGAAGCGACGTAAAAATCGACGATAACTAAAAACTTATATCACATTTGTGGTTATTTAATTTCGTAAGACCCTCGGAGATACGAAACGGTGCATTAAATGACAGTTCATTTACGATTCCCTTGCAACGGACAGACATTTGCTGTATAATGTCGAGTTCCTTTAATAATAAAAACTAAGTAAAATATTATAAAAACTACTGTGCAACATTAAGAAAGGTTATTAAAAAGTTATTAAAAAGTCCAGAAGCATGTGCATCATGTCTGAGATCAATACCTCTGATAACAAAATCAAAAAAATTTGGAATATCATCACAAGGGAGACAGGGCAACCAAGAGCACAGGATGACGGCATTACCATCAAAGCGACTGGAAACTTGATGAACAACAAGCCGAAAACATTTTGAAAATTTATTTTTTTTAAATGTTGTAGAGAAAATAGGATCTAAATGTTCATTAGAAGAAGCAAGGCAGTTAATGGAATAGGCCTTATCCACACAATTTGATACAACTGAAATTCCATCCACTTCTCCTTCTGAAATTAGGAAGATAATAAACTCTCTCAAGAAAAAAAGCTTACATGGAATTGATGGCATTTCCAGCAGGTTAATAAAAGCTTGTTCCCAAGAGATAAGTGGGATTCTTAACCACATATGTAATAGCTCTCTGAAGCAGGGTATTTTCCTAGATAGACTGAAGTTTGTTAAACCGCTGCATGAAAAAGGGGATACGTCTAATATCAACAACTACCGCCCAATCTCTCTTCTGACTTCCTTATCCGAAATTCTTGAAAAAGTAATGTATTGTACAGTAGCTTCACACCTTTGTAAAAATAAAATTTTAACAAAATTTCAGTTTGGTTTCCAGAACGGTTTTTCAACGGAAAATGATAAATATACTTTCACTGTTGAAATATTAAATGCTCTGAGTTACCGGAAGTCACCCTTTGGGATTTTTTGTGATTCTCAAAGACTTTTGATTGTGTAAATCATGGAAGACTTCCAGATACGCTCAGGTACTGTGGTATAAATGGGACAGCGCTCAAATGGTTTAAATCATACCTAACTGGAAGAGTGCAGAAAGTTGAAATAAACAGTTCACATAATGTGCAAAAAACTGGTGATTTCTCAAACTGGGGAACAATAAAGAATCGGATGCCGCAAGATTCGAGCTTGGGTCCTCTGCTGTTCTTAATATACACTCCTGGAAATGGAAAAAAGAATACATTGACATCGGTGTGTCAGACCCACCATACTTGCTCCGGACACTGCGAGAGGGCTGTACAAGCAATGATCACACGCACGGCACAGCGGACACACCAGGAACCGCGGTGTTGGCCGTCGAATGGCGCTAGCTGCGCAGCATTTGTGCACCGCCGCCGTCAGTGTCAGCCAGTTTGCCGTGTCATACGGAGCTCCATCGCAGTCTTTAACACTGGTAGCATGCCGCGACAGCGTGGACGTGAACCGTATGTGCAGTAGACGGACTTTGAGCGAGGGATTATAGTGGGCATGCGGGAGGCCGGGTGGACGTACCGCCGAATTGCTCAACACGTGGGGCGTGAGGTCTCGACAGTACATCGACGTTGTCGCCAGTGGTCGGCGAAAGGTGCACGTCCCCGTCGACCTGGGACCGGACCGCAGCGAAGCACGGATGCACGACAAGACCGTAGGATCCTATGCAGTGCCGTAGGGGACCGCACCGCCACTTCCCAGCAAATTAGGGACACTGTTGCTCCTGGGGTATCGGCGAGGACCATTCGCAACCGTCTCCATGAAGCTGGGCTACGGTCCCGCACACCGTTAGGCCATCTTCCGCTCACGCCCCAACATCGTGCAGCCCGCCTCCAGTGGTGTCGCGACAGGCGTGAATGGAGGGACGAATAGAGACGTGTCGTCTTCAGCGATGAGAGTCGCTTCTGCCTTGGTGCCAATGATGGTCTTATGCGTGTTTGGCGCCGTGCAGGTGAGCGCCACAATCAGGACTGCATACGACCGAGGCACACAGGGCCAACACCCGGCATCATGGTGTGGGGAGCGATCTCCTACACTAGCCGTACACCTCTGGTGATCGTCGAGGGGACACTGAATAGTGCACGGTACATCCAAACCGTCAATGAACCCATCGTTCTACCATTCCTAGACCGACAAGGGAACTTGCTGTTCCAACAGGACAATGCACGTGCGCATGTATCCCGTGCCACCCAACGTGCTCTAGAAGGTGTAAGTCAACTACCCTGGCCAGCAAGATCTCCGGATCTGTCCCCCATTGGGCATGTTTGGGACTGGATGAAGCGTCGTCTCACGCGGTCTGCACGTCCAGCACGAACGCTGGTCCAACTGAGGCGCCAGGTGGAAATGGTATGGCAAGCCGTTCCACAGGACTACATCCAGCATCTCTACGATCGTCTCCATGGGAGAATAGCAGCCTGCATTGCTGAGAAAGGTGGATATACACTGTACTGGTGCCGACATTGTGCATGCTCTGTTGCCTGTGTCTATGTGCCTGTGGTTCTGTCAGTGTGATCATGTGATGTATTGACCCCAGGAATGTGTCAATAACGTTTCCCCTTCCTGGGACAATGAATTCACGGTGTTCTTATTTCAATTTCCAGGAGTGTATATTAATGACTTGCCATTCTATATTCACGGAGATGATACAAGTATAGCTATCACACACAACAGACAAGAATTAACTGATGAAATTGTAAGTCATGTTTTTCAGAAAATCATTAAGTGGTTCTCTGTAAATGGGCTTTCATTTACCTTTTGCAAAACATCGTATGTACTGTTCCATACAGTAAATGGAATGACACCATTAATAAATTTTCGCAGTAAGTCGTCCTATTTTCCCCACTGCCATTTAGCGGAGATTCGTAAGCTTCAACCTACCGACATCTCACTACGTCGATAAGAGTCAGCAGAGAGTGATATTAAAATTTGAGACGACAATAGCCACACACCCAACAAACTTCTTTCTTTGAGCCATTAACCTAGTAATTGGCTTGATGCGGCCCACCATGAATTCCTCTCCTGTGCCAATCTCTTCATCTCAGAGTAGCATCTGCAAAGTGTGTACTCAGTTGTCCTCTGTTCTAAAGTTTTTACCCTATACAGCTCCCTCTAGTACCATAGAAGTTGTTCGCTGATGTGTCGTATCATCTTGTCTCTTCTTCTTGTCAGCATTTTCCATATGTTCCCTTTCCGCCGATTATGTGGAGAATCTCGTTATTTCTTCTCTTATAAGTCCATCTAAATTTGTGCATTCTCTGTAGTATCGAATCTCAAATGCCGCGATTCTCCTTCGTTGTGGTTTTCCCACAGTCCACGAAGGGCTCTAAACGTACATTCTAAGAAATTTCTTCCTCAGAGCAATATTTGATTCAACTAGAGTTCTCTTGGCCAGAGAATCCCTTTTTGTCTGTGGTAGTCTGATTTTTATGTCCTCCTTGCTCCGTCCGTCATGGGTTAATTTGCTTCCAATTAGCAGAACTCCTGTTTTGTGAACACCAATTCTGGTATTGAGGCTGTCGCTATTCTCATTTCTGCTGCTTCTCAAAACTTCTGTCTTTCTTCTGTTTGCTCTCAGTCCATATTCTATGTTCATTAAACTGTTCATTGAATTCGTCAGATCCTGTAGTTTCTACGTACTACACTGTCATAGTTAGTATCGGCCACCTTTTTTTAATTGAGTATAGTGATCAACGTCAACTATATAGTCATTACAGCATAGTCCTCGCCGAAGTGGCAACAATAATTCCCCAATCCACGTTGCGTTAGGCGGTGCACATGCAACGAGGTAGAGTTTTTAGTCAGCCTATTCAACGCCACTATTGCATGGCCTAGAACCCTAGATCATACCTTACCCGTACTGCGACGGTCCCAGATACTCTCCCCTGACGCCGTCCGGTAACATCACCCCGATCCAGCCTAATAGGTTGTGTTACGTAAACCATAAGAATTTATAAAGGACTATGTCGGACATCACACCTAAAACCTGGAAACTTAAGTATTTACTGACGACTATGTACGCCGACAAATAAAATACGCACACACAGCATACTATTAATATAAAATCTCTCATTTGCGTGCTATCTTTGTAACTGTGTCGCATTGTTGTCCACAGTGTAAGCAACATGGTTGTTTTGTCTATCTAATCTAGTTTACCCAACTAACTGTGGCAACTTACTCACTTAGTACTTATCTTACAAGGTAAAAGGTAGAGATTTTCACTCTGCAGTGAAGTGTGCGCTGATACGAATCTTCCTGGGAGATCAAAATTGTGTGCCGGACCGAGACTCGAACTCGGGGCCTTTGCCTTTCGCGGGCAGGTGCTCTACCATCTGAGCTAGCCAAGCACGACTCACGCCCGGTCCTCACAGCTTTACTTCTGCCAGTATCCGTCTCCTACCTTCCAAACTTTACAGAAGCTCTCCTGCGAACCTCGTTGTGAGGACGGGGCGTGAGTCGTGCTTGGGTAGCTCAGATGGTAGAGCACTTGGAAGCGAAAGGCCAAGGTCCCGAGTTCGAGCCTCGGTCCGGCACACAGTTTTGATCTGCCAGGAAGTTTCAAGTTAAAAGATGCTCGGAAGCTTATATCAGCTCCCACATGTTACGAAAGACTTGCGATACACTTAGCTTAGTATGCTGGTACGACGTGGGCCAGTACGAAATTCGTCCTTTAGTCGATTATATTGGGACTCTGCTTGACATGCTCCTGCACAAAACTTTTTAATAATTCTTGGGTTTCCGATAAAATCACATTGGCGCTAGTGAGCTAGTGAATATCTATGTAGTGGCGAAACATCTACTCAAACCAGCATCGACCTCCTCAGTAAAGTGCTACTTTGTCTCCTTAACTCGTATAATGTAACTGCATTCTTGACATATGTGTTAGTCATTTTTGTTGATTATGTTCAGAGCTTCGGTGCATCGTTTTGCTAACTGGTAGAAAATTGGACACTTTTATGTGTCTCATATGCCTATCCAGGGAACTGCTAATCTTCCGTTGACCCGAGTAGCCTGATGTGGAAAGTGAGAGTCCCTAGCAACTGTGACCATTAAGTAGATTAATTCCATTCCTAAAAGTAGACTTTGTCTGTCGCTGCCAGAGCACGCTATGGGATCAGCGAAGTTCTGTCGTTCCATACGACACTCGAATCGGCAGGATAAAGTAAAACACTGTACTTTCTCTGCACTCCTCTTGTCAGAAGTTCTGCAAATAAAAGCTTACTGGCTCCATGTTCACAATTTCCAAATTCCAACTTCAGACTTCACAGCTTTGAACATAATACCAGCTGTCAAGCATTAAAGCTTAACTTCATCTAGTGAAGATACGTTCTCAGTCGTTCTGCCTCCTCTTTGGTATCCAAATGTTCCTAACATTCACAATTCTAGGTATCAAGGCCTCTTCATACAGCTGGAACTTCTTATACAAGTATCCTGTCTTTCTTGATGTCCTTATGGAGTAGATTTCGTAGTGACACGATGCCGCTAGCTGCGAACCCAACAACCAAATTTTTGTCGTAGTCTGTCAGTCATAGATAGTAGGATTTGCGCTAGCCTTTATTTAGTATGGCTGTTTTTATGCTTAAGCATTGTGAGGGCATCGACTTGCACCCTACATCTACATCAATCTCCTCAAGCCACCTCATGATGAGAGGCGAAGAGGACCTGTGGTACCACTGATTCCCCCTCTCCTTCCCCCACCCTGTTTTGTTAGCAAATGGCGCGTGGAAGTAATGACAGTCGGTAAGCCTTTTTATTGGCTCTCATTTCTCGAATTTTCTCGTCGTGGTCATTACATGAGATGTATGTGGGAGGAAATAGTATGTTGTTCGAGTCTTCCCGGAAAGCATTCTCTCAAAATTTGAAAATAAACCTGTCCGTGACATACAACGCCTCTCCTGTAACATCTGTCAGTGGAGTTTGTTGAGCATCTGTGCAACCCTGTCCTGTTGACTAAACAATCCCGTGACGAAACGTGCTGCTATTCTTTCGATCCTGTCTCTCTCTTCTATCAGTCCTACTTGGTAAGGATTTCTTATTGATGAACAATACTCGAGAATCGCACGACTAAACGCCTTACGAGGTGCTCCCTTAGTGGATGAGCTGTATTTCCTTAAGATTTTTCTATGAATCTGAGTCTGTCATTTGATTCCCCTGTTATTTGTTGTATGTGGTCATTCTACGTAAAATCGCTCTGGATAGTTATTCCTAGACATTGTACGGTAGATATTATTTCAGAAGTTTCTCATCAATAATCTAGTTGTACAGTAGGGGCTTTCTTTTCCTGTGTACGAACAATATATTTATTTATGTTCAGGGTCAATTGACAGGGCCTGCGCAATTCATCAGTCCTCCGCAGATCATTATATAAATCGATACTGTCTTCTGGCATCGCTACTTTGTTATAGACAACCGTTGTAGGAAACGGCATCATCTGCGAACAGTCTTAAACAGCATGCGACGTTTTGTATTGCATCATTTATATACATTAAAAACAAAAGTGGTCCTAATGCACTTCCTTGGGGTGCTCCGGAAACTGTAATACCTTTACATGTGTCGATTTTATTCCATTAAAATGACATATTGTGTTGTGGCGGCAAGGAACTCTTAAATCCCAAATCTGGTCCCATACTCGATAAGCTCCTATTTTTTTCAGTCATTGCAAACTGCAGAGTAATTCGGGCAACTTTTCAGTCGTACTGTTTCTTATGCTGCTGAGGCGATGAGATTACCGTCGCCTTTTCTACCGATTTTGGTGATGTGCACTGCAATGTCACACACTTTTCTGCAGGGATAGTTCGCTCTAACTTTGAGCATTTAACACTCGCTGCCCACCCGTATCAGAGTCAGTACAGTCAACAGCGAACGCCATTTACTGATGCTCCTAGCAACCTCTTGTGAACTCCTGATCCCAGTTCGGAGCAGAGTGGGCATTCTTACTTAAATGAGCATTGTGTCGGGTTGCCTGGGACGCTATGGGATGGACAGGTGGCCACGCATTTAATCCTATATGATATATTCCACCTGACAAATTGAAAAACAGTCTCCCAAGCCACTATACATGAAGCTGTTTCTGTTGTCATAAAATTCGATCCAAGCTCTCCAACACTCATTCGTCACCTCATTATGAGGTAGACTCTGGTTTCAGTTTCCACCTCTTTCCGGATGTGATGCTGAAGCTAGTTCTGCGTGGTAAGCGTCTCATTCTTTTCGAGCTGACGTCTCAACTACAAGCCGATGTGCCCTGCTAAAAATCGATGGCAAATGAGGGTTTTCTTACACTCACTGCCACCATAGGAACACACCGCCCTGCGGCCGACAGGGGTAGCCGAGCGGTTATAGGCGCTACAGCCTGGAACCGCGGGACCACTACGGTCGCAGGTTCGAATCCTGCCTCGGGCATGGATGTGTGTGATGTCCTTAGGTTAGTTAGGTTTAAGTAGTTCTAAGTTCTAGGGGACTGATGACCACAGATGTTAAGTCCCATAGTGCTCAGAGCCATTTGAACCATTTTTGACTGATGACCTCAGATGTTAAGTCCCACAGTGCTCAGAGCCATTTGAACCATTTGAACACTCCACCCTGCAGTTGTCAGCATCTACAGCCCAACATCCCTTCCTAAAGCTCCCCATCTCCCAAGCCCTATTGGCTCCCTCTTCTGTTACTGTTGTCTACATATAATTGATCGAGCCTTCAGTCCTGTATTTATGACATTATGAGTTCACCACTTACTGGTTGCGCTTCGTTCCTGCAGGTGCTCGCAGCAAGCAACACAGGCAAGACATTACACGGAATCCTTTGAGTATGACTTCCCAGATTCAGCCTTTAGTTAGGCTAATTTGAAAGTGTCGTGTTCATAATTATGTCAGGAAAAATATTAGCTGACTCACCACGTGCGTCTGAAGGCGACAGAAAATGAGCGTCCGGGAGGCATAGAGATCAACTTTCTGTGGGATGCATATGTTACACTTCACAAAATAGACGTCGTCGACATTCAAGAAATGTTCAAAGCAAACCATTAACTTGCACTATAAACGCCGAATAAAAAATGGTGCACCACAGTGATCACAACGTTTCGCACCATCAAAATCGAAGGTCAGCTCATAAAACTAGCCACCGTGACATAAGCTACTGTAGTGAAATTACTAAAATTCATATACGAATGGAAAAATGAACGGTCGCCAGCCCAATTAGGCACATTATTTGAGAAATATGAGTCTAAGAAAATTGAATATCAGTTATTGAAGTTACTTTCATTAGGATTCCCTTTGAATAGCACACAGGATACAAATGGACACAGGGCGCTCTAAGCTGTGGGTAGCAGTAGTTACCAATTATGCACTTACTACTAATCACAGAAAGCAAAATCGCACCAAACCTGCACTAATAAGAGCTACACTCAATATGTTCCGGCAAGAGATGCAGAACTAAAATTGGCCAGGAGGGGCTTCTGACTTAACTGGCATATAAGTACCACGATTGAAATAAATAATTCCACAATCACACTGTTTATACTCCCATTTATAGAAATACATTAGATGTCCTTAGTAGTAATAAGAGTCCATTTATATTTCTAATATGAGAAGAACATGGTGGGGACATATAAACTGATACTGTATCATTCGTCAAACTCTATGATTATTTAAGTAGCAATATTCAGTTCAACTAAATTTAATTCTTAGCTTCACTTGAAATAGTTTATCTTTTTTATTTTTTTTCAAGGCAAGTTATTCAACACTGAGTTCAATTAACTTAAAAAATCGTTCATGATAGTAATCAAGGCTCAATTATGTTTCAGATAAGCTTATGTACCTTTTTCAGTACCTGTGAAACAGGTATTTTAGACATTGCACTTACAATTTTGTGCACTGAATTTTTGCCAAACGATACTTTGCAATAAACTGAGATCACTTTAGCAAAATTCTAACTCACTTCAATTGTTGTTAATCCTTGCACATTTGACAAACATACATAAATCACTAGTTCATTTCGAACAGAACACTCGGTTTTCTGAACATTTAGGAGAGGATCCAGCATAGGTCCATGATTAGGACGAAAGATATGGTTCTAAACAGATTTATTGCATTTGGATTATTATTAAAATCACTCACACAAATTTTCTGGTCCATGCTCTGATACATACCTGTATGCATGAAGTTGGTGGAGCAGTGGCGAAATAGTGGTGGCAAACGACATGGCGACTAACTGTGCCCACGGCTCTTGATGTTTGAATGTTCTATACAATATCTCCTTGGCGACGGATTTTTAATGTGTTACAGCCATTCCTTATTGCCGAGAGTACCATACAACAACCAAATCCACATCCGAGGCAAAATTCCTTGCAAAGCGGCTTCCACTTGCTTCGCTAGGCACCGTCGACGTGTACCGTGCAACGGCTAGACACTGTCTGGGTATCGTCCCACCAAGTAGCCGCCCAGTTCGACCGTCAAAACCACCTTTTTCATAGCGCTGAGCCACTTTCGTTGCGGAGGGACTTCCCTACATCTTGTACATTTTACAATACAAGTGCCCTAAACATGAAACAGCTTCCAATATACTAAGTTTATCTTCTAAATATACACATATTATAAAATTTCATTATTTTAAACATCATTTAGCTTTTTCTCTGTATACATTACAGAACTCTAAATTCCCTGTCACAAATCAATGACATTAACTGACAAAGAACACTCACTTCATAATTACATTTACACAGTTACGTTATATAAACCTACTTCTAATCGATATAAGTGTTATAAGCTCTTTGGGAGTTACAAACCATGCAGGATGTTCAGCTAGGTATTCAACCTTAAAGAATCCGTATAGACTCGTAGTGGTGCAACCGGGTGATGAGAACTCATGGAATGTGATAACATGCAACCATCTTAGAGCTTACCGTGAAAGTGGCTACCCTTTAGCGTGTAGCTGTAAATAATGCAATAATAAGTTTTATAAGCATGAGAAAAAACAAACATGCAGAGACTGAGCTCTAGTGGTTCCAGATAGTATGCACTGCAATGTTATGCACTTTTACGGAGGGATAGATTGCTCGAAAGGAGTATGATTATTATATGCAGTCCAGGAATCAAGCAAAAGAAAATGGTTTTTACCAGCTACCCGGCAAAAGCAGCGCTCATACCATAGTTGTAGTTCTCTTGCCGTAAGTTTCGCAATCATGCTTGCTGTGACGTAAATCTTCGCCACTGTCCTTGCAAGATCATGGATAGGACAGGGAATCGTAGGGGCAGAGTACCTCCAACTTCTCACAATAAATAAATTTGCAATGATCCACTGCTTCCCTTGAAATTACTGTAATCCATGTCGTGCTCAATTTGATGTGCATGACGTGGTAAGTCACTATAATGCTCATTCTGTAAATTGTATCAAGCATCCTTGAAACGTGCTAACATCAGTTTTCTTATCAAGTGCGCCTTGTCCTTCTTAAATATCCGCCATTTTTCTTAAGCACTACACAGTCTTGTTGCTGCAGAAATATTCGAAGTCTGTTCGTAATTGATTTTTTACTGTACTGCAGATAATTTTCAATGTACTTAATTAAGTTTAGTGCCCGCTCTTGGAAATATGGACATATGCCATCACTGAATGAAAACAAGGAAAATACTTTCATTCAGTAATGTCCTCCTGTATGTGGCATACATCAAGAAGTTATGCAGCAGTTTTTATTGCTATATGTCCGAGTTTTATGAGATTTACCTTGCAATATGTAGTATATTTGGCATAGCCATGAGTGGGAAGTTTGGGATTATGTAGTTTCGTCCTGTACTCATGTACAGTTTCCAGCGTTCTAAGTCTAGATAAAGAAATAGGGTAAGTCCAGGAGAGCTGAACCACTTTTTTCCTCCAGTTTAATTTTCATGTGTTTTACAAGTTTTTTGACTTCTGGCAGCATGTTTGTGTAGAGCATCATATAAATTGAAGTACAATGCTCTGCCATTTAAAACACAAGAAATATGATGAAAGTAAAATATACATGCGTGGTTCATCTCACCCACAGGTGTATGGGAGTGCTCGGCCAGTATAGTGGGAGAAATGGATCAGATAAAAATAGCTATTCATGAAGAAAAAGGTCAATTAAAATTTCATATTTTTGTGTGGAATGTGTTGTAATGAATATAGAATTGTTCTATTAAATATTTTAGTCCAAAAGAGTTTTATCAGGTCGTTATAAATATTGATTGAAAATTGGCTTTTCTAACGAGTTGCTGATTTTGTTCAAGCGTTACCCTATCTTTCTCTCACCATGACAGTTACATTTAATATCCAATGTTGACCACCATGAGCAGGCAACACACTGAATCAGATCGTAATCTTTATTAATTCGTAACAGATTTCACTACAGCAAACACATTTATCCTCACGTCTTTCATCAAAGTTATTTCCATAATCATCTACAATGTATGGACCTGATGAACATGGTGAGCAGTTTGAGCTATTAGCCGGCCGCTGTGGTCGAGCGGTTCTAGGAACTTCAGTTGGGAACCGCGCTGCTGCTGCGGTCGCAGGTTCGAATTCCGCCTCAGGCATGGATGTGTGTGGTGTCCTTAGGTTAGTTAGGTTTAAGTAGTTCTAAGTCAAGGGGACTGATGACCTCAGATGTTAAGTCCCATAGTGCTTAGTGACATTTGAACCCTTTTTGCACTATTTTTCTAATTGAGCTTTTTCAGTCTGTTTTTCACTTCACAAGTACTTCCCTTTGTGGTCTTTTTGCGCTTCTTTCTGTCTCCTTTCTTTTCTAATCCCTCTTTTTCTTTACAGTTGCAATATTTTCTGCACACTTCAGCCCCTTGCTGCCTTCGTCTTGATATTCATTATTTTATCAATTGAAGGAATAGGTGATATTTCTTCAAAAAGTTTTATCCATGTTGGGTTAGGATTAGTCAGTTTTGAGTTGCCAATCTTGAAAGTCTTAGGTTTATTAGAAGTGGAGTCCAAAGCTGTGTCAGTGAAGGAATTTGACTTGGGGCATAACTTTGCTCTTTTGGTGTGGTTGAGATCAATAGGTCTTTTGATGAGCTTTGAAGTGGCTGGTGACCTGTGTACAAGATTCTGCTCTTCCATTTGCTAGCACAGACATATATTCCGACAAATAAGTATAATCTTAGACTGTGCCAATCTTGAATGGGCTTATTTCACATGTCTTGAAGCTCAATTTATTTGTGCTCAAGATCTCTCACATTAGAAGAAGTGGTGCCTCTCCCAAAGAACAATTGACCCCTCTCCTGATTATTTCAAGGGTTGGACCACCCCAACCTCTGTCTACAGGCAGTGAACTCTGTGACCATTTTAGATTAGATTCATGTTGCTTGCAGTAAAAAATCTGCACCAATATTGTGCAAACTAAGTCTCAGAATTAAAATTATGTGACGATACAATAAAACTTTCGGATTACCAGAACAGAGTGTGTTATTTTTCTCCAGAACTAACACGAAAATCACAGCAACATTTCTGCATCACGTTTGTTCACAAAAGAGATTTCATACAAATAACAGGAGTTGCTCTCCAGTGGCACATTTTTGAAATGTGCCACTGGTCCTTCTCACCCAGTGGCTAAAATCTCCCAGATTTACCCTATGGCTTAGAGTGGGAGAAAATAAGCTGGAGTACTTTTTAAACAGACTGTTGTCATATGTACTGTTGCATTGAGTTACGTTTGCTGTTTAGTCAGACAGGAGGACAATGTTCTGCTGTGCTGTACACTTAGCCCAATGAACCATCTGTTTATAACCCCAATAATTATCAGCACTAGTAGAATATCACTAAGCACATTCTACTGTCGGTATACTTTACAGAGAAATCTTCAGTGTCGTCTTGAAATGTAGCAACATATGATCGTTAGGAAAAGTATGAGGCGAATTGTTGACCATAGGTGTCAGGGTGCCACATTTACAGGCTTATGTACAGGTTGCTGATTTGGGAATGAAATACAAAAATAATGAACACTTAGAAACTTCCATTCTATTTTTCTCATTTTGAACAATAACGGAAGTTTCTTATTACATATTTTAGCAGTATATTTGGCAAATATTCGTTCACAATCCACACCCTACCACAATCGTTTTCTGAAATTCTCATGCACTCTTTCAAGCATGTCTTCTAGAAGTCTTGCAATTTCAGCATCAATATTGTTCTGTAGTTCTTCCAGAGTGTTGGGACGGTTGCAACACACCATTAATTTCAGGTAATCCCGAAGAACAAAATCGCATTGGGCTAAGTCCGGTGATCGTGCGCGCCAGTTGGGATCCCCCATCCGAGAGGTAAGCCTTCCAGGAATCATTTGCCTCCAAAAATTCATGGTATTGCAGCTGTGTGTGCAGTGGCATCGTCTTGTTGAATCGAGGTATCCTACAATTACATTGCCACGAAAGCCGGCTGGAAAACCTCACAGATACAGCACGACGATTCTCCTGGAAAAAGTCAGGGCCAATGATGCCTACTCGTGGTACGGCATACCACACACTGATGTGTCTGAGTGCAGGGGTCTCTGGTGAATTTGCCTGGTGTTCATGTCGCTCCAGTATCGCATGTTCTGCTTGTTTATACACCCACTGTGGAGAAAATGTGCCTCATTAGAAAAGAAAATTGAGTCACGTGGTATGGTTGCAAGCATGTCTACACAATATGTTATTCGTGTTACACAATCCCGTACTGACGATTTCTGGACCAAGCACATTTTATATGGGTGAAAATTCAGTTCATTACGAAGAATCCGGTGGAGAGAACGTCTTGAAATGGCAAGAGAAAGTGCGTGTTCCCGAGCTGAGCGTTCAAAGATTGCTGTACTGCTTCTCTAACTCGTTCGACATTTGGTGGTGTTGTAACGCTTCTCTCAGGTCCTCTTCGTACAGATGACACATGCCCTCTTGTTCTAAATGCATTTACCCAATTTAAAATTGATTGCCGTCCAGGAAACCTCCACGTAGGGATACTGCAAATCAGAAACGAAAAGCAAGGTGCACTGCAATGATGGAGTGGGAATTCGAAAAATACACTTCAACACAAAATGAGCGCTCCTCACTTGTCCACAACAATATCGCAACTGAACAACAACTGAATATAAACCTCCCGTTGGTCACTATAACCCAAGCCCACTCTCCTCTTTACTCGACCAACATCGCCTCCACAATGTGAATTCTAAATATGCAATTTAAGCACTCCTCCCTGTATTACACTGATTCATACAATGTCACTAATTTCATTCCGACTTCAGCAAGCATACATTTATCTCTGCTCCTGTTCGACTTTTACTGATCGATACTTGAACATAAACCATAAAAAACTGTCATCTTGTAATTGTAGAATAGTTTTTGTAAGGATTTGAATGAGCATTCCGTCTGTTCTTGCCTATTAAATTCACAGAAATGTTAGGAACACTTCCCAACTAATAATCTTTATGATATAAGCAACTTTATGAAAAAAACTTTGTTAGCGAATAAATTTTACGACTTTCAGTACTAAAAGATAGAAACTTGAAAAACTTCATGTTACAATACGAGAAAAACGCATTAATGAGTAATTAAATGACGACAGTCTCTGTACACTGGTAAGATTGTGATTGTAATCCATAAATTTTCTGTTTCAAATAATGGATGACGTATGCAGTCATTGTTACAAATGTATATTACGAATGGCGAATCAGCCATGGGCATGTCAGTTTTCCAACAGTTTTTGTGAGCCAGTTTTGTTATGATATTACACAATAAACATAAGATTTTGAAAGAGGACATCGTGTGAACCTAAATTTCTTGAAATTTCTCCTGGAACTGAAAAATCAGTAACTACACTGTCAACAATTCAATAAATCGCAGCAAATTTAGGTGGAGCAAATCCAACATTGGAGATCGTTCAGAAATGAAGATGAGTATTTGCTAAATAATTGTTACACCCTGCCTGGCTGGATATGGTGGGGACATCCTAGGACTATAGCTCTGCTGCTAATGAGATTTTACTAACAAAATTTTAAGTTTCAGGTTAATTTATGCAATAGCGGACGCCGATACAACGAACGAATTTAAAGAAAGCACTGTCATGGACATGTAAAATAAACTATACATTGACACAAAAAAAAGAAAATTAAAGGGGCAATAGCTAAAAAGTGGCCACAAAGAAGGAAATCATGTTTGCGACATGGCACTACATGATCATGGACAATTCAATAATTATGTTGAGTGTTTATTTTTTGTTTCTGTGCAATAGAAATTTCGTGTGAAGACTAGAACTTTAGTGTGAAGACTGAAATTTTCATCTTTAGAACTGTATTTTTTATCAATATGGCGAGTAATAGTAACCAAGTCAGTATATCAGTAGAGTATAAGGAACAACTAGTAGATAATTTGCGAGTTTAAACGACAAAATCACCGATGATGAACGTGAAATGGAAGTAAACAGTGATATAACACAGAATGAGGTTTATGACATTAAGGCAGTATGAAGTGTTAATGTGAGTGGTTGATCAAAGTTCCTTGGTTTTCACAGAAGTGAAGTTGTGCGCTCAATCAGTGGAATTGTAGAATTATTGGTGAAGTTATACGCACAAATCACTAATACTATAATTAGTATTTTGATAGCCAAATTTTTGAAACAAACAATACTTTGAAGGATGTCAAAACACAACTGGAAAATAATAATACAAGAATCACTAAAAACGATGAGACCACAAAGCTTAAAAATGAGATAAAAATAGATTGGAAAAAGGTTGATGCTTGTACCAGGTCTGTGGAAACCAAAGTTTTTACTCTTGAAACAGGGCTCAATGTGGAGATTGTTCGTTCTCAACACAGTTTCAAAGTTGTTGAGAAAAAAGGTAATGGATAGTTGTGATATATTGAAAAATGCAATAAATAACAAGTCAGAATTGAAATTCAAAATTTGAAGTCCATTGTAATAACGAAGTATCACAGTTTGACTCCAAAGTCATTAATGTAGAAAAACTTGTAACCACCAGTATACTGTAGATGTATGTGGTAGAGAAATAAATCATATGAACAAGAAATTTACTGAGTTGCATGGAAATTTAATAGCTAAAAGCTTTGGAAATAGTTGTTCTGCCTTGTGTGGTAACATCCCAGATAAGCAATTTTCAGGTGATGGTAAAAAGTACACCAGTTTGGAACAACTTTGTAAGTGGTATAACTGATAATCTAAAAATTAAATTTGTCGATAAGTTTTTGAATGGAAAGACGCTATCATGGGCAAGTCAAAACATTAATACTGAAAAGTCTTCTGACGAATTTACGAGGTGTTTTTTAAATAACTTTTGATCTGGAACAGAGCACCTGTGAGGGATTATTTATATAAATTTTGGTCTGAAACACTGCAAGCTAGAATAAAGGGTGAATTTTTGAATAGCCTAATTTATCGAAAGGGGCAGGAAAGCATGAGAGTGAAAAACTTAGGAGACTAATTCATTTAAACAAACCATTTGATGAACTCTCTCAGATTGAGTCTTTGAAAAGGGGACTTCCAATTATAGTGCAATGGGGCCTTGTGTATGGACTGAATGAACCTGCAGAGGAATTCCTAAAATACTTGGACAAACTAGACAGGGCCTTAGAAAGAAATAAAGAAATGGAAATCAAGACATTAATGTTAGTAGGAATTACAGATATCAACCAAACAGAGGGAATCAGAATTATAATCGTAGTATCCATTTGAGGAGAGATGGGAGTAACTTCAGAAATTATTATCACAGGGCAGGAAATTGAAGAAATAATCAATGGAGTGACAGAAATAGGAACAGAAACAAAGAAATAGATAGCAGGAATAGACCATGACAGAGAGAGAGAGAAAGAGAGAGAGAGAATACAGAATATCATAACATCAGGCAAAACAACACAGGCAATAGCGAAACTGAAGGACACCTCGGGGGTGCCAGTCAGTTGGGAAGAGAAAGAAACATTGGAATCAGGCAAAAATACTATAGGATCAGAAAAGTCAATATGAAATCCTACAGATTCGTTAGTAAATAACTCGTTAGGTGGACTGTTAATGTTTTGATAGAAAATTTTGGAGACCTCTGAAGATTGTATACAGCAGGAGAGGTTTAGAAACTGAGTAAAGATATAAATGTAGACTAAATTCAGAAACTTTTCATAATTTATATAGCAAAGAGAATAGTAAGAATGTGGGGGTCAAAATGTTAATAAAGATGACCACTTTGATCTTTATAGTGTAAATAATCTGATGAGTAATGAAGGTATGGGAAGTGTGAATGAATCTGTTCTGAAGTTGTCACTAGTGTGTCTGGTGATCTTGTGCCAAAATTGGAAACAGTGAGTGTTAGTTGTAGTGTTGAAGCTGAGGAGGTTGATAATGATTCTACGATTTATGAAGCTGATGAAACTGTTGACGTTTCTATGATTTGTAAAAGTAATGCTGAGAAATATTGTTATGTTTTACGTGATTATATTTTAGGAGGCATTGCTCATGGTTGGAGAAGTAAGATTATCTATAGTGATGAGTTAGATGAAATGGTTTTTGTGGAGATTAAAGATGATGTTCTGGAGGAAGGTAACAATGTAAACAAGAATGATGATTCACTGGGGACTAATGCATATGATGTTGTGGCACAAGAGAATCAGATGTAGGAGGTGGATGTCAGTAAAGCAGAGAGCACTGACAGTAAAGATGAGGAAAGGTTAACTTGCACTGATGATGAAATTTTAAAAGTTGCTTGAAATTATTACAGAAATATGCATAATAATGTTAACACTGTTGAGAAAATAGAGGGGATTTGCGGTGAATTAAACCCACAGTGATGGAAAGACAAAAATGAGGATAATTTAGAGAGACCTAAAATGCCTGCATATTAACCCATATTTCAAAATGGGAGAAATGAACAGAACTGGCAGAAGGCACTGTTGACTGGCATGACACATGGCACGCTTCTGTTTGCTACCACACAATTCCTCACCATCAGCCTTCACTGAGTCACACTAATCTAGCACATAGGAATTGTTTTTATAAAGAAGAACATTAGTTGCAGAGAATCATGCTATGGATTTTACTGTAGTCATTTACCAACAGTTCCTTCCTTGCAAGACTAATATTTTTCCTTTCTTTTCTTTTTTCCTATGATTCTAAATTACTGGTAGAATTTATATTTAGAGTATCATATTTATTTCGTATTTTAATGAAAGTAGTCAATTCTTTGTAGTATAATGTAATTGCATAGATAAAAGATAATGAACGTGTTAATAATCAAAGGGAGGCTGGCATTAGCTATGAAGAAGATGATTTTATGTTTTAAAAGGAAGATAGATATTATGTGAAGTTACAGGGAAGACCTTACATCTTGCCGGCCAGTGTGGATGAGCTGTTCTAGGCGCATCAGTCTGGAACCGTGCGACCGCTACCGTCGCAGGTTCGAATCCTGCCTCGGGCATGAATGTGTGCGATGTCCTTAGGTTAGTTAGATTTAAGTAGTTCAAAGTTCTAGGGGACTGATGACTTCAGATCTTAGGTCCATAGTGCTCATAGCCATTTTGAACCTTACATCTTTGTTAAAGCTGATAACTGGGAAGGGAATTGTTTGGTAAGCACTGGCAGTCCAATTTGCGGATTTTCTGTGAAATTGAGACACAGAATCACATACAGTAGGAATTTTGTTAAATTACCTGTTGGTATTAAGATTAAGTGAGCTACTGGGAGGCACAGTAAAACAGTAAAGTTTCAATAAGGCTAGGGTTTCAGATTTATGGTGTACTCTTTGCACAAGGTTGTCCTCTATTCCAAATCTTATTGAGTGCTTAATTTTGGGGATAGATTGGATTGTTGAAGCGAAGATATCTTTTAGTTGAGAAACTGAGGAACTCATTTTTCTGGGACAAGAAAGAGGGAGTACAAAGAAAACGAATTTTTTTAATGTTAAATTGCAGTGGTGTAGCTAATCGAATAGAAGGAATTGTCTGTTATAAAACCACAGGCTGCTATTTAATTGATGAAGAATACAGCAGTGATGAGGAGGAAGTAAAGGCTGGGTATTATGAATTAATAAATTCGAATGTTATTGAGAGTAGTAAGCTTGACCATGAACAAAAGAGGAAACTGGAATTATTTTTCTTTGAATATAAAGATACGTTTTGTGAGAACCCCGGAAGAGTGAGGAAGTATCAGTGTACATCAAAGATGAAATCTCATAAGCCATTTTTCATAAATCTGTACTGTATTAAAATATCAAAAACAGGGCCTGTTAAGAGGTAACTACACAAAACGAAGAGCTATGGGTCATAGAAAGGGCTTATTGTGAATACAATAATCTGTTGGTTACTCGGGAAAAAAGAAATTGGGGAATGAGAATTGTACTTGATTCCAGACGGTTAATTAAATACTTGCATTGAGAAACAGACCATTCGGAGAATGTACATGAGCTTCTAAATAAATCTCAACACATATCCCACATATCAAATCTTGTCATTACTTCTAGTTTTCATCAAACTGCTCCTGAATCTGATTCTAGGAAGGATACGGCTTTTTTGTGTTGTGGGAGATGTTTTCAGTATTCTATAGTACCTTTTAGATTACATGTGTCTGTGACTGAATTCAAGGGGATTTTTTTAGAATTCCGGTAATTTTTTAATGTTTTAGTTTTCAGTTAAATTTTTTGAATTCTGACTGCTAAGATCTGTTAGTCTAACAAATTATATTACTGTAGCCCGCTACCGCAGAATTATACTGCAGCAATAAAACATAAACGAGAGAAAAAAGTAAATTAAACTTAAGTTGCAAAGGAAATGCGACATTTACAGCAAAATGTGTTAAAGGCATTAGGACGAAAGACTATGCAATACCTCCTGACAACAAACTGCCTGCGATGAGCGTTACGTTACAACTGTTTACATTAGCTTCGTTTCTAGAGCAGTTGCGAGCGTGCTCATGCGCCTGCACAATTGAATCGCGTTGGAACGGTGCAGTACATTCTCCCGCTTCTGGCTACGTGAATTGGGGCTGTCGGCTGTATCGGCTGTAGCAAGCAGTTAGACGCTACCTGGAAAAATTTTCGTGGCACGCAGTGTTCACATCTAGTGATTTTACTGTTTCCTTTTCGTTTACAGCTCTCTCGTAAAATGAAAACAAAACGGATTTTTATGGCCGGGAGCTATTAACTGAATTAAAATACATTCACATAATTGTGAAAGGCTAAAATACGTTATTAGTTTCAGTTTTCTTGTTTTATTTTATTTCCAGGTTTTTGAAAGTCAAGCATTAATCGCGTTGCAGAACGATAAAGTTATTCTCGTCGGTTTGCTAAAGAAATTTGACTGTTGTTAATCTTTTCCGCTGACGCAATCAGTTTATGTGAAACGAAGTGTTTCATTCCAGACTTGGCTAGTTTTAACTGTTCGCTGGATTTCAAGCGCATGTTTTCATCTTCTGGCACCTGTGGCATTACGCCGTAATAAAAAACTAAACATGAGATAATGCAGTACTGGTACTCTAAAAAAATTGACATCCCGAAAACCACACTGAAAAGCTTAATATCAGGCTGGGGCCTACTTCAATGTGAATCTGGACAAACGAACATACACTTTAAGCGGAATTATGTGTTTTAGTATGGTTTATGAAATTCCGATGCTCTTTTTGTGTCATCTGATGTCTTGTTTCTTTTATGACGTAATGTAAGATCTTTTAATGCTTTAAACGTACGAACATACAGGCTTCCTACGTCATCATAGCTGCGCACGTGTGGAACCATTGTTTTCTGGCGGTGTCAACTGCTGAAACGAACCTGTTTCTAATAGCTCGCGGGAAAATATTGCGAATGACGGTTTGAAAAGCGTAACTTTCCATGTAAATTTCCTTTTACGCTAGACGAATTATGCTGCATATGACAATGTGCGATGAACTTCTTAAATCACAGTGTGTTTGACTCTCATTTAAAACTTAACACTTAAGACCAGCCAATTAGAAGAATTTCGAGCCCAGAAGACCAGACATTTATGTTATTATTTAAAATTTTACTAGCATATTTGTGTGAGGTATCTTAAAGTTTAACACACATAAAAAAGGACCAGTTTATACGTGAAAGCTGAGCTCTTGCGAAAATTGAGCTTTACTGGTGCCTTATTGATCTTAGACACCAGTATTATATGTGAATGCATAGCTTTTCTTGTTGCCACATTTTTATATTTAAACGATTAACTTTCCTACTCGTGTGTTAGCGCTACATAACAATGATGTTGCTGTTGACTGACTACGTCACGTGTTCTATGCTCTGAATATCTGCTTTCATTGGCTTATGAGATCACGTGACATGAGCTATGATTTCAACCCTTCGGAAACTAACTTGCTGTGTTTGGTAGAATTCGAATTTATATATATATTTTTTTTTTTTTTTTTGCTCGCGGTCGTTTACTAATGTGCCAGGAAGTCCAAGCCAGTGCATAAAACCTTAACCCTTCAAAGGATTGATAAATTTTACAATTCCGAGGGAAAGTATACTGTCAGCGAAAAAGTGTATTTTCATTCTGGAGAAAGTATTTTTAACTGGGTAATCCGGGAATTTTTTCGTTGTCCGCGTATACACCCTAAATGATGTATGATAGCAGTGAAAGTGATATTGTGCCTCTTTCATTTCAAGAAAAATCTGTAGGTGGGACAATGGAACATTGTTCTATAGCCTTTACAAGTAGAGCTTTACAGAAACATGACAAAAATTTTACAGTTACGGAAAAGGAACTACTGGCTGTTCAGAGGGCATTTTACAAATTCAGAAATTACCTGAAATGACTTGAAATCATTGTGTATTCAAAATTATGCTTATGAGAGGATTTAAATATGAGATAGAGATAACTAAGATTTGTAAGACATCAGACACGAAGAATCAAAATTACTGTTCAAATTGAAAGCTAGTGAAAAATCTATGTTGGTAGGAAGGGAAAAGAAGTGGGATTCTGCATTAAAGTTTTAAAGTGGACTCTTTTTTGGGAGAAATGGCCCAGACAACGCCAAGTGGAAGTTACACTCCTGGAATGGAAAAAAGAACACATTGACATCGGTGTGTCAGACCCACCATACTTGCTACGGATACTGCGAGAGGGCTGTACAAGCAATGATCACACGCACGGCACAGCGGACACACCACGAACCGCGGTGTTGGCCGTCGAATGGCGCTAGCTGCGCAGCATTTGTGCACCGCCGCCGTCAGTGTCAGCCAGTTTGCCGTGGCATACGGAGCTCCATCGCAGTCTTTAACACTGGTAGCATGCCGCGACAGCGTGCACGTGAACCGTATGTGCAGTTGACGGACTTTGAGCGAGGGCGTATAGTGGGCATGCGGGAGGCCGGGTGGACGTACCGCCGAATTGCTCAACACGTGGGGCGTGAGGTCTCCACAGTACATCGATGCTGTCGCCAGTGGTCGGCGGAAGGTGCACGTGCCCGTCGACCTGGGACCGGACCGCAGCGACGCACGGATGCACGCCAATACCGTAGGATCCTACGCAGTGCCTTAGGGGACCGCACCGCCACTTCCCAGCAAATTAGGGACACTGTTGCTCCTGGGGTATCGACGAGGACCGTTCGCAACCGTCTCCATGAAGCTGGGATACGGTCTCGCACACTGTTAGGCCGTCTTCCGCTCAAGCCCCAACATCGTGCAGCCCGCCTCCAGTGGTGTCGCGACAGGCGTGAATGGAGGGACGAATGGAGACGTGTCGTCTTCAGCGATGAGAGTCGCTTCTGCCTTGGTGCCAATGATGGTCGTATGCATGTTTGGCGCCGCGCAGGTGAGCGCCACAATCAGGACTGCATACGACCGAGGCACACAGGGCCAACACCCGGCATCATGGTGTGGGGAGCGATCTCCTACACTGGCCGTACACCTCTGGTGATCGTCGAGAGGACACTGACTAGTGCACAGTACATCCAAACCGTCATCGAACCCATCGTTCTACCATTCCTAGACCGGCAAGGGAACTTGCTGTTCCAACAGGACAATGCACGTCCGCATGTATCCCGTGCCACCCAACGTGCTCTAGAAGGTGTAAGTCAACTACCCTGGCCAGCAAGACCTCCGGATCTGTCCCCCATTGAGCATGTTTGGGACTGGATGAAGCGTCGTCTCACGCGGTCTGCACGTCCAGCACGAACGCTAGTCCAACTGAGGCGCCAGGTGGAAATGGCATGGCAAGCCGTTCCACAGGACTACATCCAGCATCTCTACGATCGTCTCCATGGGAGAATAGCAGCCTGTATTGCTGCGAAAGGTCGATATACACTGTACTAGTGCCGACATTGTGCATGCTCGGTTGCCTGTGTCTATGTGCCTGTGGTTCTGTCAGTGTGATCATGTGATGTATCTGACCCCAGGAATGTGTCAATAAAGTTTCCCCTTCCTGGAACAATGAATTCACGGCGTTATTATTTCAATTTCCAGGGTTGTATATTGACCAGGACAGTTTATTGATACACATATTTGTTATGTACGTGAACGCTATGGTCATTGTGAAGCACTAAAATGTATACAGAAAATTAATATTTTTGTAATACGACGAAAAGGGTTAGCAATCTTTTAGCAACTTGTGACAGATGTCAGAGAACAGAAGTAATTAAACATGTAGAGGCCATATGGAATATGATCTACCAAAACCACAATTGGAATTAGTAGAGGTGGATTTCTATGAGCAACTAACAAAATCCAAAATTGGTTGCAGCTATATTTTTATCATGGTTGTTCTGTTCTCAAAAGTCAACAAACTTTACCTGTTAAGAAAAGAACATTATCTCTAAAATGAGTATAGACTGTTTTCAGAATGTAGGGAGACCCAAAGCCAATCTGTCATATAATGGGACATAATTCACTTTCAAAGGATGGAAAAACTGTTTGAGGGATGAAAACATGAAACACATACTAATTTCTGTATATTTTTGAGCTAAAAATTCAACAGAGAGGTACATGAAAGTGATAGGTAGTTTGTTTAGAACAAATTACAGTAAAAGTCGTTGTGGATGGATAGAGTACGTGAGGGATTCTGAAGGCATTTTAAATAGCATTTTGTCCTTATGAAATTATGTACAACAAGAAAACCTGACAACTTTTTCAGTGAACTAACATAGTACCCTGTATATAGTAGCTGAAATGCGCAAGAAAGGGAAGAAATTGCTAGAAGGGCCCTGGAACAACAGTACAATTTAAGAAAAAAATGACCTGACAGAAAAATAAAAGTTACTCATTTCAGAATTGCGGACCAGGTTCTCGCGAAAATCATTGAAAGATCTGGCGCAATTATTAAAGAAATCAGAAAGTTTGTGTCATGTACATTGGGCCACACGTAGTCATATCAAATTCTCGTCCAAATGCTTACTGATTTGTTATCGTAAAACAAGAAAAGTTTTTGGCTTAAGGAATGTACAGCAACAAAAAGCTTTCAGACATGGAAAGGAAAAATGAAATGTCATGCAGTGTGGAGTGGAAAAGTTAGAAATCTTTTACATACTATTATCTGAATATGTAAAGCACGATACGTAATTTTATTTTACAACAATTTAAATATTCCCTCAAATGGTTCAAATGGCTCTGAGCACAATGGGACTTAACATCGGAGATCATCAGTCCCCTAGAACTTAGAACTACTAATCCTAACTAAGCCAAGGACATGACACACATCCATGCCCCAGGCAGGATTCGAACCTGCGACTGTAGCAATCGCGTGGTTCCGGACTGAAGCGCCTAGAACGGCGCGACCACAGGGGCCCGGCAAATATTCCCTCGAGGAAATGTGTTTTCCTTGCACATCAAGAGTGAGGCAATGTCTAGGGGCTCAGCCCTCTGCCACTTGCTTCTGTAATATAGTTGTTAGTGGTGCAGTTATTCTCTGACGTTTCTTTTACTCTATTCTTGGTGCTGATGTCTGACTTGTGAATGTGAATTTTCGTTTAACTTGTGTCGTGAATTATGGTCATAAAAAGTTAGGTAGGAAAGTTATTCAATAAGAAAAGATGAAACGTTAATTTTACAAAGAATCTCAGTCTGTGTGCTGAAACTTCATTTGCTTTCTGTATTAATTTCATCTTATTTGTATACTGTGTGTTTACCAACTACACAACTATATACTAAAAATTGCCACAGATAATGTTACCCATATGAGATACATTTTGCTACACATTGGAAGAGTTTGTTGAAGGAGTGGATTTTCCACATAATGTAATCTATATATGCACACTGTTTGAAGCTAAAATGGTCTGAGTTGTTTTGAAGTGCAGACTTGGCTATGCAACCAGAATTTTGTACTTGAAACAAGTCAACTGTGCTAGTAATATTAAGAAAGAAATCACGCACATGAATTACTATTGTTATTGGAAGACATATTTCTTTAGATTGTTATGAAAAAAGAGAGCTACTTTAATTAAATAGCTACTGTCTGAGAATTGCTTTGATGCACGTCACCATAATATAGTGAGAATATTGCTGCTAATTTAAGTTACATACTTTATGTGCATCCTGTGGATAATTTTGTGGTTCAGTTGTAATGAGTAAAAGGAGATGGATACTGTTTTGAACTAATGCACAAATATTTCACCTGAAACAACTTTATAGATACATATTGTCTTTATACGCCATTCCACATGATTTATGTCTTACTGGTAAAGGAAAAATGAAGTTAATGATACACAGTGAGTATGATCAATATTACTCTACACTATGTTATTGCCATAAATCTGCTGAGTGACTGGTAGACTTTTAGGAAACACTCACTCGAGTTTATCAATAAAACACTTGAAACATGTTAACATGGAAGAGTTCCACATGGTTTATACTGCACACACTACTAGAAAATGGTTTTAACTGAGCTGATTGTATACAGGGTAGTCCACTGATCGTGACCGGGCCAAATATCTCACGAAATATGCATAATCATCATCATCATCATTTAAGACTGATTATTCCTTTCAGCGTTCAGTCTGGAGCATAGCCCCCCATATAAAATTCCTCCATGATCCCCTTTTCAGTTCTAACATTGGTGCCTCTTCTGATGTTAAGCCTATTACTTCAAAATCATTCTTAACCGAATCCAGGTACCTTCTTCTTGGTCTACCCCGACTCCTCCTACCCTCTACTGCTGAACCCATGAGTCTCTTGGGTAACCTTGTTTCTCCCACGCGTGTAACATGACCCCACCATCTAAGCCTGTTCGCCATGACTGCTACATCTACAGATTTCATTCCCACTTTTTCTTTGATTTCCTCATTGTGCACACCCTCCTGCCATTGTTCCCATCTGCTAGTAGCTGCAATCATCCTAGCTACTTTCATATCCGTAACCTCAACCTTATGGATAAGGTAACCTGAATCCACCCAGCTTTCGCTCCCATACAACAATGTCGGTCGAAAGATTGAGCGGTGCACAGATAACTTAGTCTTGGTACTGACTTCCTTCTTGCAGAAGAGAGTAGATCGTAGCTGAGCGCTCACTGCATTAGCTTTGCTACACCTCGCTTCCAGTTGTTTCACTATGTTGCCATCCTGTGAAAATATGCATCCTAAGTACTTGAAGCCGTCCACCTGTTCTAACTTTGTTCCTCCTATTTGGCAATCAATCCGTTTATATTTCTTTCCCACAGACATTACTTTTGTTTTGGAGATGCTAATCTTCATACCATAGTCCTTACATTTCTGATCTAGCTCTGAAATATTACTTTGCAAACTTTCAATCGAATCTGCCATCATAACTAAGTCATCCGCATATGCAAGACTGCTTATTTTGTGTTCACATATCTTAATCACACCCAGCCAGTCTATTGTTTTCAACATATGATCCATAAATAATATGAACAACATTCGAGACAGGTTGCAGCCTTGTCTTACTCCTGAAACTACTCTGAACTCAATTTACCGTCAACTCTAACTGCTACCTGACTATTCATATAAAGACCTTTAATTGCTTGCAAAAGTTTGCCTCCTATTCCATAATCTCGTAGGACAGACAATAACTTCCTCCTAGGAACCCGGTCATATGCCTTTTCTAGATCTATAAAGCATAGATACAGTTCCCTGTTTCACTCATAACACTTCTCCATTATTGCCGTAAGCTAAATATCTGGTCCTGACAACCTCTAAGAGGCCTAAACCCACACTGATTTTCATCCAATTGGTCCTCAACTAATACTCGCACTTTCCTTTCAACAATACCTGAGAAGATTTTACCCAAAACGCTGATTAACGAGGTACCTCTGTAGTTGTTACAATCTTTTCTGTTTCCATGTTTCAAGATTGGTGTGATTACTGCTTTTGTCCAGTCTGATGGAACCTGTCCCGACTTCCAGGCCATTTCAATTATCCTGTGTAGCCATTTAAGACCTGCCATTCCACTGTATTTGATGAGTTCCGACTTAATTTCATTCACCCCAGCTGCTTTATTGCACTGCAATCTATTGACCATTTTCTCCACTTCCTCAAATGTGATCCAATTTCCATCATCATTCCTATCCCATTCTACCCCGAAATCTGAAACATTTCTGATCGTATTTTCACCTACATTGAGCAACTCTTCAAAATATTCCCTCCATCTGCCCAAGGCATCCACAGGATTCACCAGCAGTTTTCCTGACCTGTCCAAAATACTTGTCATTTCCTTCTTACGTCCCTTTCGAAGACTGCTAATTACACTCCAGAATGGTTTTCCAGCAGCTTGACCCATAGTCTCCAACCTTTTTCCAAAGCCTTCCCAAGATTTTTTCTTGGATGCTGCAATTATGTGTTTGGCTTTGTTTCTTTCTTCAACATAATTTTCTCTGTCTACCTGAGGTTCTAGTATGTAGCCATTTTTGATACGCCTTCTTTTTCCTTTTACACGCTGCCTTGACTGTGTCATTGCACCAAGCTGTTTGCTTCATTTTACTTTTACACACTACTGTTCCAAGACATTCTTTAGCCACTTCTAGTACTGTATCCCTGTACCTTCTCCATTCCTTTTCCAATGACTGTAATTGACTACGTTGAACTAACTAGTGCCTTTCTGAGATCGCTGCTATGTACTTCTGACTGATTTCCTTATCCTGAAGTTTCTCCACTCTTATCCTCCTACATATCGACCTGACCTCGTGCACTTTCGGCCTCTCAATCCCAATTTCACTGCAGATTAAATAATGATCAGTGTCATCAAAGAATCCCCTGAATACATGTGTGTCCCTCACAGCCTTCCTGAGTTACTGATCTGTTATTATATAGTCAATGACAGATCTGATTCCCCTGCCTTCCCAAGTGTACCGGTGAATGTTCTTATGTTTAAAAAAGGAGTTTGTGATTACTAAGCCCATATTGGCACAGAAATCCAAGAGTTGTTTCCCGTTCCTGTTGGCCTCCATATCCTCTCCAAATTTACCCATAACCTTTTCATACCCTTCTGTTCCATTTCCAATCCTGGCATCAAAATCACCCATGAGCAGAACACTGTCCTTGTCCTTTACTCTAACAACTACATCACTGAGTGCCTCATAAAAACTATCCATCTTATCTTGATCTGTCCCTTCACAATGCGAATATACTGACACAATCCTAATTTTCTTGCTAGACACTGTCAAATCTATCCACATCAGTCGTTCCTTTACATACCTTACTGCAACTACGATATGTTCCTTTTCTTTCCTGATGTAAAGCCCTACACCCCATTGTGCTATTCCTGCTTTGGCTCCTGATAGATATACCTTGTTTTCTCCCACTTCCTCTTCTTTCTCACCCCTTACCCGAATGTCACTAACAGCTAAAACGTCCAGCCCCATCTTACTTGCAGCCTCTGCCAGCTCTACCTTCTTCCCAGAGTAGCCCCCATTGATATTAATAGCTCCCCATCTCATTACCATTTGTTTGCCAAGTCGTATCTTAGGAGTCCCTGGTTTGTCAGTTAGAGGTGGGACTCCGTCACCTCCAAAGGTCCGAGGCATTTTGCTCTGATTGTTGCCAGCATCATATTTGAAGTATCGGGGAAGCAGGTTGATAGCCTTACTTGCCCCGAGTCCCATTGAGTTTTACCCCTAACAGTTAACCGGTGTATTTGGTAGTCTTTGCCGTATGAGCACAAAGGTGACCGCGACTCAGAATATGTCCGAGATGCCCAGCCTTATTCCAACGTAACGGGCATCCCGACTGTCAGGACCACTTACTTGGCCACTAATACGTTGCCCTTGGTTCCTGAACTAGGACATGACTACAGGAACCCACACCATGAACCACTCACGACATTTTAAATACAAGTGTAGTAAAATACGATAATACAAGTATAAACTCTCCTGTCATCTTGATCCTTGACCGTTGATCTTAAAATACGTGAACAATGAACAACTCATAAATACATGAAAGTAAGAAGGCACGTGTCTAATGACAGCATTGACTAAATGGCTTCACAAACTGCAGTGACTCACATCAGTCAATCTCTTCTGTATATTATTCAATATCTCTTTGTATAGATTCTCTCTCTTTGTGTGCGTGTACCAAAAATTAGATAATTCATCACGAAATAAGCGTCAAACGAAAAAACTACAAAGAACGAAACTTGTCTAGCTTGAAGGGGGAAACCAGATGGCGCTATGGTTGGCCCACTAGAGAGAGAATCTATACAAAGAGATATTGAATAATATACAGAAGAGATTGACTGATGTGAGTCACTGCAGTTTGTGAAGCCATTTAGTCAATGCTGTCATTAGACACGTGCCTTCTTACTTTCATGTAGTTATGAGTTGTTCATTGTTCACGTATTTTAAGATCAACGGTGAAGGATCAAGGTGACAGGAGAGTTTACACTTGTATTATGGTATTTTACTACACTTGTATTTCCAATGTCACTATGGTAAAGGCACATAGCCTCGGTGCCACAACTTGTGAACTTATCCTTGACTTCGTTTGTTTGTCGAGAGATGCATTTGCATACATAAGTTTCATTTTCATTGCATTTTGAGAGGTGTTTAATCGCAAAACTTATATGAATTATTAATGGGGGGTTACAGAGATGTTTAAATGCAAAACTCCTATAGAGCCATGACATGTAAATTTTGATGTACCTTCAATCGTGAAGAGTGCTATGTCAGAGACCACGCATCCGACAGTTCTCAGGCCCCATATAGAGGCCACCTGGGTCAGCTCCTGGCGCGCTCTGGCGAGCTGTCAAAGAAACATTGTTATTTAAACGATTACAAACGAGTGCTAGACCTATTCTGTAATCTGTATTACTGTTGTCCATTCATTGTGTTCAGTGCTACCCACAACCTGTACTCCATTGTATCTTACGTTGGCTCTATAAAGTACTTTGTCCCATAAACCATCGTTGTTCTTGTTATAACAAACATGGCGACGAGTGAGGGTTACGTTTTCTCCGCGTGTTAGTCTCAGTGCTAAGTCACCCGACAAACATCTCCATAGAGGACATACTCTAACGTATCATTGGCCTGCAGCATGCTTTCGTAGAACAACAGCAGGCTCTCACCGCCGCTCTCAATCAAATGGCATCTGTGTGTTCGCAGCAGGTTACACTTCCGTCACGGTTACGTCAATATTTCCAGGTTTTTCGCATGGACCATGCAAACCTGTGTAGGGCTTTCTCTTTTCCTGGCTTCCGCCGAGCATGTACCAGTTGTTGTGCCAGCTTCAACCTTTGCAAGAACCAGCCAGCTGATCATTGGATGATGTGTGCCAGCTTGCCCAACCTTCTACTGTGACAGAAGGCATTTTACTGGGATGCGTGTAGAATTTTACCATTGTCAGGAATGCCCAAACAAACCTTACAAAGGCTGGGCCGGAGAATTACACGGGTTGAGCCGTCGCTGTAAATTTGTCACAAGTACTCATCACGAATCCTACGCTGATCACATGGTGTGTGACGTTATTATTCGTCTGGCCCTGAATAGGAATGTCCGCGGAAAATCATTTCATTGAGAGAATCCGGCGCTTACGAATGTGCTCAGGATAACACAGTCTCTCGAAGTGTCACGAGCTCATGGGATCAGATTGCAGTGGGGAAGTATCGGAAGTTGCTCATTCAACCCCTGTTAGGCATTCTGGACTTGTTCAGGATGACGGGGAAACCGTTGCAGCAGTACAGTCTTCGATTCCAGCTTTGGTTACGGCCACTGCAACAACAGGCCCGTTATCACAGCAGCTGCCCCCTTGCGTCTTGCCCGCACTGCTTCATCCAACACGAGCCTGCAGCGTGCCCAAGCATTGGTCTGGTTGCAAGAAGTGTCGGAAAAAAGGCCTATTGCACCGTTGTGTAATCCTCTTTAAAAAACTCGGACATAGTAGTACCGATGGATCTAAATTTATATCTCTAGAATGACTATCTCCCCGAACAAATTGTTTATTGACTTGCGAGTGTTTAATAAATTGATAAAAATGGAAGTTAACGTAGGAGCTGTAGTGATTTAAGTAAGTGCACGAACGGATGTGGATTTTCGTTCCCCTCCTCTCATATAGATTTCACAGAAGTTGGTTAGATACAATAGTTAGGAGATTCCGATCCTAGGTCAGTTCGCCAATCCTGTACCTTACAGATCTGTTGTTCGCCCTCTCTCCTTCTTTCTTGTGGTTCATTCCCATACGGCAGACCTGTTAGTGTTAGATGCGTTTAACGCTTTCCGTTTCTCTTCTGCCGTTGAGGTGAACTTCGTGTCAGATCAAGTCTGATGTCAGCGACTGGAGTCTTTGTGCTCAGAGTTTTCGTTGCTGTTTTCCCCTAAGCTCGCCTGGGCTCGGTTGTGCTGCCGGTTTTCGTACCCACATTGCCATGAAAGGGTCCGCCCGCCCTCGGTGTTTTCGGGCGCAGCAGGTGCCTTTACGTTGCGTGACTGTCAAAGCCGAATTACACTGTTGGATTTCTCTCGGTGTCATTCGGCCTATTTCTTACAGTGAATATGCTTCACCACTGGTCATTAAGAAGCAGACGGGTAAGTTTCGCCTCTGCGGCGACTTCAGTGTTACGAGTAAGGTACAGTCCATGATAGATACCTACCCTTTGCCCCGCCCTGACGAGTTGCTCGCAAAATTATCAGGCGGCTACTACTGAGGCCACCGTGCGTCTTCTCGTTGTCAACACACCTTTCGGCCTACACCAATATCAACGCTTGCGTTGTGGCGCCGCTAGCGCGTCCGCAATTTTTAAGCGTTTTTTAGAACAGCTGAGAACCTCTCTGCCTGGTTGAATCAATGACCTCGACGATATCGTTGTTTTTGGTCCTTCTACCGAATACCAGATTAGCATTCTGCCTTGTTTTTTTCTGTTTTGCAATCTGCGGCTTTCAACTGCAATCTTGTAAAATCTCAATTTTTGCCGCTGTCAACTGAGTACCTAGGTTTCGAGATTTCTCGCACAGGGTCGTGTCCTTGCTTCACCATATTGATGCAATTGCAGCTTTGCTGCGACCGACCTCCGTTAAGGAATTGCAGTTGTTTTTAGGTAACGTTAAGTACTACCTTAAGTTTTCACATGATCATCGACTGTTGCTCGGCCCCTGCACGCACTTTTGCGTAAAAATGTGCCTTTTTTCTTATCCCCAACTTGTGACTGAGCATTTGCTTTGCTTAAATCTAAAATGGTTCAAATAGCTGTGAGCACTGTGGGACTCAACTTCTGAGGTCATCAGTCCCCTAGAACATAGAACTAATTAAACCTAACTAACCTAAGGACATCGCACACATCCACGTCCGAGGCAGGATTCCAACCTGCGACCGTAGCGGTCTCGCGGTTCCAGACTGTAGCGCCTAGAACCGCACGGCCACTCCGGCCGGCGCTTAAATCTAAACTTCGTCTGGCCGTGTCTGGCCATTTTTCAGCCGGGTCAGCATCTTGCGTTGGCTACAGATGCCTCTTATCACGGTCTTGGCTCGGTGGTGCCACGCAAATATGCGGACAGGTCTGAACGACCCATTGCTTATGCTTCTAACATTTTAACTCCCACTCAGCAACGGTTTTATCAGATTTAAAAGAAGGCCTTAGTGGTTGGGTTCGCCTTCAAGAAATTTCACGACTTTGTGCATGGTTCTAAGTTCCATTGTCCGCCCCCGATGGCTCACGCATTCGCTGCTCTTCCGCCGAGCGGGACGGACGAGTGGCGGCAGCGCTAGAATGGCTGGGCGAAGGTCAGTAGAGCGCTTTGTTTACTTTGCAGCTTACAGTGATTGAAAATGACAAAATGAACGAAATTAACTGTGAAAGAAGAGATACGGTTAGATTCACTTTTGACTGGACCTACAGAAGACCAAAGGCTTTTGAGATCAAAAGGTGGCTTTCAGAAACAGTTAAGATCACAGGAGACGAAATTATTGGCGTTCATCATTCTTTTGTTTCCAATTCTGTCTTTTTGAAATTGATTTCCTCTGATTTGTGATCCTCGATAGTTGAAAAGTGTGGTGGCAAAATGAAATTTAATCATGCAGACGGAACCATTAGTGATGTTCTTGTTTCCCATGCTGGGCTAGGCATTCGAACAGTGAGAGCTTTCAAACTGCCGTTCGCGGTACCTGCCGGAGCAGCCCTATGGTAGGGTTATATCTAATATTGCAGAAAAAGGGTCGGAGCAATATATGTTTCCGGTTTTGAATGGAGTTACACAGATTAAGATTGAGCTCTTACGACATATCCCTTCTTAATCGAATATCTGTGGCCATCGCGCTCTCATAATTTATGATGGGCACCCACGGAGTGGTGCGTTATGTAACGCCACAGGGCACGTCAGAAGTGAGTGCAGTAGAAGGCGTGTTCCTCAGTTACCGACTAACGAGGCGGCTGTACCAGGACAAGTTGTTAGCATGCAAGTGACGTACGCTGCCGCGGCAGCTAGCCGGGCCCCCTATCAACAGAATATGGCGGAGCAGGCGGGAACTTCCGACGTGCACGGAAACGGGAAGCACCGCGGAGTTGACTAACGATGACAATCAGAATCTGGCCAGTAATGACGTCACTGAGGACGCACCGCGCTTGCCCTCTGAGTCTGACAACTCTTCCAACGAGCGACAAGCTTCATCGATAATACCTGACGTAGACACGGTAGAGTACGAAGCGGTAGCTACACACGAAAGGGCCAGCATCCCAGAGGGAACTACAGTGGATGGATATAAAGAGGAAGTGATGCAACAAATAACTGAGAACCACACAGATGACAGGACACCACAGACAGGTTCAGGAAACGTCAAGGGAAAAGGGGGGGGGGCGCAAGAAGACGAACCAATGACACCACCCATCTCGAGTGTTGTAGAAACAGCAGCAAAGGCCGACTCCGAAATTAACGGAGCTCAGAAATCTTCCGCCACGAAGGCGGAACAGGTGACCTCTCCTAGACCTTCCTTGGAGGCGCCAGGAAGTTCACCAAAGGTTGCACCGACGATTTCACGGAAATCATCAAAAAAATAAAGAGACGAAGAGCACATCAAGCTGCAGAGAACTTGGCCCCTCCTTTAAGAGAGCGGCTCAGGAAGATACAGGAGACCGAAAATAAGGACGAAGATACACAAAAGGAAGCGGTCGGCGAGTCTTCGGATCGGATCAAGGAACAAGAACGGGCTGACACGAAACACACGGAACATTTGAACCCCATGACAATACGACATCAGATATGGACAATGAAATCAGACTTAGACAAGGACATGGACACATCACCGAGCCACGATTTAACTGGGCGGACGAAAAGGAGGATCAGACCGATGCAATGGGCGCGGAAGGGGCTTTTGAGGAAGAATTTTTTTATTAAAAATTGTCACACTGAACTCTAAGAAGAAAGAAAAATAAAGAAGAAAGAAGGAAATCCGTCAATGGAATAAAAATAAAATAAAATAACACTATATATATCTAAACAGAAGTTATTGTACGCGGCTCAAATACCGTGTCCTCTATTTATTGTCTTGTAGCGTCTCACAGTGGAACATACATATAACGTGAACATCTTAAACATAAACAAAATTCAGAGTCAAGCAAAGGTAGCTGCACTGAAGGACTTTCTGTGTCAGTCAGATACAAATATCGCCTTCCTCCAGGAAGTTAATGTCAAACAATTCTATGTTTCAGGGTACAAAGAGGTGTTGAATGTGGCTCCAGAATACGCATGTGGAACAACCATCCTTGCTACAGAAGGGATAGAGATGACAAACGTGTGCCTTTTAGAGTCGGGGAGGGGAATTAGATGCAAAATTTTTAACATCACTTTTATAAACCTTTACGCACCATCAGACAACAATGCGAGACGAGAGACGGCAGACTTTTTTAAAAGTTGCATTTTATTTCTACTCCAACAAAACCCTGCAGAAATTGTCAATGGTGGAGATTTTAATTGCGTTTTAAATAAAAAGGGTCAGCGAGCAAATTGTAACTTCTTCCAAAAACTGAACGTGTTGGTCACCAACATGAAGTGGTTTGACGCATGGGAAACAACATATCCGACGCTGTTTCGCTTCACATATATCACTGGTGCTACACAGAGTAGAATCGAAAGACTATAGGTCACCCCCACTTTAGCCACCAAAGTCAGTAGTATCGAGGTGATACCAGCTGCCTTCTCTGACCACCTCGGAGTGAGGTGCAGCATCAAATTAACCAGGCAAAAGACATATTGGGGTCGCCCACTATGGAAATTAAATATCAGTACCCTCTCTGAAAACGCTTGAAACGTCCCCTTCGAAAAATTATACACGACTGTGCTTAAACTGACACACAATATTTTTAGCGCGACGCAATCTGACTTTCAAAAATCCCTACGAAAGAATGGCCCTGACTAGCATTAACCTATACGTTTCACAAATCACTTACCTCACAAAAATCTTCGTTACTCAAGCTACTGCAATACAGCGAGCGCCACTACTGCCAGCTAAATAAAAGATTCAAACTACGGAAGGCACTAACTACTGATAGGTATAGTTAGCAAATGAAAGATTTTAATAGAGAACAAACAATGTATTTACCTTAATAGTCATAATATATATGGTCGTTCATGACATCCAGTCTTACAAATTTCAAAACTCCGCCATCTCTCTCCCCACGTCCACCGCTGCTGGCGGCGCACCTCCAACTGCGCAACGCTACGCGCTGTTAGCATCCAGCTGCCGCCGCCCAACACTACAATGGCAGACAATAATGCAAACCAGCCACAGACTGCACACGGCACAGCCAGTGATTTTTATACAGTGCGCTACGTGGCGGCGGCGTTACCAATAAAAAACCTAAACAGCCTACTTACACGCTTTAGCTTTAAAGATGGAATAAACTTGACAGTCTGTTTTAGGGATGCATAATAACTATAGAACAACTATTGAATGGTGGACAATGGCCGCTAAGAAAAAGATAAAAGCAGCGCTGATATCTTACGCCAAAGAAAGGGCAACTTGGTCAAGACACACAATGGAGTTTTACTACTCTTGCTTAAGAGACCTTTACGACCAACCAATGTCTCAAGACGTCTTTATCAATATTAAAAACGTTAAAGCCAAACTGATAAGTATCAAGAGGGTACATTTGGAGGGATTACAAATCAAATCACACACTAGAACGACGGTGAAGGCAGAAAACACCTCCATCTACCACTTGATACAACACACAGAAAACAGAAGAAGAAATTTTATTGCCAGCCTCAGAACGGAAGATAACAGGGTCCTGACAGATATCTTAAATGAAGCACATCGATTTTTTCAGCAATTATATTCTGGAAATGCTACTGACGACAACTCAGTACAAGAGTTTTTACAGAACTCCGGAATAGAGGCAGTTGTCACAGAGGAGGAGAACAGAGGTTTAACGTTAGAAATTATGAATGACGAGGTTTTTGATACACTCAAATCTTCACCTACACGAAAGTCTCCAGGCCCAGACGGCCTGCCTGTGGAGTTTTTAGTTTTACACGACCTTTTGAGGTTTCCAATTCACGGAAGTAGTTATTGATGTCTTGAGGGGAGAGGAAATTCCTGCTGCTTTCAAGGAAAGTGTAACTGTACTACTTCCAAACGGAAGGGGTACGGACACGAAAGATATTACTAAAATGAGGCCCATTAGTCTAATGAACTCAGATTACAAGGTAGTTGCACGTGTAATTAAAGATCGAATTGGACCGATTTTAGAAAAATCATTGGATGCCACCAGACGTGTCTCCCTCGACTTTCCATTTTTAAGATTGTATGGGAATATCGAGACATTATCTCTATTTTCTCATCATCGTCAGCGAATGGAGGCATTGCCTTCATTGATTTTGCTAAAGCGTTTGACAGAGTCAACTACGTATATCTGTTCAGAACCTTGAAACTCACAGGTTTCAATGATGGCAACTTAGCAGTTTTAATGAACATCGTCAGAGGCATACGAACCAAAATCTCGATCAATGGACAATATACTAATGAAGTATTGATAACTAGTGGAGTTCCTCAGGGAAGTCCCCTGTCCATGTTGTTTTATGTGGTTTCTCTGGAACCCCTTTTACAGCTTTTGAACACAACCTTAGAAGGCATAACAATAGCTGGGCGGAAGACGGTTACAAATGCATACGCTGACGATGTGGGAGTTCTAGTAAGGAGCGATGATGACTGTGCCCAGCTAACAGACAAGTTATTGCTTTATAGCAGGGCAACTGGTGCGAGGATAAATGAAACGAAAAGTTCCCTTTTAAATTTACAGGGCCTTGACAATGTGCAGCTACCGTGGGCAAACAGGGTGGAGCGTCACATCGCTTTGGTCATAACGTTTTACAGTTACCCATTAAGAACAACGGCTGCTAATTAGAAACAGGTGTTAGGAAAAATCGGAGGCAGCTTAATACTGCATGAAACGAGAGAAATATCAAGCAAAGAATTAAACTAATAAACAGTGCAGTTCATTCGAAAGCAGCATATGTCGCTCAGATTTTACCAACACCTCCAGACATAGTGAAATCTATAATGAGCACAATCTGTCGATACGTATGGAAAGGCCATATTTTTAGAGTAGCAGCAGAAACGACTACATCTAGACCCGAAAACGGAGGCATAGGGCTGACAGACCTTCGGGGGAAAAACACTGCCCTCTTCATTAAAAGAACGCTAAAACTTATAGAGACAAAGCCGAACAGCATAACTGCCGCTCTATTTGACCTTCTCAAACCCGGAAGCATGCAGCCGCCAGTAGATGTTCACAACATAAATTACAACCTAAAGCATATTAAGGATTTTTATGTAGAATTAAGCTACTTGACATGCATTTTAACAGACAAAAATAAGGGGACAAGTAAATACCTGTATATAGTAGAGAAGTTACAGTCACGAGAATACCAAAAAAAATGGAGCTGAAGTATCCCAACAAAAACTGGGGAAAAATATGGACTAATATAAATTACGAAACACTGACTACGGAAGTGCAAGCGTCACGGTACAGAGTTGTCAAAAACATTATTAGTACCAATGAAAACC